>NW_027507758.1:192288096-192945277 GCF_037356315.1 Lithobates pipiens | reverse complement strand
CCACTTAAACACCCCTCCTGCCCCAGACCAATTTTTCAGGCTTTCAGCGCTGATTGCACTTTTGAATGACAATTGCGCGGGACCATACAACACTTGTACCCACTATGACATTTTTATCATTTTTTTCCCACAAATAGAGCTTTCTTTTGGTGGTATTTATTTACAGCTGGGAGTTTTTATTTTTTGCTAAACAAACAAAAAAACATGCAAAAAAAAAATGTTTCTTAGTTTGTTATAAAATTTTGCAAACAGGTCATTTTTCTCCTTCATTGAAATGCGCTGATGAGGCGGCACTGGTGGGCACTGATAGGCTGCACTGATAGACACAGTTAAGGCGGCACTAATAGGCACAGATAAGGCAGTACTGATGGGCACAGATAAGGCAGCACTGATGGGCACAGATAAGATGGCACCGATGGGTGGCACTAAGGGGCACTGATGTGGCACTGGGCTGCAGCACTGTTGTAGAGGCAGATTTTGGGCACTGATGGGTGGCACTTTTTTATTGGTCAGGTGGCACTGGCAGATGGGCACTGATAAGCTGGCCGTGATCGGGACTGATGTCCCGATCACGGCCGCCGGTGATCGGCTTTTTCTTTTTCTCCTCGCGCTGTTAGCGAGAGGAGGAAAAATAGACGATTACCGGCTCTGTTTTGTCACATGATCAGCTGTCATTGGCTGACAGCTGATCACGTGGTAAGGGGTCGGGTTCGATCCGAGCTCTGATCCGTGATCAGGCGAGTCTCATAGACTCGCTGATCACAGAGCGCCCCGCGCGCGCCCCTCAGGGGGCGCGCAGGCCACTCGTGCACGGGACAACGCCAATAGACGTCCCGGCAAACCAGGTCCGCGCGGTAGCCGCCATTCGGCTATAGCGCGGATCCCTAGTGGTTAATCATGTAAACACCGAGTCTGAAAAAGAGGCCTGGTCCTTAAGTGGTTAAAAATGCCTCTCCATGTTATTCTATGGCCTCATACACATACAGGCTTTTAGGAGCTGTAAGTGGCATAGGTGTTTTTAACCACTTCGCGCCCACGCTATAGCCAAAAGACGGCTGCAGCGTGGACGTTAACTGCCGGGAGGCCGTCCCTGGACGTCCTCCCTTTAACTTCCCTCTGCGCGCGGCCGTGGGCGCGCATTGGGGAAGTTCTGTGCTGGCCGTGGCCCCCGGACACAGCCAGTCACAGATCGCTGTAAACGGCCAATCATAGCGGCCGTTTACAGCGTGATGTAAACATATAAGATCATCTCTCATCGCCGGCTTTCCCTCCTCACACAGACAGCAGAGATGCAGGGGTCAGTGTAAAAAATAAATAAAATGACAATACAGTGCCCATCTGTCCCCACTGCCATCTGCCCCCACTGCCATCTGCCCCCACTGCCACCTGTCCTCAGTGCCATCTGTCTTCAGTGCCATCTGTCTTCAGTGCCATCTGTCCCCAGTGCCACGTAAAAGTGCCATCTGTCATCAGTGCCACATAGTGCCATCTGTCATCAGTGCCATATCAGTGTCACGTGTCATCAGTGGCACATATTAGTGCCATCAGTGCCACTTGTCAGTGTCACGTGCCATCTGTTATCAGTGTCATCAATGCCAGGTATCGGTGCCCTCTGTCATCAGTGCCACGTATTAGTGCATATGTCATCAGTGCCACATATAAGTGCCATCTGTCATCAGTGCCACATATTAGTGACATCTGTCAGTGTCACATGTCATCAGTTTCACGCATTAGTGGCATCTGTCATCAGTGCCACATATCAGTGCCATCTGTCATCAGTGCCACGTCGGTGTCATGTGTCATTGTCCTGGTGCTCCAGGGCCTTCAAAAGTGTAATAGGTAGTCAACAAGTTAGATGTGTAATTTATGCTCCTAGAACACATGATGGCGCTTCCTGCATGTTGGGCGTCTCTATGTGGCCAGGCTGTGGAAAAGTCCCACATATGTGGTATCGTAATACTCAGGAGGAGTAGCAGAATTTATTTGAGGGCATTATTTGTGGTATACACATGCCATGTGAGAGAAATAACCTATTACAATGACAATTTTGTGGAAAAAAATGTAAATAAAATAAAAAATCTTGATTTTGCAAAGAATTGTGGGAAAAAATGACTACATCAAAAAGCTCACCATGCATCTTACTAAATACCTTAGAATGTCTACTTTCAAAAAAGGGGTCATTTGGGGGGTATTTTGTACTTTCCTGGCTTGTTCGGGTCGCAAGAAATGAGATAGGCCACCAGTACATCAGATGTGATCAATTTTGTGTGATTTGCACCACAACTTGTAGAATCTCTAACATTCACAAAGACCAAATAATATCCACTAATTTGGGTTATTTTTACCAAAGATATGCAGCAGTATAAATTGTGGCCAAAATTTATCAAGAAAAATTAATAATTTGCATTTTATCACAGAAACAAACTAAAATGCGTTTTTTTCAAAATTTTTGTTATTTTTTCATTTATAGCGCAAAAAATAAAAAACCCAGAAGTGATCAAATACCACCAAAAGAAAGCTCTATTTGTGGGAAAAAAAGGACAAAAAAATAATTTGGGTACAGTGTTACATGACTAATTGTCATTCAAATTGTGAGAGCACTGAAAGCTGAAAATTGGTCTGGGCAGGAGGGGTGTTTAAGTGCCCAGTAGGCAAGTGGTTAAGTTACAAAAAAAACAAAACAGGGCCAGCTTGTTCTGAAGACTGGTGTTACAGCTGTAAAAACATCTGTTGTGGCTTAACGCTGGATACAGCTTTTTTTTTTGACAAGTCAAAATCAATGGTTCCCTATGAGAGCCCATTGATTTGAATAGAAGTCGCACCACACATCGGATCATGATGATCTAATTTGCGGTGCGGCTTTTTCCCACTGTCTTCTTTCTCTGACATCACTAGGGGACATGGCCTCCGGGTGACATCACTAGGTGGCCATGCTGCATATGGCTATATGAGTGATGTGATACGGCGGACCTAGCATTACAGCGGGAGCAGATCGGAGGAGGATGGCGGAGAGAGAAGAGGACGGTAGGGGGAGGACAGGGGAGGATGGTGGAGAGAGGAGAGTGAGGACAGCGGAGAGAGGAGAAGCGGCAGAGGGATAAGACAGTGGAGGGAGAGGACAGCGGAGAGAGGAGAAGCAGAGCTTCTTTAACCAGTTCCTGACCGGCTCCTGCACATATACATCAGCAGAATGGCATGGCATGGCTGGGCAAAGTAACGTACCCCTATGTTACTTTGAATTTCCCACCGTGCGAGCGTCTGCCGAAAGCTCCGTGGTCGCGGGTCCCGCGATCATGTCACGGAGCTCAAGAACGGGGAGATGCCGATGTAAACAGCATCTCCCCGTTCTGCCTAGTGACAGCAGACTGATCGTCTTGCTCCCTGTCATCGGGAGCAGCGATCAGTGTGGTGTAATACACAACCACGCCCCCATGCAGTTAATAACACTCCCCTAGGAACACTTAACGCCTACACTGCCACCTAGTGGTTAACCCCTTCACTGCCAGTGACATTTTTACAGTAATCAATGCAATTTTATAGCATCGCTGTATTAATGCCAATGGTCCCAAAAATGTGTCAAAATTGTCCGATGTGTCTGCCATAATGTCGCAGTCATGATAAAAATCGCTGATCACAGCTATTACTCGTAATAAAAATGCCATAAAACTATCCCCTATGTTTGTAGACGCTATAACTTTTGAGCAAACCAATCAATAATTTATTGCGATATTTTTGGTAAAAAAAAAATGTAGAAGAATATGTTTTGGCCTAAACTGAGGGGGAAAAATGTTTTTTAATATATTTTTGGGGGATATTTATTACAGCAAAAATGTAAAAAATAATGCGTTTTTTTTTTTTAAATTGTCGCTTTTTTTGTTTATAGAGCAAAAAATAAAAACTGCAGAGTTGAACAAATACCACCAAAAGAAAGCTCTATTTGTGGGGAAAAAAATATGCCAATTTTGTTTGGGAGCCACGTCGCACGACCGCGCAATTGTCAGTTAAAGCGACACAGTGCAGAATCACAAAAAACGCTCTGGCCAGGGAGGGGGTACATCCTTCTGGGGCTGAAGTGGTTAATAAATTACTTTGTCAAATACTTCTATACTGTTTTAATTTTTAACACTTTTTCTCAAGTCATCTTCCAGGATGGCACACCTGAGAGATGAGAGGCTCCTCCCTACAGGAAACACAATCAATCGACAGCTGTTTTAAGTCCCCACCCTTCCCCTTGATCCTCAGTTTTTGATTGTGTTTCTCCCTACACAGCGAAACTGTTTGTTTTTTTTCAAATGACCCGAAGCCTGGGGCTGGTGGTCTCCCCCTGGGAGCCGGACCACAAGCTTGGGAAGCCTCTGGGTCTGGTGGGATATTCTTGTCCTTCCTGGGGGGTTCCCCTATATTTTCCTCAGGGGGGGCAGCAGAAATTGGAAGAGCCCCCCTGAGAGCTGAAGGACCCTGGGTACAGTGGTGTACCCAGAACTTCAGGGGCCATTATCCTGTCTCCCCTCCTTACCTGTACAGGTGGCTGTTCAGACGGGGGTGCTGGCCATCGGTTCTTTCCAGGGGGATCATGTCCCCGACTCCTGGGTTCCCGGTAGCTCGCGTGGGCTGCCGGAGAGGGCGTGGCAACAAGCACCCGCATCATTTTCAAACTTCGGGAAAATGGCGGCGGCGTTCTTACCCAGGAGGGAAGGCTGAGAGTCAGTAGGAGCAGGCGCCCACATCCTCCTTTCTCTAGAGCGAGGAGGCACCAGTTTACTACGGTGGATGTCTGCCTTAACCACCTCAGATGGGAATGAGGATTGGAAGGCATTGCCCCCCCCCCCATGTATATAGACTGACTGGTACAGTGCAGGACACAGCCTAACCTGGCACCTCCCTATGGGGACAGCAGTTGGGGGGGGGGGCACTTTGGCGGCTATCCTCCTTGCGTGTGGACCATAAGGATGGAAAAGCAAGCCCGCTGGCTGTGGCAAAAAGAGAAAGACGACAACGGTGAGTACTTTCCTTTTGCCGTGCCAATTTAGCTGCAAAATCCCCAATTCCAGCCAGAGGGTTTCTGGGCATTTGAGATCTCCCCTGAGGTCTGGATTCAAATAGCCCTGAAGCTTCTGCTAAAAAACACCAGCTGCAGCTCCCTCTTACATCAGAGAAGCTGTATGGTGGACAGGTGGTGCAGAGGAACGAGTGTGCCTAAACCACCTCAGATGAGAAAGCGGTAGGTAGGCAATTGCTCCCCCTTCCCTGTGTATATACTGACTGGTGCAATGCAGAACCTGGGGTCGGGATACAAATAGCCCAGATGCCACTGCTAAAACCACCAGCCACAGCTCCCTCTTACAGCAGAGACACTGTGGTTATCGCAGCAGTAGGTTGCCAGCCTCTCCCTACATGCCCAGTTGTGGTACATTAGTAGGGATGAATATGGCGTACAGAGGGGACCTGGTAGATACAAAGTTACTTACAGGCCAGGTATACCACTGAACAAGTTATTAATTGGGCAGTGGTTGGTGGATTCAGAAGCTCCCCTGGTCAGCAGGTGCACTAAGTTACCGGCCCTATTAACCCAGCTGCTAGGAATCTGAAGTTGCTTCACGATGTTTAAAAGCTGACCTAGCATTCAAGGATGGGCAGAGACCAAGCTACTGTGTGGCACAGTAGGGGTTCCCTTGTGACAGATCCTCCTTTTGGGGGTTGCTTGCTATAGTTAACTTTCATAAGCTCCAACCTCCCACTCCACCTTTACACTGTGGTTATATTATAGTGTAGGAGGTAAGAAGAAACTTTTTTTTATTGGGTTGGGCTACAATCCACTCAGTGGCAGATCTAAAGGCGATTCACCATAGATCGCTTCCTATATCCTTTTAATTGAGGATTTTCTGTGCAAACCTATGCAAGAGCTACATAATTGCTTGTTTGAAGCCTGCAAATAGCTATTTACCCTCCCAGGCTAAATTGGTAACCACCTCTTCTAGAGGCTGTCTTAAATTGGTCTCTAGGGCTGGGCTCATTGAGACTTTAGTTGCTAATCAGCACCCACCTGGTTATGAGCTGGCTAGCGTTTGCTCAGTCTATGGAGGTAAGGTAGGACAACAACTACTAATAGTAGGGTGTCCAACCATTTTAGGATTTGTTCCTTCACTGGTGGTGAGATTTAGTATCTATAGCCCAGGCTATGCCTATGAAATAAATTGCCTGTTGGTTATTTCATAAAGGGATAGACCATGACTCCTCATTGGCTGCACACCAGTAGATCAGTAGTGAAGGTTTGTCCTTGCTGGGATGTTTTTGTGGCACAGCAGAAATACACATTGAGATTTGTGACATCTCTGCTTATAAGGGCTATATTGCTGTACATCAGAAATGCACTGCACTGAAGCTTGTTTGCTGTCCTTTATATACTAAAGGTACTGCTTTGTTTGGCTACAGATCAGAAAAATACAACAGTGAAGGTGGTCTGTACTTTCTGGTTTTGTGCTGCACAGCAGAAATGCACATCATTGAGTCTGGTGATATCTCTGCTCATAATGGTTATATTGCTGCACATCAGACATACACAAGATTGAGGTCTGTCTGTGGGGCTTTGTGTCCTGTTTTACTGCCTTGTTGGTTACTTATTAGAAAGGCAGCAGTGAAGTCTGATGGTCCTGATTTGAGTGGCGTTGTGCTGATTCAGACAGTGCTATTAACGGCAATGGCTGCCGAGTTTAAACATGCGATTTGACATGTTGAGTCGCATGACAAATCATTTCAATATGGATGTGCTATCTCTATTCAGAGTGTTTTATTGTTGCACATCAGATATATACAGCATTAAGGTCTGTGAGGTTTTGTGTCCTGTATTACTGCCTTATCAGAAAGGCAGCAGTGAAAATTGATGGTTCGAATTTGTTGGGCTACATACAAATTGAACCCCTGCCAGGTGTAGTACATATAATGCCTTTGGTAATCCATGTAGCACCACAAAGTGGTGTTGTGCTGATTTTAGCCATGCGATTTGACATGTTGAGTCGCAAAGCCAAATCGCTTCAATATGGATGTGCTATCTCTATTCAGAATTGTTATATTGTTGCACATCAGACATATACAAGATTGAAGGTTGTCTGTCCTTTATGTCTTGCATATACTGCCTTATTGGCTGCATATCAGAAAGGACACAGCAGTGAAGATTGCTTGTCTTTTTCTGATTTTGTTTTTGCTGCTCAGCTGAGAGACACATTGAGGTTGGTGGCATCTCTGCTCAGTATTGGTATATTGCTACACATCAGACATACACAAAGATTGAATGTTTGTGTCCTGTATGTCCTATATTTACTGCCTTATCGTTTGTATATCAGGCACAGCCGTGAGCAGTGTTTCTCATGGATCTACCTTTCTGCATCTTAGGGATACACAGCAGGGGTTTGTTGGCTGCAATCCTCCAGGGAGTCACAGCATTGGGGACCCCTTACTTGTTCGACCTGAAAATTGCAATTTTTTTCCCTGCGACCTGTGTAATCTTGAGGTCTGTGGATCCAGGAATCAGGGACTGCTGGTGTCACACAGACACAAATGGTACCCATTGGAAGCCATAGTATATGACTTCTCATGCGTCTTGCAGTCCCAAGTCGCAGGTTGGGTCGCACGGGTGTGGGAACCCTAAACTTATCTGTCCCTTCTGATTGAGGTTTTGCTACACAGCAGGAATACTCATCATGGCGTTATTGTTTTATTTTGCAGCAGACCAGAAAGATTGCAGCTGTAAAGGCTGTCTGTCTTTTTCCTCAGTGTCTGCTTTTATGTTGTTGCACAGCAGAAATACTCAAGATTGAAGCTTGTTGGTGCTTTCTGTTTCAGAAAAACACAATGCTGCAGGTTGCTTGTGTCCTTTCTCAGTGTTAGTTCTATCTGAACTACACTACAGAAGTGCATGACAGAAAGGATTGTCTTGTGTTCCATATTTTTCCCTGTGGCATAGCAGAAATGCACAACACGGGAGTTGGTGTTCATATTAATCTTATAACTGTATTTGGTGGTTTGTCAGAAATACACAACATAGAAGTTTGGGTCTTTCTGTCTTTATATTTATAGCCTTGTTTTTCTGTACATAGATAAAACACAACAGTAAAGGGGGTTCCTGTCCTTTCTGTATTTATATATCAGTTATGACCTAGCTAGCTGCACTAAAGAAATACGCAGCATTTAGGGTTTGCTTGTGTCTTAATGTTTTTACGTCTTGGCAGCACATCAGAAAACCAGACTGTGAGGACTGTTTGTCTACATTGAGGTTCAGATTTGGGTCTCTTCCCATATTTGATATATTGGTTTAGCTAGTCACACTCGGGTACACAACATTGTTGTCTATGCTTGTGTCCTTTCTGCCTAAATCTATTGTGCCGTGCCCACAATCTATGATCATTTTATTTGTAATATTAATAATACATGTATCACCTTTTTGTATTTCAGCCTTCTTTTCCATGGAGGGGCCAGGAGTTCGGGCTGCAGTTGCCACATGTCAGAAAACCTCGACCTCTTACATTCAGGGATGCCAGAACCATTTCCTAGGGTTGAAGCCCTGTAGGGTTATGGGACACTGGAGAAAGGGGATAATGAATCACCCTGTTTAGTAAGAACTTGGAGAGTTCTGTTCAGAGGAGTATTAGGGCCTGAGGATGAAGTATGAAGATGTATACCCGATCGAATAGGTTTCGGCTCGGTGCATGGCCTTCATTTCGCCCTTTTAGCAAAACTAGACGTAGCAATATGGGTAGTCTACTCCTGCTAGGGACTTTAATCTCCTGAAGTAGGCTCTCAGGCGTAAGTAAGGACATAGATTGGGCATGCCTTAAACCCAGGGTTCAAGCTTCTGTTAATCTATTTCCCTTAAGTAGGCTTCCCTTTAGTCTTTTGCTGACATAAAGATAAAAAGGAACAGTTGCAGTTTTATTTCCCTCAACAGGGTAGGGTTAAGACAGGCCCTCTTATTGATTAATGTAGTGTCCTTGTCTTACACAGGTCTCTTATTTATCTTTTTAGTGGTTCTAAGTAGCACCTACAGGCACAATAGGCCATGGTTGTTAGATGTGTGAGATGGGCAACATTGCTAACCTACAAGTTTAACATGTTTTCTGATTCCATTTTTAAGAGCCCATTTCACCTAGATACTGCATCCGAAGCGGAAAAGGCAGGAACATCTGTGGAGCAGACCTGCAGATCAGCCGTATGATCCAGCTAAGATGCCTTCATCAAGCATATGAGCGTATGGAGTGGAGGTAAAGCTCACTGCAGAACCAAGGTTCGCCAAGAGGGTCTTGCAGTGGCCCCACTCTAAGGTAGGCCTGAGGTACTTGTTTATCCTCTCAGGTGTGCCGTCCTGGAAGATGACTTGAGAAAGGTACCAGTTACTTACCGGTAACTTTCTTTCTGGGAAATCTTCCAGGACGGCAGGCCTACTTCCCGCCCCTTGGAGGAGGGAAAATTCTAGAACACTAGAAGGTGAGTACCTATGAGGAATGATTTCCCTTGTGAACCTGGTTCAGGAGTTACTTCTCTACAAACTGAGGATCAAGGGGAAGGGTGGGGACTTAAAACAGCTGTCGATTGATTGTGTTTCCTGTAGGGAGGAGCCTCTCATCTCTCAGGTGTGCCGTCCTGGAAGATTTCCCAGAAAGACAGTTACCGGTAAGTAACTGGTACCTTTTTTGGCTGAATGGGTACCCCATCCTCATTCACTTAGGGTGGGGGGCCCAAAATCTTCCAGATGTTGGGGTAAGCCCCCCGCTCACAGACCCCAACAACTACCACCCAGGGTTGTCGGGAAGAGGCCCTTTTCCCCATCAATGATGGGGACAAGGTGCTTTTGCAGGGGGGGCACAGAGCTCCCCTGCCCCAAAGCAGCCATCCCCCATGTTGAGAGCGTGTGGCCTGGTATGGTCACTCGTCCATCCCCCCTCCTTTCCTGACCTGCTGGGCTGCATGCTTGGATAAGGGTCTGGTATGGATTTTGGGCAGGACCCCATGCCAGTTTTTTTTATTTTGGCGAGGGTCCCCCTTCAAGATCCTTAGTGCACACGACTTCTATTCAAATCAATGAGCACTCATAGGGAACCACTGATTTTAAATAGAGGCAGTGAAACGCTGCTTAAAGCTAGTGTGAGTAAACGGCCATTAACGCCAATGCAAAAAGCTACTAAAAGCACATCTTTACAGCTGCCTTTTCCTGCCGTTGGTAGTTGCTTTGCAGCTCACTTTTTCTAATGCCCTGTGTGCATGAGGCCTTATAGAGTGAATAAGTAAGGTCAAACATACCTCTGTGTGAAATGATCCTATGTATATTCTTAAGTGTTATTTGCATAAAATAAAGCTGTCTCTACCTTTTGTCACAGTTACACTATTCATTTTTTACATTTCAAATTGTACCGGCAAGGCCATCCATTATTGCACATAATATTTAGTGAACCCACTGCCAGGAATGTTTTCTTTGCGTGAATCTAGCGCACATCCAAAACACGTACTCACCTCAACACCATGCACAGTGTTCTTGAGGATCCCACAGAAAGGTCCTTTAGCAGGATGGGAGCTAGCTGTTCCATTGTGAACAGAATACTTCCCATCCTCATAAAAGACCTCTATTGACTTAAAGCAGAGTTACAGCCTGGGGGGGACGGGGGGGGGGGGGACAAGTCAGCAGCAGCTACAAATACTGTAGATGCTGACTTTTAATATAAGGACATTTACCTGTCCAGGGAGCCCAACGATGTCAGCACCAGAAGCCTACCCGTCCATCGGCTCTGGGTGCAGGCACTGACATCTTTACTAAGGAAAAACGTTTTTGCCGCCTTGGAGGCAGCCATGTTGTTGCTTAGTAACGGGTGAACTAACAATGTCCGCGCATAATATTGTGTACCGGAGTATATACTCTTGCCGGTGTTGAGTCAAACGGTAACGGAAGTGACGTTACCAGCAAAAATTGCTTACTGCGCAATGTGTTCCAATAGATTTCTATTCTGACAGAAAACATCGGACATCTTGTTACACTCAGACAAGTCTGTAATTTCACTCTTGTTTTAGCAGTAAAGTCAGCTTATATAGTGGAATACAGTATTGTAAATCTGTGATACTGTTTTTATGTTAAATTTGAAAACCAGAAGCAAGGATGCAGTCAGAAAGTGGCGACAGCCATCCTGGTACACCCCGCACTGCTCACCACCAAACTGATAGTCATAGGCCACGGACATTTTTGAACACCCTCAGTCGGTCGCGTTGATATAGTGTATTTGAATATATGTAAGCTCAGTTTACTGCTAAAATAAGTGTGACATTCAAAACTTGCCTGAGTGTAAAAAGATGTCCACTGCCGCCTTTCTTTTCTGTCAGATTAGGAAACCTATTGGAACGCATAGCGGCCATCACGGAATGCATGTGCAGTAGGCGAATTCCGGTGGTGCCTCAACCCCCCCAGCTGCTGAACTCCTCCCTTCTACCTCATCTTCTATGAAAAAGGGAATGTTCCACATACATTACATTTCAAGTAAAAAATTCCACAAATGCAAAAAGTAAAGTGTTGAAAAGTAAATCTTCTCCCCTGATTACAGAACTTTCACTGGAAACAGCATTATTCACTGCCGGACTGACTGTGGGCTAAATTTACAAAGAGTTCTATCACTTTTAAAATCTGCAATAAAATAACATATATTTTTTTCATACTTTTTTTACAATTCCCCCCCCCCCCAAAAAAAAAAACACTACTAAAATAAAGCATTAGGCTTTTAATCAAACTGAGGTATTTTACTCAATAAAAGTGGTATTTTATCTCATGACATGATGGGATGGATATGGCGGAGAAGGATTAGAACCCCTGTCAGTTTTTAGTGCTAATAAAGAGGTAAACTGGTTTAAACTATAGAAATATTCACTAAGGCAGTGCAGTCCCCACAGTATACAGTTTACATACCCTGGCAGAATTTATGATGTCTTGGCCATTTTTCACAGAATATGAATGATAACACAAAAACTTTTCTTTCACTCATGGTTAGTGTTTGGCTGAAGCAACAGAAACTACCCAAATGACCCTGATCAAAAGTTTACGTACCCCAGTTCTTAGTACCGTGTATTGCCCATTTTAACATCAATGACAGCTTGATGTCTTTTGTGGTATTTGTGGATGAGGCTCTTTATCTTCTCACATGGCAAAGCTGCCCATTCCTCTTGGCAAAAAGCCTCCAGTTCCTGTAAATTCTTGGGCTGTCTTGCATGAACTGCAGGTTTGAGATCTCCTCAGAGTGGGTCAATGATATTGAGGTCAGGAGACTGAGATAGCCACTCCAGAACCTTCACTTTATTGTGCTATAGCCAATAACAGGTCAACCTGGCCTTGTATTTTAGATCATTGTCCTGTTCAAATGTCCAAGTACGTCTCATGAGCAGCTTCCTGGCTGATGAATACAAATGTTCCTCCAGTATTTTTTGATAACATACTGCATTCATCTTGCCATCAATTTTCCTGGGCCTTTGTAGCTCACACATCCCCAAAACATCAGCAATTCCCCTCCATGTTTCACAGTAGAAATGGTGCACCTTTCATCACTAGGGATGAGCCGAACACATCCCGGTTCGGTTCGCACCAGAACCTGCGAACGGACAGAAAATTCATGCAAACTTTAGAACCCCGTTAAAGTCTGGGACTTGAACATTCAAAATCAAAAGTGCTCATTTTAAAGGCTAATGTGCAAGTTCTTGTCCTAAAAAGGGTTTGGGGACCTGGGTCCTGCCCCAGGGGACATTTATCAATACAAAAAAATGTTTTTAAAACAGCTGTTTTTTCAGGAAAAAGTAAAAAAAAAAAAAAAAAAGTGAAATATTCCTTTAACCACTTTCAGACCGGACCATTTTGCTGGTAAATGACCAGAGGTCTTTTTACAATTTGGCACTGCGCTGCTTTAACTGGTAATTGCGCGGTCATGCAATTTTGTACCCAAACAAAATTTGCGTCCTTTTCTTCCCACAAATAGAGCTTTCTTTTGATGGTATTTGATTGCCTCTGCGATTTTTATTTTTTGCAATATAAACGTAAAAAGACCGCAAATTTTGAAAAAAAATGATATTTTCTACTTTTTGTTATTAGAAAAATCCAATAAACTCAATTTTAGTCATACATTTAGGCCAAAATGTATTCAGCACATGTCTTTGGTAAAAAAAAAGTCAATAATTGTATATTTATTGGTTTGCGCAAAAGTTGTCACATCTACAAACTAAGGTACGTTTTCTGGAATTTACGCAGCTTTTAGTTTACGACTGCCTATCTCATTTCTTGAGGTGCTAAAATGGCAGGGCAGTACAAAACCCCCCCAAATGACCCCATTTTGGAAAGTAGACCCCCTAAGGAAATTGATAAGTGGCATGTTGAGCCCATTGAATATTTTATTTTTTTGCCTCAAGCGATTGAATAATGACAAAAAATTTTTTTTTTTTTTTTTTTTTCACAAAGTTGTCACTAAATGATATATTGCTCACACATGCTATGGGCATATGTGAAATGACACCCCAAAATAAATTCTGCTGCTTCTCCTGAGTACGGGGATACCACATATGTGGGACTTTTTGGGAGCCTAGCCGCGTACGGGGCCCCGAAAACCAAGAACCGCCTTCAGGTTTTCTAAGGGCGTAAATATTTGACTTCACTCCTCACTACCTATTACAGTTTTGAAGGCCATAAAATGCCAAGATGGCACAAAACCCCCACAAATGACCCCATTTTAGAAAGTAGACACCCCAAGCTATTTGCTGAGAGGCATGTTGAGTCCATGGAATATTTTATATTTTGCCACAAGTTGCGGGAAAATTACAAACTTTTTTTTATTTTTATTTTTTTTCACAAAGTTGTCACTAAATGATATATTGCTCACGCATGCCATGGGCATATGTGAAATGACACCCCAAAATAAATTCTGCTGCTTCTCCTGAGTACGGAGATACCACATATGTGGGACTTTTTGGGAGCCTAGCCGCGTACGGGGCCCCGAAAACCAAGTACCGCCTTCAGGCTTTCTAAGGGCGTTACAGTTTTGAAGGCTATAAAATGCCAAGATGGCACAAACCCCCCCCAAATGACCCCATTTTGGAAAGTAGACACCCCTAAATTTAGGGGTACACTAGTGAGACTAGGTAATAAATGGCGGGTGCCCTGAAACTATAAAAAAATAACTAACCAACCAGCGTCACCTGTAAGGCCGCGTACACACGCGGGGACTGTTCGCCCAACTTTGTTCGTCAAACAGTTTGAGCGGACAGTCCGCTCAAAATTAGCATGGACGGACTTGGCCACACACGACGAACGAACAGTCCGCTGAAACTTGCGCGATGACGTGAACGGCACGTACGACGGGACTAGAAATACGACGTCCTATACACTGCAATGCAACCTTCGCTGTGTAAATCCTTTCTGAGCATGCGCGGAACTTAGTTTGACGAACAAGCCTACACACGGGCGGACTGTCCGCTCAAACTAAGTTTCAGCGGACAGTTTTACGGAATTTACGAAAAACTTTGTTCGTCAGACTGTCCGCTGAAACTGTCCGCTGAAGCCCACACACGAGCGGACTGTCCGCTGAAACACTGTTCAGCGGACAAAGTTGAGCGAACAGTCCCCGCGTGTGTACGCGGCCTAACAGTTATATGGTGATCACTGGTGAAAGGGTTAACTAGGGGGCAATCAGGGGGCTTTATGCGGTAGTATATGGGGGTCCCTGGCGCTATAAAAAGCTGCGGCGAACCTAAATACCTACCTGCCTAACTAGCGTCACCTGTGACACTAATACAGCGATCAGAAAAACGATCGCTTATTAGGCTGGGTTCACACTGGAGCGATGCGGGAACGCCACGAATCCGCGGCGGGTTCCCGCATCACATGCCTCCCGGCGGCAGTTCACACTGCCCTATGCGAACTGCTGGGAGTGTCAGTGAAATGTTAATGACACCCCCAGATCAGTTCGCATATCGCAGTGCGATCTACAAACTCGGATCGCATGGTGTGAACACCCATGCGATCCGATTCTGCTGCGGACCAAAAAAAGGGTCCCGTGCGAGTTTGCGGCGGGTGCGACACGAATTCAGCCATACTATCTGTATGGCTGAACTCGAATCGCACAGAGATCGGATGTGATTTGCACTGCAGTGCGGTGCGAATCACATCCGTTCTCATAAACCGCTGCAATGTGAACCCAGCCTTAGTGACACTGGCGACGGGGGGTGATCACGGGGTTAAACCTTTATTGGGGGGGTTAGGGGGGTACCTTAGAACTAAAGGGGGCTAACCCTAACTGCCCTAACAGTTATTACAGTCACAAATGACACCAGCCGGGTGATCAGGGGGTTAAACCTTTATTAGGTAATAAATGGCGGGTGCCCTGAAACTATAAAAAATAACTAACCAACCAGCGTCACCTGTAACAGTTATATGGTGATCACTGGTGAAAGGGTTAACTAGGGGGCAATCAGGGGGCTTTATGCGGTAGTATATGGGGGTCCCTGGCGCTATAAAAAGCTGCGGCGAACCTAAATACCTACCTGCCTAACTAGCGTCACCTGTGACACTAATACAGCGATCAGAAAAACGATCGCTTATTAGGCTGGGTTCACACTGGAGCGATGCGGGAACGCCACGAATCCGCGGCGGGTTCCCGCATCGCATGCCTCCCGGCGGCAGTTCACACTGCCCTATGCGAACTGCTGGGAGTGTCAGTGAAATGTTAATGACACCCCCAGATCAGTTCGCATATCGCAGTGCGATCTGCAAACTCGGATCGCATGGTGTGAACACCCATGCGATCCGATTCTGCTGCGGGCCAAAAAAAGGGTCCCGTGCGAATTTGCGGCGGGTGCGATGCGAATTCAGCCATACTATCTGTATGGCTGAACTCGAATCGCACAGAGATCGGATGTGATTTGCACTGCAGTGCGGTGCGAATCACATTCGTTCTCATAAACCGCTGCAATGTGAACCCAGCCTTAGTGACACTGGCGACGGGGGGTGATCACGGGGTTAAACCTTTATTGGGGGGGTTAGGGGGGTACATTAGAACTAAAGGGGGCTAACCCTAACTGCCCTAACAGTTATTACAGTCACAAATGACACCAATGCAAAAAAAAAAAAAAAGACATTGGTGTCACTGTGACTGGGGGGCAGGGGTAATTGGGGGGGGTGATTGGGGGGGTGTGAGTGTGCCTGGCATGTTCTACTGTGTAGTGTCGTGTTGGTGCAACTCACCGATCCTCTCCTCGGTGTCGGAATGAAAAATACCGACACGAAGGAGAGATTACATCACTTCCTCTCCTGTGTTTACATTACAGGAGAGGAAGTGATGTGACGAAGGATTTCTATTCGTCGGGAGCGATCGCGAGGGGGTGGCCATGAATGAATGGCCGCCCCCTCATCCCGGATCGCTCCCGAACGAATACCGACCGCCGCAGGCACCGGGCGGGGGCCCGATCGGGCCCCCGACCCGCGGGAAGGCAAGGACGTACATGTAAGCCCTTATGCCTGCCCGTGCCATTCTGTCGACGTACATCGTCGTGCGGCGGTCGGGAAGTGGTTAAATATCGTGCCTGGGGGTGTCTATAGTATGCCTGTGAAGTGGCAAGTGTTTCCCGTGTTTAGAACAGTCCCTGCACAAAATGACATTTCTAACGGAAAAAAAAGTCATTTAAAACTGTTTGCGGTTTTAATGTAATGCCTGGTCCCGGCAATATGAACTGGTACATTTTTAAAGTGTAGATCCGGTCAAAAAATCCATCTTTAAGCTTTTTGGAAAACATAAGGAAGGGTTATCACCCCTGTAAATTTTTTTGCTGTCTGTGCACCTCTTCAGAAGATTTAACCTCACTTTCTGTCCCAATGACAAATGTTTTTTGAAAATTTTGGGTTTTTAGTAAAACAAGGATTGGGATGAAGCATCAGTGGAGAGGAGACACGTTTTTCCCATATCAACTCTTACAGGAGAGAATTTCCCTTCCTACGGGTAGATTTCATCTCACCTGTTGTCTCCTTCCGTTTGCAATTAGGAGACATTTGTAAGTTGGATGTTTGAAAGTAGGAGCCTGCCCTATATGCTCTGCAGAAATTTGGGCCTAAGGTGTTGGTGTTGCCACAACACTGTAAGCCCTCAAAGTGACTCTTGGTGGGTGCTGGGACGTCCTGCTGTGAACTATTATATCAAGAATTGTAATTACATGCCATTGTTGAATAGTGGTAGAAAAATTGGGCCTTTAGCGGTGGTGGTGCTGGTGCCATAACACTGTAAGTCCTCACAGTTACTCTTGGTGGGTGCTGGAACGGGTCCTGCTGTGAAATATTATATCAAGAATTTCTAATTACATGCACCTGTTGAACAGGGGCACAAAAATTGGGCCTTAGGCACTGGTGCCACAGCACTGCAACGCCTCACAGAAACTCTAGTTGGAGAGCAGGAATGAGCCCTGCTGCAAAGTATTGGATCAAAAATTGTAATTACATGCCCTGTTAAACAGGGGCTGAAAAATTGGGCCTTAGCCACTGGTGGCGATGCCCAGAACCAAAAAATTTTCTTTCAAGCTATCAGCATGATCATTGAGGAGGAAGAGGATAGTCACTCAGCATAACAGGATAGTCACTCAGCGTCAGCATAGGCAGACATTTAAAAAAAAATGATTCGGTTACATCAGCATCAGGTGCTTGGTAGGTGGTGGTGATCCAAGACTGATTCATTTTTATGAAGGTTAGTCGATCAACCGAGTCGGACAGGCACACCCTGTGATCGGTTACAAAGCCTCCAGCAGCACTGAATGTGCATTCTCAAAAAACGCTGGATGCAGGACAGGCCAGTAGCTCAATTGCATACTGTGCAAGCTCTGGTCAGTGATCCATCCTCAAGACCCAGTAACCCAGAGGATTTTCGGTGGGAAAGGTGTCCAAGTCTGATCTTGCCCCTAGGTATTCCTGCTCCATGTAAATCAGACGCTGGCGATGGCTGCTGGAACCGATCATACCTTGGGGCTGCGGACTAAAAAATTGTCTGAACACATCGGTCAGACGGCCACCTTCTTCACCACTCCTTCTGTTACTAATGGAAGCCTCAGCTTGTCTAGGACCAGGAATTTGTAACCTCCCAGTCTCTGGGAACGCGTTGCACAGACCTTTCTGCAAGGCCTCCCGAAGATGTTTCATCCTCTGCTCCCTCTGTGCAACCTTACCCTTGTAACGTGATCAAGGAGGGTTGCCAGCCAGTAATGATGTCATGGTTATGCAATAGAGTTCATCTGCTTACCTGTCTCCATGTGTTCATTAGGGTCCACAACCTTGCGGTGCACTCCTGATCCCTACGGTGTGCACCTGTCACCTCGCCTCAAGGTGACCTGACAGTTTGATCAGCCATGGACCCGGCTGATGTGCCGCTCCCTGCAGTCGATCCGTTGCAGGGCATAGTGCGGAGACTCGAGACCCAGGAATCTAATCAGACTTAGGTGATGCGATTCCTTCAAGATCTGGCTTCCCGTTTTGAGCAGCTACAGGCTTCCTTGGGAACCCCGAACCTGCAGCCTCAAGTACAGTCTGCGACTGCACCTATCGCACCAGTCGCTTTCATGCATTCATTATTACTGCCAGCTCCGTGCCGTTTCTCTGGGGACTCCAAGGCCTGCAGGGGCTTCCTCAGCCAATGCACCATCCAATTTGAGCTCCAGCCTCAAAACTTTCTGTCGGATCGGGCAAAGGTGACCTATATAATTTGCCTCCTCTCTGGTGAAGCTTTAGACTGGGCTGCCCCCCCGTGGGAGAAAAATGATCCGGTGGCTTCCAGCCTGTCCAACTTCTTGAAGCTCTTTCGAAATATCTTCGAGGAGCCAGCTCAGGTTTCTTCTGCGGCTAGTGCCCTTCGTCAAGAATCTTGTTCTGTGGGACGATATGCACTTCAGTTCCGTATCCTCACAGCTGAATTGAGCTGGAACAATGAGGACCTGGTTGCAACCTTTTTACATGGTCTCTCTGACCGAGTGAAGGACGAATTAGCAGGAAGAGCTATCCCCGCCGGTCTGGACGATGTAATTTCCTTATGCAATCAGATTGACATTCGTTTCCAGGAGAGGTCCTTAGAAAAAAGACGCCAGCACCCCCTAGGTCCTAGTCAGTCTGAACTTTTTTCCCGTCGTTGCTGTGGAGCATCCTCTGTCTGCTGAGGAACCCATGCAGCTTGGCCGGACCAGACTAACCCCTGAGGAACGTGCTAGACGCAGAACTCTGGGCTTGTGTCTTTATTGTGGGGGCAAGGGTAATTTTCGTGACTGCTGCCCGCTTCGTCCGGGAAACGCTCAGGTAATACATTTGGAAGGTGGAGTATTGGACCCAGAAACATCACCTTCTCGTTTTCTTCCGGTGTTCCTACATGTAGGCACTTCTCCCCAATCGGTCCTAGCATATCTGGACTCCGGAGCTGCCGGCAATTTTATGGACTGGAGTACTGCTTCTTCTATGAAGCTTACCCTTTCTCCCCTCGCTACTCCACTGGTAGTCTCGGCAATTGATGGCACTGTGCTCCCAGGGGGTCCTATCCGTTTCCAGACGCTACCTATTAGGATGTCGGTAGGGATACTCCACCAGGAGTGGATCTCCTTCCTCATCCTTCCCAAGGCCTCTACCCCCATTGTATTGGGTCTTCCTTGGCTACAGCTCCACTCGCCACATGTGGACTGGGTCTCTGGGCAGATCCTGGCTTGGGGCCCTTCGTGTTTCTCGTCCTGTCTTCTCAAGGTGAGCCCCAAGGGGAAACTTCCCATTGCTACCACATCCGTATCGTCTGATCTTCCCGCGGCATACAGCGATTTTCGGGATGTGTTCTGTAAGAAGTCTGCTGAGGTGCTTCCTCCCCATAGATCTTTTGACTGTGCTATTGACCTTGTCCCTGGAGCAACCCTGCCCAGGGGTCGTACCTACCCTCTGTCCATTCCAGAGACTCAGGCCATGTCTGAGTATGTCGCCGAGAATCTGGAGAGAGGTTTCATCCGGAAATCCTCATCGTCTGCAAGAGCAGGGTTCTTTTTCGTTGCCAAAAAGGATGGTACCCTCAGACCCTGCATCGACTATAGAGGTTTAAACGCAGTGACTATTAAAAACCGATACCCCTTACTAGACATGTGCAGAGTAAAATATTTTGTTTCGGAATTTCGTTTTCGTCCGAAAACTTAATTTATTTAGTTACTCCCGAAATTCGTTTTTATTTATTTCGTTTTTCGTTCAAAAATTGCATTCGTCCGAAAATCCACATGAATTACGGTCGAATCTGTCTTTGAAGGCTTATGGTGTCTGTCGAATGTATAAAGAAGATTCGACGGAGCTAGTATATAGCATACTTTAGAACCCTATTAAAGTCTATGGGACTCCAACGTTCAAAATCTAAAGTGCTAATTTTAAAGACTAATTTGCAAGTTACTGTCCTAAAAAGTGTTTGGGGACCCGGGTCCTGCCCCAGGGGACATGTATCAATGCAAAAAAAAGTTTTAAAAACGGCAGTTTTTTCGGGAGCAGTGATTTTAATAATGATTAAAGTGAAACAATAAAAGTGTAATATTCCTTTAAATTTCGTAGCTGGGGGGTATCTATAGTATGCCTGTGAAGGGGCTCATGTTTCTGGTGCTTAGAACTGTCCCTGCACAAAGTGTCATTTATGCAGGAAAAAAAGTCCTTTAAAATCACTCGCAGCTATTATGAATTGTCGGCTCCGTAATACAGAGAACACTCATTGAAAGTCATTGATAAAAATAAAAAAAAATAAATAAATAAAAAAGCTTGGGGGTCCCCCAAATTCAATTACCAGGTCCTTCAGGTCTGGTATGGATATTAAGGGGAACCCTGCCTCAAATTTAAGAAAAATTTTGACGTGGGGTTCCCCCTAAATATCCATAACCAGACCCTTCAGGTCTGGTATGGATATTAAGGGGAACCCCGCGTCAAATTTAAAAAAAAATTGACGTGGGGGTCCCCCTAAAAATCCATACCAGACCCTTTATCCAAGCACGCAACCTGGCAGGCCGCAGGAAAAGAGGGGGGGACAAGAGAGCGGCCCCCCTCCCTCCTGAACCGTACCAGGCCACATGCCCTCAACATTGGGAGGATGCTTTGGGGGTCTGTGACCCCTCAGAGCACCTTGTCCCCATGTTGAGGAGGACAAGGGCCTCATCCCCACAACCCTGGCCGGTGGTTGTGGGGGTCTGCGGGCGGGGGACTTATCAGAATCTGGAAGCCCCCTTTAACAAGGGGACCCCCAGATCCCGGCCCCCCCTGTTTGAAATGGTAAGGGGTACCCCTACCATTTCACAAAGAAAGTGTAAAAAATAGTTAAATAAGACAAACACACTTTTGAAAAATTCCTTTATTAAAAATAAAAAAAATAAAAAAAAGATTCCAGCGGTGCTAATCCACTCTTGCTATCCAGCGACAGACGATCATCTCTCCGGGGTCCAGCGATGGCTCATCTGAATCAGCGCAGCATCCTTCTTCTGTCTCCACGGAGGAGACACTGCAGGGATTCCGGCAGCCTGACGTTTCTTATATACGGAGGACGGGGCCTCCCGTCACCTGACCCCGCCCCCTCTGACGCAAGGGGAAACCCGGGGTTCCCCATGACGCATGGGTGACCCCACCCCCCTCTGATGTAACGGAAACCTGCCTGTGTTACATCAGAGGGGTGCGGGGTCACCCATACGTCACAGGGAACCCCCGGGTTTCCCCTTGCGTCAGAGGGGGGCGGGGTCAGGTGACGGGTGGCCCCGCCCTCCGTATATAAGAAACGTCAGGCCGCCGGAATCCCTGCAGTGTCTTCTCCGTGGAGACAGAAGAAGGATGGATTCGCTGCGCTGATTCAGATCAGCCATCGCTGGAGAGATGACCTTCCGTCGCTGGATAGCAAGAGTGGATTACCACCGCTGGAATCTTTTTTTTTTTTTAATAAAGGAATTTTTCAAAAGTGTGTTTGTCTTAACTACTTTTTACACTTTCTTTGTGAAATGGTAGGGGTACTTTTGTACCCCCTTACCATTTCAAACAGGGGGGGCCGGGATCTGGGGGTCCCCTTGTTAAAGGGGGCTTCCAGATTCTGATAATACCCCCGCCCTCAGACCCCCACAACCACCAGCCAGGGTTGTGGGGATGAGGCCCTTGTCCTCATCAACATGGGGACAAGGTGCTTTGAGGGGTCACAGACCCCCAAAGCATCCTCCCAATGTTGAGGGCATGTGGCCTGGTACAGTTCAGGAGGGAGGGGGGCGCTCTCTTGTCCCCCCCTCTTTTCCTGCGGCCTGCCAGGTTGCGTGCTCAAATAAAGGGTCTGGTATGGATTTTTAGGGGGACCCCCACGTCAATTTTTTTTTAAATTTGACGCAGGGTTCCCCTTAATATCCATACCAGACCTGAAGGGCCTGGTAATTGAATTTGGGGGACCCCCACACTTTTTTTTTAAATTTTATTTTTTATTTTTTTTATCAATGACTTTCAATGAGTGTTCTCTGTATTACGGAGCCGACAATTCATAATAAAAATAAAAGGATAGGGCGCGCTATGGAATTTGTTTGACAGAAAGTATATGTAATATAATATAATGTAGGTAAGAGCAGCCTCTATTTTGTTTCCGTCCTAATGGATGGAACAATAAGAAAAGTGGGGTAGAAAAAATAGATATGGCGCTATACCTTTTTGGACTCACTAAATTTAAATATCATAGAAATGTACAGATTTTTCAGCTTGCTGGCTAATGGTTTTAAACTCTAAAGAATCCTGAATGAACCAAAATGTACTGGTATGATAAACCCAATAAATAATGTATCAATCAATATTAAATTGTACATACAAAAAATAAAATACATAGAAATATAAATTTTCCAGCGTGCTGGTTAATACATGAAAAAATATTAAAATAGGGTGAAAATAGAAGTTGGAATAAAATATATATGTATATAAATGTGAATTACACAATAAATAATGCTATGTATGCTAAACTCAGTCTATAATCAACAGTGAAACTTCTTTAAAAAATATACTAAAAATATATATACTAAAAAACCCAATGTGCCTGTGACTATGGTGATGGCGTAACCAAAAACTTTGGTATACAAATTCAATCAAATAACCATAAAGTAAAAACCAAAAAATTCAAATTTGTACAATTGTAAAACACAAAAAATGAATGAAATATGAAAAAGTGCAACAAATATATACACACTGTGTTAGATTTCAAAAAATTCCCAATTGTAAATATGAAAATTGGGAAAAAACAAGAAAAATTAAAGATATTAGTCCATAATATAAAAATGTAAAAAATGTAAAAATTATATAAGAAATAGAGGTTTAGTCCATAATATGAAAAATGGAAATTAGATAGTGGAAAAAGAGAGATTTTCTATGTATAGAAGAAGAATGGAGGGAGTAACTTCGCTTATCCGTTCGTGTTTATGAATTTTGCTCTCACCAGAAATACGACCCCGTCCGGGGTGGATCAGCCTCCACAGTATAAGCCACTGTGTCGCTTCTTGGGCTGTCTTTGCTGGAGTGCTGGGGAGATCCCTCGTTCTTCCGTGGGGATGTTGTACCTCGTATTACATAAGGTAAAGAAGAGGACTTTCCATGGTATAGTATGTTTGATACTCAGTTTATTTGTAACAACTTAAAAGTACTCACATTTAGTACGATAAAACAGGTATTGTAAAAAAGCGTTCGGAACTTCCGCTCGGCTAGCACGCCGTTTGCACTAAAGGTGTACGTATCTGGCCACGCCCTACGCGTTTCGTCATTCAGACGTCATCTGGAGCGGGCTCCAGATGACGTCTGAATGACGAAACGCGTAGGGCTTGGCCAGATACGTACACCTTTAGTGCAAACGGCGTGCTAGCCGAGCGGAAGTTCCGAACGCTTTTTTACAATACCTGTTTTATCGTACTAAATGTGAGTACTTTTAAGTTGTTACAAATAAACTGAGTTGCAAACATACTATACCATGGAAAGTCCTCTTCTTTACCTTATGTAATACGAGGTACAACATCCCCACGGAAGAACGAGGGATCTCCCCAGCACTCCAGCAAAGACAGCCCAAGAAGCGACACAGTGGCTTATACTGTGGAGGCTGATCCACCCCGGACGGGGTCGTATTTCTGGTGAGAGCAAAATTCATAAACACGAACGGATAAGCGAAGTTACTCCCTCCATTCTTCTTCTATACATAGAAAATCTCTCTTTTTCCACTATCTAATTTCCATTTTTCATATTATGGACTAAACCTCTATTTCTTATATAATTTTTACATTTTTTACATTTTTATATTATGGACTAATATCTTTAATTTTTCTTGTTTTTTCCCAATTTTCATATTTACAATTGGGAATTTTTTGAAATCTAACACAGTGTGTATATATTTGTTGCACTTTTTCATATTTCATTCATTTTTTGTGTTTTACAATTGTACAAATTTGAATTTTTTGGTTTTTACTTTATGGTTATTTGATTGAATTTGTATACCAAAGTTTTTGGTTACGCCATCACCATAGTCACAGGCACATTGGGTTTTTTAGTATATATATTTTTAGTATATTTTTTAAAGAAGTTTCACTGTTGATTATAGACTGAGTTTAGCATACATAGCATTATTTATTGTGTAATTCACATTTATATACATATATATTTTATTCCAACTTCTATTTTCACCCTATTTTAATATTTTTTCATTTATTAACCAGCACGCTGGAAAATTTATATTTCTATGTATTTTATTTTTTGTATGTACAATTTAATATTGATTGATACATTATTTATTGGGTTTATCATACCAGTACATTTTGGTTCATTCAGGATTCTTTAGAGTTTAAAACCATTAGCCAGCAAGCTGAAAAATCTGTACATTTCTATGATATTTAAATTTAGTGAGTCCAAAAAGGTATAGCGCCATATCTATTTTTTCTACCCGACAATTCATAATAGCTGCGAGTGATTTTAAAGGACTTTTTTTTCCTGCATAAATGACACTTTGTGCAGGGACAGTTCTAAGCACCAGAAACATGAGCCCCTTCACAGGCATACTATAGACCCCCCCCCCCCCCCCTAGGAAATTTAAAGGAATATTACACTTTTATTGTTTCACTTTAATCATTATTAAAATCACTGCTCCCGAAAAAACGGCCGTTTTTAAAACTTTTTTTTGCATTGATACATGTCCCCTGGGGCAGGACCCGGGTCCCCAAACACTTTTTAGGACAGTAACTTGCAGAATCTTTTCTCTCTGTCAAATCTTTTCTCTCTGTCAAATATTTTCTCTATATAATCTTGGACTATTAGAGGTAAGGTTAGGCACATTCGACCACGGGTTCTATAGACAGATTGTTATTGTCAAAGTCACGTCGAATCTCCTATTCTATATCGAACTGTTGTAACAATGAAAACGAAAATAAAGCATTTATTTATGTCGGATCTTTTGTTTTTCGGATTCTGTGCTTTCGTTATCGTTTGTCAAAACTAAAACGAAAATAGCTGAAATTCGGACGAAAATGCATTTGGACGAAAACGAATCCACATGTCTACCCCTTACCTCTAATATCTGAGCTGTTTGACAGGTTGAAGGGGGCTTCCATTTTCACTAAATTGGATCTCAGAGGTGCATACAATCTCATTCGAATACGGGAAGGTGACGAATGGAAGACTGCGTTTAACACTAGGGACGGGCATTACGAATACCTGGTTATGCCTTTTGGTTTGTGTAATGCTCCAGCTGTGTTCCAGAACTTCGTCAATGAAATATTCAGGGACCTACTGTACCAGTTTGTTGTCATCTATCTGGATGATATTCTCATCTTTTCCGAAGATCTGCCTGCTCACAGAAACCATGTACGCACCGTACTTCAGCGCCTTAGAGAGAACAATCTCTATGCCAAGATGGAGAAATGTTCCTTTGAATGTTCTGAGGTCCTAATTTCTGGGATGTTTTGTTTCTAGTGCGGGTCTTCGCATGGATCCCGGGAAGGTCTCATCCATTACCAACTGGCCCCTTCCCGCTAGCCTCAAGGCCACACAGCGTTTTCTTGGCTTCACAAATTATTATAGGCAGTTCATAAGGAATTACTCTTCCATTGCCGCGCCCATTATCGCTTTGACCAAGAAGGGTGGGCTGGCCTCCCGAGGCTGTCTCTGCGTTTCACGATCTGAAACATGCCTTTGTCTCTGGACCTCTCTTGATGAGACCAAATCCTGAGGACCCATTTTTTATTGAAGTAGACGCTTCTTCGATGGGGGTGGGAGCTCTGCTTCTTCAGGACTTTGAGAAGAAACGTCAACCATGTGCGTTCTTCTCCAAAAAAAATTCTCAGGCAGAGAGAAATTATGCCATTGGTGATCGGGAACTTCTCGCAATTAAATTGGCATTGGAGGAGTGGCGTCATCTCTTGGAAGGTTCCCCTCACTCCATAACGATCTTTACTGATCATAAGAATCTACAGTACCTACAGAATGCTAAACGTCTGAACCCCAGACAGGCCAGGTGGAGTCTCTTCTTTTCCCGTTTTAAATTCACGATTACGTACAAACCTGGTTCCTGCAACGGTCGAGCTGATGCGCTCTCTAGGTCATTTGACACTTTGGACGAAGAGTCCAACCCTGATCCTGAGCCGATCATTCCTACCTCATGCATTGTTGCCCATTCAACCACCCTGGAATCTTAAATTCCTCCTGGTAAGACCTTTGTTCCCACGGAGCTAAGAACTAAGATCCTTCGTCGGAGACATGATTCCAAGTCCATCCTCACCACTAGAGGCGCTGGTGAACACCTGCTGGCTCTTAGACTCCACGCCCCAGGGAATCTTACGCTCTTACCCCAGTGGGATCTGTCCCCCGTCTGAAGCAGTCAGCCGTAGGGTCCACAACCTTGCGGTGCACTCCCGATCCCTACGGTGTGCACCTGTCACCTCGCCTCAAGGTGACCTGACAAATGATCCCTCTCTAGGATCCGACGAATACGAGGATCCTTCCGCAGGCTTTGCAGAATCAGGGAGGCCATGCAGTGTAGGTTAGCTGAGGCATTCGGTCTGGAGTCCTCTGGGTCACTAAGGACGACATGATCCGCAGCCACCTCCTCCCAGCCACGTACAAGTCCACGGGTTTCTTGGGACTGTAAATGATCCCTAAAAGACTGCTGCTGATGCTGAGTGCCAGGCTCCACCTCCATGCTGACACAATCCTCCTCCTCCTCGTCCTCTTTCTTTGTGATCTGCGGGCCAGCAGAAACACTGTTGGGCTAAAGGGGCCTTGAGAGGTAAGGAAGTCCTCCTCTTCCTGCCTCTGTTCTGCCTCAAGTGCCCTGTCCATTATTTCACGCAGCGTGTGCTCCAACAGGTGGACAAGAGGGACAGTGTCACTGATGCATGCACTGTCACTGCTCACCATCCTTGTGGCCTCCTCAAATGGTGACAGGACAGTGCATGCATCCCTGATAATGGCCCACTGGCGTGGAGAAAAAAAAAACAAGCTTCCCTGACCCTGTCTTGGTGCCGTAGTCGCACAGGTACTCATTGATGGCAGCCGCTGCAGCATGGCCAACATTGAATTCCACCTGGTGGGCATGTCACAGATTAGGCGGTTCTTGGCCAGGTTAAATTCCTTTTGGAGGTCAGTCAGCTGAGCACTGGCATTATATGACCAGCGGAAATGCACACAGACTTTCCTGGCCTGCTTCAGGACATCCTGTAAGCCCGGGTACCTGCCCAAGAACCCCTGCACCACCAAGTTATGGACGTGAGCCACACAGGGCACATGGCCTGTCAGAGGGCGGAGAGGAGGTTGGTGCCATTGTTGCAAACCACCATTCCTGGCTTAAGCTGGCGTGGCGTCAACCACCTCTCAGCCTGCCCCTGCAGAGTTGACAGAATCTCTGCCCCAGTGTGGCTCCTGTCCCCCATGCACATCAGCACAAGCACAGCATGGCATCTTTTTTAGGGATGACGGAACTGTTTCGCCTGGCGGTCATTTTGCTGCGAATTTTGCATGTTCGCGATTCGCCCAATCGGCAGACTATTGCCGCTGTTCGCCCAGTGGACATATGTGTTTACAGTGTGAAAGAACTTTGACCCATGATGACACATCCATCATGGGGTACAGGACAGCCAATTGAGACATTTCAGCACATGGACAATTGGACATTCCCCCACCTTATAAATAGACCTGATCTGGCGGCCATTTTACAGTCTTATTTCAGTGTAGGGACAGGACGTTGTGTGGAGCAGGGGGAGACTGTAGTGACACAAATCGCTAGCTATTAGGTCCACAAAAGTCCTTTTAAGGACTGGTATGGTATAGGTGTAGTACAGTATATAGGGTTGAGTGCACTGCTGTCCTGGTGATTGCAGCAGCCTGTCTTTTGTCAGTGCAGGGAGGGACAGGAAGCTGTGTGCAGCAGGGACAGTCAGCTTAATCACTAGCTATTACTATTAGGTCCACAAAGGTCCTTTTGAGGACTGGTATAGGTGTACAGTATATAGGGTTATACACGTATAATATACTTTCTTCCAAATATAGAAAGAATATTATACTTGACTGCTGCCCTATTCTGCAGCAGTCCTTTATCAGTGAAGGGACTGAGGTACAGTCTGCAAATCACTAGCTACTTGGTTCACAAAGGTCCTTGTAAGGACTGATATAAGTGTACAATATATAGGGTGCTGGTGCACTGCTGCAGATTACTGCCCTATTCTGCATCAGTCCTTTATCAGTGTAGGGACTGAGGTACAGTCTGCAAATCACTAGCTACTAGGTCCACAAAGGTCCTTGTAAGGACTGGTATAGGTGTACAATATATAGGGTGCTGGTGCACTGCTGCTGACTGCTGCCCTATTCTGCAGCAGTCCTTTATCAGTGTAAGGACTGAGGTACAGTCTGCAAATCACTAGTTGCCTGGTCCACAAAGGTTCTTGTAAGGACTGGTATAGGTGTACAATATATAGGGTGCTGGTGCACTGCTGCAGATTACTGCCCTATTCTGCAGCAGTCCTTTATCAGTGTAAGGACTGAGGTACAGTCTGAAAATCACTAGCTACTAGATCCACAAAGGTCCTTGTAAGGACTGGTATAGGTGTACTATTTGGTGTGCAGTATATAGGTGTGTAATACACGTATAAAATACTTGCACATATAGAAAGCATAGTATAGTGCATTTCCACTGTGCAGCATTGTGACTGCTGAGCGGTTCTGCAGCGATACTACAAAGAGTGACAAACACAATAAAAAAAAAGTATTATAACTGGTGTAACAGACCATTGACCTTCTTCCACATACATACTGCACTTCTCTAGAGACTTTTGTCACAGGGTCATTTAAAAAATGACAGGCAGAGGAAGAGGCAGGCCCTTCCACAGGGGTGGTAGGGGTAGGGCAGGAGCAACAGACTTTTTTTTTTATTATTTAAATTTTATTAATTTTTAAAAGTAGACAAAAATCGCATAATATACAGACAAAGAAAAGACTGTCTTATACATTCCATATATTTTCAAGTTAATTACATTCTATTTTCATCTTATTTCCCACCCTCTAACCCTTATATCCCTTATCCTCCCCCCACCCATCCACCCCCTGTTCTGTTGGCCCGCCATCCTCTACTTATTCTGCTAATGCTTGGATGTAGTTTTCAGTCTTTTTGAATGATCTCCGCTTTTCCCATGTTGCCCAGTATCTATTCATTTGATTATTTTCCATTTTAATTAAATATTCCATATTGTTAATAAATTCAATTCTCTGTATCCAGTCTCTAATTGGGGGCTTTTTGACTTGTAGCCAATTTTTGGGTATCAAAGCTTTTGCTGCATTGAGTAAAAAGGGTATCAATCTTATTATTTTTTTTTCCTTTTGGTCTATTTTTTGTTTTATATTTTGGTTACCACTTTCTTCCTCTACCCCATAAAACAGACATTCCCTGGGACAATATGGTATTTTTTCCCCTGTTATTATTTCTATATAATCTAATATTTTATACCAATAATTCTTTATCTCTGGACATTCCCACCATATGTGATATGTTGTTCCGGGTAGTTTGCATTCTCTCCAACACTGTATGGATCTAGAGGGGTCTATTCTATGTATTCTATCTGGTGTCATATGCCATCTCATCATACACTTATAGTTAACTTCCACGGACGTTGTGTCCGATACATGTCTATGCACTGCCTCCATCATCTGTGTCTCATCTACTTTTATACTCATATCCTGTTCCCATTTTGCTATAGCTGGAATGCATTCTTGTTTCTCTAATTCTGAAAGGATTTCATATACTCTTGACATACAATGCTTTACAATTACCTTGGAATTACAAAGTTTTTCTATTGGTGTTAAAGTATTCTCGTCCCTTATGGGTTTTGGGATAGAATTAACAAAATGCTGAATCTGTAGGTATTCCCATTGCTTTAGATTTTGCCATCTATGCTTCTTTATTATTTCTTGTTTTGACATTAACTCCCCTCTACAAGTGATATCTTTTAATTGTGCATTTTTCATTTGTTTACCTAATTGTGTGCCCCTTCCTGGAATAAAAAAATCTGTGCCCTCAAGTGGAATTAATGGGGAATTATATACCCATTTTTTTCTACGGTGTAGTGCATCCCATACTTTAAGTGTAGTTAACGTGATTTTGTGAGCCTTATTTCTACCTATTCTAAATTTTGGCGGGATCCAAATATATTTTTTTTAATTGTGTGCCTATGAGTGATTCTTCCATTTTTACCCATCTCTTCGTTGTGCCGACGTTAGCCCATTCCACCAATCTCTCAAAAGTGATTGCGAGATAATATCTATAAGTGTCTGGTAAAGCCATCCCTCCGCTTTTTTTTCCTAGTTAATATATTATAATTTATTCTAGAGTTTTCATTTTCCCATATAAATTCTAAAAAAAGTGTTTTATTACTTGAAAAAAACTATTTGGGATATTAATCGGAAGCATTTGAAGTTTGTAGGTGATTTTTGGTAAAACCACCATTTTCAGCATATTGATTCTACCCGTCCAAGAAATTGGTCCCTTGTTTATTTTCCTTAATACTGTTTTAATTTCATTTACTAGTGGGATGTAATTAGCCTGATATAATTCCTGAACCGTTTTAGTTTATTTTTATGCCTAGGTATGTTATTTCTTTTTTTTTCCCATGTAAAGGGGAATTCCTGCTGTAATATCTTTTCTTCTTTATTGTCTATACCTATATTCAATATCACTGTTTTTATAGGATTTATTTTAAAATTTGAGAGAGCACCGTATTCCTTTATTTCTTTTATGAAACTGGGTAAGGACAGACGTGGGTTTGTTATATATAGGAGTATGTTGTCCGCATATGCCGCCACTTTATGGTTTTCTCCGCCCATCTCAACCCCCCCCTATGTTCACATTCTCACGGATCTTTGCCAAAAATGGCTCCAAAGCTATAACGTACAGTAGGGGCGAAAGTGGACATCCTTGTCTTGTCCCATTTAGCATTTCAAAGGCGGACGACATACTCCCATTTATTCCTATTCTAGCTGTTGGTTGAATATATAGATTATTTATCCATTTTATAGCATCTTTGGACCAAAACCTATTTTCCGTAAAGTTTCTGTTATAAAGGACCAGTCTATTCTATCGAATGCTTTCTCGGCATCGATCGATACTAATACCATTGGGGGCTTATTTTCCTTATCTTTACCTATGAGTAACAAAGTTCTCAGACTATTGTCTCGTCCCTCCCTCCCTGGGACGAATCCTACCTGATCCCCGTTAATTAATTCCGGCATCAGTTTTTTTACTCTTGTTGCTACTACCTTCGCATATAGTTTTGTGTCTACGTTCAACAACGCTATAGGGCGGTAGTTAGAACAAATGGATTTGTCTTTTCCTGGTTTTGGTATAACTACTATATTCACCAGTAGCGACTCTTTCCTCATACTCTCTTCCTCACCCAGGTTATTCCAGTATTTACATAATTCTGGAACCAATTGGTGCCGGAATTTCTTATAATATCTAATTGTAAAGCCGTCTGGGCCTGGGCTTTTCCCATTCGGTGATTCCCTTATTGCTTTATAAATTTGCTTTATAAATATCTGGGGTAATAGGCTCGTCCAAGTTCTTGGCCATTTCTTCCGTTATTCTAGGTAGGTCTATTTCCCTTAGGTAATCTAGCATTTTAGCTTTCCTGTTCTCCTTCTGTTCTTCTGTCTCAGTGCTTCTAATTGAATATAGGGCTCTGTAATATGTTTTAAAAGCCTGTGCTATCTCAGATGTTTTAAATTTCAGCTCCCCATGTTCATCTTTTATCTTTTCTATGTAGTTTGAAGCTTTTTTTTACCCGCGCTAGTCTTGCCAGATGTTCCCCCGTCTTGTTCCCCCACAGATATCTTTCTTTAGCTACATTTTTGAACACTTTTCTTCTCTCCTGTTCTGTCATCTCATTTATTTGGGCACGCTTTTGGATAATCTCCTTATATGTATTTTTTCCTAGTTGTCTCTTGTGTTTTTGTTCTAGTTCTTGGAGTTCTTCTTTTAGGTTGTTCAATCTCCTTTCACTTTCTTTTTTTTCCCAGCACCTATGGAGATTAATTTGCCTCGAATTAGGGCTTTATGTGCTTTCCAAAGGGTAGCTTTGGAGATTTCCGATGTATCATTTGTTTTAAAGTATTGTTCTATTTCTATTTTTATGGTATTCTCAGTTTCCTTTTTCTCAATCAGAGCCTCATTGAGTCTCCAAGAGCCTTTCCTATACTCCGTTTCGCACTGTCTGATTTTAATTATCACCGGGGCGTGGTCCGATAGAGTGATGCTTCCTATCTGTGTTTTTATTACCTTTTCCAATATTTCATGTTCTAATAATATAAGGTCCAATCTCGCGTACATGTCATGTACCGTGGAATAATACGTGTAGTCCTTTACCTCCGGATTACATATTCTCCATACATCTACAAACTGTTGTGTATGTAGTTTTCTTTTTAATATTCTATGTTGTTTAATTTCCTGGGGGAGAGCGTTTGACGTGCTATCTACTTCAGGATTCATAGTGAAATTTAGGTCTCCCGCTAATATCACTTGGCCTTCTTTGTAACTCTCTATAATATTCAAAATCCCATTCAGGTATTTTTTTGGGGCCTTATTGGGACTATAGATATTAACTAATGTATATTTCTTTTTTAACATGATCCCTTTTAGAAGTAAAAACCTCCCCTCTGGGTCTACCTTCATCCCCTCTAAAGACCATCTAACGTTATTTGCTATTCCAATAGCTACCCCCTTAGAACCCCTTATCGGGGAATCTGCGTAATACCATGTTGGGAACCTTCTTGTATTCAAACGGATATTGGTGTCCAGGGATACATGTGTCTCCTGTAAAAAAACAATATCTGCCGAATATCCCTCCAACTCTTTCATGATATTATACCTTTTTTTGGGAGAAATCATTCCTCTCACATTGTATGTTACTATCTTAAAGTGGAGCTCCACCCTCTTTTTGAAGTCCTTTGCATCCCCTGCTTCTCTGTCCCCTTAAACACATTTGGCATATATATATATATATATATATATATATATATATATATATATATATATTTTTTTTAAACTCACCGTTTTATTGATAAATTTCTTCTTCACTTCCTGCTTCCGGCCGCGGCCTGAGCGCGTCATCCCCGTCCGCTATGCCTCCTGGGAGATGTTTTTTATCAATCCCAGGAGGCAATAGGTGTGGGCTGGGCCGTAGCATCGCGTTATTTCAAAACCGGAAATGACGCGATGCACGGCGACACCCGGCGACATTTTACACAAGGGCAACCAGGCTTTTGTTGCCATTGTTACCCAAGCTTCCCTTGCAGGTACAAGTGCCCCTCGTACACTGCAATGAAAGAAGCATCTGGCGATGCTGTGAACAGGAGGTGGGGGAGGTTAGCAGCGGAGAGTCTTATCACGAGCAGGTCTGTGAAAGAACACACACAATAACAGATGGATACAGGGGTTGGAGCAGGGACACTTACTCTATTGGCCATGAGTGAGATCTGCAGGACTTCCACACACACCAATCCCATCCCATCCCACCCCACCTCATGCCATCCCATCCCACCCCACCTCACCTCATGCCATCCCATCCCACCCCACCTCATCTCATCCCACCCCACCTCATCCATCCCACCCCACCCCACCTCACCTCACCTCATGCCATGCCATCCCATCCCACCCCACCTCACCCCATCTCATCTCATCCCACCCCACCTCACCTCATCCCATCCCACCCCACCCCACCTCATGCCATCCCACCCCACCCCACCTCATCCCATCCCATTCCATCCCACCCCACCTCATCCCATCCCATCCCATCCCACCCCACCCCATCTCATCCCATCCCACCCCACCCCATCTCATCCCACCCCACCCCACCTCACCTCATGCCATCCCATCCCATCCCACCCCACCTCACCTCATCCCATCCCACCCCACCTCACCTCATCCCATCCCATCCCACCCCACCTCACCTCATCCCACCCCACCCCACCTCACCTCATCCCACCCCACCCCACCTCACCTCATACCATCCCACCTCATCCCACCCCACCTCATCCCATCCCATCCCATCCCACCCCACCCCATCTCATTCCACCCCACCCCACCTCACCTCATGCCATCCCATCCCACCCCACCTCATCCCATCCCATCCCACCCCACCTCATCCCACCCCACCCCATCCCACCCCACCTCATCTCATCCCACCCCACCCCATCCCATCCCACCTCATCCCACCTCACCTCACCTCATCCCATCCCACCTCACCTCATCCCATCCCACCTGCTGTGGGCGATGCAATTAGATGTGTTGATGCGATTCGATATGTTGGGGGTGATGCAATCTGCTTTGGGTGATGCGATGTGCTGGTGGTGGTGCAATGTGCTGGGTGTGATGCGATTTGATGTGCTGGGGGAGATGCGATGAGCTGGGGCAATGCGATGTGATGTGCTGGGGGCGATGCGATTTGATGTGTTGCGGGTGATGCAATGTGCTTTGGGGCGATTCGATGTTCTGGTGAGATGCAATGCGATTGGGAGATGGGATTCGATGTGTTGGGGCGAAGCGATTCGATGTGCTGATGCGATTCGATGTGCTTTGGGAGATGCGATGTGCTGGAGGGGATTCGATGTGCTGGGGAGATGTGATTCGATGTTCTGGGGAGATGCGATTCGATGTGCTGGGGGAGATGTGATTCGATGTGATGCCATGTGCTGGGGAGCGATGTGATGTGCTAAGGGCGATGCGATTTGATGTGTTGCGGGTGATGCAATGTGCTTTGGGGCGATTCGATGTTCTGGGGAGATGCGATGGGATTCGATGTGTTGGGGGCGATGCGATTCGATGTGATGTGCTGGGGGCGATGCGATGTGTTGCGGCGATGCGATGTGATGTGCTGGGGGCGATTCGATGTTCTGGGGAGATGTGATGCGATTGGGTGATGGGATTCGAGGTGCTGATGCGATTCGATGTGTTGGGGGTGATGCAATGTGCTTTGGGCGATGCGTTGTGCTGGGGGTGATTCGATGTGCTGGGGGTGATTCGATGTGCTGGGGGAGATGCGATTCTATGTGCTGGGGGCAATGTGATGTGATGCAATGTGCTGGGGGCGATGCGATGTGCTGGGGGCGATGTGATTTGATGTGTTGCGGGTGATGCAATGTGCTTTGGGGCGATTCGATGTTCTGGGGAGATGCGATGCGATTGGGCGATGGGATTCGATGTGTTGGGGTGAAGCGATTCGATGTGCTGATGCGATTTGATGTTTTGGGGGTGATGCAATGTGCTTTGGGCGATTCAATGTGCTGGGGAGATGCGATTCGATGTGCTGGGGGAAATGTGATGTGCTGGGGGTGATTCGATGTGCTGATGCAATTTGATGTGCTGGGGTGATGCAATGTGCTGGGGGTTATGCGATTCGATGTTCTGGGGAGATGCGATTCGATGTGCTGGGGCGATGCGATGTGCTTGGGTGATGCGTTTTGATGCGATGTGGTGGGGCAAAGCGATTCGATGTGCTGATGTGATTCGATGTTTTGGGGGATGATGCAATGTGCTTTGGGCGATTCGATGTGCTGGGGAGATGTAATGTGCTGGGGGAGATGCGATTCGATTTGCTGAGGTGATGCGATGTGCTGGGGCGATGCGATTCGATGTGCTGATGCAATTCGAAGTGTTGGGGGTGATGCAACGTGCTGGGGTGATGCAATTCGATGTTCTGGGGGGGATTTGATGCGATTCGATGTGCTGGGGCAATTCAATGTGATGTGCTTGGGTGATGCGATTTGATGTTCTGGGGGAGATGCGATTCGATGTGCTGGGGTGATTCAATGCGATGTGCTTGGGTGATGCGATTTGATGCGATGGGTGATGCGATTCGATGTGCTGGGGGTTATGCGATTCGATGTGCTGGGGCGATGCGATGTGCTTGGGTGATGCGTTTTGATGCGATGTGGTGGGGCAAATCGATTCGATGTGCTGATGTGATTCGATGTTTTGGGGGTGATGCAATGTGCTTTGGGCGATTCGATGTGCTGATGTGATTCGATGTTTTGGGGGTGATGCAATGTGCTTTGGGCGATTCGATGTGCTGATGTGATTCGATGTTTTGGGGGTGATGCAATGTGCTTTGGGCGATTCGATGTGCTGGGGAGATGCAATGTGCTGGGGGAGATACGATTCGATTTGCTGGGGCGATGCGATGTGCTGGGGCGATGCGATTCCATGTGCTGATGCAATTCGAAGTGTTGAGGGTGATGCAATGTGCTGGGGTGATGCGATTCGATGTTCTGGGGGAGATGCGATTCAACGTGCTGGGGCAATTCAATGCGATGTGCTTGGGTGATGCAATTCGATGCGATGTGCTGGGGGCAGCGCGATTCGATGTTCTAATGCGATTTGATGTGTTGGGGTGATGCAGTGTGCTTTGGGCGATGCGATGAGATGTGCTGGGGGCGATGCGATGTGCTTGGGCGATGCATTTCGATGTAATATGGTGGGGCGAAGCGATTTGATGTGCTGATACGATTCGATGTGTTGTAGGTGATGCAATGTGCTTTGGGCGTTTCGATGCGCTGGGGGTGATGCAATGTGCTGGGGGAGATGCAATGTGATGGGGGAGATGCGATTCGATTTGCTGGAGCGATGCGATTCGATGTGCTGATGCAATTCGAAGTGTTGGGGGTGATGCAATGTGCTGGGGGTGATGCGATTCGATGTTCTGGGGGAGATGTGATGTGCTTGGGTGTTGCGATTTGATGTTCTGGATTCATTACTGATCTGTCCCGTGTGAAAGGGGCCTAACACCAAAACACAAGCACCATTTTTCAAAATTAATATGCACAGTTTGAACTTCATAAAGCCGTCTTCAATACATCTAGATGCATAAATGAATTGTGTTGCTGAGATTATTATTATTATTTTTTTAATGATTTTTTTTTCTTTTTAAATGAAAAGCTGTACAGAAAAAAGTATCCGCTGAGTGTAGATATGTGTGTGTATATATGTACAGAACATGATATATATATATATATATAGTGTGTGTGTTTCTTGAATAATATTCCTTGTACATGCAGTATATTTACTGGTTCCTGGAGGGAGGAGGGGTTTGCATAGATATGGGTGGCAACTTCCTCTAACACTGCCGTTGCCATGGAAACCTGACCTGAAACTTGTTACACTGCTTGTGCAGCATTGAGCATGTGTGAGATCTGCAAGGCCGAAATCCAGGAAGAAATACAGTCTGGCTTCAGATGCCCACACTTAAGATGGCAAACATCGAACTTATTTCTTTTTTTGTAGGCATAGATGAGGGGTTTTCGTATTGAGTTGGGTAAGTCTGTGTACCTTCTGTTTCATACTCTACCTCTGATAATTGTTCTATCTCCCCCTCTAGTGATCCTTCTTGGTCCCGTAAGGAGTTATTTTGTGGTTGGTGCTTTTTCTCTTCCCTATCCTTTTTTTCCTTTTCCTTTTTATCTTTATCTGCTTCGGAACTTCTTGTTTGTTGTTGTTTTTCTATTTGTTGTTTCTCGGCTCCCCCAGATTGTGTAACGTACTTATTCATTGAACCGGGGCTTATAACCAGGCTCCGACGGGGAGATTTAGGAGTGGCTCCTGACTTCGGTGTCTTACCCTTCATTTAGCCACGTACTTTTTACTTAGGCCGATATAGCTTTTACTCTAGGATAGTATGAAGGGGTGTTCCCGGATTATTGTATCACTATTTATATATTTATATATTCACTATAAATATTACTCTCTGAGTCCTGGTTTTAATCGCCAGCTATGGGGATCTCTCCCTTTTTATTTTACTTTCCCCTTTTCTTTTCTTTTTTTTTACTATACTGTAAAAGTCAGTACCCAGGGACGGATGCAACCAAGCACAGGATATTCAACCTCAGTGTTCAATATACAACATCTCCGTTCAAGCTTATAGCCCCCCTTGGATTCCTGCATCCACGTTGTTACAGCAACTCAAAGTTAACGATTGGTCACAATAAATCAATAGAAACCAAAGAAACAAGAAATAAGTCCAGTATGCAGCAGAAACAAAAAACAAACAAAAAAAAAAAACCCTTTCCTTTTCCTTTTTTGGCAGGGTATCTTTATTTGTGGAGAGCGGGTAATCGCCGTCCGCGGGCTCCCTATTTTTCCTTTTTCTTTTTCCTTCCCTCCTTCCGCTGCTTTAGTGTATTATTGTAGCCTTTGTTGCTGCAATTCCCCTCAGTATGTTCCTGTCACCAATATCGCTTGTAGTGCAACACTGTACAATTTTAAAACACACTATATCTCTCCAGGTTTTAAATTGATATTAAAGGGTGATGTTTTTCTTTCCCATTAAATCACAACGACATGTCTGCGGGGCTAGCCTCTGGCGTTTTTCACCACCATTATACTATCAGTGGCTTGGAGGGCCCTCTAGCAGTTATTTTCAGTAATATCCAAGCGTTTATCCAGTCTTTTCAAACAGATAAAATTTTTATGAAATTAGTCCACATACCAGATCCACCAGGTTTCCGTCAGGATCGCTCTCCAGGCTTCCTCCGCCAAGTCTCTTACTGCACTGACATAAGTACTTCTCTAGAGGCTTTAGCGTCTTACTCTGTCAGGTTTAAGTCTCCTAGGCTGTAGTCACCATTATGCAGTTTGTTCCTTGACCAGCAGAGGGCGCATGGGGCCTTCGGTTTCCTCCGCAGCTCCGAAGATCTCCGACCTGACTCGAGACACCGCTACTCTCTCGGGGGAACCGCGTCCTCACCCGAGCGTCTCCTCCGCTTCTCCGGGACGCCAGCCGAGCGGCGATCCCGGCGCCCGCACGAGACCTTCCAGGTACCCAGGGGAAATCCGAGGTATGGAGGGTACAGCGGATCACGGGGGGAGCACAGCAGGAGGGGGGAGGGCAAGAGGGAAGGGCTACCTCATAGGCGCCAGAGCCGGCTTCAAGCGGGGCAGGACGGCTAGATTACTGCCATGGGAGGAGAGCTGATCCACACCTGCACATGCTAGGTCTGGACACACTGCTGCGCGAGACTCCTCCCCCGCATGTGGGCAGTCGCAGGAGGAGCAACAAACTTGAGCCAAAGTGGCAAATTGCAGAAGGTGCGTGCGATTACGTCAAAGGACGCACCAGACTTGGTTGAGTGGCTCACTCAGCCTTACTCTTCTGCACCCTCCTCATCCCCTCGATCTACACCCTCTTCTTCCCTCTCTGCTATGTGCACGCCCCAAAGACACTACCACCAACACCACCACCACCATATACCTTCCGCTTGAGTCACAGGAATTATTTTGTGATCCATATCAAGACATTTCCGATGCGCAGCCACTCTTGGCATTAGATCAGGAAGAGGAGGTAGCAACAACCACCGCTCAGCAGTCTGACGACAGTACCCAGATCAGCCCAAGGAGGAGGTTTGTCCACGCTGTTGCTGCCTACTCCGAGATCTCTAATTATAGCGGTGGGGAAAGTGACGTTGATGATGACGTGTCTAGTGATGCCACGTGGGTGCCCACAAGAGAGGAAGAGGAGGGGAGTTCAGAGGGAGATATGGACCAGCAGATAGGGAGGAGAAGCAGGAAGAGCTTAGATTGCACAGGAGGGACAAAGTAGAATGCGAATGTATCAGGAGCAAGGCATCAACCATGTACGGTCACATCTCCCAGGACGCCAGCACATAGCTCCGCAGTGTGGGCTTTTTTTAACATGTCCGCTAATGACAATAGTGTTGACATCTGCAATCTTTGCAGTCAACGCATAAGTCGTGGTAAGCCCAACACTCACCTAGTGACGACCGCCTTAAGAAGGCACATGAGCTGCCATCACCGAGCCCAGTGGGAGCAACGGAACACACAAAGCCACACTCCAGGCTCTCACCGTCCAGCCTCGTCTTCTACTTCTCCTTCTCCTCTCTCCTCACAATTGTCCTCCACTCCACCTTCCATTACGGCAAGCTCACATTTTTCTGCAAAAAGGCAGGCTTCCGTGGGCCAAATGTTCGAGCGTAAAAAAATTATGACGCCGGATAACCCTCTTGCCCAACGGTTGACGGCTGGCTTTTCAGAACTGATAGCCCGCCAACTACTGCCATATAAACTGGTGGACTCGGAGGCCTTTCGAAAATTTGTGGCCATTGGAACACCACAATGGAAGGCCCCACTAAGCAAGTATTTCTCACAGAAGGGCATCCCAGAGCTATATGGCCATGTTCAGCGGCAAGTGAATGTATCTCTGGCACACAGTGTCGGTGCCAAGATACATCTAACCACAGACACGTGGTGTTTGTCTAGCAAACACGGGCAGGGAAGGTATATCACTTTTACTGCCCACTGGGTGAACCTTCTGAAGGCTGTCAAGCATGTAACCCGTGGCACCCGTGTAGATTTTACCGCCACGGATTGCATGCAGGCCTGGCTCTTCTTCTCCTCCTCCTCTTACTCCATCCTCCTCCTCCCTCTCCTCCTCGGCTGTCTCCTCCTTTTCCGCTGCTAGCGTCTCTTCCGCTGTACCACCCAAGCTCCCCAGAACCTATTTGACATGCCAGGTGAGACGTTGCCATGTCGTGCTGCATCTGTTGTGCCTGGAAGCCAAGAGCCACACTGGCCGGCACTCCTTTCAGCTTTGCGTTCACAGGCAGATCAGTGGCTAACACCGCTTAATTTGACAGTTGGTAAAGTGGTGTGTGACAATGGTGCCAATCTGCTTAGCGCATTGAAACAGGGCAAAATTACGCACGTGCCATGCATGGCACATGTCTTAAACTTGGTCGTGCAGCTATTCGTTGTCAAATACCCTGGGGTCCAGGACATCTTGCGGCAGGCAAGGAAAATCTCGGCCCATTTCAGAAGATCTTACACGGCCATGGCTCGCCTTGCTGACATTCAGCGGCGACACAATCTGCCAGTCAGACATCTTATTTGTGATTGCCCCGACGCGATGGAACTCAACCTTTTATATGCTTGATAGGCTGCTCCAGCAGAAAAGTGCAGTTAAGGTCTACCTGTATGAACTCTGCGGCAGAATAGGTTCTGGGGAGCTGTTTTTTTTTCACCGCGCCAGTGGCTGCTCATGTGCGACGCATGCAGACTTCTGCGGCCATTTGATTAGATCACCAAACTGGTCAGTCGCAGCCATGGTGCCATCAGTGACATGGTAGCTTATGCCTTCTTTATGGAGCGTGCATTGCGTCGTGTCATTGATCAAGCCGTGGAGGAGCAGGAGCGGGAAGATGAGGAAGTCGCAATGCTGGAGGAATTCCCAGGGGGGCCTACTCTATCTGAGACAAGTCAACAACAGGAGTCTGAAGAGGAGTCAGAGGAGGATGGTGCCAGGGCGGATGAGGAGGAGCAAGAAGAGCATGCTTTAAACCTTTCTGGGATCCCTGTTGTGCGTGGATGTGGAGAGGAGAACGAGGAGGACGACTTTATCCTGGATGATGAGCAGGAGCCTGGCCACCATACCGCTTCCAGTTTAGTGCAAATGGGGGCCTTCATGCTCCAGTGTTTTAACAGGGACCCTTGTATAAAAAGCATAAGGGTCAAGGACCAGTACTCGGTGGCAACGTACTTAGACCCCCGGTACAAACACAAAATGGTGGAAATGTTACCACCGTCACAGAGGGCTGTCAGAATGGAGCACTTCCAGGCCTTGCTTCAAGAAATGCTGCATTCTGCTTTTGCGTGCGCTGGCAGAGTAGCAATTCCCACTCCCAGAGAAAGAATTGCGGGTACCAATCCAACAGCGCCTGCAAGAAGAGGGCGGTTTGAAGATGTGTTGGTGACTTCTGATATGAGGTCATTCTTTCAGCCGACCCATCTACAGGTGTCATCCGGATCCAGTATCAGGGAACGCCTAGACCGACAGGTGTCCGACTACATCGGGTTAACGGCCGATGTGGAAGCTCTGAGGAGTGATAAACCCCTGGACTACTGGGTGGGCAGGCTTGACCTCTGGCCAGAGCTTGCCCAATTTGAAATGGAACTGTTGGCTTGCCCCTCGCCCAGTGTCCTGTCCCAAAGGACGTTCGGCGCAGCAGGGGGGATCGTGATCGATAAGCGCACTCGCCTAGCTCACGACAGTGTTGACTACCTCACATTTCTAAAAATGAATGAGACATGGATCTCAGAGGAATTCAACACATGTGACAAGTAGACCATGTATATCTCTATAAACTATTTATTTAATTGAGCACACAGACCTTTTTTCTACATTTGGCTCACTTCCTTGTACAAAAAAAGCACACAGTACTATATGCCCGTACCCTCCTGTTTGAAGAGGTTGAGCTGTGTCATATTTATGGGGTCCAGCAGCGAGTTGCTGGTATCAGTGTTGCTGTCAGTGCTCTCTATCTCGGTGCTGGTGTCAGTGCTCTATATCACGGTGCTGGTGTGGTCTCAGTGCTCTCTATCACAGTGCTGGTGTCAGTGCTCTCTATCACAGTGCTGGTGTGGTGTCAGTGCTCTCTATCATGGTGCTGGTGTCAGTGCTCTCTATCATGGTGCGGGTGTCAGTGCTCTATATCTCGGTGCTGGTGTCAGTGCTCTATATCACGGTGCTGGTGTGGTCTCAGTGCTCTCTATCACGGTGCTGGTGTCAGTGCTCTCTATCACGGAGCTGGTGTGGTGTCAGTGCTCTCTATCATGGAGCTGGTGTGGTGTCAGTGCTCTATATCTCGGTGCTGGTGTCAGTGCTCTATATCACGGTGCTGGTGTGGTCTCAGTGCTCTCTATCACGGTGCTGGTGTGGTGTCAGTGCTCTCTATCACGGTACTGGTGTCAGTGCTCTATATCTCGGTGCTGGTGTCAATGCTCTATATCATGGTGCTGGTGTGGTCTCAGTGCTCTCTATCATGGTGCTGGTGTCAGTGCTCTCTATCACGGTGCTGGTGTGGTGTCAGTGCTCTCTATCATGGTGCTGGTGTCAGTGCTCTATATCTCGGTGCTGGTGTCAGTGCTCTATATCTTGGTGCTGGTGTCAGTGCTCTATATCTCGGTGCTGGTGTGGTCTCAGTGCTCTCTATCAGGGTGCTGGTGTCTGTGTTCTCTATCACGGTGCTGGTCTCATTGCTCTCTATCACGGTGCTGGTGTCAGTGCACTCTATCACGGTGCTGGTGTCAGTGCACTCTATCACGGTGCTGGTGTCAGTGCTCTCTATCACGGTGCTGGTGTCAGTGCTCTATATCTCGTGCTGGTGTCAGTGCTCTCTATCACGGTGCTGGTGTCAGTGCTCTCTATCACGGTGCTGGTGTCAGTGCTCTATATCACGGTGCTGGTGTGGTCTCAGTGCTCTCTATCACGGTGCTGGTGTCAGTGCTCTCTATCACGGTGCTGGTGTGGTGTCAGTGCTCTCTATCACGGTACTGGTGTCAGTGCTCTATATCTCGGTGCTGGTGTCAATGCTCTATATCATGGTGCTGGTGTGGTCTCAGTGCTCTCTATCATGGTGCTGGTGTCAGTGCTCTCTATCACGGTGCTGGTGTGGTGTCAGTGCTCTCTATCATGGTGCTGGTGTCAGTGCTCTATATCTCGGTGCTGGTGTCAGTGCTCTATATCTCGGTGCTGGTGTCAGTGCTCTATATCTCGGTGCTGGTGTGGTCTCAGTGCTCTCTATCAGGGTGCTGGTGTCTGTGTTCTCTATCACGGTGCTGGTCTCATTGCTCTCTATCACGGTGCTGGTGTCAGTGCACTCTATCACGGTGCTGGTGTCAGTGCACTCTATCACGGTGCTGGTGTCAGTGCTCTCTATCACGGTGCTGGTGTCAGTGCTCTATATCTCGTGCTGGTGTCAGTGCTCTCTATCACGGTGCTGGTGTCAGTGCTCTCTATCACGGTGCTGGTGTCAGTGCTCTATATCACGGTGCTGGTGATCATCTCCTGCACCCTCTTCATAGCCTACCCTGACCTTTCCTGTCCTCCATTGCCTTCATGTGCTGCTGAGTCCTGAATTGTCAAAATTTCACATATAAAAAAGAATGCTTGTAGTTGTCGATCCCAGATTCACTTCATACATGTGTTATGTCAGTGGCCATGTGGTGGGACTATGTGTGCACAGCTAGTAATTATTTTGTGGCTGGAAATATGACCTATAGGTTTTCAAAGTTCCCCTGCCATTGAAGTCAATGGGGCCCGCTGCGAACTTTGCGGTTCGCGAACTTTCGGCTGCGTTCGCGAACCTCTAATATGCACCTTACCGCTGACCTCCCTGATCAGCGAGGCCAAGACATTGCCTTCCACATGCCGGTAGAGAGCCGGAATCGCCTTCCTTGCAAAAAAGTGGCGTTTGGGAACCTGCCACTGAGGAACCGCACATTCCACAAACTCAGGGAAGGGGGCAGAGTCTACCAACTGAAAAGGCAGCTGTTGAAGTGCTAGCAATTTAGCAAAGCTAACATTCAACCTCTGGGCATGTTGATGGCTGGGAGAGAACTTCTTTCAATGGTGCAGCAGCTGGGGCAGAGAAATTTGCCTGGTACAATTTGACATTGGTGTACCGATAGCAGATTGCCCGCAAGTACTTGGCTGTGACACACCTAATTCTACACCTTCATTCCTCTCAGTGCAGGTTTCAGAGAGGACTGAAGGTATAGTGGGGTTGGAGATCCCAGCTGATGAGGAGCAAGGAGAGGTCCGCTTTGTTCTTTGGTGTGGGTCTTTTATTTACGCTTGCCAACGAACTGCATGGCAGGTCGACATATGTCTGATGAAGCATGTGGTGCCCAAGAGGCTGATCTTTTGGCCACGCGAGATACACTTGAGACATATGTTGCAAATAGCAGCGGTGCGATCTGATGCACTCATCTCAAAAGAGGCCCACACCAAAGAACTTTTGGAATAACGTGCAGAGGCAGCGCCCTGCACTTACGGAGCTCTGCGGTGTGATGCAGTCGGTGTGCTGCCCTTAAGCTGGCCCCTTGAGGGCAGTCTGCCTCGTTGGAGATGTGCCTCCTCCTCCTCCTCTCTCCTATCAGGCACCCATGTGGCGTCAGTGACCTCATCATCCCCTCCCTCCTCATCACTGGAGCAAATCTGGCAGTATACTACAGCTGGGGGATCATGACTGCCAGATTGCTGTCCTTCTTGGGCACCCCCGCTCTCTGGGCTCACGTTACTGCCTTCCTCTAGCTGGGTATGAAGCAAAAGGGCAGGTTGACATGGGCTACTCCATATAAGTTACCATGTAACACCTGTGGTGATTAAGGACTATCTTGATACCCAATAATTGGAAACACTTAAATAAAAAATAATACATTTATTTTTATTTAGAAAAATAACAATTAAAAAGATTTGGTAAACAACCAAACAGGGGTTGTTAACTCATCATTACATAGATAATTTGGTTTTGAATTATTTTCTACCCCCCATTAATTGGTGAATAGGGGGACCGGTGCCAAGGCTAAAGATGTCCTCTACTAGTTTCGCGACTATTTTGCTTCTTCAGGAGGTCTCTTGGCACATATAAAATTAAGTGAATATAATCTCATAGTTATATGCTTCACAACTAAATTGCTACAACATATTCACAATATAATCATACAACATTGAATAAATGGAGTGAATTACATCAGTCACAGCGCAACTTACCACCATAGTCCCCAAGGGAAGCCCACAAAATAGGCACAGGTGGCACCTCAAAAAGGGTGTCACACCCCCGGGGCGGACACAGGAGGTGAAAAAAAACAGAAATGGCTGTAGATAACAAAAATAGGTATAACTACCATATTACATTGACCACAAACGTATAGTAAGTGTATAACTAGAACTCATACCAATGCGCCTTTAAGGATAGGCTATCAAAATAGGGGAATTCTCAAAAAGGGAGAAATCAAACCAAATTAAATCACCACATTCAAGAATGCAGGAAAAAAAAAAAGGGGAAAATGGAGGGAAAGGGAGAGGGAAAAATAGGGGGGAGAGGAAGGGAAGGAAACACGGAAGGGAAAGGGGGGGAAGAAGGGAAGAGGGAAGGGTGTTCCCTTCCCTTCTGACTCCCCCCCTTCCCTCCCCACCCCCCTATTTTTGCCCCTCCCTTTCCCTCCATCTTCCCTTTCTTTTTTCCCCTTGCGTTCTTAAATGTGCAGATTATATTCACTTAATTTTAGATGCGCCAAGAGACCTCCTGAAGAAGCGACATTCACAAAACTAGTAGAGGACATCTTTAGCCTTGGCACTGGTCCCCCTATTCTCCACTCAATGGGGGTAGAAAATTATTCAAAACTAAATTATCTATGTAATGATGAGTTAACAACCCCTGTTTGGTTGGAAAGGAAAGTTTTGGCGAGAAGGTTTAATGGGTGGGGCACCTCATCCCTAATTACAGATAGAGAGTATGGATGTAGGGAAAGTGGGATTATTATGGTGCCAATTTGGATATAGAGTTGTGTCATAGAATGACCTGACCAATGTCTCAAAAGTTTAAATATTATACATAGAAGGATTTTTATAAATACAACAAAGCTTTATTGAAAAAACATTTTTTTAAATAAAATATTCTGTGTAAAGCCAGATATTTTTACAAAAGATACCAGAATACATAGATAAAAATTCAATCCATTCAGTTTAGGTTGTTGGTCAAGAGAATCCCGACATGTTTCGCCATAGTCATGGCTTCTTCAGGGGAATATATTCTTTGACCCAAAGGAGAATGAATAGCAACTAGAAGTAACAATAGACAGTACATGATTATTTGCATAAAATTACAAAATAGCACACTGCCCAATAACCCCCACTGAAATGGTCTACACAAAGAGATAAAGCATAGAAATTCACTTCTGGTTAGTTTTTCCAATTGAACTATAAGTGGATACATACATACCCCTGGCTCATACACAAGCCCACAGCTGGTGGAGCCCTCCCACAAACGGGAGAAGAGAATGGAACAGCCAAGCCTTAGGTCCCACCCATAGTGGCTGCAGGGGGCAGAGAGAAGGCCAATCAATATAAATTTAAAAAGAAGTCTAAAATATTGCAACTATGGCATGCAAAAAAAAAGTATATGTCTCACATACGTACCAATTACAGGTTGGTGTAAAAGATTAGTATTGGGAACGCTGAAAGTATTGCAGCAAATTTTTAGTAGAAAGGACTTTAGGATAGCCTAAATAGAGCAAAAGAGCTATATAGTAAGTAATTCTCAAAAAAAATAAAATAAAAAAAAAAGATTTTTTTTTTTAAAAAAAGAGAGGAAAGGAAACATCATAAATCTGCATACCTAAAGCTTAGCCTAAGGCTGTTTAAACGTCTTCATCAATCAGAGACAGTGGTTGGTATCCAGCAATGGAGCCCAACCAGGACAGGGCTAAATAGTAAGCAATTTTGCTTAGTATGGCGCCTAATGGTAAAAGACAAGGAAAAACATGAAGGAGGATTGTATATAAAAGGGAAAAACGTTAAGACGAGGACTGGATTGGTGTGGAAAACAATCAGCCAGATCATGTAACTAACCATTCCACCTATGCCGCAAACATCAGCGTTCCCAGAGAGCCAGCCAGAGAGTACAACCACTACTTTTAGCATGGTCTGGTATTTTGCAATCAGCCACAGCCACAGCCAGCCCACAACAAACCATCTCTGCTACCAAACACCTGCCTGCCCTCCATCACCTATGGCAACCACAGTTTCAGCCCAATATACTCTACTCCCCACCAAATATCAATACCCTGTTTCTTCCTGATGCACATATCCTGCCTTTAATCCAACTGCCTCTTTCCCGTGGCCCACTATCCCTCAAGAACTTCCCCCAGCCACTGTTACCTCTTCCCTGCCATATTCCAACCCTTCTCTCCAGTCTGCTTCATCCCCTACCTATAGATCTACAGCTACCTACAGGACTTCAGTAGCTAAATCTAAAAAGAAACGGAAGTTCTTTCCTACCCATTTGATCCTGCCAGTAACGCAACCTGCCTCCACAGCAACCAACCTGCTCCAGTCTGCCTGCATGCCAGCTGAACCTGATCACCCACCTGATGCTGCCAAACATCTGCCTGCTATCCAGCCAGTGTCTCCGCCTGGAGTTCCTGTGCTCCAGTCTGGTGCCTTCCAGTCTGGCGCCTTCCAGTCTGACGCCTTCCAGTCTGACGCCTTCCAGCCTGATGTCCCGGCCTTCCAGCCTGATGTCCCAGCCTTCCAGCCTGATGTTCCAGCCTGACGCCTTCCAGCCTGATGTCCCGGCCTTCCAGCCTGACGCCTTTCAGCCTGATGTCCCGCCCTTCCAGCCTGACGCCTTCCAGTCTGATGTCCCGGCCTTCCAGCCTGACGCCTTCCAGTCTGATGTCCCGGCCTTCCAGCCTGACGCCTTCCAGTCTGATGCCCCGGCCTTCCAGCCTGACGCCTTCCAGTCTGGTGTCCCGGCCTTCCAGCCTGACGCCTTCCAGTCTGATGTCCCGGCCTTCCAGCCTGACGCCTTCCAGCCTGATGTCCCGGCCTTCCAGCCTGATGTCCCGGCCTTCCAGCCTGATGTCCCGGCCTTCAAGCCTGACGCCTTCCAGCCTGATGTCCCGGCCTTCCAGCCTGACGCCTTCCAGCCTGATGTCCCGGCCTTCCAGCCTGACGCCTTCCAGCCTGATGTCCCGGCCTTGCAGCCTGACGCCTTGCAGTCTGATGTCCCGGCCTTGCAGTCTGACGCCTTGCAGTCTGATGTCCCGGCCTTGCAGTCTGATGCCTTGCAGTCTGATGTCCCGGCCTTGCAGTCTGATGCCTTGCAGTCTGATGTCCCGGCCTTGCAGTCTGATGCCTTGCAGTCTGATGTCCCGGCCTTGCAGTCTGATGCCTTGCAGTCTGATGTCCCGGCCTTGCAGTCTGATGCCTTGCAGTCTGATGTCCCGGCCTTGCAGTCTGATGCCTTGCAGTCTGATGTCCCGGCCTTGCAGTCTGATGTCCCGGCCTTCCAGCCTGATGCCTTTCAGTCTAATGTCCCGGCCTTCCAGTCTGATGTCCTGGCCTTCCAGTCTGATGTCCCGGCCTTCCAGCCTGATGCCTTGCAGTCTGATGTCCCGGCCTTGCAGTCTGATGCCTTGCAGTCTGATGTCTTGCAGTCTGATGTCCCGGCCTTGCAGTCTGATGTCCCGGGCCTTGCAGTCTGATGTCCCGGCCTTGCAGTCTGATGTCCCGCAGTCTGATGTCCCGGCCTTGCAGTCTGATGTCCCGCAGTCTGATGTCCCGGCCTTGCAGTCTGATGTCCCGTCCTTGCAGTCTGATGTCCCGGCCTTGCAGTCTGATGCCTTGCAGTCTGATGTCCCGGCCTTGCAGTCTGATGTCCCGGCCTTGCAGTCTGATGTCCCGGCCTTGCAGTCTGATGCCTTGCAGTCTGATGTCCCGGCCTTGCAGTCTGATGTCCCGGCCTTGCAGTCTGATGTCCCGGCCTTGCAGTCTGATGTCCTGGCCTTCCAGCCTGATGCCTTGCAGTCTGATGTCCCGGCCTTCCAGCCTGATGCCTTGCAGTCTGATGTCCCGGCCTTCCAGCCTGATGCCTTGCAGTCTGATGTCCCGGCCTTCCAGCCTGATGCCTTGCAGTCTGATGTCCCGGCCTTCCAGCCTGATGTCCCGGCCTTCCAGCCTGATGCCTTGCAGTCTGATGTCCCGGCCTTGCAGTCTGATGTCCCGGCCTTGCAGTCTGATGTCTTGCAGTCTGATGTCCCGGCCTTCCAGTCTGATGTCTTGCAGTCTGATGTCCCGGCCTTGCAGTCTGATGCCTTGCAGTCTGATGTCCCAGGCCTTGCAGTCTGATGCCTTGCAGTCTGATGCCTTGCAGTCTGATGTCCCGGCCTTCCAGTCTGATGTCTTGCAGTCTGATGTTCCGGCCTTGCAGTCTGATGCCTTGCAGTCTGATGTCCCAGCCTTGCAGTCTGATGTCTTGCAGTCTGATGTCCCGGCCTTGCAGTCTGATGCCTTGCAGTCTGATGTCCCGGCCTTGCAGTCTGATGTCTTGCAGTCTGATGTCCCGGCCTTCCAGTCTGATGCCTTCCAGTCTGATGTCCCGGCCTTCCAGCCTGATGCCTTCCAGTCTAATGTCCCGGCCTTCCAGCCTGATGCCTTCCAGTCTAATGTCCCGGCCTTCCAGCCTGATGCCTTCCAGTCTGATGTCCCGGCCTTCCAGCCTGATGCCTTCCAGTCTAATGTCCCGGCCTTCCAGCCTGATGCCTTCCAGTCTGATGTCCCGGCCTTCCAGCCTGATGCCTTCCAGTCTGATGTCCCGGCCTTCCAGCCTGACGCCTTCCAGCCTGATGTCCCGGCCTTCCAGCCTGACGCCTTCCAGCCTGATGTCCCGGCCTTCCAGCCTGACGCCTTCTAGCCTGATGTCCCGGCCTTCCAGCCTGACGCCTTCCAGCCTGATGTCCCGGCCTTCCAGCCTGACGCCTTCTAGCCTGATGTCCCGGCCTTCCAGCCTGACGCCTTTCTGCCTGATGTCCCGGCTTTCCAGCCTGACGCCTTCCTGCCTGATGTCCCGGCCTTGCAGCCTGACGCCTTCCTGCCTGATGTCCCGGCCTTGCAGTCTGATGCCTTGCAGTCTGATGTCCCGGCCTTGCAGTCTGATGCCTTGCAGTCTGATGTCCCGGCCTTGCAGTCTGATGCCTTGCAGTCTGATGTCCCGGCCTTGCAGTCTGATGCCTTGCAGTCTGATGTCCCGGCCTTGCAGTCTGATGCCTTGCAGTCTGATGTCCCGGCCTTGCAGTCTGATGCCTTGCAGTCTGATGTCCCAGCCTTGCAGTCTGATGCCTTGCAGTCTGATGTCCCGGCCTTGCAGTCTGATGTCCCGGCCTTGCAGTCTGATGCCTTGCAGTCTGATGTCCCGGCCTTGCAGTCTGATGTCTTGCAGTCTGATGTCCCGGCCTTCCAGCCTGATGCCTTGCAGTCTGATGTCCCGGCCTTCCAGCCTGATGCCTTGCAGTCTGATGTCCCGGCCTTCCAGCCTGATGCCTTGCAGTCTGATGTCCCGGCCTTGCAGTCTGATGTCCCGGCCTTGCAGTCTGATGTCTTGCAGTCTGATGTCCCGGCCTTGCAGTCTGATGTCTTGCAGTCTGATGTCCCAGCCTTGCAGTCTGATGTCTTGCAGTCTGATGTCCCGGCCTTGCAGTCTGGTGTCTTGCAGTCTGATGTCCCGGCCTTCCAGTCTGATGTCTTGCAGTCTGATGCCTTGCAGTCTGATGTCCTGGCCTTGCAGTCTGATGTCTTGCAGTCTGATGTCCCGGCCTTGCACTCTGATGTCTTGCAGTCTGATGTCCCGGCCTTGCAGTCTGATGTCCCGGCCTTCCAGTCTGATGCCTTCCAGTCTGATGTCCCGGCCTTCCAGTCTGATGTCCCGGCCTTCCAGCCTGATGCCTTCCAGTCTGATGTCCCATGCCTTCCAGCCTGATGCCTTCCAGTCTGATGTCCCGGCCTTCCAGCCTGATGCCTTCCAGTCTGATGTCCCGGCATTCCAGCCTGATGCCTTCCAGTCTGATGTCCTGGCCTTCCAGCCTGATGCCTTCCAGTCTGATGTCCCGGCCTTCCAGCCTGATGCCTTCCAGTCTGATGTCCCGGCCTTCCAGCCTGATGCCTTCCAGTCTGATGTCCCGGCCTTCCAGCCTGATGCCTTCCAGTCTGATGTCCCGGCCTTCCAGCCTGATGCCTTCCAGTCTGATGCCTTCCAGTCTGATGTCCCGGCCTTCCAGTCTGATGCCTTCCAGTCTGATGTCCCGGCCTTCCAGTCTGATGCCTTTCGGCCTGATGTCCCGGCCTTTTGGCCTGATCTCCCGGCCTTCCAGCCTGACGCCTTCCAGCCTGATCTCCCGGCCTTCCAGTCTGATGCCTTGCAGTCTGATGCCTTGCAGTCTGATGTCCTGGCCTTGCAGTCTGATGCCTTGCAGTCTGATGTCCCGGCCTTGCAGTCTGATGCCTTCCAGTCTGATGTCTTGCAGTCTGATGTCCCGGCCTTCCAGTCTGATGTCTTGCAATCTGATGTCCCGGCCTTCCAGTCTGATGTCTTGCAGTCTGATGTCCCGGGCCTTGCAGTCTGATGTTTTGCAGTCTGATGTCCCGGCCTTGCAGTCTGATGTCTTCCAGTCTGATGTCCCGGCCTTCCAGTCTGATGTCCCGGCCTTCCAGTCTGAGGCCTTCCAGTCTGATGTGCCTGCCTTCCAGCCTGCCGTGCCGCTACCTGCCTTCCAGCCTGCCGTGCCGCTGCCTGCCTTCCAGCCTGCCGTGCCGCTGCCTGCCTTCCAGCCCGCCGTTCCCGTGCCTGCCTTCCAGCCTGCCGTGCCGCTGCCTGCCTTGCAGCCTCCCGGTCTGATGTGCCAGCCTCCTGGTCTGATGTGCCAGCCTCCCGGCCTGAGGTGTTCCTGTCTGCTGTCCAGCCTGGAGTGCCGGTGCCCGCTGTCCAGCCTGCGGTGCCTGCTGCACCAGCTTGAAGTGCCCGCTGCTCAGCTTGAAGTGCCCGCTGCTCAGCTTGAAGTGCCCGCTGCTCAGCTTGAAGCGCCCGCTGCTCAGCTTGAAGCGCTTGTGCCCTCTGCCCAGCTTGCGGTGCCTTTTGCCCAGCTTGATGTGCCTGTGACAGCTGCCCAGCCTGATGTGCATGTTGCACAGTTCAAGGTGACTGCTTCCCAGTCCGACAATCCGGACCCGGCTGATGACCTGGAGCCTGCCGCCCAACCCAACGACCCAAAGCCTGCCACCCAGTTCGATGTGCCTGCTGCTAAACCTGTTATGTCTTCACCTGCTGTCCAGCTTGAGATGCCCATTGCCTGGTTTAATGTTTTAGACTGTCTTCATATCCAGCTTAATGTGACTCCGCCTGCTGCCCAGCTTGATGCCATGGACTTGTCCCAGCAGCAGCTAGTTGGAGCGTCCGGAGGCCGCTCCTTTGAGGGGGGGGTACTGTCAGGAAATGTTCCATTCACTGATAATGTCTTTTGGCGTGCAGTACTGAGGTCCACCAGCAGGTGTCTCCTGTCAGTTTTGAGCTGTCAGGAGAGCTTTTCCCTGCTGATGTTATATCATCTTTGGGCTGCAGTACTGGCGTCCACCAGCGGATGGATCCTGGCAATATGGGGCAGGCAGAACCTCCTGCAATCAGGTGTCCTGAGCCTGATTTTGAACCTGTTCCTGCGCCCTGAACCTGTGACCCGTGTTTCTGATCCTGTTTCCCTGTCCTGGTCCCTACCCTGTCCCACCTGTTACCATCATCCCTGTCCTGCAGTCTGATCCGTCCATCCTCTCCCTGTCCTGTGTTCCTTACCCCATCTGCTGATCTCCCCATGTATGACCTTGGCCTGGCTTGTGTCTCTGTTTCTGGACTGCCCTTGTTTATCTACTGATCCTCTGTGCATGACCCTGGCCTGCATATCGTTTACGATCCTGGTATTTCCCATTTATTGTACATATCTGTCTGTTGTTGTTTGGGGGTCTCTGTTGGTTGATTTATTGCACTGTGTGGTTGTATTTATATTATTCACTTTCCTCAATAAATCATTATATTTCACTTATACACGTTTGGGTTTCCTGCTTGGGTTTGTTGCAGTCCACACAGTTCTGGTCTTATCTGATACATGACAAGTCCTTAATCACCACAGGTGTTACATGGTAACTTATATGGAGTAGCCCATGTCAACCCGCCCTTTTTCTTCAACTCAATTAGGATGAGGATACCAATTTACATATTAAATTTCTAAATCTTCATAAGGCATTACCCCGTTTATACTCTAGCTGGGTATCATGATTAGTGATGGACGAACTTCCGACGGGACGTTTCGCGAACGCGAAACGCGAACGGACACAAACGTTCGCGAAAACGACCGTTCGCCGCGGGCTCCATTGACTTCAATGGGAGGCGAATTTCGCAAACCTTTAGGTCGAATTTGCGGCCACGGGGTAATTATTAGGGGGTAGCACGTAGTCCCACCACCTGGACAATAGCATAATACATGTATGAGGTGAATTTGGGATCGATAACTACAAGCATTTTTTTTTTATTTGGGAAATTGTTCTGACAATTCAGGACTATGGAGCTAATGAAGGCAATGGAGGAGAGGGAAGGTCAGGGACCAGGGTAGGCAAACAAGAGGGTGCAGGAGATACAGAGCACTGACAGCAGCACCGTAATACAGAGCACTGACATCAGCACCGTGACATACAGCGCTGACAGCAGCTCCGTGACATACAGCGCTGACAGCAGCTCCGTGACATACAGCGCTGACAGCAGCTCCGTGACATACAGCGCTGACAGCAGCTCCGTGACATACAGCGCTGACAGCAGCTCCGTGACATACAGCGCTGACAGCAGCACCGTGACATACAGCGCTGACAGCAGCTCCGTGACATACAGCGCTGACAGCAGCTCCGTGACATACAGCGCTGACAGCAGCTCCGTGACATACAGCACTGACAGCAGCTCCGTGACATACAGCGCTGACAGCAGCTCCGTGACATACAGCGCTGACAGCAGCACCGTGACATACAGCGCTGACAGCAGCTCCGTGACATACAGCGCTGACAGCAGCTCCGTGACATACAGCGCTGACAGCAGCTCCGTGACATACAGCGCTGACAGCAGCTCCGTGACATACAGCGCTGACAGCAGCTCCGTGACATACAGCGCTGACAGCAGCTCCGTGACATACAGCGCTGACAGCAGCTCCGTGACATACAGCGCTGACAGCAGCTCCGTGACATACAGCGCTGACAGCAGCTCCGTGACATACAGCGCTGACAGCAGCTCCGTGACATACAGCGCTGACAGCAGCACCGTAAGCAGCCCCAGGAGGAAGTCAGCACAGCACAGGGATGGTGTGATCCCCTCATAATAAGAACCCCCAGGAGGAAGTCAGCACAGCACAGGGATGGTGGGAGCCCCTCATAATAAGAACACCCAGGAGGAAGTCAGCACAGCACAGGGATGGTGGGAACCCCTCATAATAAGCAGCCCCAGTAGAAATATGACACCGCTCAACCTCTTCAAAGAGGAGGGTAGGGGCATATAGTACGGTGTGCTTTTTTGGGTCAGGGAAGTGAGCCAAATGAATTAAGAAGGTCTGTGTGCTTGATTCCAAAAATTGTTTATAGACATATACATGGTCTACTGATCACATGTGTTGAATTCCTCCGAGATCCATGCCTCATTCATTTTTAGAAATGTGAGGTAGTTAACACTGTGGTGAGCTAGGCGAGTACGCTTATCGGTCACAATCCCCCCTGCTGCGCTGAACGTCCTTTCGGACAGGACACTGGATGAGGGGCAAGCCAACAGTTCGATTGCAAATTGGGCAAGCTCTGGCCAGAGGTCAAGCCTGCCCACCCAGTAGTCTAGGGGTTCATCACTCCTCAGAGCGTCCACATCGGCCGTTAACCCAATGTAGTCGGACACCTGACGGTCTAGGCGTTCCCTGATGCTGGATCCGGATGACACCTGTCGATGGGTCGGCTGAAAGAATGACCTCATATCCGAAGTCACCAACACATCTTCAAACCGGCCTCTTCTTGCAGGCGCTGTTGGATTGGTACCCGCAAATCCTTCTCTGGGAGTGGGAATTGCTCCTCTGCCAGCGCACGCAAAAGCAGAATGCAGCATTTCTCGAAGCAAGGCCTGGAAGTGCTGCATTCTGACAGCCCTCTGCGACGGCGGTAACATTTCCGCCATTTTGTGTTTGTACCGGGGGTCTAAGTACGTTGCCACCCAGTACTGGTCCTTGACCCTCATGCTTTTTATACGGGGGTCCCTATTAAAACACTGGAGCATGAAGGCCCCCATTTGCACTAAAGTGGAAGCGGTGTGGTGGCCTGGCTCCTGCTCATCATCCAGGATAATGTCGTCCTCTTCATTCTCCTCTCCCCATCCTCGCACAACAGGGATCCCAGAAAGGTTTAAAGCATGCTCTTCTTGCTCCTGCTCATCCGCCCCGGCACCATCCTCCTCTGACTCCTCATCAGACTCCTGTTGTTGACTTGTCTCAGATAGAGTAGCCCCCCCTGGGAATTCATCCAGCATTGCGACTTCCTCATCTTCCCGCTCCTGCTCCTCCACAGCCTGATCAATGACACGACGCAATGCACGCTCCAGAAAGAAGGCATAAGGTACCATGTCACTGATGGCGCCATGGCTGCGACTGACCAGTTTGGTGATCTCCTCAAATGGCCGCAGAAGTCTGCATGTGTCGCGCATGAGCAGCCACTGGCGCGGTGAAAAAAAACCCAGCTCCCCAGAACCGTTTCTTTCGCAGAGTTCATACAGGTAGACGTTAACTGCACGTTTCTGCTGGAGCAGCCTATCAAGCATATAGAAGGTTGAGTTCCATCGCGTCGGGCAATCGCAAATAAGACGTCTGACCGGCAGATGGTGTCGCCGCTGAATGTCAGCAAGGCGAGCCATGGCCGTGTAAGATCTTCTGAAATGGGCCGAGATTTTCCTTGCCTGCCGCAAGATGTCCTGGACCCCAGGGTATTTGACAAGGAATCGCTGCACGACCAAGTTTAAGACGTGTGCCATGCACGGCACGTGCGTGATTTTGCCCTGTTTCAATGCGCTAAGCAGATTGGCACCGTTGTCACACACCACTTTACCAACTGTCAAATTGAGCGGTGTTAGCCACTCATCTGCCTGTGAACGCAAAGCTGAAAGGAGTGCCGGGCCAGTGTGGCTCTTTGCTTCCAGGCACAACAGACGCAGCACGGCATGGCAACGTCTCACCTGGCATGTGGAATAGGTTCTGGGGAGCTTGGGCGGTGCAGTGGAAGAGACGCTAGCAGCGGAAAAGGAGGAGGCAGCTGAGGAGGAGAGGGAGGAGGATGGAGTAGGAGGAGGAGAAGAAGAGTCAGGCCTGCATGCAATCCGTGGCGGTAAAACCAAATCTACACGGGTGCCACGGGTTACATGCTTGACGGCCGTCAGAAGGTTCACCCAGTGGGCAGTAAAACTGATATACCTTCCCTGCCCGTGTTTGCTAGACCACGTGTCTGTGGTCAGATGTATCTTGGCACCGACACTGTGTGCCAGAGATACATTCACTTGCCGCTGAACATGGCCATATAGCTCTGGGATGCCCTTCTCTGAGAAATACTTCCTTCCTGGGACCTTCCATTGTGGTGTTCCAATGGCCACAAATTTGCGAAAGGCCTCCGAGTCCACCAGTTTATATGGCAGTAGTTGGCGGGCTATGAGTTCTGACAAGCCAGCCGCCAACCGTTGGGCAAGAGGGTTATCCGGCGTCATCATTTTTTTACGCTCAAACATTAGGCCCACGGAAGCCTGCCTTTTTGCAGAAAAATGTGAGCTTGGCGTGATGGAAGGTGGAGTGGAGGACAATTGTGAGGAGAGAGGAGAAGGAGAAGTAGAAGACGAGGCTGGACGGTGAGAGCCTGCAGTGTGGCTTTGTGTGTTCCGTTGCTCCCACTGGGCTCGGTGATGGCTGCTCATGTGCCTTCTTAAGGCGGTCGTCCCTAGGTGAGTATTGGGCTTACCGCGACTAACGCGTTGACTGCAAAGATTGCAGATGGCAACGCTATTGTCAGCAGCGGACACGTTAAAAAAAGCCCACACTGCGGAGCCATGTGCCGGTGTCCTGGGAGCGCCAGATGTGACCGTACATGGTCGATGACTCGCTCCTGATACATTTGCAGTCTGCTTTGTCCCTGCTGTGCAATGTAAGTCATTGCTGCTTCTCCTCCCTATCTGCTGGTCCATATCTCCCTCTGAACTCCCCTCCTCTTCCTCTCTTGTGGGCACCCACGTGACATCACTAGACACGTCATCATCAACGTCACCTTCCCCACCGCTATAAGTAGAGTAGGCAGCAACACCGGGGACCAACCTCCTCCTTGGGCTGATCTGGGTACTGGCGTCAGACTGCTGAGTAGCGCTTGTTGCTACCTCCTCTTCCTGATCCAATACCAAGAGTGGCTGCGCATCAGAAATGTCCTCTTGATATGGATCGGAAAATAATTCCAGTGACTCAAGCGGAAGGTATGTGGTGGTGGTGGTGGTGGTCGTGTTGTTGGTGGTAGTGTCTTTGGGGGTGCACATAGCAGAGAGTGAAGAAGAGGGTGCAGATCGAGAGGATGAGGAGGGTGCAGAAGAGTAAGGCTGAGCGAGCCACTCAACCAAGTCTGGTGCATCCTTTAAAGTAATTGAACGCACCTTCTGCAACTTCCCACTTTGGCTCAAGCCTGTTGCTCCTGCCCTACCCCTACCACCCCTGCGGAAGGGCCTGCCTCTTCCTCTGCATGTCATTTTTTAAATGACCCTGTGACAAAACTCTTAGTCCCTATACCGCTGAAGGACTGCTGCAGTATAGGTGAGCGGTCAGCAGTGGTGCACGTCAACCCTATCTATTGTGGACCTATAGCGGTCCTTACAGAACAGCAGACTGTACCGCACTCAAGCCTATGTACCGTAGCACCCTATACCAAGTTACCAGTCCTTATAAGAACTTTTGTGGACCAAGCAGGTTGTGTATTAGTGTTTAGCAGACTGTACGTCAGTCCCTATACCGCTGAAGGACTGCTGCAGTATAGGGCAGCGGTCAGCAGTGGTGCACGTCAACCCTATCTATTGTGGACCGATAGCGGTCCTTACAGAACAGCAGACTGTACCGCACTCAAGCCTATGTACCGTAGCACCCTATACCAAGTTACCAGTCCTTATAAGAACTTTTGTGGACCAAGCAGGTTGTGTGTTAGTGTTTAGCAGACTGTGCGTCAGTCCCTATACCGCTGAAGGACTGCTGCAGTATAGGGCAGCGGTCAGCAGTAGTGCACGGCAACCCTATGTATTGTGGACCGATAGCGGTCCTTACAGAACAGCAGACTGTAACGCACTCAGGCCTATGTACCGTAGCACCCTATACCAAGTTACCAGTCCTTATAAGAACTTTTGTGGACCAAGCAGGTTGTGTGTTAGTGATTAGCAGACTGTACGTCAGTCCCTATACCAATGAAGGACTGCTGCAGTATAGGGCAGCGGTCAGCAGTAGTGCACGGCAACCCTATGTATTGTGGACCGATAGCGGTCCTTACAGAACAGCAGACTGTAACGCACTCAGGCCTATGTACCGTAGCACCCTATACCAAGTTACCAGTCCTTATAAAAACTTTTGTGGACCAAGCAGGTTGTGTGTTAGTGTTTAGCAGACTGTGCGTCAGTCCCTATACCGCTGAAGGACTGCTGCAGTATAGGGCAGCGGTCAGCAGTGGTGCACGTCAACCCTATCTATTGTGGACCGATAGCGGTCCTTACAGAACAGCAGACTGTACCGCACTCAAGCCTATGTACCGTAGCACCCTATACCAAGTTACCAGTCCTTATAAGAACTTTTGTGGACCAAGCAGGTTGTGTGTTAGTGATTAGCAGACTGTACGTCAGTCCCTATACCAATGAAGGACTGCTGCAGTATAGGGCAGCGGTCAGCAGTAGTGCACGGCAACCCTATGTATTGTGGACCGATAGCGGTCCTTACAGAACAGCAGACTGTAACGCACTCAGGCCTATGTACCGTAGCACCCTATACCAAGTTACCAGTCCTTATAAGAACTTTTGTGGACCAAGCAGGTTGTGTGTTAGTGTTTAGCAGACTGTGCGTCAGTCCCTATACCGCTGAAGGACTGCTGCAGTATAGGGCAGCGGTCAGCAGTAGTGCACGGCAACCCTATGTATTGTGGACCGATAGCGGTCCTTACAGAACAGCAGACTGTAACGCACTCAGGCCTATGTACCGTAGCACCCTATACCAAGTTACCAGTCCTTATAAGAACTTTTGTGGACCAAGCAGGTTGTGTGTTAGTGATTAGCAGACTGTACGTCAGTCCCTATACCAATGAAGGACTGCTGCAGTATAGGGCAGCGGTCAGCAGTAGTGCACGGCAACCCTATGTATTGTGGACCGATAGCGGTCCTTACAGAACAGCAGACTGTAACGCACTCAGGCCTATGTACCGTAGCACCCTATACCAAGTTACCAGTCCTTATAAAAACTTTTGTGGACCAAGCAGGTTGTGTGTTAGTGTTTAGCAGACTGTGCGTCAGTCCCTATACCGCTGAAGGACTGCTGCAGTATAGGGCAGCGGTCAGCAGTAGTGCACGGCAACCCTATGTATTGTGGACCGATAGCGGTCCTTACAGAACAGCAGACTGTAACGCACTCAGGCCTATGTACCGTAGCACCCTATACCAAGTTACCAGTCCTTATAAGAACTTTTGTGGACCAAGCAGGTTGTGTGTTAGTGATTAGCAGACTGTACGTCAGTCCCTATACCAATGAAGGACTGCTGCAGTATAGGGCAGCGGTCAGCAGTAGTGCACGGCAACCCTATGTATTGTGGACCGATAGCGGTCCTTACAGAACAGCAGACTGTAACGCACTCAGGCCTATGTACCGTAGCACCCTATACCAAGTTACCAGTCCTTATAAGAACTTTTGTGGACCAAGCAGGTTGTGTGTTAGTGATTAGCAGACTGTACGTCAGTCCCTATACCAATGAAGGACTGCTGCAGTATAGGGCAGCGGTCAGCAGTAGTGCACGGCAACCCTATGTATTGTGGACCGATAGCGGTCCTTACAGAACAGCAGACTGTAACGCACTCAGGCCTATGTACCGTAGCACCCTATACCAAGTTACCAGTCCTTATAAGAACTTTTGTGGAACAAGCAGGTTGTGTGTTAGTGATTAGCAGACTGTACGTCAGTCCCTATACCAATGAAGGACTGCTGCAGTATAGGGCAGCGGTCAGCAGTAGTGCACGGCAACCCTATGTATTGTGGACCGATAGCGGTCCTTACAGAACAGCAGACTGTAACGCACTCAGGCCTATGTACCGTAGCACCCTATACCAAGTTACCAGTCCTTATAAGAACTTTTGTGGACCAAGCAGGTTGTGTGTTAGTGATTAGCAGACTGTACGTCAGTCCCTATACCAATGAAGGACTGCTGCAGTATAGGGCAGCGGTCAGCAGTAGTGCACGGCAACCCTATGTATTGTGGACCGATAGCGGTCCTTACAGAACAGCAGACTGTACTGCACTCAGGCCTATGTACCGTAGCACCCTATACCAAGTTACCAGTCCTTATAAAAACTTTTGTGGACCAAGCAGGTTGTGTGTTAGTGTTTAGCAGACTGTGCGTCAGTCCCTATACCGCTGAAGGACTGCTGCAGTATAGGGCAGCGGTCAGCAGTAGTGCACGGCAACCCTATGTATTGTGGACCGATAGCGGTCCTTACAGAACAGCAGACTGTAACGCACTCAGGCCTATGTACCGTAGCACCCTATACCAAGTTACCAGTCCTTATAAGAACTTTTGTGGACCAAGCAGGTTGTGTGTTAGTGATTAGCAGACTGTACGTCAGTCCCTATACCAATGAAGGACTGCTGCAGTATAGGGCAGCGGTCAGCAGTAGTGCACGGCAACCCTATGTATTGTGGACCGATAGCGGTCCTTACAGAACAGCAGACTGTACCGCACCCAAGCCTATGTACCGTAGCACCCTAGACAGACCAAGTTACCAGTCCTGATAAAGAGCTTTGTGGAACAAGTGAGTTGTGAATGATTAGCAGACTGCAGCAGAAGGGCAGCAGTCAAGTATAATATTCTTTCTATATTTGGAAGAAAGAATATTATACGTGTACAAGCCTATTACCGTACCACTGATACCAGTCCTGAAAAGAACCTTTGTGGAACTAATAGTAACAGCAAGTCTTTAAAATTATCCTCACTGCCTGACACACTGCTTCCTGCCTGTCCCTATACAAATTGGCAAAAAAGAGTAGGCTGGAACGATTAGCTGGAACAGCTCTTTTGTGGACCTGATAGTAACAGCTAATGATGATGATGATGATGATGATGAAGAAAGACTAATCTGGCTGAGCTGTCCCTAAAATAGCAGCATACAGCGCTCTGTCCCTTTATCTAAACTGACAAAAGAAACTCAGGCTGCTGACCTAACACCTATACCAGTCCTGAAAAGAACTTTTGTGTACCAAATAGCTAGCGTTTTCTCTGTCCCTACTCCACACAGGATCCTTTCCCTACAGTGACAGAAGAAAGAATGTAAAATGGCCACCGGATCGGGTGTATTTATAGGTTAGGGGGAATGTCCAAGTGTCCATGAGCTGTCATGTCTCAATTGGTTGTCCTGTAACACATGATAAACGTGTCACGAAAGGTTAAAGTTCTTGTATACATTAAACACGTAAGTCCGCCGGGGCGAACGACGGAAAAAGGCGTTCGAACCCGCGGACGGCGAAAGTCGGAAATTCGCCGCGAAACGACCGCCGGGCGAACCGTTCGGCCATCACTAATCATGATCAGAACCTTCAAAACGCTGGGCATCCTCCATGGAGCATGTACCCAACACTGTGCTCAAACACTCCTCAGGAGGACATGGTGGGGCTAGGGAAGGAGTGAGCCATTGAGCCAAGGGAAGAGGCCGCGTTGGCAGCTGCTTTGCCAGTACCCTGAGCCTGGGTGAGAGAGGATGAGGGCTTGGTCATTAACTCTACCAAGTCTTCTGCATGTTGCGGCTCAACACATCCAGCTGCCGAAAATAAGGACAAGCGTGTCCCATGGCCACGTGCTGATGAGGATACACCGTGTCCACGACCAGCACTGTTTCCTCTAGACACAGAGCCTGCTTGCCCTCTTTTATTGGCTCTTGACTGTCTGCCTCTCCTTGTTGGCCTTCCAGACATACTAATGGCCTGCAAGGAAATGTATCTGCACAAAGCTCGGATGTATATACTGATATACTGCAGCTAGCAGAATCAACTGCCTGCCTGTAGTATTATTAGTATGAGAATACCACCAATTGGGGTAGCTTTATGTGCACACTGTGCAGAGTACACAGTACACCAACTGCAATTACTGCAGCTGCCTGCCTGTGGTATAGGATCAGCAGAACACCAGCAATTGGGGTAGCTTTAAGTGCACACTGTGCAGATGACACAGTACACCGACTATAATTACTCCAGCTGCCTGCAGTATAGGATCAGCAGAACACCAGCAATTGGGGTAGTTTTAGGTGCACACTGTGCAGATGACACAATACACTGACTAATTACTGCAGCTGCCTGCCTGTGGTATAAGATCAGAAGAACACCAGCAATTAGAGTAGCTTTAAGTGCACACTGTGCAGATGAAACAGTACACCGACTGTAATTACTGCGGCTGCCTGCGGTATAGGATCAGAAGAACACCAGCAATTTGGCTAGCTTTAGGTGCGCAGTGTGCAGATGGCACAATGCACCGACTGTAATTGCTACAGCTGCCTGCGGATAGGATCAGAAGAACACCAGAAGTTGGGGTAGCTTTAAGTACACACTGTGCAGATGACACAGTACACCGACTGTAATTACTGCAGCTTTCTGAGATATAGGATCAGCAGAACACAAGCAATTGGGGTAGCTTTATGTGCACACTATGCAGATGACACAATACACCGACTGTAATTACTGCAGCTGCCTGTCTGTGGTATAGGATCAGAAGAACACCAGCAATTGGGGTAGCTTTAAGTGCACACCCTGCAGATGACACCGTACACCAACTGTAATTACTGCAGCTGCCTGCGGTATAGGATCAGCAGAACACCAGCAATTGGGCTAGCTTTAGGTGCACAGTGTGCAGATGGCACAATACACTGACTAATTGCTACAGCTGCCTGCAGATATGATCAGAAGAACAGCAGCAATTGGGGTAGCTTTAAGTGCACACTGTGCAGATGACACAGTACACCGACTGTAATTACTGCAGCTGCCTGAGGTATAGGATCAGCAGAACACAAGAAATTGGGGTAGCTTTATGTGCACACTATGCAGATGACACAATACACCGACTGTATTTACTGCAGCTGCCTGTCTGTGGTATAGGATCAGAAGAACACCAGCAATTGGGGTAGCTTTAAGTGCACAACCTGCAGATGACACAGTACACCGACTGTAATTACTGAAGCTGCCTGCGGTATAGGATCAGCAGAACACCAGCAATTGGGATAGCTTTAGGTGCACAGTGTGCAGATGGCACAATACACCGACTGTAATTGCTGCAGCTGCCTGCAGATAGGATCAGAAGAACAGCAGCAATTGGGGTAGCTTTAAGTGCACACTGTGCAGATGACACAGTACACCGACTGTAATTACTGCAGCTGCCTGCGGTATAGGATCAGCAGAACACAAGCAATTGGGGTAGCTTTATGTGCACACTGTGCAGATGACACAATACACTGACTGTAATTACTGCAGCTGCCTGTCTGTGGTATAGGATCAGAAGAACACCAGCAATTGGAGTAGCTTTAAGTGCACACTGTGCAGATGACACAGTATACCGACTGTAATTACTGCAGTTGCCTGCAGTATAGGATCAGCAGAATACCAGCAATATGGGTACCTTTATGTGCACACTGTGCAGATGACACAATACACCGACTGTAATTACTACAGCTGCCTGCCTGTGGCATAGGATCAGAAGAACACCAGCAATTGGGGTAGCTTTAAGTGCATACTGTGCAGATGACACAATACACCGACTGTAATTACTGCAGCTGCCTGCCTGTGGTATAGGATCAGAAGAACACCAGCAATTGGGGTAGCTTTAAGTGCACACCCTGCAGATGACACAGTACACCGACTGTAATTACTGCAGCTGCCTGCGGTATAGGATCAGCAGAACACCAGCAATTGGGGTAGCTTTAGGTGCACACTGTGCAGATGGCACAATGCACTGACTGTAATTGCTACAACTGCCTCCGTATAGGATCAGCAGAACACCAGCAATTGGGGTAGCTTTAAGTGCACAATGTGCAGATGACACAATACACCGACTGTAATTACTGCAGCTGCCTGCGCCACTCGCTTGAGAAAACCCATCCTTTTAAAAACGGGGGTGGAGCTGTAGGCAACGCAAAGAGAAATCCTTCCATTCAGCTGTGCATGAAATTGTTAGGAAAGATGGTTGCCTCCTTCAAGGCCGCCTCTTACACGTCGTTTCATTCAAGACTGCTACAGAACACCATTCTGTCGGCCTGGAACAAGAAGGTTCAGGCTTTGGACTTTCCAATGTGCTTATCCCCCGAGGTGCGTCAGAGCCTAAATTGGTGGTTGATATCCAGCAACCTCCAAATGGGGAAATCCTTTTCTTCGTCGTACATCACGGGACACAGAGCGTCAGTATTCACTGACGAGTTATATAGGCACAATTAGGTGATGGACATTGGCATACCCTGGACACGAACTTTAACCCCCTATATAGCCCCTCCCCTAACCGGGAGTACCTCCATTTTTTCTCCAGTGTCTTAGGTGTTGGTCGCGTGTAAATTTGTGCTTTGCTGAGCTCCGCTGAATATTCCTTACCCTGGCAAGCCATACATCCAGATCCCTTCAAAGCACTTTTTCTAGGCCAAATTGAATGGTACTCGGGCCTGGTGTCCGAAGAAACGAGGTTTTACCTGTAATGCTTCTCTTTTTAGAGAGCTGGACCCTGGTATCCAGTATTTGTTTTTTTCAGCCATATCCCTGGCAGGGTGCTTTACAGGCCCAGAGCTAGGATCCCCCTTTTTGAAGGAGGCCCTAGTCCCTGAAGGTTTTTCAAATGGAGCCCATGGTGAGAAGTAAAGATTGGGTCTGTTGCCACCGAACCCTGCAGCTTGATAAGCTAAGGGAGATTCCTAAGAAATTTTTCTAGTTTCTTATGGTCTTTTCTCCTTTAAAGGGATATTTTTTATCTGCTCTTCTGGGGTCCCTCAGCGGCTGTCTCTGCTTCCTCCCGCAGGTGCTTCTCACGTTCATGCGAGCTCCCTTGCATGGTGAGAAGCATCTGCGGGCGCGCTCCTGTGATACAGCCGGCGTTGTATCACACGGCCCCGCCCCCCGACGCTCCGCGTCAGTGGATGTGATTGACAGCAGCACGAGCCAATGGCTGCGCTGCTTTCCATCCATCCACTCCAGCCAATCAGCGGCCAGGCTGAACGGTGGAAAGGACGTCGGGGGACGAGCGCGGGACTTTCGAGGGGTGAGGTAAGTAAAACGGGGGGGCTGGGGGTGCAGGCACTGTCAGATGTTTTTTCACCTTAATGCATAGACTGCATTAAGGTGAAAAAACATTTACCTTTACAACCACTTTAAGTAATGTTGCTATGCCTAAAGTCGCCACTGGGGGCTGTCAAGAGTACGTAATTTTCCATGCTTGTCTGTCCTGTCTCTATGTTCATGCTGCACACTCCTCTGAGCCCAGGCTTCAGGTAGGATGTGGGATGGGTTTTTTTTTTCTCCCTCCGAGGATGTCTACCCACAGCCCCCTTTCAAACTAAGGACCTTAGGGCATCCTGCGGACCTGCTCCTTTCATCCACCTACCCTCCATTCTCCTCTGCCCCAGCCTCCCCTCCATGCCAATCCGATCAGAGTCTGAACCATTGGCTCGTGCTGGAAAGCAGGGCTTGTTTAAAAAGAACAAAGGGAGGGACGGTATGGGTGCTGGAATGAGGGGGTGAGGGGGCGGAGCATTAGCGCAGCGTCTGGCATGGGTTAATGCCCACAACGAGGTCTAATTGAGTCTATAAGTTGCACTCTTTCTCAGGTGCACAGCTCAAGGAGGGACACAGAGCGGATGGACGGGCATGTGAGTGTGACTGACACAGGCATCCCCAGGCAGCATTTACTTTGCACCAGACTGGGCTTTTTATAGCAGCGGTAGTTGCTGGACTATTTTGTTCAGCAGTACGTGCATTTTCTGGTTTTACCTCATCATTTGTGCTTGGCACTATGGGCAAAAGAGCTACAGGTAAAATAGGGGCTCAAGGGGATCACCGTCAGGCTATGAGGAACCCCCCCCCCCCCCCCCCGCGCAGCACCATCTCCTCCTTAAAAACCTGTGGAGGCTGGTCAGGATGAGCCGTCTGGGTCAGGGGCTACATGTGCTGCTGGCAACCCCTGTATTCATCACCCCTGTATTTTCCTCAACCATAAATGGATTAGAGGAAAGATTAAGGGCCATGGTTACATCTTCACTAGGGAGAAGAAAGCACATTTGTTCATTCTCTGCTGGAGAAGCTTATTTATTCTGAGTGGGATCACCCATATAAGCATTTTTTCCCTCCTTAAAAATGTTCAACTCTCTATCCTATGGAGGAAAAGTTCACAAAGATATGGGGTATACCAGCAATTGATGCCGCTATCTCCTCTCTGAACAGAAATTTGACTTGTCCAGTTGACAACGGTCAAATGCTTAGGGATCCATCTGACAAAAAGATGTAATTCCTGTTGAAAAACTTTTTTGCCTTGGCAGGTTCAGTAGCTCAGCCTGCACTGGCGGTATGCCAATCCTTAAGAGATCACTTGAAACAAGTGCTCAAGGTCTTTCCTGAACAGCAGGCCCAAGAATTAGCCGAGCTTCCAGCAGCCTTATGTTTTGCGATTGATGCAATCAGAGATTCTATCCTTCAGACCTCTTGTCTCACGTTTGGACTGGTTCATATGCATAGGGTCTTGTGGCTGAAAAATTGGTCAGCCGAAACTCCTTGCAAAAAGCTCCTGACGGGGTTCCCTTTTTGCGGTGAGAGGCTGTTTGGAGATGACCTGGATAAATATATACAAAAGATATCAAGTGGGAAAAGTACCCTTTTGCCAGTTAAGAAACGGAGTAGAAGTCCTTCATTCAAAAGGACTCTTTCTCCAGTGTCTGGTGCATCAGCATCCGTCCAGGCAGTTGCGATGGCCTCCGTCGAGTATGACAGGTAAAACTCAAAGTCAACCCCAGGGACAAAAAAAAATCCCGGGGAGGAAATCTACAAGACAAAACTCTAAAGCCTCTTTATAAAGGGGTGCCCCCGCTCATTCAAGACCCCTACAGTTCTCAAGGGTCTGGCAGGAGGAATTTCAGGACAATTGGGTGATTTCCACAGTAACTTTAGGTTAGAAGCTAGAGTTCAGAGAATTCCCGTCTCCTCGTTTTCTCAGATCAAATGTCCCCAAAGACCCAGAAATAAAGAAGTCTCTCTTCCAGGCGTTGGATCAGCTTCTCTCACAGAAAGTAATCATGGCAGTTCCCATGCAAGACTAGGGGTTGGTCTTTTATTCAAACCTATTCATGGTGCCAAAGCCAAATAGCTAAAGATTAAATCTTTTCGCATGGAACCAATCCGATCAGTAGTCTCCATCCTAGAAGGAGGAGAGTAGAGATGGCCTTGCGGTTCGCCCGGCCGTTGGTTCGCAGCGAACTTTGCTCATTCGCGATTCGCCAAACCGGCGGACTTCTGGTGCTGTTCGCAGCGGCCATATTCATTTACATTGTGAAGAACTTTGACCCATGACACATCCATCATGGGGTACAGGACAGCCAATTGAGACATTTCAGCACATGGACATACCCCCTACCTTATAAATAGACCTGATCTGGCGGCCATTTTACAGTCAGTGTAGGGAAAGGACGCTGTGTGGAGCAGGGACAGTCAGTCTAATCACAAGCTAGCTAATTAGCTATTACTATTAGGTCCACAAAAGTCCTTTTAAGGACTGGTATAGGTGTACAGTATATAGGGTTGTAATACACTTATAATATACTTTCTTTCAAATATAGAAAGTATATTATGGTGCACTGCTGACTACTGTGCTGCTGAGTGCTGACCGATTCTGCAGCTGTCTTTTATCAGTGTAGGGACTGAGGGACAGTTTGGTGTTTGGAGCAGGGACAGTCTGCAATTCACTAGCGTCTAGGTCCACAAAGGTCCTTTTAAGGACTGGTATAGGTGTACAGTATATAGGGTTGTACACGTATAATATACTTTCTTTCAAATATAGAAAGTATATTATGGTGCACTGCTGACTGCTGTGCTGCTGAGTGCTGACTGATTCTGCAGCTGTCTTTTATCAGTGTAGGGACTGAGGAACAGTTTGGTGTTTGGAGCAGGGACAGTCTGCAATTCACTAGCTACTAGGTCCACAAAGGTCCTTTTAAGGACTGGTATAGGTGTACAGTATATAGGGTTGTACACATATAATATACTTTCTTTAAAATATAGAAAGCATATTATACTTCACTGCTGTGCTGCTGAGTGCTGACCGATTCTGCAGCTGTCTTTTATCAGTGTAGGGACTGAGGGACAGTTTGGTGTTTGGTGTTTGGAGCAGGAACAGTCTGCAAATCATTAGCTACTAGGTCCACAAAGGTCCTTTTAAGGACTGGTATAAGTGTACAGTATATAGGGTTGTAATACACGTATAATATACTTTTTTTCAAATATAGAAAGCATATTATAGTGCACTGCATGCAGTTCTGCTGACCGATTCTGTAGCTGTCGTTTCTCAGTGTAGGGAGGGACAGTTTGGTGTTTGGAGCATGGACAGTCTGCAATTCACTAGCTACTAGCTAGCTACTACTAGGTCCACAAAGGTCCTTTTAAGGACTGGTATAGGTGTACAGTATATAGGGTTGTAATACACGTATAATATACTTTCTTTTAAATATAGAAAGCATATTATAGTGCACTGCACTGCTGTGCTGCTGACCGATTCTGCAGCTATCGTTTCTCAGTGTAGGGAGGGACAGTTTGGTGTTTGGAGCAGGGACCGTCTGCAATTCACTAGCTACTAGCTAGCTACTATTAGGTCCACAAAGGTCCTTTTAAGGACTGGTATAGGTGTACTATTTGATGTGCAGTATATAGGGGTGTAATACACGTATAAAATACTTGCAATTATAGAAAGCATAGTATAGTGCATTTCCACTGTGCAGCATTGCGACTGCTGAGCGGTTCTGCAGCGATACTACAAAGCGTGGCAAACGCAATTAGAAAAAGTATTATAACTGGTGTGATAGACCAGTGGCCCCCCAAAATGACAGATTGAAGCAAGGGGTGTTATATACCTTCTTCCACATACATACTTCACTTCTCTAGAGACTTTTGTCACAGGGTCATTTAAAAAATGACAGGCAGAGGAAGAGGCAGGCCCTTCCGCAGGGGTGGTAGGGGTAGGGCAGGAGCAACAGGCTTGAGTTAAAGTGGCAAATTGCAGAAGGTGCGTTCGATTATGGAAAGGACGCACCAGACTTGGTTGAGTGGCTCACTCAGCCTTACTCTTCTGCACCCTCCTCATCCTCTCGATCTGCACCCTTTTCTTCACTCTCTGCTGTGTGCACCCCCATAGACACTACCACCAACGCCACCACCACTATATACCCTCCGCTTGAGTCACAGGAATTATTTTCCGATCCATCACAAGACATTGCCGATGCACAGCCACTCTTGGCATTGGATCAGGAAGAGGAGGTAGCAACAACCACTACTCAGCAGTCTGACAACAGTACCCAGATCAGCCCAAGGAGGAGGTTGGTCCCCTGTGTTGCTGCCTACTCCAAGATCTCTAATTATAGCGGTGGGGAAGGTGACGTCGATGATGATGTGTCTAGTGATGTCACGTGGGTGCCCACAAGAGAGGAAGAGGAGGGGAGTTCAGAGGGAGATATGGACCAGCAGATAGGGAGGAGAAGCAGGCAGAACTTAGATTGCACAGGAGGGACAAACCAGACTGCTAATGTATCAGGAAAGAGGCATCAACCATGTACGGTCACATCTGACACTCCCAGGATGCCGGCACATGGCTCCGCAGTGTGGGCTTTTTTTAACGTGTCCGCTGCTGACAATAGTGTTGCCATCTGCAGCCTTTGCAGTCAACGCATAAAGCCGCGTACACACGGGCGGACTGTCTGGCCTACTTAGTCCGCCGAAACACATTTCAGCGGACAGTCCGCTCGTGTGTGGGCTTCAGTGGACTTTTTCAGCGTGCAGTCTGGCGGACTAAGTATTTCGGAATTTCCGTAATACAGTCCGTCGGACTCGCATTTGGGCGGACAATCCGCCTGTGTGTGTGCCAGTCCGCCGTACTTTTGAAATGAGCGGACTTTTCCCGCCCGGAGAAAAGTCCGCTCATTTCGAGCGGGTATCCAGGTAGGCGGGGCCCGCAAAGGAGACGTCGCTGGCCCCGCCGCCTGGTATGGACTTAAAGGGGAACCCCAACGCCGAAAAAAATCGGCGTGGGGGTCCCCCCCAAGGCCACAACAGACCCTTGTCCGAGCACGCTACCCGGCCGGCCAGGAAAGGGGGGCGAGCGAGCGCCCCCCCTCCTGAGCCGTACCAGGCCGCGTGCCCTCAACATGGGGGGGTGCCTTGGGGAAGGGGGGGCCGCGCAGCCCCCCCACCCCAAAGCACCTTGTCCCCATGTTGATGAGGACAAGGGCCTCTTCCCGACAACCCTGGCCGTTGGTTGTCGGGGTCTGCGGGCGGGGGGCTTATCGGAATCCAGGAGCCCCCTTTAATAAGGGGGCCCCCAGATACCGGCCCCCCACCCTATGTGAATGAGTATGGGGTACAATGTACCCCTACCCATTCACCTGTGAAAAAAAGTACAAAAAAAACACAACACAGGGTTAAAATATTTTATTGCACAGCTCCGGGGGTCTTCCGTCTTCGGGGGTCTTCTCGCCGGACTCCTCCGCTATCTTCTTGTAGCTCTTTTGCTAGCGGAGGAGTCCGGCTTTCTTCCTCGCCGCCGGCCTCTTCTTCCGACTTCGGGGGTCTTGTCCCGCTCTTCGGTTCTTCTGCCGGGCCACCGCGCCTTCTTATAGCTCTTTTACAGGCGGTGGCCCGGTCTTCTGTCGCCGCCGTCGCCGCCGCCTTCCGTTCTTCTTTTTCTTCTTCTTCTTCTTCTTCTCCAGGAGATGTTGCCTCGACGATCTCTCCGGCCGGAATGCCAGGGACGCACTGCGCGGCCACTTATATAGGGACAATGGGGCGGTGTCACATGGCTTTATGTCACATGGGTTGGTCACATGGGTTGATCTCACATGGGGACTATGACATCGTAAGGGGGCGGGGTCACCATGTGACACCAACCCATGTAACATAAAGCCATGTGACACCGCCCCATTGTCCCTATATAAGTGGCCGCGCAGTTCGTCCCTGGCATTCCGGCCGGAGAGATCGTCGAGACAACATCTCCTGGAGAAGAAGAAGAAGAAGAAGAAGAAGAAGAACGGAAGGCGACGGCGGCGACAGAAGACCGGGCCACCGCCTGTAAAAGAGCTATAAGAAGGCGCGGTGGCCCGGCAGAAGAACCGAAGAGGGGGACAAGACCCCCGAAGTCGGGAGAAGAGGCCGGCGGCAAGGAAGAAAGCCGGACTCCTCCGCTAGCAAATGAGCTACAAGAAGATAGCGGAGGAGTCCGGCGAGAAGACCTCCGAAGACGGAAGACCCCCGGAGCTGTGCAATAAAATATTTTAACCCTGTGTTGTGTTTTTTTTGTACTTTTTTTCACAGGTGAATGGGTAGGGGTACATTGTACCCCATACTCATTCACATAGGGTGGGGGGCCGGTATCCGGGGGCCCCCTTATTAAAGGGGGCTCCCGGATTCCGATAAGCCCCCTGCCCGCAGACCCCGACAACCAACGGCCAGGGTTGTCGGGAAGAGGCCCTTGTCCTCATCAACATGGGGACAAGGTGCTTTGGGGTGGGGGGGCCGCGCGGCCCCCCCTTCCCCAAGGCACCCCCCCATGTTGAGGGCACGCGGCCTGGTATGGCTCAGGAGGGGGGGCGCTCGCTCGCCCCCCTTTCCTGGCCGGCCGGGTAGCGTGCTCGGACAAGGGTCTGTTGTGGACTTGGGGGGGACCCCCACGCCGATTTTTTTCAGCGTTGGTGTTCCCCTTTAAGTCCATTCCAGGCGGCCGGGTCAGCGAGTCTCCTTCGTGGGCCCCGCCTACCTGGAGACGCGCTCGAATTGAGCGGACTTTCCTCCGCGTGTGTGGGCGAGTCCGTTCATTTCAAAAGTAGGGCGGATAGTATGGCGGACTTAGTACGCCGTATTAGTCCGCTCAAAAAGTGCCGTGTGTGGGCAAGTCCGTTCATTCGAAAGTATGACGGACTGTCCGTCGGATTGTCTGACGGACTAAGTTGGCCAGACAGTCCGCCCCGTGTGTACGCGGCTTAAGTCGTGGTAAGCCCAACACTAACCTAGGGACGACCCCCTTAAGAGGGCACATGAGCTGCCATCACCGAGCCCAGTGGGAGCAACGGAACACACAAAGCCACACTCAAGGCTCTCCCCGTCCAGCCTCGTCTTCTACTTCTCCTCCTCTCTCCTCACAATTGGCCTCCACTCCACCTTCCATCATGCCATCCTCACCTTTTTCTGGAAAAAGGCAGGCTTCCGTGGGCCAAAGGTTTGAGCGTAAAAAAATGATGATGCCGGATAACCCTCTTGCCCAACGGTTGACGGCTGGCTTGGCAGAACTGATAGCCCGCAAACTACTGCCATATAAACTGGTGGACTCGGAGGCCTTTCAAAAATTTTTGGCCATTGGAACACCACAATGCAAGGTCCCAGGAAGCAAGTATTTCTCACAGAAGGGCATCCCAGAGCTATATGGCCATGTTCAGCGGCAAGTGAATGTATCTCTGGCACACAGTGTTGGTGCCAAGATACATCTAACCACAGACACGTGGTGTTTGTCTAGCAAACACGGGCAGGGAAGGTATATCACTTTTACTGCCCACTGGGTGAACCTTCTTATGGCCATCAAGCATGTAACCCGTGGCACCCGTGTGGAGCACCTGTCCTCTCTTGTTCTTTAATTCCGAGTGCATGAACATATCAAAGCAATCCGCATTAGAGGGCACTCTTTTAAGGACACCTGAAAACTTACCAACTGGTGGTCCCCCTACTTTAAGTATTGAGGGTCTTACATAGGTGGTAGCTGACTCACGGTAGTAGAGAATACGGGATGGCCAGCAGAAAAAGAGAGATAGCTGAAAAGAGAAACAGAAGGATGGAGATTGCCAGTAATCTTCATAGGTTGCTGAGACTGGATCCAAGAACAAACTTCACAGTCTGAAGACAGTCAGGAAGCTGTATATTGTCCATCCCACAGCAGCCCACTGACACTCTTAGGGGATCCTGAGAAAGGCAGAATCCACCCCCAGACTCCTGTTGTTTATGGGCAAAACTAATCGCTTTGCCCAGAACCAAAACTGCGCCCAAAGCTTCCGTCTGCCAGTGCTCATGGGCGGACTGGGTGCAGCCCTATGACATCATCGGGAGCACCCAAGGCTGGTAAATATGGCGCTGGGCAGCCGTCCCACACCTATAGGGATACCCTGACACCTACTGCACGGTGTGGCCCACTCCTCACTCACCCGGAACCTACCTAAAGCCAAAAAAGAAGGGAGAAGAGCAGGAACTGAATAAAACAGGTAAAGTCATAGCCTAATGGACAAGGAAGCCCCTAGAAAAGGAAATGACAGGCTGCCCCCCCCCCCAAAGCTCCGGAACCAAGTCATGCTGAATGGCAGATTTCGTTCCTAAAGAGGAAACACTGCAGGGACCCATCAAGACCACACAAACGAGAGTCTCTCAGGCTTATTAGCACGATGTTAGCAGCCCAAGCACTGAGACTACGCACTGGGAGAGGCTTAAACCCAGCCGGATACTGCTCAGCTTCAGGGTGGGGGACATAAAATTCCTTACTTCATCACTGGTGCGTGAAGGTATGAGGAAAAAAGGAAGAATGGGGTGGTGGCTAACTAGGTCTTCATTTATGCTATTCACTGGTCCTGAGGGAGTGGTCAAGAGGCGGAGCTCTATCACTAGTATGCTGCCATGTTGGTGTCAGGAAAAGTATTTTTCCTAACAAATTCATTCCAGACCATGTTGCAAAAATGAATACACCCCAATGACAGTCTTAGGAGCAAAGCTAAATTTTAGACAATAAAATCCTAATAACAAGAATTCAACCACAGGTGAGTATAATTATTCATTAAGGCTCCATGGACACTGGAGCTCAAAAAAGCTTTTTCTGGATGTCAGATTGCTTGCAGAAAATGCTGGTTGAAAAACGTGCTTTTAACAGGGTTTTGTACTAGTGTTTATGAGCCTTTTTTTAGCGTTAGCATTTATGGGCGTTTTTAATAAAAATATACAGAGGACACTTCAAAAATCCCACAATGCATTCCCAAACTCCCACAATGCATTTAAAAACACTAATTAACACGCGTTTATGTGTTCATGAGCGTTTATCTGCATTTTTTAGCTTTTTTGTGGTCAAAAAACTTCCATGTGTGCATGGACACATAGGATAACACAGAGTGGAGTGTATGGGCTGTTAAAAAATGCCCAAACTCCAAAAAATGGCCGTTTATGAGCTCCATGTGCATGGAGCCTAAACAGGTGTCCAGCAGACAGTTGATCAGTGGCGGCCCGCCCATAGGGGGCGCCCGGGCGCCGCCCCCCCTCCCCCTAGGTGTAAAAAATAAAAAAAGTAAAACAAAAAAAAAAAAGTTAAAAAAAACAATAAAAAACAAAAAAACGGGCCCTTTAAGACATAAAAAAAAAAAAAAATGTCATTTAACAATTTAACATAGTGTACTGTGGCGCCGGTCCCAGTGCACTATGAGAAGCGACACGTCGATGCAATCACAAGATTGCATCCATGGCGCTTCATTTGCGGGTTAAAAACCCGCCTTGCGGCGCACTGCAGAGCGCCGACTAGCTTCCGCCCGTAAAATCACTGTGATTCTACGGGCGGGAGCATTGTCATTCTTAGACAGGCAGGTCACTTCCGGCTTTCGGCTGCTTCACGAAACCCGGAAGTGACGTCGGCAGCTCCGTTCCTCAGCCCGAGCGGAGCTGCAAGACAGTGAGGCAGGAGGTGAGTCACCTCATAAAGGCTTTCTAGTTTCTACTTTTTTGAGAATGTTCACGCATTTAGCTGAATGAGTGGAAAAAAAGCTTTCACAGCCAGAAAGGTTTCCCCAGGCCAGGCGACTTTTGCCGTGGCCAATCAGAGAATGAGCTCTGAAGGGGGAACTCCACGCCAAATTTCTGAAAAAAAAATTGACGTGGGTTCCCCGTCTGAGAGCATACCAGGCCCTTAGGTCTGGTATGGATTCCAAGGGGAACCCCCTACGCCGAAAAAACGGCGTGGGGGTCCCCCCCAGATCCACACCAGACCCTTATCCGAGCACGCTACCCGGCCGGCCAGGAAAGGGGGTGGGGACGAGCGGGCGGCCCCCCCCTCCTGAGCCGTGCCAGGCCGCGTGCCCTCAACATGGGGGGTGCCTTGGGGGAGGGGGGGCGTGCGGCCCCCCCACCCCAAAGCACCTTGTCCCCATGTTGATGAGGACAAGGGCCTCTTCCCAACAACCCTGGCCGTTGGTTGTCGGGGTCTGCGGGCGGGGGGCTTATTGGAATCCGGGAGCCCCCTTTAATAAGGGGGCCCCGGATACCGGCCCCCCACCCTATGTGAATGAGTATGGGGTACAATGTACCCCTACCCATTCCCCTGTGAAAAAAAGTACAAAAAAAACACAACACAGGGTTAAAATATTTTATTGCACAGCTCCGGGGGTCTTCCGTCTTCGGGGGTCTTCTCGCCGGACTCCTCCACTATCTTCTTGTAGCTCTTTTACTAGCGGAGGAGCCCGGCATTCTTCTTCGTCGCCGCGGCCTCTTCTTCCGACTTCGGGGGTCTTGTCCCCCTCTTCGGTTCTTCTGCCGGGCCACCGCGCCTTCTTATAGCTCTTTTACAGGCGGTGGCCCGGTCTTCTGTCGCCGCCGCCGCCGCCCGTTCTTCTTCTTCTTCTTCTTCTTCTTCTTCTCCAGGAGATGTTGACTGGACGATCTCTCCGGCCGGAATGCCAGGGACGCACTGCGCTGCCACTTATATAGGGACAATGGGGCGGTGTCACATGGGTTGATGTCACATGGGTTGGTCACATGGGTTGATGTCACATGGTGACCCCGCCCCCTTACGATGTCACAGTCCCGGATGATGCTGGGACTGTCACCATGTGACATCAACCCATGTGACATCAACCCATGTGACATCAACCCATGTGACACCGCCCCATTGTCCCTATATAAGTGGCAGCGCAGCGCGTCCATGGCATTCCGGCCGGAGAGAGCGTCGAGTCAACATCTCCTGGAGAAGAAGAAGAAGAACGGGCGGCGGCGGCGGCGACAGAAGACCGGGCCACCACCTGTAAAAGAGCTATAAGAAGGCGCGGTGGCCCGGCAGAAGAACCGAAGAGGGGGACAAGACCCCCGAAGTCGGAAGAAGAGGCCGGCGGCATGGAAGAAAGCCGGGCTCCTCCGCTAGCAAAAGAGCTACAAGAAGATAGCGGAGGAGTCCGGCGAGAAGACCCCCGAAGACGGAAGACCCCCGGAGCTGTGCAATAAAATATTTTAACCCTGTGTTGTGTTTTTTTTGTACTTTTTTTCACAGGTGAATGGGTAGGGGTACATTGTACCCCATACTCATTCACATAGGGTGGGGGGCCGGTATCCGGGGCCCCCTTTTTAAAGGGGGCTCCCGGATTCCGATAAGCCCCCCCGCCCCCAGACCCCGACAACCAACGGCAAGGGTTGTCGGGAAGAGGCCCTTGTCCTCATCCACATGGGGACAAGGTGCTTTGGGGTGGGGGGCCACACGCCCCCCCTCCCCCAAGGCACCCCCCATGTTGAGGGCACGCGGCCTGGCACGGCTCAGAAGGGGCGTGGTTTATGAGAAGTGGGAGGGGTCAAAATGATGGGCGGGGTCTGGCGCCCCCCCATCCAAAAACTTCACCAGCCGCCACTGCAGTTGATTATTAAAGGGCGTTACTTAACAAAGAAAACCCATTCCCATATCATGCTGTCAGCAATGGCACCACGTGGAAAAGAAAATGAACAAAGCCTCAGAAAGAAAATAATTGATGAAAAAGATGAAGGCTATAAGAAGATCAGCAAAGCTTTATTTATCAGTCCTGTAGCAAAAGTGATACAAAAATGTAACAAAGATGGAATTGCAACCATCTCAGAGGCATCCGGGCCGTTCACAGAAATGGCAGGAGCATCTTCTGATGAAAAGGGTTGAAGAAAATCACCATGCAAGTTCACTAGTTAGCTAAAGAAGTAGAAAGCCAAACTGGGGAGATTGTTTTCCGTGACACAATACTGGCTACACTGCAGAGGAATGACATCCATGGGTGTCTTCCACAAAGGAAGCATTTTCTAAAGCCCATGCACCAAAAGGCCTGTCTAGAATTTGCCAGGGCCCATGCCGAAAAAAGAAGAGGACTACTGGGACTCTTTTTTCTGGAGTGATGAGACCAAGACAGGAGATTCAGTTTTCTGTTCCTGACCAGCCAGACTGAAAGGAAGTGAGCACTCAGTGTGTGCACTTCCTGTCAGTCCGGCCCGGGAACAGGAAACTGAATCTCCTGTACCAGAAGTAAGTACCCATCTTTTGTTTAAATAAATCAATTTTTGATGGTACTTCACTATTAGTTCCATTTTTACTTCTGGGTACGTGTCTTTCTGGCTCAAACTCTTCATTGAGGAATCCTGGATCTGTTGACCTGATTTTCCACACACCATCCTAAAGACAGTATGTCTTATTCAGTATGTTTGCGAGCGCTGTATTTATATGTTTTATGATTATGAAGTGATTATGAAGTGATTAGCACTTTGTGTATAGTAGCAGCTTTTTCACTTTACTGATTTAACCTTTTTTGTCACACCATCAGCGCGAGTTTGTATATTTAGTATATATATTTTTCAAGCTAGCACATCAGCCCGCCAACAGCTTGCACATCAGCCCGTCAACAGCTGGCACATCAGCTGCCCGCCATCTGACACATCTGCCGTCTGCCATCATCAGGCACATCTGCCTGCCATCATCAGGCACATCTGCCGCCCACCATCAGGCACATCTGCCGCCCACCATCAGGCACATCTGCCGTGCACCATCTGACACATCTGCCGCCCACCATCTGACCCATCTGCCGCCTACTTTCTGACACATCTGCAGCCTGCCATCTGGCACATCTGCCCGCCAACATGACTAAAAGATCGTACAGTGCAGGGGAGGCTCTCCAAATACTGGTAGCGAGGAACTCTCTCTGTCAGACTCGGATGGTGACTATGAGCCAGTGGAAAGCAGTGGCTCCGAGATGAAAACCAAGGAAGATAGAATCCTAACAAGGAGAATCGGGAGAAATTAGCAGCCGCAGACATCCACCAGCAGCACAGCACTCCAAGGCATCCACCAACAGGCATCCACTAGCAGCGCAGCACTCCAGGATAATATGCAGGCATCCACCAGCAGCGCAGCACTCCAGGGCATCCACCAGCAGGCATCCACCAGCAGCGCAGCACTCCAGGATAGGCAGGCATCCACTAGCAGTTCTGGCTAGGCCAGATGCTAACAACAGAGCATCCCATCAATGAGGCAGTACCCATACTGGCCTCCCAGATGTTCTACTGTATCCAACATGGCTGCCCGATACGTCAGTAGAACTTGTAATTCTCCTTTTTACAGCCCAGCCAGGCCCTCAGATACAGATGGAAAATGTAACTCCACTTTATTATTTTTGTATATACATCAGTAACCAGATCGGGTAGTCAGCCAGGCCAGAAATCAGGGATCCAAGTAGAGCAACTGCAAGCAGGATAAGGAGCCTGAAGGGATATCAGCAAGCCAGTATTTAAACAAACTGCAGGAGATGGCTTCTAGTGATGTGACAAAGGCGAAGGCAGAGGTGAAGTGAGCTGGAAGGCTTTAAGTAGGCAGGTCAGACGAGCATCATCAGGAACAGCTGGTAACTGTGGAGAGAGAAGAGAGCTGGCAATTAGCCGACAGCTGAGCGGCCAGCCCAGAGAAGGAAGGGCTAAACCAGCCCTGGCAATAGGTACTCAGGAAATGAAATGTGTAATTTATGCCTTTAGAACACCTGATGGTGCTACATGGATATTGGGCCTCTGTATGTGGCCAGGCTGTGGAAAAGTCTCACACATGGGGTATCGCCAGCATGAATATCCAAATGTATTTTTGGGTGTAATTGCAATTATGCCTGCACCATGTGTGAGAAATAACTTGTAAATATGACAATTTAGTGAAGAAATATATATATATTTCTAAATTTTCCAAAGCATTTTGGGGAAAAAATTGCAACTTCAAAAAATGCACTATGCCTCTTGCTAAATACCACAAACTGTCTTCTTTCCAAAATGGGGTCATTTGGGGGGTTATTGTACTGTCCTGATATTTTAGGGCCTCAAGAAATGAGATAGGCCATCAGTGCATTAGGATTGATAAATTTTCAATAATGCGTAGCATGGCTTGTAGACTCTATAACTTTCACACAAACCAATGATCATACACTTATCAGGATTTTTTTTTTTACCAAAGACATGTAGTAGAATACATTTTGGATAAAATTTTCGACAAAATTCGATTTTTTTGGTTTCTTTTAAAAGAGAAAGTAGAAAATATTTGCTCTTTTTTCGCTTATAAAAATTAAGTGCTAAATAAATACCACCAAAAGAAAGCTCTATTTGTGTGAATAAAATGATAAAAATTTTATTTGGGTACAGTGTAGCATGACTGAGTAATTGTCATTCAAAATGAAACAAATTTGAAAACTATTCATCATTTTTCTTCCACTTCACAATTATTTGCCACTTTGTGTTGGTCTATCACATAAAATCCCAATAAAATACATTTACGTTTTGACTGTATAATGGGTATGAATATTTTTTCAAGGTACTGTGTGTGTGTGTGTGTGTGTGTGTGTGTGTGTGTGTGTGTGTGTGTGTGTGTGTATGTATGTGTATAGATAGATAGATATATGAAGACCAGTATGGTGGCGTGAATTTATGGGAGGAGTCCGGGGGGGTATTTAAGCAGCCTACTCACCTGTGGTCTTTGTTGGTTCCGGTGCGTGATTCGCTACGTCACTAGGCCGAGTCTTCCAACTCATTCTGTGTTTGTGAGTTGCGTGTCCAAACTTCCAGAGGCTTACGGTTCTCCGTACTTGGTTTTCATAGATTGTGTCTTTAGCAAATTGCAGCAGGTAGGATTCATTTGTTATTTCTTCATTTTACACATCATTGTTTGCCAGATATACCATATCACCGAAACCCCGCCAAGGAACTTGCGAGTCATTCGTTAAGTCTCCGTATGCAGCCTTATTTTAGCCTCGTACAAATCATGAACTTGTGGCTTAGTTCGTGAGCACAAACACTGAGTCGTTTTTCATCAGTTTCATTCGTACATTCTCGTACCTTGTTGTTTTACACCACATAGTAGGACCATTTCACTTAAGAAACACTTAAGAAACACACTGGGAGTTATGCAAAGTGCAAAGTGCACTTGAAATTGCACTGAAAGTTGCTGTAAATCCGAGGGGTAGATCTGAAATGAGGGGAAGCTCTGCTGATTTTATCATCCAATCATGTGCAAGCTAAAATGCTGTTTTTTATTTTCTTTGCATTTCCCCCTCTGATCTACAGCAGCTGCACTTCCAAGTGCACTTTCAGTGCAATTTCAAGTACACTTTGCACTTGTAGTTTGTACTTGTAGTGCAAAGTGGATTATTTCAGTTATTTTAGTTCGCATTACCCTTCGGTACAAATCCAGTCACATCAGTGACTCCCCGGTTTGTTCAGACTAGTTTTGTCATCTAATTTCATGCCAAGCAAATCATTTCATTTGTTACATTTTACATACCCTTCACTCCAATTTGAATCCAGGCGTATTTGCCACCCACTGATTTGTGCTGGCTTGTTCTAGTCATTTCATCTCATTTAATTCCGTGCTCCACAGTCCGGTTCATTGTCAGTCGCGACAGTGGCACGCCAATACGTGCCTCTGTCATGGCAAATCATTTTATTTGTTACATTTCACATAACCTTCACTCCAATTTGAATCCAGTCGCATCTGTGATGCAACGATTCACACCGATTTAGTCAAATAGTGAAAGGGTCTGGGGAACAGATGATGCACTGACATGTCAGGCTTATAGAGAACCAAGTCTCGATGTGGGTCGAAAGGCCGGAACACCAAATGCGGCGCACGGAAAGCCAGAATGAAAACTAATCCGCCATACCACATATTGGCAAAATATAAACAAAGAAACTAAAAACAAAAACACCTTAAAAGGAATCAATATTCAGGATGGACTCATGGAGGCTAGGAACTAGATGAATGTTTTAAAAAATACATATACACAAATTATAGCTATACAAACAGCATCAGTCAACAAAGTGCCACACTGATCAATGATTTAGCTATGAACAAATCAGAATACCTTAAAAATAAAAACAAAAATACATTTTGAAAACAATATATTCTGGAAAAAATGATTATTAAAAACTTTCTAACATATGGCCACAAATGTGTGTGCAGGAGGTAAAAACACTCCCATAACACCCAACACCGTCCCAACCAAATTATTAATAGGTATAAAGACGGTGAGCGGCATACATAAATTAATATGGGGCCAATCAATCAGACTACATTAAAAACGATGATACCAGATCACTGATCAACTTGAGGAAAAAAACTGGTGATGATACATAGGGATTGAAGTTAAAGGTTGAGATCAGATGAACTCAAACTAGTAAAAAAAAAATAAAAAATTTATAATCTTAATAATAATGCATTCATCAGGTATATCAATTGGTGGTTGGTCTAAACACTGACAAAATCAAGCACCGCAATGATACTGCAGCTATCCGACCCACATCGACTTTAACAATATTCACTGTAATCGGAAAAATTAATTATTAAAACATATATTAAAAATCAGAGGCCAAACCATATTCAAAAGACCATCCAAACATAGAACCTCAAGCATTATCTATAAAAGCGTTAATATCTATATCAACATTTAGGCCATGGGGGAGCAGCATTTGATTTTATGGATCCAGGCTAGTGATGGACGAACTTCCGACGGGACGTTTCGCGAACGCGAAACGCGAACGGACACAAACGTTCGCGAAAACGACCGTTCGCCGCGGGCTCCATTGACTTCAATGGGAGGCGAATTTCGCAAACCTTTAGGTCGAATTTGCGGCCACGGGGTAATTATTAGGGGGTAGCACGTAGTCCCACCACCTGGACAATAGCATAATACATGTATGAGGTGAATTTGGGATCGATAACTACAAGCATTTTTTTTTTATTTGGGAAATTGTTCTGACAATTCAGGACTATGGAGCTAATGAAGGCAATGGAGGAGAGGGAAGGTCAGGGACCAGGGTAGGCAAACAAGAGGGTGCAGGAGATACAGAGCACTGACAGCAGCACCGTAATACAGAGCACTGACATCAGCACCGTGACATACAGCGCTGACAGCAGCTCCGTGACATACAGCGCTGACAGCAGCTCCGTGACATACAGCGCTGACAGCAGCTCCGTGACATACAGCGCTGACAGCAGCTCCGTGACATACAGCGCTGACAGCAGCTCCGTGACATACAGCGCTGACAGCAGCACCGTGACATACAGCGCTGACAGCAGCTCCGTGACATACAGCGCTGACAGCAGCTCCGTGACATACAGCGCTGACAGCAGCTCCGTGACATACAGCACTGACAGCAGCTCCGTGACATACAGCGCTGACAGCAGCTCCGTGACATACAGCGCTGACAGCAGCACCGTGACATACAGCGCTGACAGCAGCTCCGTGACATACAGCGCTGACAGCAGCTCCGTGACATACAGCGCTGACAGCAGCTCCGTGACATACAGCGCTGACAGCAGCTCCGTGACATACAGCGCTGACAGCAGCTCCGTGACATACAGCGCTGACAGCAGCTCCGTGACATACAGCGCTGACAGCAGCTCCGTGACATACAGCGCTGACAGCAGCTCCGTGACATACAGCGCTGACAGCAGCTCCGTGACATACAGCGCTGACAGCAGCACCGTAAGCAGCCCCAGGAGGAAGTCAGCACAGCACAGGGATGGTGTGATCCCCTCATAATAAGAACCCCCAGGAGGAAGTCAGCACAGCACAGGGATGGTGGGAGCCCCTCATAATAAGAACACCCAGGAGGAAGTCAGCACAGCACAGGGATGGTGGGAACCCCTCATAATAAGCAGCCCCAGTAGAAATATGACACCGCTCAACCTCTTCAAAGAGGAGGGTAGGGGCATATAGTACGGTGTGCTTTTTTGGGTCAGGGAAGTGAGCCAAATGAATTAAGAAGGTCTGTGTGCTTGATTCCAAAAATTGTTTATAGACATATACATGGTCTACTGATCACATGTGTTGAATTCCTCCGAGATCCATGCCTCATTCATTTTTAGAAATGTGAGGTAGTTAACACTGTGGTGAGCTAGGCGAGTACGCTTATCGGTCACAATCCCCCCTGCTGCGCTGAACGTCCTTTCGGACAGGACACTGGATGAGGGGCAAGCCAACAGTTCGATTGCAAATTGGGCAAGCTCTGGCCAGAGGTCAAGCCTGCCCACCCAGTAGTCTAGGGGTTCATCACTCCTCAGAGCGTCCACATCGGCCGTTAACCCAATGTAGTCGGACACCTGACGGTCTAGGCGTTCCCTGATGCTGGATCCGGATGACACCTGTCGATGGGTCGGCTGAAAGAATGACCTCATATCCGAAGTCACCAACACATCTTCAAACCGGCCTCTTCTTGCAGGCGCTGTTGGATTGGTACCCGCAAATCCTTCTCTGGGAGTGGGAATTGCTCCTCTGCCAGCGCACGCAAAAGCAGAATGCAGCATTTCTCGAAGCAAGGCCTGGAAGTGCTGCATTCTGACAGCCCTCTGCGACGGCGGTAACATTTCCGCCATTTTGTGTTTGTACCGGGGGTCTAAGTACGTTGCCACCCAGTACTGGTCCTTGACCCTCATGCTTTTTATACGGGGGTCCCTATTAAAACACTGGAGCATGAAGGCCCCCATTTGCACTAAAGTGGAAGCGGTGTGGTGGCCTGGCTCCTGCTCATCATCCAGGATAATGTCGTCCTCTTCATTCTCCTCTCCCCATCCTCGCACAACAGGGATCCCAGAAAGGTTTAAAGCATGCTCTTCTTGCTCCTGCTCATCCGCCCCGGCACCATCCTCCTCTGACTCCTCATCAGACTCCTGTTGTTGACTTGTCTCAGATAGAGTAGCCCCCCCTGGGAATTCATCCAGCATTGCGACTTCCTCATCTTCCCGCTCCTGCTCCTCCACAGCCTGATCAATGACACGACGCAATGCACGCTCCAGAAAGAAGGCATAAGGTACCATGTCACTGATGGCGCCATGGCTGCGACTGACCAGTTTGGTGATCTCCTCAAATGGCCGCAGAAGTCTGCATGTGTCGCGCATGAGCAGCCACTGGCGCGGTGAAAAAAAACCCAGCTCCCCAGAACCGTTTCTTTCGCAGAGTTCATACAGGTAGACGTTAACTGCACGTTTCTGCTGGAGCAGCCTATCAAGCATATAGAAGGTTGAGTTCCATCGCGTCGGGCAATCGCAAATAAGACGTCTGACCGGCAGATGGTGTCGCCGCTGAATGTCAGCAAGGCGAGCCATGGCCGTGTAAGATCTTCTGAAATGGGCCGAGATTTTCCTTGCCTGCCGCAAGATGTCCTGGACCCCAGGGTATTTGACAAGGAATCGCTGCACGACCAAGTTTAAGACGTGTGCCATGCACGGCACGTGCGTGATTTTGCCCTGTTTCAATGCGCTAAGCAGATTGGCACCGTTGTCACACACCACTTTACCAACTGTCAAATTGAGCGGTGTTAGCCACTCATCTGCCTGTGAACGCAAAGCTGAAAGGAGTGCCGGGCCAGTGTGGCTCTTTGCTTCCAGGCACAACAGACGCAGCACGGCATGGCAACGTCTCACCTGGCATGTGGAATAGGTTCTGGGGAGCTTGGGCGGTGCAGTGGAAGAGACGCTAGCAGCGGAAAAGGAGGAGGCAGCTGAGGAGGAGAGGGAGGAGGATGGAGTAGGAGGAGGAGAAGAAGAGTCAGGCCTGCATGCAATCCGTGGCGGTAAAACCAAATCTACACGGGTGCCACGGGTTACATGCTTGACGGCCGTCAGAAGGTTCACCCAGTGGGCAGTAAAACTGATATACCTTCCCTGCCCGTGTTTGCTAGACCACGTGTCTGTGGTCAGATGTATCTTGGCACCGACACTGTGTGCCAGAGATACATTCACTTGCCGCTGAACATGGCCATATAGCTCTGGGATGCCCTTCTCTGAGAAATACTTCCTTCCTGGGACCTTCCATTGTGGTGTTCCAATGGCCACAAATTTGCGAAAGGCCTCCGAGTCCACCAGTTTATATGGCAGTAGTTGGCGGGCTATGAGTTCTGACAAGCCAGCCGCCAACCGTTGGGCAAGAGGGTTATCCGGCGTCATCATTTTTTTACGCTCAAACATTAGGCCCACGGAAGCCTGCCTTTTTGCAGAAAAATGTGAGCTTGGCGTGATGGAAGGTGGAGTGGAGGACAATTGTGAGGAGAGAGGAGAAGGAGAAGTAGAAGACGAGGCTGGACGGTGAGAGCCTGCAGTGTGGCTTTGTGTGTTCCGTTGCTCCCACTGGGCTCGGTGATGGCTGCTCATGTGCCTTCTTAAGGCGGTCGTCCCTAGGTGAGTATTGGGCTTACCGCGACTAACGCGTTGACTGCAAAGATTGCAGATGGCAACGCTATTGTCAGCAGCGGACACGTTAAAAAAAGCCCACACTGCGGAGCCATGTGCCGGTGTCCTGGGAGCGCCAGATGTGACCGTACATGGTCGATGACTCGCTCCTGATACATTTGCAGTCTGCTTTGTCCCTGCTGTGCAATGTAAGTCATTGCTGCTTCTCCTCCCTATCTGCTGGTCCATATCTCCCTCTGAACTCCCCTCCTCTTCCTCTCTTGTGGGCACCCACGTGACATCACTAGACACGTCATCATCAACGTCACCTTCCCCACCGCTATAAGTAGAGTAGGCAGCAACACCGGGGACCAACCTCCTCCTTGGGCTGATCTGGGTACTGGCGTCAGACTGCTGAGTAGCGCTTGTTGCTACCTCCTCTTCCTGATCCAATACCAAGAGTGGCTGCGCATCAGAAATGTCCTCTTGATATGGATCGGAAAATAATTCCAGTGACTCAAGCGGAAGGTATGTGGTGGTGGTGGTGGTGGTCGTGTTGTTGGTGGTAGTGTCTTTGGGGGTGCACATAGCAGAGAGTGAAGAAGAGGGTGCAGATCGAGAGGATGAGGAGGGTGCAGAAGAGTAAGGCTGAGCGAGCCACTCAACCAAGTCTGGTGCATCCTTTAAAGTAATTGAACGCACCTTCTGCAACTTCCCACTTTGGCTCAAGCCTGTTGCTCCTGCCCTACCCCTACCACCCCTGCGGAAGGGCCTGCCTCTTCCTCTGCATGTCATTTTTTAAATGACCCTGTGACAAAACTCTTAGTCCCTATACCGCTGAAGGACTGCTGCAGTATAGGTGAGCGGTCAGCAGTGGTGCACGTCAACCCTATCTATTGTGGACCTATAGCGGTCCTTACAGAACAGCAGACTGTACCGCACTCAAGCCTATGTACCGTAGCACCCTATACCAAGTTACCAGTCCTTATAAGAACTTTTGTGGACCAAGCAGGTTGTGTATTAGTGTTTAGCAGACTGTACGTCAGTCCCTATACCGCTGAAGGACTGCTGCAGTATAGGGCAGCGGTCAGCAGTGGTGCACGTCAACCCTATCTATTGTGGACCGATAGCGGTCCTTACAGAACAGCAGACTGTACCGCACTCAAGCCTATGTACCGTAGCACCCTATACCAAGTTACCAGTCCTTATAAGAACTTTTGTGGACCAAGCAGGTTGTGTATTAGTGTTTAGCAGACTGTACGTCAGTCCCTATACCGCTGAAGGACTGCTGCAGTATAGGGCAGCGGTCAGCAGTGGTGCACGTCAACCCTATCTATTGTGGACCGATAGCGGTCCTTACAGAACAGCAGACTGTACCGCACTCAAGCCTATGTACCGTAGCACCCTATACCAAGTTACCAGTCCTTATAAGAACTTTTGTGGAACAAGCAGGTTGTGTGTTAGTGATTAGCAGACTGTACGTCAGTCCCTATACCGCTGAAGGACTGCTGCAGTATAGGTGAGCGGTCAGCAGTGGTGCACGTCAACCCTATCTATTGTGGACCGATAGCGGTCCTTACAGAACAGCAGACTGTACCGCACTCAAGCCTATGTACCGTAGCACCCTATACCAAGTTACCAGTCCTTATAAGAACTTTTGTGGACCAAGCAGGTTGTGTATTAGTGTTTAGCAGACTGTACGTCAGTCCCTATACCGCTGAAGGACTGCTGCAGTATAGGGCAGCGGTCAGCAGTGGTGCACGTCAACCCTATCTATTGTGGACCGATAGCGGTCCTTACAGAACAGCAGACTGTACCGCACTCAAGCCTATGTACCGTAGCACCCTATACCAAGTTACCAGTCCTTATAAGAACTTTTGTGGAACAAGCAGGTTGTGTGTTAGTGATTAGCAGACTGTACGTCAGTCCCTATACCGCTGAAGGACTGCTGCAGTATAGGTGAGCGGTCAGCAGTGGTGCACGTCAACCCTATCTATTGTGGACCGATAGCGGTCCTTACAGAACAGCAGACTGTACCGCACTCAAGCCTATGTACCGTAGCACCCTATACCAAGTTACCAGTCCTTATAAGAACTTTTGTGGACCAAGCAGGTTGTGTATTAGTGTTTAGCAGACTGTACGTCAGTCCCTATACCGCTGAAGGACTGCTGCAGTATAGGGCAGCGGTCAGCAGTGGTGCACGTCAACCCTATCTATTGTGGACCGATAGCGGTCCTTACAGAACAGCAGACTGTACCGCACTCAAGCCTATGTACCGTAGCACCCTATACCAAGTTACCAGTCCTTATAAGAACTTTTGTGGACCAAGCAGGTTGTGTGTTAGTGTTTAGCAGACTGTACGTCAGTCCCTATACCGCTGAAGGACTGCTGCAGTATAGGGCAGCGGTCAGCAGTGGTGCACGTCAACCCTATCTATTGTGGACCGATAGCGGTCCTTACAGAACAGCAGACTGTACCGCACTCAAGCCTATGTACCGTAGCACCCTATACCAAGTTACCAGTCCTTATAAGAACTTTTGTGGAACAAGCAGGTTGTGTGTTAGTGATTAGCAGACTGTACGTCAGTCCCTATACCGCTGAAGGACTGCTGCAGTATAGGTGAGCGGTCAGCAGTGGTGCACGTCAACCCTATCTATTGTGGACCGATAGCGGTCCTTACAGAACAGCAGACTGTACCGCACTCAAGCCTATGTACCGTAGCACCCTATACCAAGTTACCAGTCCTTATAAGAACTTTTGTGGACCAAGCAGGTTGTGTATTAGTGTTTAGCAGACTGTACGTCAGTCCCTATACCGCTGAAGGACTGCTGCAGTATAGGGCAGCGGTCAGCAGTGGTGCACGTCAACCCTATCTATTGTGGACCGATAGCGGTCCTTACAGAACAGCAGACTGTACCGCACTCAAGCCTATGTACCGTAGCACCCTATACCAAGTTACCAGTCCTTATAAGAACTTTTGTGGACCAAGCAGGTTGTGTATTAGTGTTTAGCAGACTGTACGTCAGTCCCTATACCGCTGAAGGACTGCTGCAGTATAGGGCAGCGGTCAGCAGTGGTGCACGTCAACCCTATCTATTGTGGACCGATAGCGGTCCTTACAGAACAGCAGACTGTACCGCACTCAAGCCTATGTACCGTAGCACCCTATACCAAGTTACCAGTCCTTATAAGAACTTTTGTGGACCAAGCAGGTTGTGTATTAGTGTTTAGCAGACTGTACGTCAGTCCCTATACCGCTGAAGGACTGCTGCAGTATAGGGCAGCGGTCAGCAGTGGTGCACGTCAACCCTATCTATTGTGGACCGATAGCGGTCCTTACAGAACAGCAGACTGTACCGCACTCAAGCCTATGTACCGTAGCACCCTATACCAAGTTACCAGTCCTTATAAGAACTTTTGTGGAACAAGCAGGTTGTGTGTTAGTGATTAGCAGACTGTACGTCAGTCCCTATACCGCTGAAGGACTGCTGCAGTATAGGTGAGCGGTCAGCAGTGGTGCACGTCAACCCTATCTATTGTGGACCGATAGCGGTCCTTACAGAACAGCAGACTGTACCGCACTCAAGCCTATGTACCGTAGCACCCTATACCAAGTTACCAGTCCTTATAAGAACTTTTGTGGACCAAGCAGGTTGTGTATTAGTGTTTAGCAGACTGTACGTCAGTCCCTATACCGCTGAAGGACTGCTGCAGTATAGGGCAGCGGTCAGCAGTGGTGCACGTCAACCCTATCTATTGTGGACCGATAGCGGTCCTTACAGAACAGCAGACTGTACCGCACTCAAGCCTATGTACCGTAGCACCCTATACCAAGTTACCAGTCCTTATAAGAACTTTTGTGGAACAAGCAGGTTGTGTGTTAGTGATTAGCAGACTGTACGTCAGTCCCTATACCGCTGAAGGACTGCTGCAGTATAGGTGAGCGGTCAGCAGTGGTGCACGTCAACCCTATCTATTGTGGACCGATAGCGGTCCTTACAGAACAGCAGACTGTACCGCACTCAAGCCTATGTACCGTAGCACCCTATACCAAGTTACCAGTCCTTATAAGAACTTTTGTGGACCAAGCAGGTTGTGTATTAGTGTTTAGCAGACTGTACGTCAGTCCCTATACCGCTGAAGGACTGCTGCAGTATAGGGCAGCGGTCAGCAGTGGTGCACGTCAACCCTATCTATTGTGGACCGATAGCGGTCCTTACAGAACAGCAGACTGTACCGCACTCAAGCCTATGTACCGTAGCACCCTATACCAAGTTACCAGTCCTTATAAGAACTTTTGTGGACCAAGCAGGTTGTGTATTAGTGTTTAGCAGACTGTACGTCAGTCCCTATACCGCTGAAGGACTGCTGCAGTATAGGGCAGCGGTCAGCAGTGGTGCACGTCAACCCTATCTATTGTGGACCGATAGCGGTCCTTACAGAACAGCAGACTGTACCGCACTCAAGCCTATGTACCGTAGCACCCTATACCAAGTTACCAGTCCTTATAAGAACTTTTGTGGAACAAGCAGGTTGTGTGTTAGTGATTAGCAGACTGTACGTCAGTCCCTATACCGCTGAAGGACTGCTGCAGTATAGGGCAGCGGTCAGCAGTGGTGCACGTCAACCCTATCTATTGTGGACCGATAGCGGTCCTTACAGAACAGCAGACTGTACCGCACTCAAGCCTATGTACCGTAGCACCCTATACCAAGTTACCAGTCCTTATAAGAACTTTTGTGGAACAAGTGAGTTGTGAATGTTTAGCAGACTGCAGCAGAAGGGCAGCAGTCAAGTATAATATCCTTTCTATATTTGGAAGAAAGAATATTATACATGTACAAGCCTATTACTGTACCACTGATACCAGTCCTGAAAAGAACCTTTGTGGAACTAATAATAACAGCAAGTCTTTAAAATTACCCTCACTGCCTGACAACACTGCTTCCTTCCTGTCCCTATACAAATTGGCAAAAAAAGAGAACGATTAGTGGTTACTGGAACAGCTCTTTTGTGGACCTTGATAGTAACAGCTAATGATGATGATGATGATGATGATGATGAAAGACTAATCTGGCTGTCCCTGTAGCATACACCGTCCTTTCCCTTTCTCTAAACTAACAAAAGACACTCAGGCTGCTGCAAGAATCAGCAGCACAGCAAACCTATCAACACCTAACACCTATACCAGTCCTGAAAAGAACTTTTGTGTACCAAATAGCTAGTGGTTTATCTCTCCCTACTCCACACAGGAACCTGTCCCTATCTTAACAGAAGAAAGAATGTAAAATGGCCACCGGATCGGGTGTATTTATAGGTTAGGGGGAATGTACAAGTGTCCATGTGCTGTCATGTCTCAATTGGCTGTCCTGTATCACATGATAAACGTGTCACCAAAGGTTAAAGTTCTTGTATACATTAAACACGTAAGTCCGCCGCGGCGAACGACGGAAAAAGGCGTTCGAACGTGCGGACCGCGAATGTCGGAAATTCGCCGCGAAACGACCGCCGGGCGAACCGTTCGGCCATCACTAATCCAGGCCATTTCCAACCTGGAAACGCTCCTGACCAATGTACTCCCTCTTGAATGGGGACGGTATTTGTCAATTCCCATTAATACAGTCTTAGATGGATCTTTATTATGTGCCAGGAGGTAGTGTTTAGAGCAGGGTTTCTCAAGCAGGGTTCTGTGGAACCCTAGGGTTCCTCCAGTGGTTGCTAGGGGTTCCTTGAGCAATGACCAATTTTTGCCTCTCAGATAAGTTCCCAGTGACACCAATGATCTTTTTGGCTATCTGTAGGGTGGGGATTCTTCCAGAAGACCACAGATGTAAGAAGCACTCTTCCACTGACCATCACACCAATGTATCATGAGTTGTAGAAATAGACATTTTTAACAGTGGTTCCCTGAGACCGAAATGTTATTTCAAGGGTTCCTCCATGTTGAAAAGTTTGAGAAAGTCTGGTTTAGAGACTGAATGCTTTGGGAAACCATTCTTAATATTTGTGATATGCTCATTTAGTCTGATGGAGAGAGGTTGTTTAGTCCTGCCCACGTATTGCAGGCCACAGGGACACTGGAGCAGGTACACGACCCCCTCCGTCAAGCATGTAATAAAAGGTTTCATCTCATGCTCCTCTTGAGTACTAGATGAAGTAAACATATGAGTGCGTCTTTGAGTGCACCCATTTATAGAGCACACGCGACACCGTCTGCATTGATAGAACCCGGTGAGGTTATCAAAGAAACCCCTTTTGATGGTAGGGGGGTCCAAAACATTTGGAGGCAGCCAATCTTTAAGTGAAGAGGCTCCCCTATATATGATCTGCGGTCTCTCTGGTAGCATTAAACCCAAAACAGGGTCACTGCCCAGCAGATGCCAATGTTGATTACATTTTTTACCCATCTATGTTGGACAGAATAGGTTGTAATGAATGGGACCATGGGGGATGTAATTCTCACTGGGGGTTCCAGCCAACAACAACTCATTTCTATCTAGGGATTTAATCTCTTCTAGGGTATTATGTAATTACTCAGCAGAATAGCCTTTATCAATGAACCTCTTTGTAAGAATATCAGCATCGGTACAATTACGCTTAATGCATAAAAACTGACCTTTAGGAATGTCTTGAAGCCAAGGCTCATGATGACAACTATCCACTGGTATGTATGAGTTACAATCCGTGCTTTTAAAAAAGTTGAGGTGGTAAATAGCTCCTGACCAATAGATATATTAAGGTCCAAAAAGTTAATGTTGGACTGGCTTGCCTCAAAATTCAAATGGATACTTCTCGTATTATCATTGAGGTATTCCATAAAACTGTCAAGGTCCTCACAGGTACCATCCCATAGGAGGAGAACGTCGTCTATGTACCTAGCCCACAGCTTAAGCTGGGGTTTCTGGCCAACATAGACAACGTCCTCCTCCCATAATGCCATAAAGAGGTTTGCTAAACTGGGGGCATATTTAGCCCCCATAGAAACACCCCTATCCTGACGATAAAATTGGTGTTCGAACCAAAAATAATTGTGAGAAGCTGTGTACTCTAAAAGTCCTAAAATTCATCAAACAAACCTGAGTCTCGCCTCAGGTAATACTCCGCAGCGAAGAGTCCCAAGTCATGCGGTATTATCGTGTAATGTGGGTATATCTCAATGTGTTTCTTAGCAGCCTCCCAGTATGGCGTATCTGGCTCCACTGGTGTGTGTCTCTAGTCTGGAATCAGAGTCCCCCTATTGTCTCTGGTGTGTCCGCATGCAATGAACCTTGCAATGGGGCATGGGGGGATGTAAATAGGGATGCACGATAGTGTAGTATTTCCAAATGTATTTCCAAATGTTTATTGACAAAACAGTAAAAGTAAAATCAAGTTACACACAATAAGAAGTATCAAACAGGCATATAACAAATGAGCTGCGAGCTCGCTCCATGTCATTTCCAGTGCCTCATAGACATGTGCATTTGGTTTCGTCCAAATGCATTTTCGTCTGAATTTCAGTGCAGGATCCGAAAAACAAAAGATCCGACATAAACAAATGATTTATTTTCGTTTTCGTTGTGGCAACAGTTCAATATAGATATGAGATTTGTCATGACGCTGACAATAACAATCTGTGTATATCGAACCTGTGGTCGAATGTGCCTGACCTTAACTCTATCAGTCCAGCATTATTCTACATAGAGAAAAAAGATTTGATATAGAGAGAAAATATTCGACATAGAGAGAAAAGATCGCTGCTGGAATTGGGTGGGGGAAGTAAAATAAAAATAATGATGATGATGAATGTTATTGGCTGATTGTAACCAAAGAGGAGGAGCAGTAAAATAGCTAAAACTAAGTACACTTGTACAGCCAACTTACTTTCACTTACGATTGCTAGCAGAGAGAGACACACACACTGAATCATTTCAGAAGACAGTCAATCTTAGCTGGTCTGTTTGGCTATTGTGTTAGTGTTGTGATTTTGACAGTGATACTAGTTGCTAGTGTTGTGATAGCCTCAGAGGCTGCCTGTGTTGTGGGGGGGGGGGGGGGGGGGGATTTATTATTATAAATTCTATATTATAGATTGAGATTCTATATAGATTCTTTATACCCTATATTGTTCCCTGTCTGATCAGTGATCACTATCACCAGTCCATTTTCTGTTTGAACTATATACATTCAACATGAACGACAAAGATTCGACAAAGCAGCAAAAAACATACAAACGTCAAATCTTTGGCTTATGGTGTGTGTCGAAAGTTCTAAGAAGATTCTACAGAGCAACTAAACTATACGGAGTCATACAGTTTAGCTGCTCCATCGAATATTCTTTGAACATTCGACAGACATCATAAGCCTTCAATGACAGATTCAACCTTAATTAATTTGGATCTTCGCACGAATGCAATTTTTAACGAAAAACAAAATAAATAAAAACTAATTTTGGGAGTAACTAAATAAATGTATTTTTCGGACGAAAACGAAATTCTGAAACAAAATATTTCAGTGTGCACATGTCTAGTGCCTCGTGTTCCCGCAGTGTTCGTCACTGTCACATGACTTCATCAGGGGATATATTTCCTATCACTGTTCTATGAAGAATCATTTGAGTGTTTGATATACTTTTATTGTCTTATTGATACACTTTTATTGTTTTATCCAAAGAAATCGCAGGGAATGCAACACGTTTTTATAATGCCTAGGATTGGATATATTTTGACCTTTGAACATTGCCTCTTTCAACCATATCTTTCATTGACCACCTTTGCACTTTATTACACACAGTATTTAGGTTCATAGCGCAGCACTACCTTCACTTTATGTACTAAGAAATAGCTCCAATCCCTCTTAGGGATGCTCAAATTCGCAATAAGAATTATTCCCCAGGGAGGATCTTTTATTTTCTCTTAGTCTTACTCTCTCAGATACAGGACCCCAATCAAATGCTTAGACTAGACACAGCAGCAGTAGCGGATTTGTCTATGTGGGATGAGTTCTTTACTAATTGGAATGGCATATCCATGTTCATACTGTCAGTATCGCAGATGTCATCTGGCTCGCTTCCAAGATCATTTCATTCTCCACCTCACAGTATCCAAAACCCAGCAATCTGGGGTCAACATCCATCTTTTCAAGACAGACAGTAAATAATACTAAACCAATAAAGAGCTTTCAACCCTACCTGAGGTTTTTGCCCCTTTTTTGGTATACCGACCAGCAGACCAGGGCACACTTCAGGTCCATTTCATGATGTAAGTCTTATGGCGCGTTCATGTGGTTCACGTCCATCCCGGATGAAGGACTTCGACCATAAATAAGAAGGCCAGTATGATGGCTTGAATTTATGGGAGGAGTCCGGGGGGTATTTAAGCAGCCTACTCACCTGTGGTCTTTGTCGGTTCCAGTGCGCGATACCCTCCCGCTAAGGATGAGCTGAACACCCCCCTATTCGATTCGCACCAGAACCTGCGAACAGACCTAAACTTCGTGTGAACTTTAGAACCCTATTAAAGTCTATGGGACTCGAACGTTCAAAATCTAAAGTGCTAATTTTAAAGGCTAATATGTAAGTTACTGTCCTAAAAAGTGTTTGGGGACCTGGGTCCTGCCCCAGGGGACATGGATCAATGCAGGAGCAGTGATTTTAATAATGATTAAAGTGAAACAATAAAAGTGTAATATTTCTTTAAATTTCGTACCTGGGGGGTGTCTATAGTATGCCTGTGAAGGGGCGCATGTTTCCCGTGCTTAGAACTGTCCCTGCACAAAGTGTCATTTCTGCAGGAAAAAAAGTCTTTTAAAATCACTTGCGGCGTAATACAGAGAACACTCAGAGAACATTATTAAAATCACTGCTCCTGAAAAAACGTCCGTTTTTAAAACTTTTTTTTTTGCATTGATTAGCACTTTAGATTTCTGCCATAGACTTGTACAGGGTGTTCCGGCTTTTCGAATTTGCCGTGAACAGCCCAAATTGTTCACTGTTCGCTGAACAGGCGAACAGGCAATGTTCGAGTCAAACATGAAGCTCATCCCTACCTCCCGCCCATTCCTCCCTTCAGAGCATTTCTCAAATTCATTTCTCTCCTCAAACATCTATTACTTATCTTGGGTATGCCCCCTTTTTTAGTATACCGACCAGCAGACCAGGGCACACTTCAGGTCCATTTCCTGATGTAAGTCTTATAGCGCATTCATGTGGTTCACATCCATCCCGGTTGCAGGGCTTCGACCACAAAAATGTATAAAACATTATAAATACCTCCTTTTTAATTTTTTTTTTTTTTTGTAAGTGATTACATAATCTCTATTCTCAGCTGCATAAGGGGTTTAGAGAAGTGGGGATGGAGAAATAGCAGCTCACTTAGCTCCCCAGTGAAAGGCTGTGCAGGAAGGCGTGCCAGCGAAGTTGAACCATTGGAGGGCAAGCAGGCTGTTCTCCCAGCACAGCCAGAAAGCAGACTATGCTGGGATGGATGGGCTCTTTTTCCTCCGGTGGTCAGTTTGAAATAGGACAACAGGGGGACTTGGCAGGAACACCAGGCATTTCACACAAAGAAAATAATACAAAAAGAATAAGGTAATTTATTTTAAGACAAGTACATGGTACAATATACATACATCAGGAATATGAAATGAGACCAAAAGGACTAGCCGCCACAGTTATACTGCGGCATGTTGGCTCCCCTGCACTAATCGCCGTCATGGTACATCGGCCACTTTAAGAGCTGTAGGTGGCGCACATGCACTGGCGGTGCGATGATGGAGCCAGTGTGCATGCCCGGCGGCCGCAATGTCTGCCAGGCATCCGCGATCGCTTCCTAGAGAGCCCAAATGTAGATCTGTTATTGTAAACAGACAGATCTCTGTTCTGTCAGGAGAGAGGAGACAGATCTGTTGTTTCTACTGATTAGGAACAGGGATCGGTTTCCTCCTCCAGGCAGTCCCATCCTCCCACAGATAGAAACACTCCCTAGGACACACATTTAACCCCTTGATCGCCCCCTAATGTTAACCTTTTCCCTGCCAATTACATTTATACAGTAATCAGTGGCTATTTCTAGCTCTTATCGCTATATAATTGTCAGTGGTCCCAAAAAAGAGTCAAAAGTGTCCGATCTGTCAGCCGCAATGTTGCTGTCCTGCTAAAAATCGCTGATCACCGCCATTACTAGTAAAAAAAAATAATTATAAAAATACCATAAATCTATCCACTATTTTGTAGAGACAATAACTTTTGTGCAAACCAATCAATATATGCTTATTGCGTTTTTTTTTTTTTTTTTACCAAAAATATGTAGAATACTGTCAGGTCACCTTGAGGCGAGGTGACAGGTGCACACCGTAGGGATCAGGAGTGCACCGCAAGGTTGTGGACCCTACGGCTGACTGCTGCAGACGGGGGACAGATCCCACTGGGGTTAGAGCGTAAGATTCCCTGGGGCGTGGAGTCTAAGAGCCAGCAGGTATTCACCAGCGCCTCTGGTGGTGAGGATGGACTTGGCTGCAACTGGCTCCAGGTCGCGCCCCCCAGGGTCCCCCAGCTCACACCCACAGTAGGCAACAGGAGGATAGGAATGGTGAGGTACACGCCAAAAGGTCAGGATCACAGGCAAACAAGGATAGTCAAGACACGCCAAAGTTGGTAACGGAAAACAGTAGCAGAGCACACGGCAGGAAACAGGAAGCTAACACACAAAGGAATACACAATGGTTGATCAGCACTGATGGCCTGCAGTGCACAGGTTAATATAGGGCTCCCTGATAGGGCCTGGGGTGGAGCCATGCTTAGAGGAGAAGTGGCTGGCCTCTTAGTCTGAAGACATGAGGTGAGGTAAGCAAACACAGGAAGATCACTGCATAACCATGACAGTACCCTCCCTCTTACGAGGCCTCCCCCTCCCCCGCCTGGGTTCAGGCTTAAAGGGAAACTCCAGATGGAACCTCCTTAACAGACAGGGAGCAAAGACCTCAGATGCAGTGATCCAAGACCTCTCCTCAGGGCCCAACCCTTTCCAAAGTACGAGGTACTGAAGAATGCCTTAACGGAGACGGGAATCCAAAACTTGACTAACCTGGTATTTTAGATTATTCTCAGAGACTGAAACAGAGGTAGGGAGAGGACGAGAGGACTTGAGGACTAAAGGCTTTTTAGGAATGGGTAAGGGCATGAGAAGATCAGGAGTCTGAGCAGGGTCCTCCACACCTTTAAAGATGAGCTGGGCATCCATAACAGGACCACCAGACTGGGCAGAGGTCAGTGGATCCCTGAGGTCAGGTTGGTTAGAAAGTGACATGTCACAAGAGTCAAGCTGGATAGCTGCAACACAAACAGAATGCAGAGAACCCCGAGAAAAAGATTGAAAACCCCTCCTGGCCGAATGAGTTATTCTATCCAAAGGATGGATTGAGCCTCTTAAACGGGTTTGAACGGACATAGTAGCAGTAGGGTGAGGCCAGGTCACCGAAGGTGCTGAACAAGAAGCAGGAAGCTCATTGGGCATGGGCTGGACTGGCATAACTGGTGCAGAGGTCGACTGAATAGTATTGTCAGGTGTAGCGACCATGTCAATCGCATCACAGGGCATAGCAACTGTGGAACTTGCAGACAAGTTAGCCTGGCTGTACGTCCAAGGGAGATTAGGGACAGACAAAGGTAAATGGTTATGTGAACTGGAATGAATGATCGACTCAGGTTCATAGGTGAGCCCCTCATCCAGAGTACCACATGACCTAGAGAGTGCATCAGTCCGACTATTGCAGGACGCATCCCAGAGATCGCTATATACAGTGGGAAGAGCAGAAGATACTGGGATGGTGGTAACAGGAAGTCTCTCCTTTGGGGTACCCTTCAGTAGGCAGGAAGAGGAACAGGAGGAACCCCAAGCCAGGATCTGTCCAGCAGACCAGTCAACTTGTGGAGACTGGAGTCGTAACCAAGGAAGACCTAATATGATAGGAGATGAAGCCTTAGGTAAGACAAGGAAGGATATCCACTCCTGGTGGAGTGTCCCTACTGACATCTTAACAGGAATAGTCTGAAAGCGAATAGGGCCCCCTGGGAGAACCGTGCCATCAATCGCCAAGACCACCAATGGCGTTGTAAGGGGCAAAAGGGTAAGTCTCATGGAGGATGCAGTTTCCCAATCCATGAAATTGGCAGCGGCTCCGGAATCCAGATGTGCTGAGACCGAACGAGAGGAAGCACCGACATGAAGCAACACAGAAAGGAGAAGACAAGAAGGTGAAGGTGATATTTCAGGGTCTAATACTCCACCTTCCAGATGTATTAGCTCTGAGCGTTTTTCCGGATGAAGAGAACAAGTGTCAAGGAAATGACCTTTGGCCCCACAATAGAGGCATAGGCCCAGAGTTCTGTGCCTAGCACGTTCTTTGGGAGATAATTTAGTCCAGCCCAACTGCATAGGTTCCTCAGTAGGCAGAGGGTGTTCCTCGAAGAGAAGGGACTGGGGGCTCAGGCTGCCTAAAGAATGGGGAGTGCTGGCGTCTTTTTTCCAGGGCCCTCTCCTGAAAGCGAATATCGATCTGGTTACACAAGGTGATGACACTGTCCAGATCAGCAGGAAGGGATCTTCCTGCTAATTCATCCTTCACTCTAGCAGAAAGGCCATGTAAAAAGGTTGCAACTAGGGCCTCGTTATTCCAGCTCAATTCAGCTGTGAGGATACGGAACTGAAGAGCATACTGTCCCACAGACGCGGACTCTTGACGGAGACGTAAAAGAGCGCTAGCCGCTGAGGAGACACGACCCGGTTCCTCGAAAGATATTCCAAAAAAGTTTCAAGAAATCAGACAGGCTAGAAACCACTGGATCATTCAGTTCCCACAGAGGGGCGGCCCAAGCTAACGCCTCGCCGGACAGGAGGGATATGATATATGCGACTTTTGCCCGATCGGACAGGAAGTTTTGGGGCTGAAGTTCAAAATGAATAGTGCACTGGCTAAGGAACCCCCTGCAAGCCTTGGAGTCCCCAGAGAAACGGACCGGAGCTGGTAGTTGTAATGAATGTGTGGCTGCGACCGATGCGATAGGTGCAGCAGCAGATAGAGGTTGAGGTTGTTGAACCGGGGATCCTAATGAGGCCTGAACCTGTTCAAAACGGGATGCCAAATCCTGAAGGAATCGCATCACCTGGGTCTGATGTGATTCTTGGGTCTCAAGTCGCCGAACTAAGCTCTGCAATGGATCATCTGCAGGAAGCGGCACATCAGCCGAGTCCATGGCTGATCAAACTGTCAGGTCACCTTGAGGCGAGGTGACAGGTGCACCCCGTAGGGATCAGGAGTGCACCGCAAGGTTGTGGACCCTACGGCTGACTGCTGCAGACGGAGGACAGATCCCACTGGGGTTAGAGCGTAAGATTCCCTGGGGCGCGGAGTCTAAGAGCCAGCAGGTATTCACCAGCGCCTCTGGTGGTGAGGATGGACTTGGCTGCAACTGGCTCCAGGTCGCGACCCCCAGGGTCCCCCAGCTCACACCCACAGTAGGCAACAGGAGGATAGGGATGGTGAGGGACAAAGCCAAGGTCGGGGCCACAAGCAGACAAGAATAGTCAAGACACGCCAAAGTCGGTAACGGAAAACAGTAGCAGAGCAAACAGCAGGAAACAGGAAGCTAACACACAAAGGAATACACAATGGTTGATCAGCACTGATGGCCTGCAGTGCACAGGTTAATATAGGGCTCCCTGATAGGGCCTGGGGTGGAGCCATGCTTAGAGGAGAGGTTATAAAAACCACCAGGTGGAAGTGGCTGGCCTCTTAGTCTGAAGACATGAGGGGAGGTAAGCAAACACAGGAAGATCACTGCATAACCATGACAAATACATACCGGCTTAAACTGAGGAAGACATTTAAAAAAAAATTTGGGGGGGGGGGATATTTATTATAGCAAAAAGAAAAAAAAATATTATTATACAGGATTTATATAGCACCAACAGTTTGCGCCGTGCTTTACAACATGAGTCAGACAGTACACTTACAATACAAATCAATACAGGAGGGTTCAGAGGGCCCTGCTCGTTAGAGCTTACAATCTAGAAGGGAGGGTCAAGTGGAAACAAAAGGGAATAACTGTGCAGGGGTGAGGTGATGGAGAAAATTAAAAAACAGTTGTTAAGTGTGGGTAGGGTAGGCTTCTCTGAAGAGAAGGATCAAGGATCGTCTAAAAGCTAATAGAGTAGGTGATAAGCGGACAGATTGGGGTAGGACATTCCATAGGATTGGAGAGGCTTTGGAAAAGTCCTGGAGGCGAGCATGGGAGGAGGTGACGAGGCAGCTAGAGAGCAGGGGGTCTTGAGAGGAACAAAGAGAACAAGTAGGTTGGTATTTAGAGACTAGGCTAATTATATAGCTGGGGGCTAAATTGTGGATGACTGTACGCAGTTGTTAGTATTTTAATTGAATTTTTTGCCCGAGCGGAAGCCAGTGGAGGGATTGACAGAGAGGGGTAGCAGAGACAGAGCGATTGGTAAGGTGGATGAGTTTGGCAGCAGCATTCATGATGGATTGAAGAGGTGATAGACTATGTAGAGGTAAGCCAATGACAAAAGAGTTGCAGTAGTTAAGGCGAGAGATGACCAGTGAGTGAATTAAGAGCTTTGTTGTGTCATTAGTTAGAAAGGGGCGTATTTTGGAGATTATGCGGAGGTTGAGGTGGCAGGATTTGTTGGATGAGGTGCTTAAAGGAGAGTTCAGAGTCCAGGACTTGGCATGTGGGGATGGGCTTATAGTTGTACCATCGATTTTGACAGAGAGATCAGGGGAAGGGGCATATGGCGGAGGAAAAATTATAAGTTTGGTTTTGGATAGATTGAGTTTGAGGAAGGGGTGTGACATTCAGACTGATATATCTGATAGTAAATTAGTGATACGTGAGTAGACAGAGCTGTGAGTGAGCTGAGGGGTAGAAAAATAGATTTGGGTGTCGTCAGCGTAGAGGTGTTATTGGAAGCCATGGGAGGCTATCAGCTTACCCAGGGAGGAGGTGTAGATTGAAAATAGGAGAGGTCCAAGAACAGAACATTGGGGGACCCCAACTAAGAAAGGAAGAGGAGAGGAGGAAGTAGAGTTGTAAGAAATGCCAAAGGTGCGGTTGGATAAGTAGGAAGAGAACCAGCGAAGAGTACAGTCATGGAGACCAAAGGCGTGGAGTTTTTTGACAAGGAGGGTTTGGTCAACCATATCAAAGGCAGCAGAGGGGTCCAGGAGTAGGATATACAGATATAGTTTTTTAAATATACCGTATTTATCGACATATAACACTCACTTTTTTCCCCTTAAAATCAGGGGAAAATCGTGGATGCGTGTTATACACCGACCCCCCGCTGATTGTGAGCATGTGGGCGGCTTTTATGTCATGCAGCCTTGTCAAGGTCTTTTTCAGCTTTGCCATTTAAAAATGGTGCAGCCGAGATAGAGAGCCGGATGTCATGCTTTTGGCCACCTTCAGCCGTTCTCGGTGGCTTTTATGCCATTTTCGGCAGCCTTTGGCCGTTCTCGGCGGCTTTCGGCCGAGAGCGTCCAAAAGCCGCCGAGAACGGCCGAGAATGCCCAAAAGCCGCCGAGAACGGCTGAAGGTGGCCAAAAGCAGGACACCCGGCTCTCTATCTCGGCTGCACCATTTTTAAATGGCAAAGCTGAAAAAGACCTTGACAAGGCTGCATGACAAGGCTACGTGACAAGACTGCATGACAAGGCTGCAAAAGACCATGAAAAGGCTACATGACAAGGCTACATGACAAGGCTGTATGACAAGGCTGCATGACAAGGCTATATGACAAGGCTGCAAATGACACTGACAAGGCTGCAGATGGACACTGATAAGGCTGCATTGATGGGTATTTAAATGTAAGTGTTATACGCCGATAAATACGGTCGTTTTTTCAAAATTGTTGGCCTTTTTTTGTTTATACTGCAAAAAATAAAAGCCGCAGAGGTGATCATATACCACCAAAATAAAGCTCTATTTGTGTGGGGGGAAAAAGGATATATATTTTGTTTGGGTACAACGTCGTACGACCAAGCAATTGTCAGTTAAAGCGACACAGTGCTGTACTACAAAAAAATGGCCTGATCATTAAGGGGGCAAATCCTTATGGTCCTTAAAGTGGTTGTATGGTCAATTTTTTAACTTTTACCTACAGGAAAGCCTATAATAAGGCTTACCTGTAGGTAAAAAAAATATCTCCTAAACCTGTACGGTTTAGGAGATATTCCCCTCGGTATGCGCCGCTGACTGCAGCGGCGCATGCGCACAAGGGGGTTCTCGGCGTGAAAATCCAGCAGCGCTCGTCCGGCCGGACTGAAATCTCCCGCGCAGGCGCGGGAGTGACGATATCGCGGCTCCGGCCACTCACAGCGCCGGAGCCGCGATACCCGGAAGGAGCTGACATGCTCCCTCGGCGTGGATCGGGCCAGATGTCGGGGCCTCGTTCTAAGGTAAGTATTTCATAATGAGCTAGTATGCGGTGCATACTAGCTCATTATGCCTTTTGCTTTGCAGGTTTAAAAAAAATAAATAATAATTTGCGGGTTTACTACCGCTTTAAGTGGTTAATTCACAACTTAAAGTGGTGTTGCCACCAAAAAATTATAAGCTGCTTAAAATTCGTAAAAAAAATTAAAATAAATAATTGGCAAAAAAAATAATTTTTACTCACCTCTAAATACCGGTTGCTAGGGGGTCCCTCGTAGTCTGCCTTCTTCATTGCCCAGGCTGGTGACATCACTTCCCCTCACGCCGCACATTCACCTGGGACCTGTCACGTGTCCCAGGTGACTGTACGGAGTATCGCTCGCGCATGCGCAGTGGGTGCCCGGCTGTGAAGCCACAGCCGGGTGCCCACAGTATGCATGACGGCGCCGCGAGCGGAGCGGGGAACGAGGGGGGGGGCTTCGTTCCCCCGCAGCGCTGGACCCTGGTGCAGGTAAGTGTCTGATTATTAAAAGCCAGCAGCTGCAGTATTTGTAGCTGCTGACTTAAAAATTTTTTTTTTTTTAGGGGGTACCCCACTTTAAGATCTTTTGCTATTGATGAGATAATTTTTCCCTAGATAGAAAACTGGAGCATGTCCAGAGGGTGGTGATTAATGACATATTTTGTGAACGATCTAGTTTGATTAGATGGTTATTATTGCAGAGGGGAGTCAGATGCTTTTGAGGACAGAGTACAGATCTGGGTTCTAATAGACCCCAGATCTCTCATTAAAGAGGACCTGTCACGTCTCATGCTATCACAAGGGATGACAGTTCTTCCTTGTGATCACGATAAAGTTCAACAAAAAATAAAATTTTAAAACATTTTTAAAAATAAATGAAATTATAATATTTTTTTTAAAGATTAAAGCTCCCGTTTCCTCATGCTCACATGCATGTGCAAATGAATACGTAAGTCCTGCATGCACATGTAAACAGTGATTTCACCACACATGTGAGGTACTGCCGCAGAGATCAGAGGGAAATGGTTCTAGCACCAGACCTCCTGCGTAGTTCTAAACTGGTAACATGTAGAGGCTTTTAAAGTGTCGCTTATGGAGACTTATAGGTACCCTAGTTTTTTTTTTTTTGCAAGTATAAGTTTATTCAAGAATTTTCACACAAATAGGGTAGAGCCCCCAAACAAGAAGGTACAACATAGACAGTGGAGGTCGCAGCCTCCAGGATGTGCAGCACATTAACAGGAATACGATTCCCAGCTGATATATTACATCGTGAATAGTAAATTGATTGTACCAGAAACACCCCCTCTGTCGGCTCCGGCAGAGGGGGCCAAAGGTATACCATATCCAGGCAATGTTTCAACTGCTAGACCCATAGGCCCAGATCACGACCGCTGTGAGCAGTCAGCAGGTCGCATTTATACAAAAAGAAAGAGAGGGTCGACAATTAGCGCACCAACAAGAGAAAAAAGAGGGGGGGTGAAAAATACAGAAAAGAAAGAAAAGGGGGGAGCGGAATGAGAGAGAAAAGCAGTGATAAGAGAGGGGAAGGATTAAGGGAGGAGGGGGAGAAGGGAAGGAGGGGCAAGGGAGAGATTAGGGAAGGGGAGTGGAGGTGATTCGGAGTACCCCACAGGAACGTCCCTTATCGCCCAAGAAGGGCTCTGCCTTCTGTCGAGTACACAAACGTATTCCAGAGGGACCAGGTCTTTCGGTAAATTTCCTGCCTATCCTGGGCTGTCATTATCAGATCTTCCATTTTGTTAATTTCTTCCACCCGCCGTAACCACATCGCCACGGAAGGGGGAGTTTGTTGCTTCCAGAGCAAAGGGATGCAAGATTTGGCCGCATTGGTGAGATGGCGCAGTATTGACCGCGCGTATCTCTTAGGGGGTATGTCCGACACATGTAAGAGGAAGAAGGCTGGGTCATTCGGGATTTGCCACTCCGTAAATTTTTGGGCAATGTTTCGGACTGCCGTCCAAAAGTCCGGGAAGATAAGGTGGAGGCGACTAGGGGTCAGGTACCATCTCGTGAGGATTTTATAATTCAACTCCTGTGTTTTGGTGCATATAGAGGATTTCAATGTGAACCGCAGAGTCTGTGCAATCTGCGCAGGTGTGAAGGTGCGACCCAGGTCCCCCTCCCATTTCGCGAGACTGGAGATACGGTGCGCTGGTGTTGGCGTATTTAGCAATACATACATCCTAGAGAGAAGTCGGGAGATAGGTTCCGTGTCAGAAAAGTGCTCCTCAAACTCGGTCAACGGTCTAGAATAGGCCACTGGGTTCGGGATGGACTGAAGAAAGTGATGTAAACGCGCGGCGTCCCAAAAATCCAAACCATAAGGACCTCTGAGGTCCATAAGGTCACTGATAGAAACCCAGCCGTCCCGCGTTACAAACTGAGAGGCCCTAGTAAGGTCGGAGTCCCGTAATTGACGAAACTGCATAGTCGGGAGACCCGGCGGGAATCTAGGGTTGCCGAGAATTGGTGTCTGCGGTGACGACCCGTCCGTTAGGGATTGTTGGAACGCCGCCTTCTCACTCTGGTAGAGGGTGTTGCCTATGAGCGGGTGGGCTTTCACTTCCCTTGGTAGTTCGGTCCTGCACCAAAGGGCAGACTTCAACGGGACCGGGCACTGGTGTTGCTCTATCTGGGCCCACAATTTGGTGGGGAGGTTGAGAGCCCAATCAACCACCCTACTCAGATGGGAGGCGCTATAATACTGCTTAATGTCCGGTAACGCCACACCTCCGTGTCGTTTTGGAAGGGACAGTTGGGAACGTGGTATCCGAGGCTGCTTTTGTGCCCAGACAAAGCGAGTAAACAGTGCTTGTACCTGTTTAAAGTAAACAGGGGGAATCCTGATCGGTAGAGTCTGAAATAAATACAGATATTTCGGCAAGATGCACATTTTTAGTAAATTACATCTACCGAACCAGGAATGCGTCCCTTTGTGCCATGAGTCCAAGAGCAGCCGCGTCTTATTAAGTAAGGGGGGGAAATTGCATGCGTACAGGTCTGCAAGGTCTGGAGGAATGTAAGTGCCTAGGTATGTCAGGGCGGTCGTCGTCCATTTGAATTTGAAACTGGATTGCAGAGCAGGGAGCAACCGTGGCGGTATCAGTATCCCCATGGCTTCCGATTTGGTGAAGTTGATCCTAAGGTTAGACAACAACTTCCCATAGATCTCAAACTCCTTGAGTAGGTTAGGTAAGGAAATGCCAGGGTTAGTCAATGTGAAGAGCATATCGTCGGCATAGGTGTTTGTGTTGCACACCCCCCACGGCTACTCCCTGTACATCTGGGTTCAGTCTCACCGTAGCTAGAAATGGTTCAAGAGTCAATGCGAACAGAAGAGGAGATAGCGGGCAACCCTGGCGCGTCCCATTAGTTATCGGGAAAGGGGTGGACAGCGTCCCATTAACCTTAACTTGCGCAGATGGCCTGGAATACACCCCAGATATACGTGCTATCATCCGGTCCCCTAATCCCACGTGTCTAAGTACAGCAAACATAAATGGCCAGTTTACACGGTCAAACGCCTTTTCGGCATCCGTGTTCAGCAGTACACATGGTAGTCCCGCTTTTCTCACCACATGAATCAGATTAAGCACCTTCCTGGTACCATCTCTGGCCTCACGGGAGGGAATAAATCCGACCTGATCTAAATGAATCAGTCGCTGAAGATGGCCCGCCAGCCTAGTAGCTAGGATCTTGGTGTAAATTTTTAGATCAGCATTTAGGAGAGAGATAGGTCGGTAACTACCACAGGCTGTCGGGTCTTTCCCTTCCTTATGGATCACCGAGATGTGAGCGGTCAAGGAATCTTTAGTGAACTCCCCACCCTCCCCTATTGCATTAAATAGTGCAAGCATAGGCTGCCCTAGCAGGTCTAGCAGGGGTTTATAGTATTGCAACGTATACCCGTCTGGTCCCGGGGCCTTCCCTGGCTTCATCGTCCCTATAGCTTTATGAATTTCCGTCAAAGTAATGGGGGATTCTAGTTCCTCCTTCACCGTAGGGGATAAGGAGGGAATTTGGGACTTTGCTAAGTAGTCGGTCAGGGCGGTCGGGGGTGGGGGGTGCGCCTGTAGATTGTAAAGGTCTGAATAGAAATTCCTGAACTCACGGGTTATATGCATGGGTAATTGGGCTTTCCGTCCCCCGGGCGCCACGACAAGGGGAACATATGTCTGAAGCTTACGTTCCCTGACCAGTCTTGCCAGTAGCTTCCCACATTTGTCGCCGGATTCGTAAGTCATCCCGCGGCAAAATTGAATGGCAGCTTTAGCCCTATAATGAAGAAGGTTCGTAATCTGTTTCCTGACTGCCAGCAGGTCAGTTTCTGAGGATTGCGAGGGAGCATGTTTATGTCTGGCCTCTATGACTCGTAGCTGTTCCAAAAGCTGGTTCAGCTGTTCGGTGCGTTCCCGTTTTATCCGGGCGCCGTGTTGTATGAGGACCCCCCGCACTACCGTCTTGTGGGCCTCCCACAGAACACCCGGAGGACAGTCTGGGAGGTCATTTTCCTGCAAATAACAACGCAGGGTCTTAGTGACAGCATCCAGGACCTCCGGGGTCTGGAGGAGACTCTCGTTCAGGCGCCAAAACCTATGCATCAGGGAGGAAGCGTCTGACAGCCTATATGTAAGGACGATCGGCGCATGATCCGACCATGTCCTGTCTCCTATGGAAGAGCTTTCAACCGCGTGCAATTGGGAGTGGGGAATCAGAAAGTAATCAATTCTGGTATAAAGTTTGTGCATGGGGGAATAAAACGTGTAATCCCGTTCTCCCGAATGCTGGAGCCTCCAGACATCTATAAGTTGTGAGTCATGCAGTGTCTTCGCGATGTGTTTAATCTGAGCTATCGGCATGGAGGTCCGGCCAGATGACGTGTCTACAGAAGGGATCAGCGGGGTATTAAAGTCTCCTCCTAGCAATAATTGCCCAACTTTAAATTCCTGTAGTTTTTCCATGGTCCTCTCTATAAAAGTGGCTTGGAGTTCGTTAGGGGCGTATATGGCCGCCAGAGTCACCTGTACCTGACCAATAAGCCCCTTCAGGAACACATATCTGCCTGAAGGATCTAACAGGGATCCCTGGCAACGCCACGGAAGTTTACTAGAGAGGAGTATGGAGACCCCTTTGGATTTAGCTAGTGGGTTGGTTGAATGATACGTCCATTGGTAGTGTCTATTGCGTAGGTATGGCAGTGCATTTGGCTTAAAATGTGTCTCTTGTATAAAGGCAATATAAGCATGTAATCTTTTCAGATCAGCTAGAAGCATGCGGCGCTTTTCAGGCGTGTTGAGGCCCTTTGCATTTAGTGACAGCACGTTTACCCGTGGTATCGACATATGCAAACCTAGGGGACCTCCGAATCAGAGAAAGGGGGGGGAGGACTGGATAAGGAAAAACAGGTGGGGGGGGGAACACTGGGCCGGGGAGACGGGGACGGTAAGAAGGGAGGCAGGAAGGGTGCAGGAGGGGTCAGAGCGGGGTGAGGGGGGGGGGGGGGGGAGCGGGACGGGGAAGGGAGGGAAGGGTTGAGGACCTAGAAAGAGGGGTGTAGCGAGGGAAAGCAGAAAGAGAGAGAGGAAAGAGAAAGACAAGAAACCGACAACCGGTACTGTTATGGGAAAAGAGGGGTCAGAAGAGGGGAGAAATAGAGCGGAGAAGAGGAAAGAAAGAGAACACAAAAAACTTTAAACACAGGAGTGGGCCTAATGCCCTTGCCCCCCTATAACACAGGTAAGAGCATATAATCACCCAGGGGAAACTAACCGTCACCCCTAGGACAATATGCCGGCCTATTGGTGGGGACGAGGCTGACAAGGAACCCGGTTAGCCAGCTCCACTGGCCCGCCTCCCACCTCTCGCAGGTCATAGATGTACCATGCGTAACACCTCAAAACCATCTAACAAAAATCTAGAAAATAAATAATCAAACCACAAAGTTGCATTCTGGGTAAATCAGATAAGTAGAGCAGGTAGCTATACTAATGAGCAGCAACCCAGGTAATATAACGAACAGGTCACACCGCGTCCGGGTAGTGCAACCAGAAGCCCCCCCCCCGGGCACATACAACCATCCTCATCCCCCAGCCCCCCCGCCCCCCCCCCCCCCCAGCAACAAGCGCCATCCACTGGGATGCCCAATCTGGACCGTCCACCCCCACACAGCCAGAAATACAGTGCCAAAAATAACCTAAAACAAAACGTAATAACAGGAGAATAGAAAACAAGGGCATAAAAGTAATGAAAATAAAAAACATCCCACCTCCCCCCTCATGGAGAACATGGCAGGCAGGATCCATAGTTCTGCAGCAGATGCAAGGGCTTGCATACGCCTGAGCACCCGAGCCAAGAGTACCTTCATGTGTAGAGAAATTCCTTGTTCGGAACTGTCAACCGGGCTATCAGGTCGAAGAGGTACTCCGGTAATGCCTGCCGGCAGAGCTTAAACGCCCCCGCTACATGTGGTGAAGGAACCGTCTGGTATCACAGTGGTGAGCCAGTCCGCTCGGAAGAGAAGCACCGTTACATCGGCGGAGTCCAGCAGGTAAGCTGAGTTGTTAACAACCAGAGTCCACGAGAGATAATACCCACCAGCAAGGGTTCCATGACACGCGGGGATATTCCGCCGCGTGTGACACGGAAGTAGTAATCTGTGGCACATTCGGGGATCCGCCAACAGGAGATGAGCCGCCACAAGAGGTATAGACTCCCGGACATGTAGGTAGTAGAGGGGCTCCATGGACGGCACTAAGGCAAGGAGGGGAAGGCAGGATAGCAGCAGAGAGTCAGCGAGGAGGGGGGGGGGTACCAACCGCCCAGGCCGTATTCCTAGTGCAAAACATCAGCTCATCGTATATAACAGCGTTGGCGGTGACAAATACAATGGTGGGGGCGAGCGGGGAGAGGGGGGGGAACAGCGGGCAAGGGACCAAAAGAGAGAAAAGTTACCTCAGAGCTCGCGGGAGTCCTCTCCTGAAGGCGCCCTGGGTCTGCGGCGTTGCCGCTGCTGCCTGGGCTACAAGTCACCTCTCCTGCCACGGTTCAGGTCCTGTCCCTGCGGACGGGGTAGAGACGCCAGCCAGTTCGGGATAGCGATAGGCTCCACATCCAGGAAGCTAAACAGAGCAGGCAGGGAGTCCATGGCACGGAGAGTGAAGACTCGTTGGTCCTTTCGAAACGTGACCGACAACGGGTAGCCCCATCGGTATGTAGCTCCACAGCGCCGTGCAAGGTCCAGCAAGGGCTTCAGTAAGGCACGCCGCTGAAGGGTGGCACGGGATATGTCCGGCAGGATCTTCACCTCAGCGCCATCAAATTCCAGAGTAGGGGCTTCCCATGACTTCCGTAGGACTTCCTCCTTGAGGCCATAATGGTGCAGCCGACACACAACGTCCTGCGGCCTGGTCAGATCAGCGGACCGGGGGCCCAGAGCACGGTGCACTCTATCAAACTCCAGGCGGGGTGGTAAATCCACCCCCGGGATGCTGCGGAAAATCGCAGTGACGGTGTCCGCCAGGTCCTCCGATCCTGTCGCCTCGGGCAGCCCCCGCAGCCGCAGGTTGTTTCTGCGGCTGCGGTCTTCCATCTCCTCCAGTCGCAACTGTTGAGTGAGGAGCATGTCCACGTGTGCTGCCTGTGAGGCCTCCATGGCCTCCACCCGTTGCTCCAGGGCCGATAGGGAATGTTCCCCGCCAGTGACCCTGTTTGCTAAGTCCTTCACTTCTCCCCGGACAAGCGCCAACTCTTTACGGTGAGTCTCTTCCACCTTATCAATCAAGGCGGTGATGTCGGCTCTCGTGGGTAGAGCTTGTAATAGCAGGCGGAGGTCCGTATCCACCGGTTGTGCCGGTCGGGGGGTCTCCATGATGGCCAGGGTAACACTATGGGACGCCTGGGGTGTTCCCAGGTGTGGGGCAGGTAGGGAAGCCTGAGAAGTCTCCGAATCTAGGTCTGGTGAGGAGCAGGTAGCCCGGTCAGTGTCCACGTGGGCGCGCTCCGGCGCCATATTGGGTCCCGAGGAGCGGTGCTGAGGGATATGAAAAAGCCTCCCAATATCACCCGAGTGCGATGCAGGAGTCGGTGGTCGGGTAGGCTTGCCGTTCCTGTGTGTGGTCTTCTTCTTTGAGGTGGTCATAGTGCGGTCTAACTGCACAAATTATCCGTCGAGGTGAGAGACGGCCGGGAGCTCAAGCAATGCACGTCTCTATCCTTCCATGTCCAGTCCACGCCCCCCGTACCCTAGTTTTTCACCATTCCGTGGGTGCCTTAAAGCGTGGCATGTTAGGTACCTATTCACTCTGCATAATATCATCTTTAATGTTGTACCAAAAATCAGGTGCTATAAAACATTTGTGTGCACTAAAGTGTTAGCGAAGATCTAATCCTCCTTTTCCTCCTGCCCCTGTCCTCCTATTCTCCTGTGTGTGCCCGCGGCCCTGCCCACACTCCAATCCGATTGAAGTGTAGGCAGGGAAGCCGGGGATGAGTGAGAGGGGAAGCCCAGCAGCCGGGAACATCATAGAGAATGAATATGGAGGATATGCAGACTGCATGAGCCTCCTTTCTTCCTGGCATGGGGTGAGTGAGTTCACCATCCATTCACTCCCTCCCTTCTCTCTCCTGCCTCTGAATCAGTACAAAAATGTAAGGGGACCTCAGATTTAAGGGGTGCTCTACAGGCTCTGATGTAAAGGGGGCTTTGGTGAGCAGAGACCCCCTTACATCAGAGTTCCCCATTACATTAGAGTCCACAAAGTAGAGCTCCCCATAACAGTGGAATTCTGCGGATTCTGGGGGCTCTGCAGACTCTGATGAACGGGGGGGCTCTGTGGACTCTGATGAAGGAGGGGTTCTGCAGACTCTCATGTAAGGGAGGGGCTCTGTGGACTCTGTAAAGGGGGGCTCTGGGGACTGTTATGTAAGAGGGGCTCTGCAGACTCTGGTGTGAGGAGGGGACTCTGCAGACTCTGATGTAAGGGGGGCTCTGCGGACTCTGATGTAAGGGGGGTTCTGCAGACTCTGATGTAAGGGGGGTTCTGCAGACTCTGATGTAAGGGGGTTCTGCAGACTCTGATGTAAGGGGGGCTCTGTGGACTCTGTAAGGGGGGCTCTGCAGACTCTAATGTAAGGGGGGCTCTGCAGACACTGATGTAAGGAGGGCTCTGCAGACTCTGATGTAAGGGGGGCTCTGCGGACTCTGATGTAAGGGGGGTTCTGCAGACTCTGATGTAAGGGGGTTCTGAAGACTCTGATGTAAGGGGGGGCTCTGTGGACTCTGTAAGGGGGGCTCTGCAGACTCTAATGTAAGGGGGGCTCTGCAGACACTGATGTAAGGAGGGCTCTGCAGACTGATGTAAGGGGACTCTGCGGACTGTGATATAAGGAGGGCTCTGATATAAGGGGGGCAGTCTGGACTCTCATGTAGGAGGGACTCTAGGAACCATGATTAGAGGGGAATTCTGGAAACTGTGATGTAAGTGGGGGCTTTCTGGAGACCAAGAAGTGGGTGGAACCTTGTGCGCTGCCAAAATGAAAAACTAAAACTAAGACTAAAAGCTCAAAACAGCTGCTGGCACTTCCCACACCTTCCCACAATGTGAAAAAAAATGAAACCTGTATATGTTTTATATATATATATATATATATATATGCACATATATGTGCATAAAAAGATATATATATATATATATATATATATATATATATATATATATATATATATATATATATATATATATAAGGTACCACGCTCCTACTCATGATTGGCACACAAGATAGTGCTGTAAACCAATATAAATAAATAATGATAGTGAAAATTAATAATAATGAAAATAATAAAAATATTAATATTAATAAAGTATTAACCGATTCCCGACCAGCGCACGCCGATGTACGTCGGCAGAATGGCACGGGCAGGATTATTGGCGTACAGGTGCGTCCAATCTTCAATGCCGCCCTGCCACCGTGTAAACAGCATTTCTCCATTCTGCCTAGCAACTAGTGACGCTGATCTCTGCTCCATGTGATTGGAGCAGAGATCAGTGTTCACTACATGAAAGCCCAACCCCCCACACTTAGTAACACACCCCTAGGAACACTTAACCCCTACACTGCTACCCACTGGTTAACCCCTTCACTGCCAGTGTCATTTACACAGGAATCACTGCATTTATATAGCAGTGATTACTGTATAAATGACAATGGTCCCAAAAATGTGTCAAAAATGTCCGATGTGTCTGCCACAATGTCGCAGTCACAATAAAAATCGCTGATCGCCACCATTATTAGTAAAAAAAAAAATAATAATAAAAAATTATTAATAAAAATGCCATAAAACTATCCCTATTTTGTAAACGCTATAACTTTTGCGCAAACCAATCAATAATTGCTTATTGCGATTTTTTTTTACCAAAAATATGTAGAAGAATACGTATCAGCCGTTTTTTTATATATTTTTGGGGGATATTTATTATAACAAAATATAAACAAATACTGTGTTTTTTTCAAAATTGTCGCTCTATTTTTGTTTATAGCGCAAAAAATAAAAACCGCAGAGGTGATCAAATACCACCAAAAGAAAGCTCTATTTGTGGGAAAAAAACACCAATTTTGTTTGGGAGCCATGTCGCATGTCCGCGCAATTGTCAGTTAAAGCGACGCAGTGCCGAATCGCAAAAAGTGGTCTGGTCTTTGACCAGCAAAATGGTCCGGTCTGTAAGTGGTTAAAGTGCTCATGCTCCATGAAACATACACAATGCAAAGTGATTCGAATAAATATTGCAACAAATTGCATAAAATTTGAATTAAAAATATTCAGCAAAAGTCCATAGTAATGAATAAAGTGATCAGGTGCCTTCATGCAATGTGCACTCCTCCCCCATCAGGTGTACCCTCGCCTTAAGGGCTTAAAATTAAGCCTAGAATAGTTAGCAGCAGATGATCTGAGTCATTCTGATGTGTCCTTTTAATGTGCTGGCTGCTGCATGTAGATACTCCACACTGGTAACCTCCTGCTCCCAATGGTAGCCCAGCTCTATGTGGATTCTATTATCTCCAGATTATTTCCACCAAGCCTCCTCTGCCGCCAGATCCTCTCTACGTCCTTCTGAATGGCTTTCTGGAGACCCCCTTATGTCAGAGTCCTCCCTTACATTCTGCAAAGGATCTGTGGACTCAGATGTAAAGGGGAACTCTATAGATTCAGATGTAAAGGGGAACGCTGTGGATTCAGATGTAAAGGGGAACTCTGTGGACTCTAATTTAAGGGGGGCATTTGTTATTAAATCCATATGATTAGAAAAGTTATTTAATGGCAAAATATATGTATAGTTCATGCTCCAAAAAAATTGCTGTGGTGATGATAAAGTGTTCGGGTTTGGTTTGAAGGAATAGTGGCAACCCTAGCCACGACTGCAGGAAGTGGGCCTGCTGCAGAGCATGTGAAAGGACCCCACTGCGGGACCATAATAAAGGGCTCCGCAAAGGAAGTATAGAGCCGCAGAATCAGTGGGAAGGGCCCTGGGCTCAGAGGAAAGGCCCCAAGACCAGAGGTCGGGGGGGGGGGACCCTTCATGGTTTCTTGCACTGGGGCCCTGAAGGTTCTAGTTACACCTCTGACGTGGGGGGCAGGGATAATGACAAACATTACGACTGTGTAAATAGAAAACCATGATACAAGCTATTTGTTTTAAACATTATTTATTTAATTATGTTATTAAAAAAAAAAAATATTGTTTTTAAAATATTTATGTTGTGGACTGATACCCTAAATATCCTCCTTTTGCTTTGTGTGTTATTTTTTTGCCATCAATATATTAGGAGATATGTATATACTTACCAACATATTTGTAATTGAACATCTTCAATTACAGTAATTTATTTTAAAACATGGGAATAAATTCAAACTCGAGCAAGTGCCTCTTTCTTATAATAAGGTTTTGTATTTTTATGTGATTTTTTTCTAAAAATGGCGTAAAGACGAAAGAGAGGTGTTATAGTGACATAATACACATATCCAGTAGGTGGTGTAAATTTGCTTTTAAAATCATCAGTTTTCCTTCGCACAATGTGAGATGCTTATTGGACAAACAGGAAGTAATACAGTAAGATCTGTTCATCACTCAACTTGTTAGGTACAGACCATAAGGGATCCTGGGACAATACAAACACATGGCTGCTGAGGAGCTGCTCTCTGACAGTAAGGCCAATTAAAATGTTTTCTTTTATACCAGGTCATTAAAATGTTAGCTTCTATTTTTCTTTTGAAAATTGCTTTCTTTGCTTTTCACAACAGATTATTTAATGTGAAAGACGTGTGTCTTTGTCTTTTTGCTCGAGCTATCCGTACTATAACTTCAGCAGCTAGACTTTTTGACTGTAGTCAACTGTATCCTGCAATACCTATCAGCCTAGCTATTTTAAATCAGCTACAGCACAAAAGTAGAATGTAAAATATCAGTTTAAAAGGTGTAGATAGTGTATGTGTGTTAGGAATTTATAGAGTTGAATATTTAAACCTCAACTGTCAATAGAAAAATAATAATAAGGAGAATGTTCATAATGGTAGTAGGTTGTAATTTACAGCTCATGAAATGTTTACTTTTGTTTTCTGTTTTAGATTAGGATCAATCCATTTATCACTGCCAATAAATAGACAACACAAATTTACTAGCTTCTTTTTAATCTCTTGATATACATGTATCTTGAAGAACTGAAAACATATTATTTTTAATGTTCAAATTGAAATATCGTTTTTGATATTGGTGGCTGGGTTACAAAGTAACCATAAGTTTGGGGAGTGTATGCATATACATACTGTATGTGTATATATATATATATATATATATATATATATATATATATATATCTATGGAGATAGATATATATATATATATATATTAGGGCAATTAAAGATTAATTCCTTGATTAATCGTTCATTTTTTTGATCGATCAAAATACTCACCTCTCCGTTGGCTTCCGGGTCTTCACGGAGTTACGTCGGAGATCCGGTGACGTCACAGTCATCGTTGTCACCGGACTCCTCTCCCCTTCCCCAAGTGCCTCCATCTGCTAATGAAGGGAAGGGGGGGAGGAGTTCAGTGACGTCAAAGTTCTGATTGAACATAACGCATACTGGGGTGGAGCTACACATGACGTCATCCGCTGCTACCCTACAGAACTAACACGATTGTCAGCTTTACGTTCTGTGTTTTTATCATCTTTATGTGAGTAGTTTGTTTTTGAACACAAAAATTGAATCTTATAGTTAAGCATTGAGCACTTAGATCTTTTCTGTCTACCCATGACCTGGCGTCCTTGCTGAGATCTAAGGAGATGTGAGAGAAGTTTATGGTCCATGTTAACCCTTTTGATACCAGCTTGCATGACCACCTGTTTGCACAGAAGTCCATGCCATAAGGTGAGAGTGCTTAGTTAGATCGGAGGTGGAGGGATTGTCACGCTACTGTGAAAAAAAAAATACTTACATCAGTGCTACAGTTTGAATTTAAAACGTATTTGCGTGAACTGTGAAGTTAAGTCATGGATTGTAGACACAAACTAGTGTCGAGTGATTGTATATAGTGCATAACACATTTACCACTGACTAATGCAGAGTTGCAATGCAAGGAGAACAGCAAAAAGTAGTTGGATCTGTATGTGCATTATAATTAATCAAAATTAGTCGATGAATCGATTAAAAAAAAAAATTGATTAATCGAACACGAAAATTTTAATCAGTAACAGCCCTAATATATATATATATATATATATATATATATATATATACACAGTGCCTTGCGAAAGTATTCGGCCCCCTTGAACTTTTCAACCTTTTTCCACATTTCAGGCTTCAAACATAAAGATATAACATTTTAATTTTTTGTGAAGAATCACCAACAAGTGGGACAAAATTGTGAAGTGGAACGAAATCTATTGGATATTTTAAACTTTTTTAGCAAATAAAAAAGTTAAAAGTGGTGCGTGCAAAATTATTCGGCCCCTTTACTTTCAGTGCAGCAAACTCACTCCAGAAGTTCAGCGAGGATCTCTGAATGATCCAATGTTGTCCTAAATGACTGATGGCGATAAATAGAATCCACCTGTGTGTAATCAAGTCTCTGTATAAATGCACCTGCTCTGTGATAGTCTCAGGGTTCTGTTGAAAGCGCAGAGAGCATCATGAAGACCAAGGAACACACCAGGCAGGTCCGTAATACTGTTGTGGAGAAGTGTAAAGCCGGATTTGGATACAAAAAGATTTCCCAAGCTTTAAACATCCCAAGGAACACTGTGCAAGCGATCATTTTGAAATGGAAGGAGTATCAGACCACTGCAAATCTACCAAGACCTGGCCGTCCCTCTAAACTTTCAGCTCAGACAAGGAGAAGACTGATCAGAGATGCAGCCAAGAGGCCCATGATCACTCTGGATGAACTGCAGAGAACTACAGCTGAGGTGGGAGAGTCTGTCCATAGGACAACAATCAGTCGTACACTGCACAAATCTGGCCTTTATGGAAGAGTGGCAAGAAGAAAGCCATTTCTCAAAGATATCCATAAAAAGTCTCGTCTAAAGTTTGCCGCAAGCCACCTGGGAGACACACCAAACATGTGGAAGAAGGTGCTCTGGTCAGATGAAACCAAAATCGAACTTTTTGCCCACAATGCAAAACGATATGTTTGGCGTAAAAGCAACACAGCTCATCACCCTCAACACACCATCCCCACTGTCAAACATGGTGGTGGCAGCATCATGGTTTGGGCCTGCTTTTCTTCAGCAGGGACAGGGAAGATGGTTAAAATTGAGGGGAAGATGGATGCAGCCAAATACAGGACCATTCTGGATGAAAACCTGTTGGAGTTTGCAAAAGACCTGAAACTGGGACGGAGATTTATCTTCCAACAAGACAATGATCCCAAACATACAGCAAAATCTACAAAGGAATGGTTCACAAATAAACATATCCAGGTGTTAGAATGGCCAAGTCAAAGTCCAGACCTGAATCCAATCGAGAATCTGTGGAAAGAGCTGAAAACTGCTGTTCACGAACGCTCTCCATCCAACCTCACTGAGCTCGAGCTGTTTTGCAAGAATTTCAGTCTCTCAATGTGCAAAACTGATAGAGACATACCCCAAGCGACTTGCAGCTGTAATCGCAGCAAAAGGTGGCTCTACAAAGTATTAACACAAGGGAGCCAAATAATTTTGCACGCCCCACTTTTCATTCTTTTATTCGTTAAAAAAGTTTAAAAAATCCAATAGATTTCGTTCCACTTCACAATTGTGTCCCACTTGTTGGTAATTCTTCACAAAAAATAAGAATGTTATATCTTTATGTTTGAAGCCTGAAATGTGGCAAAAGGTTGAAAAGTTCAAGGGGGCCGAATACTTTCGCAAGGCACTGTGTATATATATACATATACACAGTGCCTTGCGAAAGTATATATAATATATTATATTATATATAATCTATGACATCTTTCTCCATATGAATAATCCATGTCTACATAGATCCTCCTAACCTTGCAGGATCCAAGTTAGGCAAAAAAAAAAAGACTATTGTGTGGACTGGAACCTTTAGGCCAATGCCCATTTTTTCCTTTCAGATAAGGGGTATGCATATGCAGTGGACAAAGACCGCTTTCTAAACATTCAGATTATTTAATTAATGTCCACTAGCCTTCTGATGTCTGGTTAAATTCTTCACATATAAACTAATTCTCGAATGTTAAAATAAATGATGACATCTAGCCGTTAAAATATTACTGAACAATTTAGCAGCTATTTAGAAAAGAAGCAATGAGTCTGGGTAGTGAAATAGTATAAATAAGGGGTGCTTAGAGAGAAGAAGCAATGGCAATGTGGAGTGAAATATAGAAAATGGGCATTTAGGAACAGTGGAGTAACACAGAAAATAAGGTACTGATAGGTGCATGAGAAGGAGCATTGATATTGTGGGGTATGGATGAGCCGGTTCGGTTTGCACCAGAACCGTCAAACGGACCGAAAATTCGTATAAACTTTAGAACTCCATTAAAGTCTATGGGACGCGAACGTTCAAAATCAAAAGTGCTAATTTTAAAGGCTAATATGCAAGTTATTGTCCTAAAAAGGGTTTGGGGACCCAGCTCCTGCCCCAGGGGACATGGATCAATGCAAATTTCTTTTTTTTTAACGGCCATTTTTTCGGGAGCACTGATTTTAATGAGGCTTAGCCCTTGTACACATGGTCGGACATTCCGACAACCAAATCCGTCGGATTTTGTCCGACGGATCTTGTCCGAAACTGTTGCATACACACGGTCGGACAAAGTTGTCGGAAAATCCGATCTTTTTAGAATGTGATGACGTAATTTTGTTACGACGGGACTACGTTCAGGCTAGTAGCCAATAGCTTTGATGTAGGAATTTGATCTGAGCATGCGTGGCACTTTGTCCGATCGGAATTCTCTACACATGATCGGAGTATGTCCGATCGGAGCAGTTTGTCAGAAAATATTTCCGGCAAGTTGGAAAATTTGGTCCGACGGAAACAGTCCGATGCATACCACACACAGTCGGAATATCCGACAAAACGCTCCGATCGGACACATTCCGACGGAATCTCCGACCGTGTGTACAAGGGCTTAAAGTGAAAAAAAAATTGAAATATTCCTTTAAATATTGTGCCAGGGGGGTGTCTATAGTATGCCTGTGAAGTGGCACATGTTTCCCGTGTTTAGCACAAAATTTCATTTAATGGAAAAAAAAGTAATTTAAAACTGCTTGCGGTTTTAATGTAATGTCTGGTTCCGGCAATATGGATGAAAATCAGTGAGAAAAATGGCATGGGTAGCCCCTCTGCCCATTACCAGCCCCTTTGGGTCTTGTATGGATACTAAGGGGAACCCCGTACCCAAATTAAAAAAAGGAAAGGCGTTGGGCCCCCAGGCCCTATATACTAGGAAACAGCAGTATACAGGCAGTGCAAACAAGACAGGGACTGTGTAGGTTTGTTGTGTTAAGTAGAATCTGTTTGTAATTTTGAAGTGGTACATTTTAAAAGTGTAGCTTTAGTCAAAAAATCTAAGCTTTTTGGAAAACATAGGGAAGGGTTATCACCCTTGTATAATTTATTTTTTCATCTCACTTCCTGTTGTCTCATTCCGTTTGCAAGTAGGAGGCGTTTGCAAGTTGGGTGTTTGAAAGTAGGGGCCTGCCCTATATGCTCTACAGAAATTTGGCCCTAAGGTGTTGGTGTTGCCACAAGTTAACACTGTAAGCCCTCAAAGTGACTCTTGGTGGGCACTGGAGCGCCCTGCTGTGAACTATTATATCAAGAATTGTAATTACATGCCATTGTTGAACAGTGGTAGAAAAATTGGGCCTTTGGTGGTTGTGGTGGTGGCGGTGCAATCTGATGCACTTGTCTCAAAAAAGGCCCACACCAAAGAAAATTTGGAATAACGCAGAGGCAGCGCCCTACACAGGCGGAGCTCATTGGAGATAGTTGGGGGTAGCTTCAGGTGTATACTGTGCAGGAGGCCCAATACACTGACTGTAACTGCTCCAGATGCCTGTGGTATAGAAACGGAACAACACCAGCAATTGGGGGTAGCTTCGGGTGTATACTGTGCAGGTGGCACAATACACCGACTGTAACTGCTCCAGATGCCTGTGGTATAGAAATGGAACAACACCAGCAATTGGGGGTAGCTTCAGGTGTATACTGTGCAGGAGGCACAATACACCAACTCTAACTGCTGCAGCTGCCTGTGGTATAGAAACAGAACAACACCAGCAATTGGGGGTAGCTTCAGGTGTATACAGTGCAGGAGGCCCAGTACACCCACTGTAACTGCTGCAGCTGCCTGCGGTATAGGAATAGAACAACACCAGCAATTGGGGGTAGCTTCAGGTGTATACTGTGCAGGAGGCACAATACACCCACTGTAACTGATGCAGATGCCTGTGTTATAGAAACAGAACAACACCAGCAATAAGGGGTAGCTTCAGGTGTATACTGTGCAGGAGGCACAATACACCCACTGTAACTGCTGCAGATGCCTGTGTTATAGAAACAGAACATTACCAGCAATAAGGGGTAGCTTCAGGTGTATACTGTGCAGGAGGCGCAATACACCCACTGCGCTAGGTTCTCAAGAAAAGATGACACTGTCCCTGCCTATCCTCCTCTCTCCCTGAACGCCGCAACACACTACACAAGGCCGCCTCGTTGGTGCCCTTATATAGTGTGGGGTGTGTACTAAACTTCCTGAGCTATAATTGGCCACAGGCAATTATGGCTCTCCTCGATACCGGTGCTGTGATTGGCCAAGCATGCAGGGTTACAGTGCATGTTTGGCCAATCATCAGCCAGCAATGCACTGCGATGGCGCAGTGCATTGTGAGCCGTGAGCGACCACTCGAATATGGTACGAGCGGCCCATAACGTTCACATATTGCCTAGGGAGAGACCTTGAGCAAGAAAGGGTGCTGAGAGTGAAGATGCATGGAGAAGAGGTCAGGGGTTTTGGGGACCAAACCATTAGTGGATGTAGATGGTGTATGTGTTTCTCCCTTGTCCCAACCCCTTGGTTTTGGATATAAGAGGCTGCTGAATAATTTTCTATTTGGCTGATTACTCTTTTGTCGAGAATGGGGGCATAAAGGCTTTCAGAACTTGAAAAGCTACTCTGATTTCAAGACTGTTGCATAGAGTATATCCAGGGGGGCTCTCTAATTGGCTTGGGACATGTTATTTAGATAAGGGGCTCCCCAGAACAGATGACTTGCTCCTAAGCTGATTACATTCTTATGACAGTGGACTATAGAAGGGTCTCCTGAAGTTGGATATTTTGGGTCACCACCAAAAGAAGTATTTATTCTTTTGGGTGATATGAATGGTCTGATGTAGACCATTCTTGTTTCACTGGTTGAGGAATCTGACCTAAAAGATGGCTTCTGCCAATAGGATCACCCGTCCTTTCAGCCAATTGGGTAACCGGTGTCAAAACCCACTTCCCGATTGGCCGGGAGGAGGATCTGTGTTACAACAGCAAATATTGATTCACTGTTGTGACACACTTGGGTGGGCTTGGAGCGCACTCTCTGCGACCCAAGCCCATCCTATATTGAAGCCTATTAGAGCCTCAGTCTCTAAGTCCTGAAAGGGGCCGGATGCATGGATAGGGAAGGCAGTGATGGACAGAGAGGGTGGCAAATAGATGTATGAGTGCTGGCAGCATTGCTGCAGAGGTTGAAGGGGTGGGGGGGGGGTCAGTCTTCTCAGACCATACACCGCACACTACATCAAATTGGTCTATATGGCTGTCGTCCCAGAAGGAAGCATCTTCTAAAGATGATGCACAAGAAAGCCCGCAAACAGTTTGCTGAAGACAAGCAGACTAAGGACATGGATTACTGGAACTTGTGGTATGATGAGGCCAAGATAAACTTATTTGGTTCAGATGGTGTCAAGCATGTGTGGCGGCAACCAAGTGAGGAGTACAAAGACAAGTGTGTCTTGCCTACAGTCAAGCATGATGGTGGGATTGTCATGGCCTGGGGCTGCATGAGTGCTGCTGACACTGGGGAGCTACAGTTCATTGAGGGAACCATGAATGCCAACATGTACTGTGACATACTGAAGCAGAGCATGATCCTCTCCCTTCGGACACTGGGCTGCAGGGCAGTATTCCAACATAACTACCCCAAACGCACCTCAAAGATGACCACTGCCTTGCTAAAGAAGCTGAGGGTAAAGGTGATGGAATGGCCTAGCATTTCTCCAGACCTAAACCCAAATGAGAAGCTGTGGGGCATCCTTAAATGGAAGGCGGAGGAGCGCAAGGTCTCTAAGCCCTTGTACACACGGTCGGAGATTCCGACGGAATGTGTCCTATTGGACTGTTTTGTCGGATAATCCGACTGTGTGTGGTATGCATCGGACTGTTTCTGTCGGAATATCCGTCGGACCCAATTTTCCAACTTGTTGGAAATATTTTTAGACAAACTGGTCCGATCGGACCTTGTCCGATCATGTGTAGAGAATTCCGATCGGACAAAGTGCCACGCATGCTCAGATCAAATTCCTACACCAAAGCTATTAGCTACTAGCGTGAACGTAGTCCCGTCGTAATGAAATAACGTCATCACGTTCTGAACGATCAGATTTTCTGACAACTTGGTCCGACCGTGTGTATGCAACAGTTTCGGACACAATCCGTCGGACAAAATCCAACGGATTTGGTTGGCAGAATGTCTGACCATGTGTACAAGGGCTAACATCCACCAGCTCCGTGATGTCGTCGTGGAGAAGTGGAAGAGAACTCCAGTGGCAATCTGTGAAGCTCTGGTGAAGTCCATGCCCAAGAGGGTTAGGGCATTGCTGGAAAATAATGGTGGCCACACAAAATATTGGACATTTTCACTTAGGGGTGAATTCACTTTTGTTGCCATCGGTTTAGACATTAATGGCTGTGTGGTGTTGAGTTATTTTGAGGGGGACAGCAAAGTTACACTGTTTTACAAGCTGTACACTCACTACATTACATTGTAGCAAAGTGTAATATATTCAGTGTTGTCACATGAAAAGGTATGAAAAAATATTTACAAAATTGTGAGGGCTGTACTCACTTTTATTTCTCGTGCATCACGTGCCACAGAGTCTCAGTAATTAATGATGGGTTATATAGGGTATCACTAGGTGATTGGACACTGGCACACCCTAGACAGGAAGTTTAACCCCCTATATAACGCCTCCCCTTACTGGGAGTACCTCAGTTTTTTTCGCCAGTGTCTTAGGTGTTGGTCACAAGTAAAGATGTGCTGTGCTGAGCTCTGCTGGAATATCCTGCACTGGGGCAAGCTATGCAACCGGATCCATTCAAGTTGTCTTTTTCAGGCCGAATTGGATGGTACCTGGGCCTCTTGTCTGAAGAAATGAGGTTTTACCTGTAACGCTTCTCTTTTTAGAGAGCTGAACCCCGGGATCCAGTATTTGTTTTTTCAGCCATATCCCTGGCGGGGGCTTTACAGGCCCAGAACTGCGGATCCCCCTATATAAAGGGGGCCCCAGTCTCTGAAGGGAGCCCACCGTGAGAGGTGAAGATTGGGTCCGTTATACAGAACCCTGCAGCTGGATAAGGTAAGGGAGACTCCTCAAGAATTTTTCTAATTCTAGTAGGTTTCTCTTTTAAGTAAATGTATGCTATGCCTACAGTCGCCTCCTGGGGCTGTCAAGAGCACATACCTTTTCATGCCAGATCTGTCTGTCTCGGTGTCCATGCTGTACGCTCCTCCAAGCCAAGCTCCAGGTAAGGTGTGGGAAGGGGGTTTTCTCTTGCAGGGATTCTCCCCCCACGGCTTAGGTAAGGCACAGGGAAGCGGTAATATACCGCACCTCTCGCCGCCACCATTACAGCGGCCTCTCATCCACCGGCCCTCCTCTCTCCTCTGCCCTAGCCTCCCCTCCATGCTTGTCCTGAGGATCCGAGCCTCGGCAAAATGCTAAAGCCTCTTTATGAAGGGGTGCCCCCACTCGCTTGAGTGGGTGGGGGGAAGACTGCTACAGTTCTCAAGGGTCTGGCAGGAGGACTTTCAGGACAGATGGATGGGCTCCACAATAACTCTAATTTACAAACTGGAGTTCCGAGAATTCCCCTCTCCTCGTTTCCTCAGATCAAATGTTGCCAGAGACATAGAGAAAAAGAAGTCTCTCTTTCTAGCGTTGGAGCAACTTTTGTCACAAAAAGGTATCGTGGTAGTTCCCACACAAGAGCAGGAATTGGGGTTTCATTCAAACCTTTTCACGGTACCAAAGCCAAATGGAGATATCGGACCCATTCTAGATCTCAAAGATCTAAACCAATTCCTAAACGTACGGTCCTTTCGCATGCAATCAATCTGATCGGTAGTCTCAATCCTACAAGGAGGAGAACTTCTGGTGTCAATAGACATTAAGGATGCGTACCTGCATGTACATATTTTCCCTGCTCATCAAAAGTATTTAGTTTCGAAGTAGAAAAATGCCACTTTCAGTTCGTAGTTCTGCCTTTCGGGCTAGCTACTGCACCTCTGGTGTTTACAAAGATCTTGGCCCCTCCTCTGGCCAGGTTAAGGGCCCAAGGTATAACGGTTATAGCGTACCTAGACGACCTGCTCTTGATAGAACGGTCGGTAGCCAGCTTGGCCCAAAACGTGGTCACCATAGTCAACTACCTGGAACACCTAGGTTGGGTCCTCAATTTAGAGAAGTGTTCTTTAAAACCAGTAAGAAGTCTAGAGTATTTGGGTCTGGTCATAGATACAGCCCAGAAGAGAGTATTTCTTCCCCAGGCGAAAATCAGTGCCATAAAAGAACTGATTCGGGTAGTCAGGGCAAAGAAGCATCCCTTTTGCCTTTGCATGAGGCTGCTGGGGAAAATGGTGACTTCATTCGAAGCAGTTCCGTATGCTCAGTTTCATTTGAGACTGCTTCCAAACAGTATCCTGTCTGCCTGGAACAGGAAAGTCCAATTGTTAGATTTTCTGATGTGTCTGTCTCCTACAGTGAGTCAGAGCCTCAATTGGTGGTTGATACCCGAGAATCTGCAAAAAGGGAAATCCTTTTTACCTGTTACCTGGAGAGTGGTAACAACAGATGCCAGTCTTTAAGGTTGGGGAGCAGTTCTGGAAAAGTCAACTGTCCAAGGGAGATGGTCCAAGACCGAGAGGACCTTACCCATCAAAATTCTGGAGATCCGTGTGGCATTTCTAGCCCTAAAGGCATGGACACTCAGGTTACAGGGTTTCCCTGTCAGGATCCAGTCCGACAATGCCACAGCAGTGGCTTATATCAATCACCAAGGAGGCACCAGAAGTTGTGCAGCTCAGGTAGAAGTAAACCAGATCCTAAACTGGGCAGTCCCAGCGGAATGGTCTCTTCACCCCAACATCTTCTCTGCCCTATGCCAAAGATGGGGGGTTCCGGATGTAGATCTCTTTGCATCCATGTTCAACAACAAGAACGACAACTTTGTGTCAAGAACAAGGGATCCTCCTGCGTGCGGGGTTTGATGCGTTGGTGACTCAGTGGCATCAGTTCTCATTGATGTATGCATTCCCTCCTTTTCTGCTACTGCCACAACTTCTTCGCAGGATCAGGCAGGAAAATAAGTCCATACTTCTGGTGGCTCCAGGGTGGCCCAGAAGAGCTTGGTATGCAGAAATAGTAAAAATGGTGGTAGGTTCCAAGTTGACCCTACCGTCACGTCCAGACCTGCTAGCCCAGGGTCCTGTGTTCCATCCTGCCTTACAAATGCTAAATTTGAGGGTTTGGCTATTGAAACCCACATTCTGAAGAATCGTGGGCTTTCAGGCCCTGTGATTTCTACCTTGATTAATGCAAGGAAGCCAGCTTCCTGAATGATTTATCATAGAGTCTGGGTCAGGGGTTGGCAATCCCAGAAAATATGTCATAGGTAGGATCCTTGACTTTCTGCAAATGGGGTTCGAAATGAAGTTGTCCTTGAGTACCATCAAGGGCCAGGTCTCGGCCTTGTTAGTATTGTTTCAACATCCGCCTGCTTCGCATTCTTTGGTCCGAAGCTTTATACAGGGGGTAACATGCCTTAATCCTCCAGTTAAGGTGCCCCTAAACCCCTGGGACTTGAATTTGTTTCTATCAGTTTTACAAAAACAGCCTTTTGAACCGATACGTCAAATTCCCTTGGTCCTGTTGACAAGGAAGTTAGTTTTTCTGGTAGCCATTTCTTCTGCTAGAAGAGTATCAGAATTAGCAGCTCTTTCCTGTAAAGAACCTTATTTAATCATGTGCAAGGATGGTATTGCGCCCTCATCCTAGCTTTCTACCGAAGGTGGTTTCAGGTTTTCATCTGAACCAAGATCCCTGTTCTATGGAAGAAAGGTCACTACATTCTTTGGATGTAGTGAGAGCAGTCAAAGCCTATCTGGAAGCGACTGCTCAGATTCGCAAAACTGATGTTCTGTTTGTGTTGCCAGAAGGTCCTAATAGAGGACAGGCAGCGTCGAAGTCTACCATTGCTAAATGGATTCGACAAGTTATTGTTCAAGCTTATGGTTTGAAGCAAAAAGTTCCGCCTTTTCAAATCAAGGTGCACTCCACAAGGGCTATTAGTGCTTCCTGGGCAGTGCATCACCAGGCCTCTATGGCTTAAATTTACAAGGTCGCAACCTGGTCTTCAGTCCATACAGTCACCAGATTTTATCAGGTGGATGTGAGAAGGCATGAGGACTTCGCCTTTGGGAGCAGTGTGCTGCAGGCAGCGGTACAAGGTCCTCAGGTCTGATTACACCCTACTTGTTGTTGTTCCCCTCCCCTCAGATAGCATTGCTCTGGGACATCCCATCAGTAATTACTGAGACTTTGTGTCTCGTGATGTAAGAGAAAGAAAATAGGACTTTTATAACAGCTTACCTGTAAAATCCTTTTCTTTTGAAGTATATCACGGGACACAGAGGTCACTCCCCTCTTCTAATACACTTACATTGCTTTGCTACAAAACTGAGGTACTCCCAGTAATGGGGGGGGGGGTTATATAGGGGGTTAAACTTCCTATCCAGGGTGTTCAATCACCTAGTGATACCCTATATAACCCATCAGTAATTACTGAGACTTTGTGTCCCGTGATGTACCTCAAAAGAAAAGGATTTTAGAGGTAAGCTGTTATAAAAATCCTATTTTGAGAAATACTGTATATTAGTACATGTGAGGCACTGTTTATTAAAGGAGAAGTATGGGCAAAGCTTTTATGGCTATACTTTCATGGATCACAGGGCTAAAGCCTCCAGATCGATGCTGCATCCAACTAGGTGAGTATAAGGTTTTTTTTTTATAGCCTCATACTTCTCTTTTAATGGATGCTTGGCTGATATATTTTGATGAGAGATTTTTGGCCATTTTTTAATTTAAGTTTACTTTTGTTACCTGTGATCCAGAGTCAGCTTATAGTGGGCTATTATTTGAAAAAAAAACCTTAGCTCATCTTCATTCTTGACTTAGTAAGCACAAACTTTCCAGCCCCAGAGCACTACCCCCAACATTTATGCACACCGAAGGCCTGGAACGCAAGTTTTCTGCAAGCAGTGTAAATACCTGAATTTGACTTGGCATAAGTTGCCTTCCCTATATTGCAGAGTTCAGACTGGGAGAGGGAAATGCAGCACAAGGAGTCAGTCAGTTGTACTGCGTCTGCATGGCAAATGAGCTAACAAGGCACATGCTGGCAGGAAGCGGGAGCAGGGAGACAGTGAGATGAGCTCATTGATCTGCTGCTTTTATTTTCACTGTCCAGTCACAGAATGAGTGAGGGACAAGACTTGTAAGGGCTCACGCGCATGGCTACTTGTAGGCATTTTATGCACCTAGCATACATTTCCCTGTGCTTTCTCACGGCCAGGGAGCCTCATATGCTTAGTACAGCCTAACATGCAAGTTGCAAATTTCCATGCTTGGGGTAATATGTCAGACGCACATGCATCACAGATGGAAAGAAGCATCAATGTGTACAACAGTATGGCTGTATACAGCTATTCAATTGGCAAGTGGTATGCGTTGCTGGTGGCTCATCAGGCTCGAGAAAGCTCTGGGACATTTATGCTGGGCATAAATAGTCCATATATATGAACCTAAATGTTACTTAAAGGATAAGTTCAGCTTTGTTTTTAGGGTGGCACATGTAACATCTTTCTGCTCCTGCAGTGGCTTGGCGATCCGAGCCCTCTGTGTGACAGCAGTACAGGGAGAAGTTCCCCATACCTGCTGTCACTTTTTGAAAAGGGTGCAGCCATAGGGGGCTCTGCCCACAAGGCCATGCCATTCATTCACAAAGTTATGTGTATGAATGAACTCCAAGTGTCCTTTGTGGCTGTCGGCTTGTAGTTCTCCATGAACTACCACAGCGCTGTTGAGCACTGTGGTAGTTCATTGAATCTTCCTGTCAGATTGTAACACTGCTTGCCCTTAATATGTATGTGCAGACAGCTCACACTGGCAGTCTGTAGGAGAACTGCATGGCACCAGCAATGTGCTGATCGCTAGTGTAATGTTTTCCCGGGCTCCCAAAAAAAAAAAAGTAGTAAATGAACATTTTTTTACCTGCAAAAACAAATATGCCTTTTTATTTATTTTAATTTTTTTAAGGTCGACGTATCATTTATCTGCAGCAGAGAAAAACAGGCCTCCTGTCCTGAGATGTGTGTATAGCTTTGTAAATCTCAGGAAGTAATAAAAAAGAAATAAAACATTTTAGGAAAGTAAAACAGTTCCTACATATGTATTTCAGCCGTGTTTCTAGCTGTTTGCCTTGAGTTCAGTTTTAACCATCCACTTGAATTATTTTGGGCATGGCTAGGCCTGCTTTAAGTGACATTAGTAAATAGTATGAGGAATAAGGTGCTGCCCCTTACTATTTCCATGTATAGTAATCCTACAGAAATAGTATTGAAGAAATCTTGGAAGGAGTGACACACATCGTCTTTGTGTTGCTGCTATTTGTTATGCAAAGGATGAGTTAATTGTGACTGGGGGAGAAATGTGTGTAGCAGGAATGCAGTTGTTTTCCTTAATCATTTGTTCTACATTCCGGCAGCTCATCTCAGGTTCACAAACCCTCTTTGTTTAGATTTGGTTGGGATACTTTTCATGAGAATAAGTACTGGAGAGTATAAAGACTTTCTAGCATCCCGTTATCAACCATGATCCAATTTATAATATATATATATAAATACTGCCTGTGTGTGTGTGCATGCACGGAGGGAAACTTAACAATACTGCTAGTTCTTGGTGGGGTAAAATAAAAATAAAAATATCTACTGAGAAAACAGTTGATGCATGAGAAAAAAATGCTTTGAAATATTTAAAGTGCATTTAAAGGATTTTTTTTTATAGAGTGGGGAAGTGTGGAACCTTTGGTTAAGTTTTTTTGAAGTCCGTGTCCCTGTTGTGGGCACTATTGCAATGCAATGTGTTGTGGAAACACACGTTAGGGAAATTAACCCATTATGGTGCCATCCATGTTGAATGCCACCCCAACAAACAAAGACAAGGCAACTCTCACACACACTTTTTTCATCTTAGTGCACTATACGACATGGTAGTACATTACTGTGCTTTGTGGTGTGCTATGTTGGAAAAATTGCTGCATATGCTTTTTTGGTACCTTCTTGTGCTTTGACAGTCGATGAGTGGGTAGACTTAATGCAACATACATAAATAGCAAAGTGTGAATGGGCCCTTACTCTTATATTTGTCCTTTTGATCTTCGTTACTAAAACAGAAAGCTGGTTCTAAGACCAAGAACTGAGCAATTACATGGCCGCTGATGGCTCAGTTCTCAGTCTTCACTGAGGAGAGAGTGATGTCTGTCAGTCAGACAGTCACCTCTCTGCTCTACCCCTTCAGTGCTCACTGGAGCACAGGGCTGTGGAGTGGGCGGGCGCTGCCTTCTGATGATCTCAGTGGTACCCTGAGAGGTTGAACAAGCTGCTGTTCTAGTATCTGGGTGGATCCCAACATTTTTATCAGGATTCCTGCAGAGCCAGGACTCTTGTAGCCTACCGTCCGCTGAATCTGTGTACAAGAATGCAGAAATAAGTGCACTCCTGTGACCCAGAAGAGAAGTATGGCTAGAAAAGATTTACATCACTCAGATCTACATGGTCCTATGAAAGCTCAAACTGTAGGAAACAAAAGATAGTTTCTCATATTCATTGAGATCTACCCATGCTCTACCTGTTACACAGCAAAGATGATGTTCCAGATAAACATTTAAAATACACAGCACAGATAATGGCACACATAGGGGCTACACGGGTGGTAAAACCCAAGCTATTCTGAGGAGTCCTGGGAATATGTTCCAGACTATCCAAGCAGATGCTATACAAGGGTTGGGTGCCTGAGTCAAGTATCTCCAGGGTATCATCCCATATATACAGTATATAAGACTAAGTAAGATTCAAAGTTGGGATTTTAAATATACCATTGAGAGTCAAGTTAGACTTATTTGATTAAAACATAATCATTATTACAAAGAATAACAGCAAAAAGTCAAATATATGACCATTGTAAAATTTGAACAATATAAGTTACAAGAAAAAAAGGGTCACTCCCATCGTTATCAGGTGTCCTTTTATAGATCTACGTATTTTGTGGGACCCCACTTTATCAGGACCAATAGTAACTGTTTTAGGAGAGAGGACTGCACATAGTACAATAAAGCTAATCCAGTACAGTATAAAGGGGCGATAAAATGACAGCAGAAGTATATATGTCTAAATATGCGCCCACTGACCCATGGGAAGTATCCCCGGTTCCATAAGACCCCAAATCCTGTGGGGTATAGTGGCTAAACAAGTCCTAGATAGTTGTTTGGTATAAGATGGTCTTATATTGGAGTAAAATACACTCAAAAGATAGTAGTGTCCTCAGGGAACCTTGTCCCTCACGGTCAGATAAGTAACATGCTACATCCATGTCTGTACTGCATCCCCGAGGGCACTGCTATCTTTTGAGTGTATTTTACTCATATTGTTTACATTTTACAATGGTCATATGCTTGACTTTTTAAGGTTATACCTTGTAATAAATATTATGTTTTATTGAAATAAGTCTGGTTTGTTTTGACTCCCAGTGGTATTTTTAAAGTCCCAACTTCTTTCTTAGGGCCGGTTCACACTGCGAGCCGCGGCGAGGCGTCTCCGACTTCCTCGCCGCGACTTGCAGGGGGGGTCAGCGGCGACTTGCAGAGGACTTCTGCATAGAAGTCAATGCAAGTCGCCCCCGAAGTCGCCCCGAAGTAGTACAGGAACCTTTTTTCTGAGTCGGAGCGACTCGAGTCGCTCCTCTCAGAACGGTTCCATAGCACTGAATGGGGGCGACTTGCGGGAGCGAGGCGAGGCGAGCCGTGTCGCCTCGCCTCGCGTCGCAGTGTGAACCGGCCCTGAGTCTTTGTGTTACAGACAAAATTGGGTCACTTTTATTCCTATTACAAGGAATGTAAACATCCCTTGTAATAGAAAAAAGCATGACAGGTTCTCTTAAATATGAGATCTGGGCTCAAAAAGTCCTCAGATCTCATATTTGGACTGTGAAGATTTCTGGTAGCTGCCTGGGTCCTGGTGACGTCACTCAGCCTTTTGATGAGATTCTGGGAAAGCTGAAGATCTAAAACCTTGTGCGAGTTGGGGTGTAAGACGATTTTCGAACCATGTTGATGCCTCTTCAAAGTGTATCTACCGGAAGTGACGTGTGCTCCATGTCTGCGCTCCACGGGCTGAGGAACGAGGAAGTCGACCACTGCTGTACACAGCGGATGCTCTTCATACTTCTGGTAACCAGGACAGAGACACAGGCAGTATGCACTTTTAATTTGGCTTATCATTTTATTGCTTCTGGTACGCTTAACTTATATAGGGGATGTTTTGGGACCAATAAATTAGTTTTTTTATCAGTATTACGCTATGTGGCTATTTTATTCCTTCCATGTGTTTATTGGAACCCTGGTTAAGTGTTACTGACATCCGGTGGAATCATAGTTGAGTGTTGGAGAAGCTGAATTATAATTAAAGGCGTAGTATTGCTGTACATCTGGTGAGTGCCTCCCCATAGGGAAAAGTTATTACACGTGGTGGATTGTTTGGTGGAAGTTTCTGGCAGACATCACAGCAAAGACTAGACTAGACTGGACTAGAAGCGCTGCTACAATATTTTAAGATCCTATTTATGACTTTTTATATTGTATTTATAATTTTACATTTATCTAAGCGGCTGCTTAAGAGTGTGTTTCAGATTGACACTTTTTATAATACATTCAGAATATCGTGAGGTTTTTTAATCCAAGGCGCAGAGTGGTGTTTTTAGGTGGGTGTTTAAACACTATTTTTTTTTTATTATCATAATTATTGACTAAATGAAACATGTTGAACTTAACCACACACTTTTTTACTCTACACTGATGGCTACCCCCAGGAGCCACATGACCATGTCACATTTTTTTTTTTAAGTATCTCAGGGACTAAAATTGTCCAAATAACCACTATCACAATTTTACTTGTAAAATTACTTTTATTGTTGCAGCACAGTTCCGATTTACTCACCATGCTTAGATGCAGACGTAGGCCCCTTTCATTTTTTTCCCATTGCTCCCTGGGTTCCTGGATACACCCAGGGAAAATAGGTTTCTCTGCTTTACTCTCTCGGAAACTCAAAGGGGTGGCAACTGATTAGGTAGTAATAGCTGGTTTAGTGATCTAAAGCTGGAATGCCCTCCACTGTCTGCATCACTGTGCGCCCAGGCACACCAGCCTAATGGCTTGCAGATTCTCCAAAAGACCTAGCTACTATGAGGAGCCCCTTCTCATTTGTTACCACGGTTATTCAGTTTCAGTGGGGTGGCACTTCTTCCTTGGGCCTTGGATTCCTCAAGCTGTTCACCTGTGTTACCATTGCTACCCTCTACTTTACAGTGAGAAATGCTGTATACGAGGATCAACCAAAGTGTTCTCTACAGTTTTATTAAAGTAGTAATTCTCAGCTTGAGCCTCTGTTGTTAAAGAGCCTATCCTCTATAACTGTTACCCTAACTAAGACACAGTGCTGTTAAGAGTCAATGTTTGTGCAGTTTTCATTATTCTGCAAAGTATTTGTTTTTTATTTGTTTTGTTTTTTGCCATCCTGAACCTGTTTTAGATTATTGTTTCTAACTTTGCACCTGTTTAGTAAACAGTTTAGCATAGTAGTAGACAGTTAACATTTTTATGATCATTTAGCCAATTACTCATTCATTGGAAGTATAGTTTATAAAGTCTCATTACCCTTCCTTTTTTCATATCTGCAGTTTCAGGGCCCATTTACAGTGCCTTTTAAAAGTATTCATACCCCTTGACATTTTCCACATTTTGTCATGTTCCAAAAACATAAATGTATTTTATTTGGATTTTATGTGATATACCAACAGAAAGTGGTACATGTAAAATGTCCACCAAAGTCCACACCAATCCGAAAGGAAGATGGATAGACAAACACAACAATGGATTACTAAATGTAATTAAACCAGCTCAATAAGTCCATTCATAAATCATTAGTCTGTTAATTAGGCTGAATAAACACCACGTGATCCACAAATGAATGTGACCCACCACTGAATAGAAAGCCGCTTACCAAACGGTAAGCACAAAGCAGCGTTTGGCTATAACCCAGCCACGGCCTTTATCATCCAGAGGACTCAGGGGAAAACTTCTCAAGGTGTTCCAGGTGCTAAGTTCTTTTTTCCATACAGCTTACAGTCCAGAAGATCGTGGGGCATATGAGAAGAAAGGGGACCATAGCATAATACCGCAACATAAAATAATTTATTTAAAAAAGTAAATAATACTCACAAACATCGTACGTTTTAAAAACATGTAGCAGCAATGGCTGCCGACATAATAGGAGCCCTTCTTCCTTCCTTCTTCCCCCATTGATTATGTACAGGAGGGGGTAATATGCACCAGGGGGGGGGGTAATATGTACAGGAGTGTGTAATATGTACAGGTGGGTGTAATATGTACATGGAGGTCGGTAATATCACAGGGAGGGGGTAATATGTACGGGGGTAATATGTACAGGAGAAGAAAATATGTATGGGGGGGTAATATGTACAGGAGAAGGTAATATGTACAGGAGAAGGTAATATGTACAGGAGAAGGTAATATGTACAGGAGAGGGTAATATGTACGGAGGGGTAATATTTACAGAGAGGGGTAATATGTAAAGGGGGGTAATATGTACAGGAGGGTGTAATATATCTGTGACTGAGGCGGCGCTATATACCCTGATCTGTGATGCTAGGGCTGTATACTCTGTGTTGTGATGCTGCGGCTGTATACTCCTGACACTATGGGTGGAAGCAAGTGGAATACAGGCGAAGGAGTGAGTAGATTCTGTAAGGGGTGGGGCTTATGAGAAGTGGGAGGAATCAAAAAGGAAGAGCGGGGTCTGACACCCCCCATCCTAAAACTTCACCAGCCCCCACTGCTATTAACCTTATTTGAGGAGGTGAGTTGCCATCCTTATAAATAAGATAATCACAGGCAGTGAGACATTGGGGTTACTAAAGACAAATCCACTTTTCATTAGAAAGTGCACTTGGAAGTGTAGTTGCTGTAAATCTCAGGGGAATATCTGAAATGAGGGGAAGCTCTGCTGATTTTATCATCCAATCATGTGCAAGCTAAAATTATGTTTTTTATTTTCCTTGCATGTCTCCTCAGATCTACAGCGACTTTATTTCCAAGTGCACTTGTAGTGCAAAGTGGATTTGCTTTTAGTAAATAACCCCCACTGTCCCGATGCATGGCTGCATAGATCGGGAAATGTGTTACTGCCTGTGATTAGCACAGTGCAGTGCCGACTTCCTGGCGGGCTCTGCATGTGGGTGTGCGAACATGCCAAAGCTCATCCTTACTACTGAGTCTTAGCAGCTCCCTAAGTGATCTTTCAGTAGACATGTGCTCTCTGTCCAACCTAGAAAAACTAAGTATAGGAATAGGACCTTAAAGGTGTTGAAACCTTCTTACAGACTGATTACCAATATACAAACATTTAGTTACAAAGTTTATTTATTACAAAATTGGTTAAAAAGATAATATGGGGGCATGTCAATAAAAAAAGAAGCAAGCGGTGCATATCTGAAAAATCCTGCAAGCTCATGGTGATGAACTCCCTGCTATTAACACGTGTGAAAATAAAATCAATATAACCTTATAAACACTGTGCCATTACCTACAATATTCCTCTATCCTGTAACAATCTATGTGTACTATATTCAAGCAGCTATGTAACTATTTAACTAATTAAAGTGCAAATGCAAAAAAATATATAAATGTGCAAGAAAATGTGTATCAACACAATCCACAAAAAAATCTTTGTGCAAAAAAAGTTCATTAATAAAGTGCATACATCCAAAACTCATATGTGTTAAGAAAGAATTGTTCATTAATAAAAAGACATACATCTGAAATTGCATCATCATATGTGTTCATAATAAATAAAGTCCATATTCTCAATCCCAGAAAAATCAAAAACCGCGAAATATTCCTAAAATATCTTATTCATATAATCATACACCCAATGTGCTCCTTCACCATTTGTCCAAAATTAACTCACCAGAAACGATGACTGGTAAAAATAATAAACCAGCAGAAGCGCTCTGTGTTATGTCAGGTAGGTACACTCTCCACTCTGCTGTTCCTGACGTAACCTCTTGTCAATTCCTCTCCCGAATTAGACAACGGTGCACAGGATTTTTAGGGGGGAGGAAGAAAGATCTCCATAGCGTGATACTGTTTAAAAATGCTTGTTTATTAAAACTTAATAAAAACACATTATTCAAGTGTCATCCTGACACTAGGGAACAAACAAGTGGTAGTTATACAAGCCTATTGGCTCCAGCTATAACAACGAAAGCTGCAGTCACAATCCCGGCAAAGCACGATGGCGCCCTAGTCCCGCCCCACTAGTTGTGTCATTTGATGTCCTCATGGAGCAGTAACATGGGAAGCATGTACCCCTAAAAACATGAAAAGCTTTCACAACCTACATCTTAACCAAAACACCCTTGTAAATCATGGTCCTTACATATGGACATTTGAAAAGTGAAATCTAATTGATATGCAATAAATACATCAAACACATATTTCACATACAGGAAGGATAACTCATCCCTACACATTTCTCTTGATCAGCTTCCTCAGGGGATCATTGGAAAGGGTTGCTTGGAAGAAAAAAGAAAGCACACACATAATACACATCCACTACATATAATCCACATTTGTTCAGTCATATTTAATATTAGCTAGTAATTGCGCAAATTTATTTATAGTGACTTAGAATGAATATAAAATAGCACTAATACATTTTCCCAATGTGACGAAACGCAAGGCAGGTATATGATGGTATACCCTAGGTGGATGTCACAGACTGGAAACGCCCCACCAGGGAGCCATGAACACAGCCCATCAAGAAAGAGGAAAAGGGAAATGGCTTCTTAGTTGGTCAAATCCAAAGGGCACTATCGGAAAATCAAAGATATTCCTGATAAACCACTGCACATAAAGGTAGACATATTGGACCAACAAACCTTGTTTACAGAGACCCACCATATCCCGTAATAAACTTCAGATTTCAAGTAACATGCTAATACAGAAAATCTGAAATAAAAGTAAACAAACAGGTTCTCATTTAAAACCCATTAAAATACGCTCAACATATATTCAGGATTACAAAAACTAAAAATAGGATACAATGAAGCAGGGATAACCTGAAGAGAAAAGTACGTTTGACAAACCAACACCTCAAAAAATTGCTCATTGAGATACATGTCCACCCTGTTTAAATAGGAGTAAATTTGTGCCAAATTCGCCCCTTTCTGGCGCCGTCCCTGGCATCCTCACATCAGGAAAATAACACGGCATGATTGGATATGCTACAGCACATGCGCAGAAAAAGTCAAAGTCACCTACAGCTTATCTGACCTCCCCACCAACTCCGCCCCAACCAATCCACAGAAGCGAAGGTGAGAGGGGAAGAGGGGAGAGAGGCGGGCGATGAGACACTGGATCACTGCCCTGTTTCACCATGAGCCTCTAAACCGGACACAGTCCAACACATTCATATACCTAAACTATCCACCATCCTGCCAACTTTTGGACAAAATTATGGCATGCAAGACAACCAAGCTAGGTCAAAGCAGGTAAGGGGATTTAGGGTGGCACAGTGGTGTAGTGGTTAGCACTCTCACCTAGCAGTAAAAAGGGTTGCTGATTTGAATCCCAAACACGACACTACCTGCCTGGAGTTTGCATGTTCTCCCTGTGCCTGCATGGGTTTCCTCCCACACTCCAAAGACATGCTGGTAGGTTAATTGGCTTCTGTCCAAAATTGGCCCTAGTATATAATCAGGGGCCTTGGATTGTGGGCTCCTTGAGGGACAGGACCAATGTGAGTGTGCGATGTACAGGGATAGGGACAATTGTAGACACTTTATTCAACCTTACTACCTATGTAACTACTAGATTGGTATACTACAGAAAAATTTATATATATATATATATATATATATACAAGCACAAAAATCAAAGTATAAGTGCCAAAACACGTACCAAGATATTGACAATTAGCCAAAGCCAACCATAATGGCTAGACAACAGTTCCGTACATATGGTATACAGTAAAATATTAATACCATAACCCCAAAAGGGAAACCACAAAGGGTTTTTTTATATTAGAAAAATCACCACCCTACCATAATTAATCAATCAAATAGCTATAAAAAATCTACTGGATCATCTAATATAGACCACATAAACAGGCATATAGACTAACACTTGTGTCTCTACAGCTGACCCCAGCGGGCATCCGCATCATACAGCACCCATCTGTCAAATAACCAACCCATATCCTGTGATTTGTCGCAGAGGGAGGGGGGATACACCAGAGCCCTAAACAAAAATTTGTGAATACATTTAAATGACTAAAGTGCTAATAGATATAACATATAATACCTTGCACCCTCTATTATTAACAAAGTTCATCTATGGACAAGATTAGGTAAAAATTGAAAGGCAGCGATTGAAACTGAGATGTTAATTTATTCCGTGTGGTTTTGTCGTTTCAAGCTGGAAAATCCACTGGGTCTCCATCTGTAAGAGACATTTATCAATAACCCCACCTCTCGGGGGTATTCTTCTACGTGCTCAAGTGCAAAAAATATCATATATATAAGGTTGAAGAGGCCGATATGATGACTGATGGCTGACACCATTTGCCCGTTTTTGATTTCATACACATAATCCCTGATCCATTTACAAAAGGGTCTCCTTGTTTTTCCTATATAGAAAATTCTTGCAACGGCATTCCATATACTACACCACTCCAATAGTTTGGCAGTTGACAAAAGCCCTTGCAGTCCAAGACTGACCATTTGGCAAGCAGATTATTCTGCTTCTCCAAATCCAGTTACAGTAATTGCATCTCCCACAGCTGGAAGTGCCTCTCCGTTGGAAGCTTTGCATGTTTTTTGGGGTACATACATGTTACTTTTTAACCAATTTTGTAATAAATAAACTATTTACTGTTTTTTTAATTGTTTTTAAATGTTTGTATATTGGTAATCATTCTGTGAGTAGGTTTTAACAGTTCCTTTCCTATACTTTGTTTTTCTATTTTTACATTGGGGATATGGTGTTGATTTTTCAGCTGAGCTTATGTTTTTTTTTGCCTCTGTCCAACCTGCCTTTTCCTGAGATAAAGAGTTATGGTCCTTTCACGCTGTTGGTCTGCCCAGTGGACCCCGCTTTGCTCAGTGGGGGATCTATCCGCTGATCCCTGCTGAGCAGGCAGATGACAGGTCCGTCTCCGCTCACTGTGCAGAGACAGACCCGCCAGAGGCCCACTTTCCTCCAAGGAGAGAGCAGATGAAAACAGGCCGCCTGTCTGTTTTCATTCAATCCACCAGACGGATGGAAAAGCGGGGTCTCCATCCGTCTGGATTTCTCGGACAGGATTGGATTGGATAGCAGTAGGTGTCAGCAGACATGTCACCGCTGATATTCGCCACTACAGTGAATGGAGGCTCCGATCAGGTCCACCTGAAAAACTGACAGGCGGACCTGATCGAAAAGTCCATGTGAAAGAGTTCTTAGGCTTTCTAAGTTTAAAATGATCGTAAACATCACCTTGTAAAACAACCTATTCAGTTTATTTTTTATTTACCATAAAATAATTTTCTTGGAGTTCCTTAAGGGACACATGTCCCAAACTTCTGTGTTATTGGCCTTCTGTGTTGCTAGCTCACAGAACTGAAGCATGATGGTTGGGGGCGGGGCTATACAAAGTGCCGGCTTTCCAGTTTTTGTTTGCCAGTGAGGTAAATCTTCCAAGTGGGGACAATACTTTACAGGGTTAAAAACCCAACTCCAAAATGTAAAAAAATAAAAATAAACTTTGCTGGTGCTTCTGGCTCCTCCCCCTTTCTGATTGCCCCCATAGCAAGCTGCCTCCTATGCGGACACTCTGTGTGTCCATGCTTGGCTTGCAACCCCCACCCCCCCTGCTCCTCCCTTACTGGCTGAGATTGACAGCAGGCAGTGCTGTCTGTGCTTGAGCCAACCTTCAGCATTTAGAATCACTTTAACTGCTTCTCTACTGCCTCACACAGATATACTGCGGCAGAAGGGCACGTACAGGCAGATTAACGTACCTTTAAGAGGCGGCTTACGGACGGCGGGTCCGCCAGGAGCTCCGTGACCGCAATCACGGGTCCTGCAGACTCGATGTCCACGGTCGTACCCACGATCGTCTCACGGTGAGGAAGAACGGGCAGATGCTAATGTAAACAAGCATCTCCCTGTTCTGCCTAATGATACAAGTGTCACACACAGCCCCTCCCCCCCACAGTTAGAATCATTCCCTAGGACAAACTTAACCCCTGCAGCGCCCCGTGGTGGTTAACCCCTTCACTGCCAGTGACATTTTTACAGTAATCAATGCAATTTTTTAGCATTGTTCGCGGTGTTTCAGCTGTAAAAAGTAGCTGCTGATTTTTAATAAGGAGACTTACCTTTCCAGGGTGCCCGCGATCTCGCCCGCCGAGGCCGAAATGTCCCTTGGCTCTCGGGTCCCAGCGCTGCCATTCGTACTAAGGGGCTTTACTGCCCATTTCCTTCTGTGCATGTGCGAGTCGCGCGGTGCTTTGTGAATGGGACGCGCTGTGTTAGGAAACACACAGTTCCCAGAACACAGCGCGCCCCATTACCCAGAAGACCAAAGATCACCGAGGAGCAGGAAGAAGGCAGATTTTTTTAAAATTTTTTAAATAATATTAATGCTCTTTTTTTTTCAGGGTGGCCCTCCACTTTAATGACAATGGTCCCAAAAATGTGCCAAAATTGTCCGATGTGTCCGCCATAATGTGATGCATAATGGACATTAATTGGGACTTTTAACGAAGCTCTGGCCTGGTAAGGTCATGTGTTTCCATCCCACGGGACTTTAAATGAAACCATGGCCTGGTAAGGTCATGTGTTTCCATCCCTATTGTATTCAAAAAAAGGGGGAACAAGGGGGACATTGGAACTTTACATGAAGTATGTGGTAGCAAAAAAGTATAAGGTGAACTACTAGGAATTTTATTAATCGTTACAGTTGGATTTACAAGAAATACAATGATAAACAGAGTAATAAACAATACATGGTAATGGTAATAATAATAATGGTACAACATGATAATAACATGGATATCACAAGGTATCATAATAAAACTCCAAAAGTTCACCGCAGCAGAATTGAATAAAAGCATATGTAGCATAATGCCTGCAGGACCAAGGTCTTTGCGCACCAATTAGGGTCATATATAGTAACGTCAGAATCTGAATATATTCAAAAGAAGCACGGCATATGATAGCTCTACGCACGTTTCGTGGCCTTTGTACCACTCATCAGGAGCAGAGCACGTGTTCAATCTATAATAAAGAGTAATATGATATTCAAACATAAGGTAAATAAAAAAATATAACAATACTAATAAAAACGCATGAAAGAGGGTGGGTGGGGTAAACAGGTCACCCAACACCTACTACATGCTTACTCACTTCGGTGAGTGTACTAGTGGTCTAGTAGGTGGGTGCCGCAAGCCGTCCAGTATACACCCCCAACCTGGAGCCGTGGTGGGTGACTCAATGCAGATAGCCACAAAGGCCGCAGCACAAGCAGGCATGGAGTCACCATGGGGCACTTCTATAGAGAAAGTGAAAAATTAGAACCATTAAGAGGTTTGCAAGGGGTGGAGAGAGTGAAGGATTAAGAAGGATAATAAGGGGAGCTGAATGTTAAAGTGGTAGTATGGTCAATTTTTTAACTTTTACCTACAGGAAAGCCTATAATAAGGCTTACCTGTAGGTAAAAATAATATCTCCTAAACCTGTACGGTTTAGGAGATATTCCCCTCGGTATGCGCCGCTGACTGCAGCGGCGCATGCGCACAAGGGGGTTCTCTCCGTGAAAATCCGGCAGCGCTCGTGCGGCCGGACTGAAATCTCCCGCGCGCATGCGTGGGAGTGACGATATCGCGGCTCCGGCCACTCACAGCGCCGGAGCCGCGATACCCGGAAGAGACGCAGAGGGAGCATGTCGGCTCCCTCGGCGTGGATCGGGCCAGATGTCGGGGCCTCGTTCTAAGGTAAGTATTTCATAATGAGCTAGTATGCGGTGCATACTAGCTCATTATGCATTTTGCTTTGCAGGTTTAAAAAAATAAAAAAATAAAAATTGCGGGTTTACTACCGCTTTAAGAAGAAAAGGAAAATATAAACGTGAGGGCTTACCGAGCAAAAAAGTGAGGGGACCAAACATAACTGTGAATATGAGGGTGGGATAATAAGTGAACCACTGTAAATAAACGGCAAGTGAAATAAAAAAGCCAATGAAGCCGGTAAATGGAAGTGCGGTTGTGCCTGTTAGCGATAGGAATGCAGTGAAGGAGTGAGAGATTAAATGAAAAGACTGCATGTGATCTGGTGTATAAAAAGTCTCAAGTAGCCACACCCCCGTAGAGCCGCCCCCATGAGCATTACCGCAAGTCATCCCACCATCGTCACGCCGCATGGCAGGGTGGGGGGAGGGAGGGCTTCCATCAGCCGGGGAATATATATCTCCGGTCTGGCGGCTCCGAACTACCCCCATAATGCAGGCAGTGTGTAAAACTCAACTGCAAGGATGTAGCAGCAATAAAAAAGACGCTGCACATCCTGCGTGAATTGCGTGACGTCGACGCACAGTGAGACGCATCCACCCATCAGGCGTCTAATGACGCAAAGGATGGGAGGAGACTAGCAGTGTGCGTCACGGCTCCCGGAAGTGGAGATGGAAGCCGGAGGGCATAGCAGCACATCCACACAAGGCACCAGCAGACAAGGCTGGCAGGTCCAAAATGTAATAGGTTAATGCACATGATTTAAAACTATGATTATGGTAGGTAACAAAAGGTAAACTGGTACAAAGGGTAAGAAAGATAATTAAATATAAATGAAAGGGGCTGGCCAAGGTCAATAGTAGCAGAGGAATACTGATACTTAAGCTGATAGAGCATTACCACATACTTCCATCCCTGAATTCATGTGATGTGGGCATAGCAGCACATCCACACAAGGCACCAGCAGACAAGGCTGGCAGGTCCAAAATGTAATAGGTTAATGCACATGATTTAAAACTATGACTATGCCATAATGTCGCAGTCATGATAAAAATCACTTATCGCCGCCATTACTAGTAAAAAAAAAAATTATCAATAAAAATGCCATAAAACTATCCCTTATTTTGTAGACGCTCTAACTTTTGCGCAAACCAATCAATAAACGCTTATTGTGATTTTTTTATCAAAAATATGTAGAAGAATACGTATTGGCCTAAACTGAGGGAAAAAAAATTTTTTATATATTTTTTGGGGCTATTCATTATAGCAAAAAAAAAAAAAGAATGCGTTTTTTTTCAAAATTGTCACGTTTTTTTGTTTATAGCGCAAAAAATAAAAACTGCAAATACCACCAAAAAAAACTCTATTTCGGGGAAAAAAAGGACGTCAATTTTGTTTGGGAGCCACGTCGCATGACCGCACAATTGTCAGTTAAAGTGACGCAGTGCCGAATCGCAAAAAAGTGCTCTGGTCAGGAAGGGGGTAAATTCTTCCGGGGTTCAAGTTGTTTATACACTTTAACCCACATAGGTCTTTCATTTAACTCACTGGGGTGATATAATATATATTATTGTACTTAAATGATTGTACCTAAACAATACACACAATTAAAAATGTACCTCATAGCACTGGCATACCCGGTGTGGGAACATTTCAACATGGCACACCACATGTGTTGAAGCCAAACCTTTTTATTACCAAAATAACTGACATATCGAGGAGGGGATGGTAAAAAATAATCTGGCCTGGGTGTCAAAAATAATAGGTATGCCATAAGAATGTCTATTACTGTTCATAAACAACAGCTGTACAGTGCAAACCTTATTTTCAAGAGTTCTTCAAAAATCTACAGGTGCAGGCCAAATTCTTTTATACACAGACTTCACATTATGCACCTGGGCAATTAGGCGATTAGGCAAGCAAGCTATAATGCAAATTAAAATTTACAGTTAATAGTATAGAATTCTGATGGAGAAAAACTGTGTTTGACTTCCTAGTGGATGTCCATTGAAACAAAGTTGTTTTTGGATATTCATATGTACATCTGGATTAGAGGTGGCCATTTATCATGCTATTCACAGGTTTCTACATACAGCAGGCATTTATTATCAAAACCTAGCATGATACAAGTGACTAGTGTACTATTTGGACTACATAGAACAGGTCCCTGCTTGGCAGACTAAATATTCTACTGACTGTTGGATGACTGCCTTGCCAGGCTCTTTGTCGACATTCATACATGTTTTGCTTGATCAATTTATGTTTAGAATTCAAATACTGTGCCATATATGGTCTTTCTGTAATTTCTGTTTTGACTGAGATAAGAGCAGATTTAAATGTGGACAGAGTGGTTGCCACGCTAGCTTTCTGTATTTGCCCACTTAAAATCACATGCAGGGCCAGCATAACCATTAGGCGGAACAGGCAGCTGCCTAGGGCGGCAGGATAGGAGGGGCGGTAAACCCTTGCTGACAAAGTGATTCTGCACAGCTCCCTGCTATTACACACCTGCAGCACTGACCGTGCAGATTGACGCTCTAAAAGCCACAGGATGAGCCGGGCAGTGATAAGGATGAATAAGCAAGCGGAGCGGGGGGCGGAGTCTATGTGGGAAGCTGCGGGAGGTGCGTCTTCTCCCCCAGGCACCATGACTTGTAGTGTGGAGACGGAGAGCAGCTATATCTCTATCTCCGGCATTTCACAGCCTCTGGCATCCTGTCATTGTCACACAGTGAGAACGGGGAAAGCCAGCTTACACAGGAGTCGGGCTGTGTTCTGGCTCCACTGTCCTCCTAACCCCGCCCTCACTCTTCTTCTCCAATCCGATACACCGCCTCCCATTTGTGCCCACACAACCCCACCACACTCCAACCACATGCATGAACAGCTGAGTGGTACTTTTCAAACAAAAGATTCCACGGCCTTGAGGGACACCAGACTGAATGGAGGAGACATAATTGGTGAGTGTGATTCCCATCCCCAGAACAACAACCCCCCCTCTCTGTTCCCACCAATTTGTGCTATGCACCTTCTTCCCCCCTCCCCCTTTCTTTTTCTCCCTCTACCCCTCCCCTCTTTTCCTTACACCTCTCTTTCTCCCCCTCACTCTACTCTCTCCCCTCTCCCTCATTATCTCCTTCACTAGGCTAGGGCCTAGCCTGTCCATATACCACCCTGGCTATATACCACCCTGGCCTGTCCATATACCACCCTGGCTAGTCCATATACCACCCTGGCCTATCCATATACCCCCCTGGCTATATACCACCATGGTAATATACCACTCTGGCCTGTCCATATGTTCATATACCACCCTGGCTAGTCCATATACCACCCTGACTATACCCCACCCTGGCCTATCCATATACCACCCTGGCCCATCTATATACCACCCTGGATAGTCCATATACCACTCCAGCCTGTCCATATACCCCCTGGCTAGTCCATATACCACCCTGGCCTATCCATATACCACCCTGTCTATATACCACCCTTTCCATATACTACCCTAGCCTGTCCATATACTACCCTAGCCTGTCCATATACTACCCTAGCCTGTCCATATACCACCCTAGCCTGTCTATATACCTGTGGACCAAAGCTGGTGGGAAGCAAGCTGGTCTCGCCACTATTTGTCTTCAGGTCGGGTCTAGAGGCGCAGGTGTGGGCCTGCAGACCACAGCTGAAAAAAAAATAGTGGCGAGGCACCGCAAAAATCTCCACCCACCTCCACTGTATACATGGGCAGGGAAAAGTGTGTGGAGTCAGGGGCGGAGCCAAGGGGAGGGGGCATCAAAATTAGGTTTCGCCTAGGGTGTCAAAAGTCCTTACACCAGCCCTAATCACATATGCCAATAAAGGTTGAAGTATAAAAATGTATATTTCGGAGTCAGCACTTTGCACTGTAAAGTGCCTAACCACACTATAAATTGCAAATATAATGACATATGCATTTTGAACTGTAGAGCCATATCTATACTACAGACTATTAATTCTACTTTAGCAATGAAGGATTATTGGAATAGGTACATATAAATAGGTTATACAAACTGTAAATATTTTGTCAATAATGATGTAATGTCATCATTGCATGCATAATATATGTTAGTGATATTCCGTGCACAATTTATTTGGTAACAGTGCCTGGATATGTGTTATTATCTACAGTAGTGGTAAATACTGATATTCATTGGAGCTGGGCAGTGGTCCATATGCATAATTGTATAGCTGTATATAAAAACTTTGTCACCCACCTGTATATCTTTTTAGTAGAGAATTACTGAAAATATGTGCTGCCCCAACAGGGCATAGAATTAATATAGATTACTTTCCTAACTTCTTTCCTTGTTTTCTCAAGTTTGTTTTCCCTTATGTTATGACATACTTCCTTTGTATGTAATGCTCCACCCTTCTTCCTGTGTTATTGTACTTCCTGTGTCATGGATGCAGCTACAAGCCACATGTAGCAGGGCACATGTATTCTACATTGTAAGCTACAGACAATATCATCTTTTGACCGCATAAATACTACAACCTATTCATCTGTTTGTATCCTGTCATGTGCTGTAACCTGATGTTTAGAATAAAAGCATCTTGTGGATGGAATCAGTATTTGGTGAGTTCAAACTATCTGATGAGGATTGTGCTCAGTGATTATATCTTATACAGGCCAGGCACAAGGGATTGTCGCTTCACAACAATCGGAGTCAGAATAGTCAAAAGATGTATAGAATTCCCACAGCCTGCTGTGTATATGTGTGCGCCTGATCTGCAATCAAGCTCAGTGCCACCCACCATCAGAGTTTACTGCACCTCATGTGAATGTTAAAAACTATTTCTCTACATTGAACTGTGTTACACCACCTGTCTAAGCTGCTGTTAATCTTCTTAAAGAGACAGTACCATTTCTTGCAAAAACTTGAAAAATATCTAGACAAGACTTTGAACACCCTTTTGTGGCTGAACCAACGCAGATTTATCATGCCTCTGAACCCGCAGATGTACAGGGAGCAGATTCTGCAGATATTGCCGAACAGAGTGTAAGTACCAAACGTACAATGAAACCGACACAGAAACTCAGAGAAAACTATGAAACCACTAGAGATGAGTTCTCCAGCAATCTGTCAGACATATGTGACAGAACTTCACACTGCATGTCAGTTTTGTCACACTTTAATGATCAACCAGCTGAACTAAGAGAATCTATAGATCGCTTATCTGCTGCATAAGAATGCTATCAGTGGCTGTTTGTAAAATACACAGCTTTCTTGCAGGCCTGTAATATAGAGGACTCTTTAGCAGAACTGACCAGGGCTGATGCACTAAACCAACAAAGGGATCTCTTATTACAAATTGCCCAGTGTAAGGAAGAACTCTGCATTGCTCAACTGCAGGAGACCAGACCTCACAGACCCACATCAACCAAGCATGCTGCACGTTCTTCTAGATCCTCTTGCTCCAGAAGTTCAACATTAACCACTTCAGCCCCGGACCAATTGTCAGCCTAAGGACCAGAGGTCTTTTTACAATTTCGCACTGCACTGCTTTAACTGGTAATTGCCCGGTCATGCAATGTTGTATCCAAACGAAATTTGCGTCCTTTTCTTCCCACAAATAGAGCTTTCTTTTGATGGTATTTGAATGCCTCTGCGATTTTTACTTTTTGCGATATAAATGGAAAAAGACCGAAAATTTCGAGAAAAAAATATATTTTCTACTTTTTGTTATAAGAAAAATCCAATAAACTCAATTTTAGTCATACATTTAGGGCAAAATTTATTTCCTGACAGACTCCATGGCAGCAACGTGTGGGTTAAGTCCCGCCTCCACTACCCATAGGACACTACTCCCATAAATCTTTGCTCCCTGCCCCTGGCCGTGTTCTTTTTTTGTCCTCCTCCGAAGGACCCAGAAGTGGTCTTCCTACCTGAAGATTTATCATCCCCACGATCGAGGTCGGCCGGTCTGCGACTCTGGGTCTGGAAAGTCGCATTACTCCGCTAAGCCCTAGCTATTAGCAGGGTATGGAGTGGGCAGTGGAAGAGGCGCTGTGAAGAAGCCCATGTCCTGGCCACTGGCAGGCAGGCTGCGCATTGGTCGGATAGCCAGCTATTAGCAGGTGACCTGTTTTGCCCCCTGGAAAGTCCGGTGTCATCTTACCTTATCTTCGGCCGAGTGATCGATCGTGGTGGGAGTGGTGAGAGGTTCTAAAAGTTCTTTATGGCAGCAGTTTTTGTATCTTATTATCTGTCTTCGTTTGTTTCTGTTTGTTTGTATGTGCAGGCATGGCGGCTGGTTCTTCCGCGTTCCAGCCGCCGTTCTACTTCCGGGTTTGCGTTTTCGGCCGTACTGCGCATGCGCGAACGCGGTTGAGATCGAGGCTTGGTTTCGCGCATGCGCGATAGCGGCAAATTGCCGCTGTTTCGCGCATGCGCACAGGCACGGCGGTGACATCACAGGGGCGGGCTATTTAAATGTGGAATTTGTCTGCAAGCTTTGGGAATGCTTGCGGGCTGTTGCGGTGACTTCCCCCTGCCTCTGTGTTGCATCCACTGGTAAGTGGCATTCTGGGATAGGGAGGCTATCCCTTCCCTGTCCCTTGCACTGATCCCTTGTCATCTTTTCAGCGCGTATGGATATCGCTGAGGACATGGATTCCTTACCGCCTGCTTGTGGCCAGCCCTCTCATAAAAGGTATTTCTAATGATCACCTGAAGGTCTGGTGGGGGAGGGGTATTTATCTGTTAGCTCTGTCCTGATGTCTTGTCTCTTGTGGTTTCTTGTCTTGTTCCTTTTTCAGCCCTTCCAGGTCAGAACAGCATCGCAGCTCTCATAGAGGGAGCGACTCCTCCAAGTCGCATCACCGGCACTCCTCTTCCAAATCTAAACATTATGGTTCCTCCTCAAGATCAGGACACCGTAGTGAAGAAAGATCGCACTCCTCGAGGACTCAATCTAGTCACTCAGCTAGTGCCTGTTGGGGGGTGCAGAGCTCTTGTACCGGCAGGAAAATCTTTATGCGACCCTTGCTACGCCAAGGCTTCCAATGAAAGGGGTGACGCGGATCAACAACTTAAAACCCTGGTGGAAAAAGTTGTTAAGGAGTCCCTCAGAAATATTGAGGGCCAGTCCTATGTTCCCCCGGCAGAGCCGCCACTTTCTCCAGGAAGGGAGACTCAGCTGCAGGATACTTGGGAATCCTCTGCGCATAGCCACCCCTCAGCTGCCATATCTGACAGTGACTCTGATGAAAGTGATCCCTGTGTGGGCTTTGATTTCGCTCTACTGCCTCCTCTGGTCAGAGCTGTTAGAGAGACACTGAACTGGGAAGATTCTGTGGCTGCTCCTTCCAAACAAAGAAAATTCTTTAAGCAATTAAAGAAGGAACGGATTAATTTTCCTTTTATCTCTGAGCTAGGTGAGATTATCACAGATGAATGGGGCAAGGTGGAGAAGAAAAATTCCATGCTATCAAAGGTTTCGAAACTCTATCCTTTCAATGAAGAAGAGGTGAAGCATTTGGAGTCAGCACCACTGGTAGACGCAGCAGTCATGCGGCTGGTGAAACATGTCACTCTTCCCTTAGAGGATACCGTGTCTTTTAAGGACGTTCTGGACAGACGAATTGATGCTGATTTGAAGAGAGTGTATCTCACAGCAGGAATGGCCTGTAAGCCAGCGCTAGCTCTGGCCGCTATGTCCAAAGCAATGGAGATATGGACAGATAGTGTAGAAGAGACACTTAGAAATATCTCTGAAGATACAGCTAAGAGCTCGCCTATCCAAGAGCTTAGGCTGGCCTCCGCCTTTCTTGGGGAGGCCTCTATCGACATTATACGCCTGGTGGCTCGGGTGATGCTTTCTTCTGTTACGGCTAAACGGGCTCTTTGGCTCCGCCCCTGGCTGGCAGACCCAGCCTCAAAACAAGTATGGTGCCGCATCCCCTTTGAAGGGTCCTCCCTTTTCGGCAATAAGTTGGATGAGGCTATTACCCGAGCCACTGGTGGGAAGTCGAGGTTCCTCCCCCAGGACCGGCGTTTGCAAGCCCAGAGAAGGTCTTTTCCAAAGAGACAGTACCAGGAACGAGCCAGGGAAGCTCGCAGTTCAGACCAGGCCGTGATTTTTCCAGGTCCTGGAAATCAAGACAATCCTCTTTTAAAAAATCTACAAAAAGTGATTTGAAGGGAGAGAGGGAACCCACTTGAACAGTTTTATCAAAAAAGAAAAATTCAAGATGGAGTCTTTATCCACAATTCAACAATCTGTCCAAGCAAGGGACTGGATGGTCTCCATAGACCTCAAGGACGCCTATTTTCATGTCCCAGTTGCAGAAAATTACCAGCAGTATCTCCGCTTCTCCGTGGGCGAAAGCCATTTTCAATTTACTTGCCTTCCCTTCGGGCTATCAACTTCTCCTCGTGTATTTTCAAAAGTATTGTTGGCAGTGGTAGCTCTTCTGAGAACCAAAGGGATTCGTCTACATCACTACCTAGATGACCTTCTGTTGTTGGCTCAAGACAAGGATCAACTTCTGGTACACAGAAAGCAGGTCATCTCCACCCTACAGGAATTCGGGTGGATCTTGAACTTGGAGAAGAGCCAGCTTGTCCCATCTCAGCGGCTGGTGTTCTTAGGGGCCCTATTCAACACTGTCAGAGGCACCATCTCATTACCAGAAGAGAAGTTGTCAGTGGTCAGGGACAGAATCCGTCCAGCCCTCTCTGCCTCTCATCTCCAGGCTCTCCAGTGCCTGAAAATTATAGGCACTATGGTAGCGACAATCCCGATGGTGAGGTGGTCACAGTGGAGGATGAGGCCCTTTCAGAAGGGTTTCCTTCATCAATGGTCAGGCAGCAAAACCCAGCTGATTCGGATCACCTTATCCATGAGGAATTCCCTTCTGTGGTGGCTCCAACGGGAAAATCTCTGCAACTGCCATTCCATTCTCCCCATCTCATGGGTCACCATAACAACAGATGCCAGCAACAGGGGTTGGGGCGCCCACTGTCTGGCGGAAGTGGCTCAGGGCACCTGGATTCTCCCCTCCAGAGGGACGGTGTCGAACATCCTGGAGTTAAGGGCAGCCTTTCAAGCTCTGCTAGCCTTTCGGCATCTGATTTCAGGAGCCTCGGTCTCACTCAGGCTAGACAATACCACAGCAGTGGCGTACATAAGAAGGCAAGGGGGTACCCGAAGTCTATCCCTTCTCCAGGAGATGCAACCGATCATGACCTGGGCTCAGAGGAACCTGAAGGATCTGACAGCATCTTATGTCCCAGGGATTCAGAACGTTCAGGCAGACTTTCTTTCCCGGATACTTCTGGACAACAACGAGTGGTCTCTCCACGAGGAAGTGTTCAACTGGATCCTGACAATGGGGCTCTCCCCAGAAGTCGACCTGTTTGCCTCCCCTTGCAACAAAAAACTGGAGAAGTATTACTCAAGGTACAGGGATCCCCAAGCCTACGGGGTGGATGCCTTGACAGAGAAATGGTGGTTCCACAAGGCCTATGCCTTTCCCCCAACTCCTATTATTCATCAGTTCCTGAGGAGACTCAGGTCAGAGACAGCAGAAGTGATAGCCATAATTCCCTATTGGCCCAACAGACCCTGGTTTCCGCTTCTGATGCTCCTCAGTGTCAGGGATCCAATTCCTTTACCATCCAGGCCAGACCTTCTGTCCCAAGGGTCGAGATTACATCCTTGCCCGGATCACCTGCGCCTAAAGGCTTGGTTTTTGAAAGGGGACGGTTGAAGGCTGTCCTGAAGAAGTCATTCCCACTCTTCTTAGTGCTCGAAGAAGCAGTACTAACCGGGTATATGAGAGAATTTGGGCGAAGTTTGCAGATCACTTGTCTTCCAGGTCCAGTTCCTGTAATACCCTGACAGTCCGGGACGTTTTAAGCTTCTTGCAATCAGGATTGGATATCTCCCTTTCGGTTAGTTCTCTCCGGGTCCAGGTTTCAGCAATTTCAGCTTTTTCTGGAGTCGCATGGGCCAATCATCCCTTGGTCCAACAATTCTTCAAAGGAGCAGTCAGGCTTAGGCCACAAAGGAAGCCTAGATTCCCCAAATGGGACCTTCCATTGGTTCTAGATTTCTTCTCTCAACTTGACAGAACGCTCTCAATCAGAGAATTAACCCTTAAAACCTCTTTTCTGGTAGCCATAACTTCGGCGAAGAGAATCTCCGAAATTCAGTCTCTAGGTACAAAGGAGTAGTGATGGACGAACTTCCGACGGGACGTTTCGCGAACGCGAAACGCGAACGGACACAAACGTTCGCGAAAACGACCGTTCGCCGCGGGCTCCATTGACTTCAATGGGAGGCGAATTTCGCAAACCTTTAGGTCGAATTTGCGGCCACGGGGTAATTATTAGGGGGTAGCACGTAGTCCCACCACCTGGACAATAGCATAATACATGTATGAGGTGAATTTGGGATCGATAACTACAAGCATTTTTTTTTTATTTGGGAAATTGTTCTGACAATTCAGGACTATGGAGCTAATGAAGGCAATGGAGGAGAGGGAAGGTCAGGGACCAGGGTAGGCAAACAAGAGGGTGCAGGAGATACAGAGCACTGACAGCAGCACCGTAATACAGAGCACTGACATCAGCACCGTGACATACAGCGCTGACAGCAGCTCCGTGACATACAGCGCTGACAGCAGCTCCGTGACATACAGCGCTGACAGCAGCTCCGTGACATACAGCGCTGACAGCAGCTCCGTGACATACAGCGCTGACAGCAGCTCCGTGACATACAGCGCTGACAGCAGCACCGTGACATACAGCGCTGACAGCAGCTCCGTGACATACAGCGCTGACAGCAGCTCCGTGACATACAGCGCTGACAGCAGCTCCGTGACATACAGCACTGACAGCAGCTCCGTGACATACAGCGCTGACAGCAGCTCCGTGACATACAGCGCTGACAGCAGCACCGTGACATACAGCGCTGACAGCAGCTCCGTGACATACAGCGCTGACAGCAGCTCCGTGACATACAGCGCTGACAGCAGCTCCGTGACATACAGCACTGACAGCAGCTCCGTGACATACAGCGCTGACAGCAGCTCCGTGACATACAGCGCTGACAGCAGCACCGTGACATACAGCGCTGACAGCAGCTCCGTGACATACAGCGCTGACAGCAGCTCCGTGACATACAGCGCTGACAGCAGCTCCGTGACATACAGCGCTGACAGCAGCTCCGTGACATACAGCGCTGACAGCAGCTCCGTGACATACAGCGCTGACAGCAGCTCCGTGACATACAGCGCTGACAGCAGCTCCGTGACATACAGCGCTGACAGCAGCTCCGTGACATACAGCGCTGACAGCAGCTCCGTGACATACAGCGCTGACAGCAGCACCGTAAGCAGCCCCAGGAGGAAGTCAGCACAGCACAGGGATGGTGTGATCCCCTCATAATAAGAACCCCCAGGAGGAAGTCAGCACAGCACAGGGATGGTGGGAGCCCCTCATAATAAGAACACCCAGGAGGAAGTCAGCACAGCACAGGGATGGTGGGAACCCCTCATAATAAGCAGCCCCAGTAGAAATATGACACCGCTCAACCTCTTCAAAGAGGAGGGTAGGGGCATATAGTACGGTGTGCTTTTTTGGGTCAGGGAAGTGAGCCAAATGAATTAAGAAGGTCTGTGTGCTTGATTCCAAAAATTGTTTATAGACATATACATGGTCTACTGATCACATGTGTTGAATTCCTCCGAGATCCATGCCTCATTCATTTTTAGAAATGTGAGGTAGTTAACACTGTGGTGAGCTAGGCGAGTACGCTTATCGGTCACAATCCCCCCTGCTGCGCTGAACGTCCTTTCGGACAGGACACTGGATGAGGGGCAAGCCAACAGTTCGATTGCAAATTGGGCAAGCTCTGGCCAGAGGTCAAGCCTGCCCACCCAGTAGTCTAGGGGTTCATCACTCCTCAGAGCGTCCACATCGGCCGTTAACCCAATGTAGTCGGACACCTGACGGTCTAGGCGTTCCCTGATGCTGGATCCGGATGACACCTGTCGATGGGTCGGCTGAAAGAATGACCTCATATCCGAAGTCACCAACACATCTTCAAACCGGCCTCTTCTTGCAGGCGCTGTTGGATTGGTACCCGCAAATCCTTCTCTGGGAGTGGGAATTGCTCCTCTGCCAGCGCACGCAAAAGCAGAATGCAGCATTTCTCGAAGCAAGGCCTGGAAGTGCTGCATTCTGACAGCCCTCTGCGACGGCGGTAACATTTCCGCCATTTTGTGTTTGTACCGGGGATCTAAGTACGTTGCCACCCAGTACTGGTCCTTGACCCTCATGCTTTTTATACGGGGGTCCCTATTAAAACACTGGAGCATGAAGGCCCCCATTTGCACTCAAGCGGAAGGTATGTGGTGGTGGTGGTGTTGTTGGTGGTAGTGTCTTTGGGGGTGCACATAGCAGAGAGTGAAGAAGAGGGTGCAGATCGAGAGGATGAGGAGGGTGCAGAAGAATAAGGCTGAGTGAGCCACTCAACCAAGTCTGGTGCGTCCTTTAAAGTAATTGAACGCACCTTCTGCAACTTCCCACTTTGGCTCAAGGCTGTTGCTCCTGCCCTACCCCTACCACCCCTGCGGAAGGGCCTGCCTCTTCCTCTGCCTGTCATTTTTTAAATCACCCTGTGACAAAACTCTTAGTCCCTATACCGCTGAAGGACTGCTGCAGTATAGGGCAGCGGTCAGCAGTAGTGCACGTCAACCCTATGTATTGTGGACCGATAGCGGTCCTTACAGAACAGCAGACTGTACTGCACTCAGGCCTATGTACCGTAGCACCCTATACCAAGTTACCAGTCCTTATAAGAACTTTTGTGGACCAAGCAGGTTGTGTATTAGTGTTTAGCAGACTGTGCGTCAGTCCCTATACCGCTGAAGGACTGCTGCAGTATAGGGCAGCGGTCAGCAGTAGTGCACGGCAACCCTATGTATTGTGGACCGATAGCAGTCCTTACAGAACAGCAGACTGTACTGCACTCAGGCCTATGTACCGTAGCACCCTATACCAAGTTACCAGTCCTTATAAGAACTTTTGTGGACCAAGCAGGTTGTGTGTTAGTGTTTAGCAGACTGTGCGTCAGTCCCTATACCGCTGAAGGACTGCTGCAGTATAGGGCAGCGGTCAGCAGTAGTGCACGTCAACCCTATGTATTGTGGACCGATAGCGGTCCTTACAGAACAGCAGACTGTAACGCACTCAGGCCTATGTACCGTAGCACCCTATACCAAGTTACCAGTCCTTATAAGAACTTTTGTGGACCAAGCAGGTTGTGTATTAGTGTTTAGCAGACTGTGCGTCAGTCCCTATACCGCTGAAGGACTGCTGCAGTATAGGGCAGCGGTCAGCAGTAGTGCACGGCAACCCTATGTATTGTGGACCGATAGCGGTCCTTACAGAACAGCAGACTGTACCGCACCCAAGCCTATGTACCGTAGCACCCTAGACAGACCAAGTTACCAGTCCTGATAAAGAGCTTTGTGGAACAAGTGAGTTGTGAATGATTAGCAGACTGCAGCAGAAGGGCAGCAGTCAAGTATAATATTCTTTCTATATTTGGAAGAAAGAATATTATACGTGTACAAGCCTATTACCGTACCACTGATACCAGTCCTGAAAAGAACCTTTGTGGAACTAATAGTAACAGCAAGTCTTTAAAATTATCCTCACTGCCTGACACACTGCTTCCTGCCTGTCCCTATACAAATTGGCAAAAAAGAGTAGGCTGGAACGATTAGCTGGAACAGCTCTTTTGTGGACCTGATAGTAACAGCTAATGATGATGATGATGATGATGATGAAGAAAGACTAATCTGGCTGAGCTGTCCCTAAAATAGCAGCATACAGCGCTCTGTCCCTTTATCTAAACTGACAAAAGAAACTCAGGCTGCTGACCTAACACCTATACCAGTCCTGAAAAGAACTTTTGTGTACCAAATAGCTAGCGTTTTCTCTGTCCCTACTCCACACAGGATCCTTTCCCTACAGTGACAGAAGAAAGAATGTAAAATGGCCACCGGATCGGGTGTATTTATAGGTTAGGGGGAATGTCCAAGTGTCCATGAGCTGTCATGTCTCAATTGGTTGTCCTGTAACACATGATAAACGTGTCACGAAAGGTTAAAGTTCTTGTATACATTAAACACGTAAGTCCGCCGGGGCGAACGACGGAAAAAGGCGTTCGAACCCGCGGACGGCGAAAGTCGGAAATTCGCCGCGAAACGACCGCCGGGCGAAACGTTCGTCCATCACTACAAAGGAGCCTTTTCTCACCTTCTTTCCAGATAGGGTGGTCCTAATTCCGATGTTGGGGACAAATCCCAAGGTGACCTCTGTTTTCCATGAAAACCAGGAAATCACTCTTCCTACCTTCAATTCTGCTGGAAGTCAAGATCCACATCCACTCGATTTGGGAGTTACTCTAAAACAATATCTGGATATTACAGCTTCTTTTCGTCAATCTGACTTCCTCTTCGTACTTTTTAACGGGAAAAGTAGAGGCGCCAAGGCCTCCGTTAGATCCATCGCTGCTTGGGTAGTTCAGGCAATTCAATGGGCTTATAGAGAGAAGGGCTTGGCTCCTCCTGAGGCGGTTACAGCTCACTCTACCAGAAGTCTCTCAACCTCATGGGCGGCTTCGCACCACGTTGCACCTGATGTAATCTGCAGAGCGGCCTCCTGGTCTTCTATTCATACTTTCATGTCTCACTATTGTGTTGAGCCAGCTTCTTTATTCTCTGTTGATTTTGGTTTGAAAGTCCTGTCGGCCGACAGTGTTAAATAAATCTTTTGTTCAGCATTTTTGCCCACCCGGGTGTGTTTGGCGAGTTATTTCCCACACGTTGCTGCCATGGAGTCTGTCAGGAAAATGGAAAATTCCTATCAAAATACTTACCATAATTTTCCTTTCCTGATGGACTCCATGGCAGCAGGAGTTCCCTCCCAAATGGCTGGAGTAGGCTAGTTACCGAACACGGCCAGGGGCAGGGAGCAAAGATTTATGGGAGTAGTGTCCTATGGGTAGTGGAGGCGGGACTTAACCCACACGTTGCTGCCATGGAGTCCATCAGGAAAGGAAAATTACGGTAAGTATTTTGATAGGAATTTTCCATTTTAGCCACATGTCTTTAGCAAAAAAGATGTCAATAAGCGTATATTTATTGGTTTGCGCAAAAGTTATAGCGTCTACAAACTAGAGTACATTTTCTGGAATTTACACAGCTTTTAATTTATGACTGCCTATCTCATTTCTTGAGGTGCTAAAATGGCAGGGCAGTACAAACCCCCCCAAATGACCCCATTTTGGAAAGTAGACACCCCAAGGAAATTGCTGAGGGGCATGTTGAGCCCATTGAAATTTTTTTTTGTCCCAAGTGATTGAATAATGACACAAAAAAAAAAAAAGTTTACAAAAAGTTGTCACTAAATGATATATTGCTCACACACGCCATAGTTATATGTGGAATTGTACCCCAAAATATATTCTGCTGCTTCTCCTGAGTACGGGGATACCACATATGTGGGACTTTTTGGGAGCCTAGCCGCGTACGGCACCCCGAAAACCAATCACTGCCTTCAGGATTTCTAAGGGTGCAAATGTTTGATTTCACTCCTCACTACCTATCACAGTTTCGAAGGCCATAAAATGCCAAAATAGCACAAAACCCCCCCAAATGACCCCATTTTGGAAAGTAGACACCCCAAGCTATTTACTGAGAGGCATGTTGAGTCCATGAAATATTTTATATTTTGCCACAAGTTGCAGGAATATTACAATTTTTTTTTTTTGCACAAAGTTGTCACTAAATGATATATTGCTCACACATGCTATGGGCATAAGTGAAATTACACCCCAAAATAAATTCTGCTGCTTCTCCCGAGTACGGGGATACCACATGTGGGGGACTTTTTGGGAGTCTAGCCATGTACGGGACCCTGAAAACCAAGCACCGCCTTCAGGATTTAAATATAAAACGCTACCAAAAAAAACTGTTAGCGATCGCAGGGATCAGGCCTGACTCTGCGAACGCTGCAGTTATGTGTTTAGTGTTTTGTAAGTGACAGTGATCGATCGATATTGCACTTCGGTAGGCTGGGCGGAGGGGCAAAACGCAGGTGCCAGCAGGTATCTGGGCTGATCCCGCTAACAATGCGTTTTTTTGGAACCCTAAACTGCTGGGGACTCTAGTATAGATCTGATCAGATCAGATATTGATCTGTTAAGATTCTATACCACTACGGGAGGTGTATGCTTTGCGCGTGGGTGTTAGCGGTACTGGCACTAATCTAGCACTGCCTTGGGCGACGCAGACCCTGACCCTAAAACGTAATTGATATCACCCGCCGGGTGATCAGGGGGTTAAACCTTTATTGGGTAATAAATGGTGGGTGCCCTGATGCTATAAAAAGCAAACTAACTAACCAGAGTCACCCGTAACACTTATACGGGGATCACTGGTGAAAGGGTTAACTAGGGGCAATCAGGGGGTTAAAATCTTTATTAGGTAGTATATGGGGGTCCCTGGCGCTATATAAAAACCTGACGGGGAACCTAAATAACTAACTGGCTAACCAGTGTCACCAGTGGCACTTATACGGTGATCGCTGGTGAAAGGGTTAACTAGGGGCAATCGGGGAGTTAAAACCATTATTGGGTAGTATATGGGGGTACCTAGCGCTATAAAAACCTGGCGGTGAACCTAAAAAAATAAGTAGCTACCTAGCGGCACCAGTGACACTAATGCAGCGATCAGAAAAATTATCGCTTAGTGACACTGGCAAAAGGGGGTGAAAGGGTTAACTAGGGGCAATCAGGGGGTTAAAACCGTTATTGGGTAGTATATCGGGGTACCTAGCGCCATAAAAACCTGGCTGTGAACCTAAAAAAAATAACTAGCTACTTAGCGGCACCTGTGACACTAATACAGCGATCAGAAAAACGATTGCTTAGTGACACTGGCAAAAGGGGGTGAAAGGGTTTGTGTGCCTATGTGTGCCTACATGTCAGTGCAGTGTTGGTGCACACTTACTTTCTCTCTTCTCCTCGCAGTCCGGTCAAAAAGACTGCCCCGAGGAGAATGACATCACTTCCTCCCTGCCTGTGTTTACTATACACAGCGGGGGAAGCTTCTCATTCGCCAGGAGCAATCGAGAGGGGGTGGCCAGAAACCAACGGCCATCCCCTCATCCCGAATCGCTCCTGAAGCGAAACGGACCCTCCACCCGCTGGAAAGCAAGCACGTACATGTACAGCTTGTGCCTGTACATGCCATTCTGTTGACGTACATTGCCATGCGGCGGTCCTTAAGTGGTTAAGCAACAAGCTAATAGAGGCTCGTGCAAGTCTGGAAGAAAATAAAGTGCAAAGCTTCTTTACCAGAAAGTAAGCTTTCGGTAAATCATCCGATATTATTTGATCGGACAAGCGTAAAACTTTTCCTCGTACAATTCCAGATCGTCCGCGCTTTGTTTTGTTTAGTCAGTACAGCTGTCATCTGAAAATACTAAGCAAATACACTACAACACATGACACCTCTTCCGATTTTTTTTCTGTGGTATGAGAACTTTCGTGACTTTAGTAACCTATTCAATTTCTACTTGCGACTAGTAAGCGAAAAAAGTCGGAACGATGTGTCGTCTGATTTTCAGATTCTGTGTATGGGGCATAAGGAGGCCCTAAGATAATGTTCTGGTCTCAAGCTGTTAATAATTATTATAGCTACAATACATTAGCGTGATTGTCACTTGAAAGAATGCTCCTTACATTTGTGGTTATTAGAAAAAAATGTCCCATGTACAGATAGCTAAGAAGAACATTGGTGTGAATGATTACTTATCTGAGAGTCAGAAATTGCTTATTGCTCAAGGAACCCCTAGCAAGCTTAGGAATTTTACTCTTTAGAGCAGTGTTTTGTGCAGGATTCCTCCCTGTTTGAAAACAATGCTCTAGACTAGAGAGTAAAATTCTACAGCCTTCCGCTACAGAGAGGGAGCGATTCCATTATCGTAAGGGATTGCCTTCCTGGGTGAATCTGCCACTGACAAGGCCCTAAAGATTAAAAAAGGCTGTGGACTTCCTGCCGTAACGATTAGTAACCATGGAACACATTTTAATATAAACGTATAGTCATACTTCCCAACATTTTGAGATAGGAATGAGGGACTCATACTAGCAAATATAGTAGGACATGCCCCCTGGCACACCCCCTTAAAGGAGAATTAACCAAAAAAAAGGTTATTTAAATCCACAAGTGTTTTTTTTTTATCACTACTATTCCTTTATATTGACTTTTAAAATGTACAAATGCAGCAATTTAGAAAGTGGGTGAAATGTTTAGCACTGGGAAAGATAAAAAGTGCATTTTGTATACAACTATATAAATCAGACCAAAATTAGGGACAAATGAGGAGAAATGAGGGACAGGGGGACATTGCTCCAAATCAGGGACAGTCCCTTGAAATCAGGGACAGTTGGGAGGTATGGTATAGTGCTTGAGTACATATAACATGTTGTACTATATTTTGTAATTGAAGCTGCTGTGTTCACTTTCCAGCCACTGCATGGCTGCTGGTTTTTGTGAATACCCTTTGCAAAATGTGCATTTTATTTAAATAGGTAAATAGATAAGATGTTCACTTTAATGTAAATTTAAATTCGTTTGGTAGTCTCTTCCAGTGCCGTAATCTCTTGGTTTAGTAATCCTATGTAAATTTTACGCAGAAAACTTTCAGACTCATCTTTCACACCTAAAAAAAACGTTTGCAGTATATAGGCATATTATGCTGTGCGCATCTTGCCAGATGTGACAAGTAAGTACAAACCATAACTCAATTCAAGTTTCAACAAAAACAGGATTAACATTCGTGCCTGCCATGCATCTCAAGTCTGTACATGTAATATTTATTTGATGTGGAAGTTTCATGTCAGCAGACACTTCCAGGTTTTCTTCACTGGTACAAAGTTTGTCTGAGGCTGGATACAGCTAGCAAGTGTTAACCCTGTAACTGCTTGTGAATTGGTTTTATTTACCAGAGGTTTATTTATACCTCTCATCTTTAGAACACTACTCATATTAAAATATGCTTGCTGATGAGGCCTACTTATAAAGCATTTTCATGATAGTTATGCACTCTTTTTCAGTTTTATTGTGCAACAGCTTATAATTCAATTTGCCCGTTTTCTTTGTCTGCATGTTTACAAAGCAGATAATTGTTATTTTAGAGAATAAAGTAAATCTGTTTTTATCTGCTCCCAGTGACACTAATCGATATGCCATACATATCCACTAGTAACTAATTACTAATGTCTAATTTTCCCCTCTCATTTCTTTGTTTGGAATGAGCAGTACAAGTTAGTTGCGGTCATGTGTACTGCTCTACACACACTGCGACAACATCATAGTCCCTAGTCCATCTCAGGAGAGAGCAAGAGAAGGTGACTACATGACTACATTTCTACATACAGTGGGACCATGAAGAATGAATGCAGCCACCCTCTAACCGAATGTCAGATCACATCAGCAAAAAAAAAAGAAATATGGAGATTTGGAGGAGACTGATGGCAATAGAAGTGTTTTTTTTTTTTTTTTGAGTTAGGAACACATAACTTGAATAGATTTTTTTCTAAACCAAAGTTTAGTGTTACTATAAAAATTAAAGGGGTTGTAAAGGTTTGTTTTTTATTTTCTAAATAGGTTCCTGTAAGCTATTGCATTGTTGGTTCACTTACCTTTTCCTTCGATTTTTCTTCCTTTTTTTTACTTTGTTTTCTTTGTTTGAATTTCTCACTTCCTGTTCCTCATCAGTAAGCTGTTCAGTTAGCTGTTCTGGCTGACTAAACACCGCTTGGATGATGGTGTGAAGTTTACCGAGGAGAAACAGGAAGTGAGAAATTCAGACAAAGAAAAAAAACATTCAGAAGGGAAATCGAAGGAAAAGGTATGTGAACCAACAATGCACTAGCTTAAAGGAACCTATTTAGGAAATAAAAAACAAAGCTTTACAACTCCTTTAACACCATGTAGGATCTCTATTTCATACTTACATGTTTCAAGCTTTTATATGAGTGTTAAAGATTGGTGATGCAATAAATTCTTACGTGGAGAAGCGTTGGTGAATCGTTGATAGGTCTGAGCGGAAGGTGAGTGCATATGTTGACTGGTGGCAGATCACATGGTGTTGGAGTTGGTGTACATCGAGGAGATATGGAATTGGACACGTAAAGTTGTTGTAAACCTCATACATGAAGTATGAACAAAGCATGTCCCTCTATTAGTATGTACTTGTCTCAATCCAGAGCACAAAGTGTAATTTCTGTCTGCTACTTCGTTCCTCTGCTATCTGCATGAGTCATTTCTGACAAGTATTCCTGACAAAAAAGAGAGAAAAAAGGTGACGGGGGAAGGACCTCTAGCTGACTGACAGCCTCGGCTCTGTTCCTGTGTGCTGCGTGAAGAGTGTGTCTCTTACATCCAATCAGCTCTTGGAGTTCTCCTCACTGAGCTCTTTGGAGTGTAATTTCAGCTCTCTGCCCGTTTTTAAACTCTCAGACAGGATTTTTAACCCTTTCATGACTAAGCCTATTTTTGGCATTTGGTGTTTACAAGTTAAAATCCATATTTTTTGCTAGAAAATTACTTGGAACCCGCAAAAATTATATATATATATATATATATATATATATTTTTAACAGAGACTCTAGAGAATAAAACAGCGATTGTTGCAATATTTTATGTCACACGGTATTTGCGCAGTGGTGTTTTAAATGCAACTTTTTGGGAAAAGGGACACTTTCATGAATTAAAAAAAAAAAAACAGTAAAATTAGCAAAAATTTTTTGCATAATGTGAAAGATAATGTTACGTTGAGTAAATAGATACCAAACATGTCACACTTTATAATTGCACGCACTCGTGGAATGACGACAATGTACGGTACCTAAAAATATCAATAGGTGACGCTTTAATTTTTTTTTACGGTTACCAGGTTAGCGTTACAGAGGAGGTCTAGTGCTAGAATTATTACTCTCGCTCTGACGATCGCGGCAATACCTCACATGTGTGATTTGAACACCATTTACATATGCGGGCGTGACTTCCGTATGTGTTTTCTTTGCTTTAAAAAAAAAAATGTATCACTTTTATTGCTGTCACAAGGAATGTAAACATCCCTTGTGACAGTAATAGGTGGTGACAGGTACTCTTTATGGAGGGATTCCTCCTTTACACTTCAATGTATTCAGATCACCGAAAACGGCAATTCTGAATAGTGTATATTTTTTTAAAACCGGCGCCATTGTCAGTCGAGTAAACGGGGAGTGACGTCATGACGTCGCTTCCGTGTTTACTATTAGGAGACTGAAATGAAGCCGCTTAATACTTCATTCCAGTCCCTGCCCAGCAGCCAGAAGCAGCAGATCGTGATTCGGTGCTCCCGATTGAGCAGGAGCACCGGTAACAGTGGCGGGAGGTGGCGGGAGGGGGGACGTCCCCTCCCGCTCCTCCGGCATAACAGCCGAGGAGCTTTTAGCCGCATCGGTTGTTATGGCTGGATAGCCAATCGCTCGCTGTGAAAAAATGATACCGGGAAAAGACCTGCAGGTGCGGGCATCATCCCGGTATAACCCCCGGAAGCCGAGTACGCACATCTGCGTACGCTCGGCGGGAAGGGGATAAATTCTGGACTTTGAACAGAGATGACAGCAGATAAACAGGTACAACTTACATAGGAGAATTTGTTTCATCTCTTTGTATCATCAGAGGCTATAGACTGCTAACATGCTGACATGGTCTTTTTTTGATTATGCATTGTATTTCTTTATCTGGTTGTGCAAGCTCTTTTTAAGGCCTTTTTACCACTGTTTCATCACAGCACATATATTGATATTTGAATATGCATATTCCCTTGTAGTGTTTTCAGCTCGCTCTTCACAGGCCTTGCTGTTCTTCAGTGCGTTCGGTTAAGTTCGTTCTGACCAGCCGACCGTTTTAAAACCATGGTGTGGGTACGTACTCGTCGTATAGTTCGTGCTGTGTGGGGGCTTGGTGTTGGGGTTTATACTTTGACCCAAGACCAGTCCATGAACAGGGCGAGGAGGAGTTCATGGACCAAGAATTGGTTACTCCAATTCTCGCACATGCCATTTCTTCATGAGATCCAGGAGAATAATCCTGATGATTTCAGGAATTATATCAGGATGACGGACCCCATTTTTCACCAGCTGTTGACTTTGCTCACCCCTTATATCAGCAGGCAGGATACCTGCATGCGGCAGCCATCACTACTGAGTAGAGGCTAGTCACCGCGTTGCGGTACTTGGCGACTGGGAGAAGCTTGCAGGACCTCAAGTTCTCAACAGGCATCTCCCGCCAGGCTCTGGGGATCATTATTCTAGAGACCTGTTCTGCCATCATCCAGGTCCTGCAGAAGGACTATATTAAGGTAAGTTTTCTCCTTTAACATCACATTATATTTATTTCATCATTCCCAAATTACCATGATTGGAATATGCTGTGAATGTCCCCTTTATTCTCATGCATGCTGGAAGCTTTTAATGCCCCTTTTTTGGCCTACATGCATATTTGCCTTCACTAACCTCCCCAGCATGCTATCCTTGGCCCATATACATCGATAGCCTAGTCCTTTAACAATGTATATTGTCAGCTCCATTGTACTGCTTTTCCTGAAACACCCCTAAAATGTGTCCAAATGTTATTTGTGTCCTTAAATTCATGTATAACACCAACCTCCCCCCCCTAAAATGTGTACTGGAGGCGTCTTTTTTTTTGCCTCCCAAAGTCACCTCAAACCTTTCCCCCCCCCTAATACAATTTTATCAATGGTCCATCAGAGGGGGTGAGGAATCTGATAAGCGGGCCTCATATTTTTTGTCTTTAAATACTCCTTAAAATAAATGTTATACTGATGTTGTGCAAGAATGTTTTTTGTGTAATCTGCTTGCAATGTTATGTGCAAAAGTACTTATATTTTTTTTCTTGTTTAACTCCACAGTTTCCTTCAATGTAATAGGAATGGGAGACTATGGCCTCCCATTTTTCTGACCGTTGGGACTTTCCCAACTGTGGAGGGGCTATAGATGGGAAGCATGTCCACATTGTGCCACCACCCCATTAGGGGTCTTACTATTATAACTATAAGGGGTTTAATAGTGTAGTGTTAATTTCGGTGGTGTCAGCACACTATGAGTTCCTCTATGTGGACGTGGGGGTGGAATGGCCGGATGTTGGATGGAGGAGTCTTCGCCCAGATGGAGTTTTACCAACGTCTCCAGGTGGTCTGGTCGCCTGGCATTGCCACCTGATGCGGACAACGTGGATGGACTCCCCTTTGTCTTTATTGCAGATGAAGCATTCGGTCTCAGCGAGCACCTGATGAGGCCATTCCCCCAAAGGACCCTCACCCCAGAGAGGAGAGTTTTTAACTACCGGCTGGCCAGAGCAAGAAGAGTCGTTGAGAATACCTTTGGGATAATGGCCAGCCGGTTCCACCTGTTTCTGAGAGCAATCCATATGGCGGACTACAAAATCAACCATATCATCCTATGCTGCTGCATACTGCACAATTATTTAAGAAAAAATGCACAGAATTTTATATAGCCTCAGTTGGGCCTGGGGCCGGACTTATTACAGAGAATTCCCTAACGGCCTGGATACTGGCCGTCCTAGCTTGGCCCCCCAAAGCGCATTTGAAGTTCAGGAGAAATATGTAAATTATTTTATGGGTAGGGGGCTATTGCTATGCCAGACAGTGTCTTAAAATTTTTTCATAAAAAAAATATTATCTGATAAAATCTTGAAATTTCTTTATTACTTGTGTTTCTTTTTGGCTGTCTCCTAAGTTCTCCTAGTGCACCTGTAGTGCCAAGTCGATGTTCCTTTAGTAAATAAGCCCCACTGTCACTGTAAACACAAAATTACTTACAAAACTGGTATTGAGCATTGAAAGAAGAAGCCACACATTGTTGATTCTCAAATTTTTTAATCTGTGCACATTCACATGTGCGTTAGAATTTTTTTTAGAAAAATATTTTTTTTTTCTCAATTTTTTTTTTTTTTTTTTACAAACAGGCATGTTTTAAAACATAACATACACAACTCTGGAACTTACAAAATTTAAGATATAAAAACTGAAAGCAATATCAGACATTATAGTGTCAAAAATGTCTTGATACTGCCTTCATCGAATGAGGTGATGTCACCCCTGTAAAAGCCACATTTTGAAGAAGCACAAAAATTGGGAGTCCAAATGGGTATTTCCCTCCTGATCCCATGCCTAACGTCAACATGTGCTATCTCCCTTTATGGGGGATCAATGGACGTGTTTTGGGGGGGCAACCCCTTCCTCTCACCTGCTAGAGTTACGAGGTGTTGCGCCCACAAAATGCATACATTGAGATCCCCTGATGGCAGATAACACATGTTGACACACTGTGGGCATCTTCAAAATTTGGCTTTTAAAATGTAAAAACAAAAATTGGGTTTAGTCCAACAAAAGGGTAAATGGATGGGATTTGAAACCAATTTATTAGGGCTGCAACTAACGATTATTTTCATAATCGATTAATCGGCCGATTATTTTTTCGATTAATCGGATAAAATCATAAAAAAACGAGGTGCTATTTCTCCAGTGAACACCAATGATGGGGCGCTATTCCTCCCGGGGACACCAATGATGGGGCGCTATTCCTCCCGGGGACACCAATGACGGGGCGTTATTCCTTCTGGGAACACCAATGACAGGGCGTTATTCCTCCCGGGGACACCAATGACGGGGTACTATTCCTCCCGGGGACACCAATGACGGGGTGCTATTCCTCCTGTAGACACCAATGACGGGGCACTAATCCTCCCGGGGACACCAATGCCGGGGCGCTATTCCTCCAGGGGACATCAATGACGGGGCGTTATTCCTCCTGGGGACATTAATGCCGGGGCGTTATTCCTCCCGGGGACACCAATGCCGGGGTGTTATTCCTGCCAGGGACACCAATGCCGGGACGTTATTCCTCCCAGGGACACCAATGCCGGGACGTTATTCCTCCCGGGGACACCAATGATGGGGCGTTATTCCTCCCGGGGACACCAATGATGGGGTGCTATTCCTCCCGGGGACACCAATGATGATGCGCTATTCCTCCCGGGGACACCAATGATGGGGCGCTATTCCTCCCGGGGACACCAATGATGGGGCGCTATTCCTCCCGGGGACACCAATGATGGGGCGCTAATCCTCCCGGGAACACCAATGATGGGGCACTATTCCCCCCCAGAAACACCAATGGGCACTATTCCCCCCCTCCCCCTCCCAGAAACACCAATGGGGCACTATGACTATTCCCCCCTTCCCTCCCAGCAAAACCAATGATGGGACACCCCCCTCTCCCCAGGAATACTTAGTTGGGGCACTGGTCAGTGAATGTTGTACTGTGTATGTATGCATGTTTTTACTGTGTAGTGTATTGTACTGTATATAGCCGCTACCTTTTCACAATGTGCAGCTCAACAGCTTGGCTCTCCTCACAGCTTCTTGCCCTCGCCTCTGTTCCATCAAGGCAGCAGCGGGCAGGGCTGAGAAGATCTGTGGGAATGACGTCAGCGAGGAGGAGAGGCGTGCCGCAGACGTGCAGCGGCGTGGATGTGCCTGGTCACAGACAGCAACACAGGATTACACAGGAGGGAAGGATTTTTTTCACGGGTGGACAGGAGGAAGGTGTGGACCAACAAATCAATAATGAAAATCGTTGACAGCGATTTTCATTATCGATTGTCATCAATAATATCGATTAATCGTTTCAGCCTAACAATTTATATTCTTCCAACACATCGATCATGTTCTTCATTTGTTGTTCCATAACATTCAATTTCTTCTTTATAATGTCTATTTTATTATTCCACAGCATGATCGTGGATGAGCTTTTGTGCGCTGTCACTTGTGAAAGGTTCAGCTTGCTGTTCAACAACCAGCACATCACCTAAAAATTGGTTAAAAACATGTATTATAAATATGCAGGCATACATAGATTACCTGAAGCTGGGGTGTCAGACACTAACCTGTTTGGGTGACAATCTCGCCCACTTCCTCCACCTCTCCTTCCTCCAGATCCACGGGGGGTCTTGAGCTGATTTCTTCTTTATGGTGATGTGGGGGGGTCCCTGGTGTCCTTTGAGTGGTGTCCTCCGAGTCTTTTCTCCCCTATGAGAATGAAACAAAAGGTATACTTAGCACACAGATATTTGAGTCCAGAAATAGGAATATGAAACATTGCTTGGAAGTGGTGTACAATTGTCTGTTTGGGCAGAGTTCCAAGTTGAAGACATGATTAATTTCCTTTTAACCAAGCTGTAATACTTACCTTTTTTGGACAAGTTACACAGATGGAGACACCCCAAGTATCCACCTGTGTGGGTCACCCTAAAAAATGTGCTCTGGTGTCCCACACTAGTGCTCCTGAGTCCAGATGTGTAAACAGTTGCTGAGTGTCCTCTCCTTAGATTCCACTGAATCAAGTTTGCAATTCATTCCAGTTTCAAAGACATCTAGACAACAATGTTCTGAACTTCTTTTAATACAAATTAGCATGACCAAATGTAGTTAACCCTGTATCAGCTAAAAACATTGTATTTAGTTGGAAAACGAACAATGTTTCCTACGAACTATTACTGTGCCCACGAACATGAAAGTAGCCATTTAAAACTGTACAACAGTAAAGAAAAGCACATGGAGCAGCTTGCAAGTTAATAATCATAATAGCAACACACGACAAGTACTTACTTTTTTGAAGTATTTTCTTTATCGTTCTGTACTGATCCTGCTCCCTTAATTTTAGGTCTGACCAGCGTTTTCTTAATTGCTTCTTTGATCGTCGTATCCCAGATTTCTGCCGCAGACTCTTCACCACTTTAATCATGATTTTGGCCTTTCGCAGATTGGGGTTTGGGTACAGCCCATTCTTTCCATCATATCTTTAATATGTGGACCGTCTCCACCATCTCCTCAAAGGACATATTGGAGGCCTTAAACCTCCTCCTGGATCAGGACGTTTCGGTATCCGGGCTTTCCTCCTCATTACTACTAGTAGTATTTACCTGCTGTGTCTCCACCATGTTCCTCTCCCAGTGCGACAAAAAAAACAGGGTGGGGACTCTTTGAGAAAGAACGTCAGGGACGGGTGACGTGGGCAGAGTCTCACTCATGTGCAATCTATATCAAGCTAACACGCATGTGTCGTACGTACAATCTGTGTGTGGAGGAAGGACAAACGGAAGTTTGCAAGCCTCCAAAACAAAGGTAAAATTTGTACTTGGCTCATCACAGTGGCCTATACTGCTTCATGATTGAGGCCTATATTGGGATATGATAATGAGAGTTTAGGCTGACATTTGCTGTGTATTATCTTACAGCAAAGATGAATCACCTTAAGGACCCAGAATTCATGGCCAGTTTCATAGACAGATACTGGGAGATGAGGAATTTGTGGAAGGTGAAGCACAGCTTATATTATAATAAACAAGCTAGTAGGTCAGCGCTGGAGAAACTTCTGGAATTTGTGAAGACTCGGGTCCCCAATGCAAACATGAAGTTTTTGGAAAATAAAATTGGGATCTTGAGGAACATGTATAAGAAGGAGCATAGTAAGATCCAAAAATCACTCCTATCAGGAGCATCAGCAGAGCAAGTGTATGTCCCCAGGCTGTTGTACTTCAACAAACTGCGGTTTCTGGACGACCAGACTGAAGCCAGGGAATAACTTTCTACCCTTTCCTGCAGCCTTTTCTCCACCCTTCCCCCAACCCCAGCAGAGGCTGACGAGGAACAACCTTGCCCTTCCATCCTGGAAGAAGTGGATGTTGATGAAGCAAAAAGGAAAACTATGTCCCTTTTTTATACACAGGATGAGCTCAGCCAGGAGGAGTGTCTAGAAAGCGTCAGCCGGGAGGAAGCCATGCCCAGTGGCAGCCAGGAGGAGGCGTGCCCAGTGGCAGCCAGGAGGAGGCCGTGCCCAGTGGCAGCCAGGGGGTGGCATGGCCCAGTAGGAGCCTCACCCAATCCCAGGTGCCTCCCCCCAAAAAGCCCAGGAAGGGGACGATGCCTCATTAGGGAAGCCAGAGATTTCCTCAGGAGCCCCCCCAACGCTGAAGAGGCCTATGGCTGCTATCTAGCCACCAAGTTGCTAGAATTGGAGAAGGGCCAACACCTCCTCGGGGAGGGAATTTTTTGATGCCCTTCAGGAGGGGTTGAGGGGCCAGCTGACTGAGAACAGACACATATATGAGCAAGCCCATCCTCCTCTTCCTACCACAAGTCCACCACCAGAGCCACAGCCTCCAAGGAAGGCTGCAGAGAAGGCTGCAGGTAAGCATGGAGGGAAGTCTGCAGGGAAGACAAGAAAGTGATGGCCTGGGTTCAGTCTGGTCTGACAGAAGACACAGGCTGTTGTAGTACCACAGCTTGGGGAGAGATATGTCATCTGCTGCTGGTCCTGAGCTCTTTTCCACAGACTTGATGTGTGCCCTGGGGGCCAAAAGGCTTCTCAAATTCCAAAAGTTTCTCCAGCGTTGACTTCCTCTTTATTTTGTTACCCGGATATACTTTCCTATGTGTTTTTCTTCAAATAGAACAGTTTGTTTGTGAGTAGGCAGGTACATTTCAAAAAGACAATGTCAAATTTACAAGGGACACCAACCTCCTTGAGGTTAATAAAAAATACAAGATAATAATGTTATTGAGGTAACTTGACACAAAAAAAAATTATATGGAGATCACTAGAAACTAATTTTTATGTAATCCTAAAAAAAATCTTGATGAAATAACATTTTTTAAAAGAGGACTATAAAAAAAAATTGTAAACATTATCATGGAGATCGGCTTTTAAAAAATAGAATATTATTCATGAGATCAGGATAAATAATGAAGAAATATGTTTGTAAGAACCCTGTGTGAATATGAGCAGCAAAACAACTTTATCAAATCTTCTAGGATTATAAAGAAGAAAAGAATGTGCTGCTTTAAAAGATCACAGAATTAGCAGCGTGAGGAATGTGCTAGCTCCAATACGAACACCAGTTTTACCACACCAAACGCTTATGTCTCATACTTGCTTCAGAGCATGTGTCGTTTTTGGTCTGTCGGAACAGCATACAGACAAGCGGTTTTCCCGATAGGAAGTGGTTCCGTCGGAAATATTTAGAACATGTTCTATTTCTAGGTTCTTCAGAATTTTCGAAAAAAAAAAAAGTCAGATGAGGCATACACATGATCGGAATATACGATGAAAAGCTTCCATCAGACTTTTTCTGTCAGACATTGTGCTGCCCCAGGCAAGACTAAAATCCGATGCCCCCCATCTAAATTTGTTCCACCCCTTCCTTCTCAAGTGGCTATTTGGGTTCTCTGGTTGATCTCTGGTGGTTATGCGGGCTCTCTGGCGGCTGTTCAGGGTCTTTGGTGGCTGTGTGGGGTCTCTGGTGGCTATGTGGGCTCTCTGGTGGCTGTGTGGGGCTCTGGTGGGTGTGCAGGGTCTCTGGTGGCTATGCAGGATCTCTGATGGCTGTGTAGGGTCTCTGGTGGCTATGCGGTCCAAGCATGAATGAACCCTGGGTCCTGAGATCTAAGGGGTCACATCATTAGATCTCAGCAGTTCAAGCTTTAAGTTGTAGTCCTTCACTAGTTAGGGGGTGTCACATCCTCAGCTCTGAGGGGTTCATGCTTGAACTTGCAGTCCTTCACTTTTGGGATGGTCCCAGCAGTAAACCCTGAGGATTTGACCCCCAAAAGTGAAGGACTACAAATTCCAGCATGTACCCTTTAGATTTAAGGATGTAACCTCCTAGATCTCACAGGTTCATGCTGGGACCTGTAGTCCTTCACTAGCTGGGGAGGGAGCAGGGCGTCTCACATCATCAGCTCTGAGGGGCTCATGCTGGGACCTGTAGTCCTTCATTTTTGGGGGTCACATCCCCCAAAAGTGAAGGACCAAAGTCCCAGCATGAACCCCTCCTTTTTGTATGGGTCTCTGGCTCTGCAGTGACTGTGCCCGGATCCCTCATGATGACACTGCACACACTGAATCAATCTGGCCCTCACCCTAACCTTACACTTTAATTCCTTTCTTCCCTCAGAGAATGCCAGAGGCCCGGAGAAGATAGAGGAGGTGGGTGGACTGTAGAGAGCACTAGGCATGGAGAAGGAGCTAGCTAAATCCTCCTCCTCTTTGAATGCTGGCGCTGCCTCTGGCTCCCTCTGCATTAGGGTGGGGAGTCTCGACTGTGACGTCACTGGTTGCTATATGCTAGGCGGAGGTAGCAACCAGTGGCCAGTAGAGCCTCAGACAGCGAACACACACTGAATCAATCTGGCCCTCACCCTCACCTTACACTTTAATTCCTTTCTTCCCTCAGAGAATGCCAGAGGCCCGGAGAAGATAGAGGAGGTGGGTGGACTGTAGAGAGCACTAGGCATGGAGAAGGAGCTAGCTAAATCCTCCTCCTCTTTGAATGCTGGCGCTGCCTCTGGCTCCCTCTGCATTAGGGTGGGGAGTCGCGACTGTGACGTCACTGGTTGCTATATGCCAGGCGGATGTAGCAACCAGTGGCCAGTAGAGCCTCAGACAGCGGTGGGGATGGAGGTGGAGGCAGATCCAGCCTTATGACTGGGTTCTTATACCTAACCGGTTCTCAGTCTAGTCTATATGCACCCCATGCAGTGGCCTATTTTTGGAGCATGAAATCGGCGGCCCAGTCCGCCCCTGTTCTTTGCTTTCCTTTGCAAATGGACTGCTCACTAGTATGCCTTCTGCTGGGGGGTGGCACTGGCCCCCTGTAAAATTGCTGTCAAGGCAAATGCCCCTGCCAAGAGCCCAACCTTTAATTAGGGATTTCTTTACTTCAGTAATGCACTGACCAGGTGTAATGGGATATGAATCAGATCAATAGATATGCATTCCTGGAATGTAAAACAATTGTAAGTTTTAGAACATGTAGCATTCTTAAGATGCTAAGTTTATATAAATTATTGCAAAAAAAACAATCTTGCTATGGTCACTTACATACAGAAGGGCATTTTGCAATTTTGCTTGCTAATGAAGAATTTATAAAGACATTCTTCTTAACATTCTAAATCAGGGGTGTCCGCATGTGACCCAAGATGGCTAAGAATGCAGCCCAACATAAAATAGTAAAAATACTTAAAAATTTTGATTTTTTTTTTGTTGTTGTACAAAGTAGTTTACACTTACACTTACACACAAGAAAAAAATGACAGTGTCTCTTTACTGGGCTTTTATACATTAGAACCAAAATATCTGATGAGCACCTTGAGAATTAATTAAGAATTGCTACTACATCCTTCCAACCAGATATTGATGTGTTAGTTTATGAAAAACAGTGTCAGATATTGCACTGGTTTTATGTTACCCTCTTTTACTTTACTTTTATAATAAATATTACAAAAAAAATAAGTTTTATTACTCACATATGTACATTATCGACATCAGTGATCGTTCATGTGTGATCTGCCTATTTTTTTCTGATCATCAGCTATCCTTATTGTTAGTGTATTTTCTGTGTGGCCTAAGACAATTCCTCTTCTTCTAATGTTACCCAGAAAAGTCAAAAGGTCTGACACCATTGCTTATTGGGGAGATTATTTTCTAAAATGTTTGACTAATCTTCATATAACAAAGAATAATCCCTCCAATAAGCATGTGCTGCATTCAAATATTGCAGTGATTGATAAAGTGCAGCACAAGGGATGGACACATATCACCCTCCGTCATTCTTTGCGCACTATTAAAAAGAAAGAATATGAGATCCCTTTCGAATGTCTTTTAACCTGAAATGTATTTCTCAGCAGATCATGATGTTAAAGAACCAGTTGAGGATACGGAGCCCAGCACAATGTTGTTTGAGACCGTAAGTAATTTGTTTGTGTAAAGATGTACTCTAGTTACTGTACAGTATATTTGCCCAGCAAACCCCCATCCATCCATGTCTCCATGTTCTATTTTGTTGAGAATTCACTTTGAGAAAGACTCCTTACCATTTTTAGCGGTGGCCATCTTGAATATGAGCAAGTTATTCATGTAGCATTTACCCCCTGGAATCCATCTGCCTTTAGCTCAGGTATGCAGGCAAGAGTGTGTGCTTAGCTGAGAAAGTCCCATCACATCTCCTCCAGATGAAAGAAATAAAATGCCCATGAGGACTCCTGGGATGTATGACATCATTTTGGCCTAGGCCAGAAAGCAGATGAAAAAAATGTAAAAAAATAAATAAATAATTAAAACAAGAAAATATAATATACTTTCCTATCTATTTACTAATATTCAACGAGCAGTTGGCACTCGACTAATTTTTTGCAGCACAATGGAATTACTGAGGCAGGAGACTGACCAGCGATAAAGTTGATGCAAACCTTTTGGTATTTAGTTTGCTAAATCATGTATCATAAACAACTGCCATTTTTCCCTTTAGAAAATACAGTTTTTAACTTTTTTATCCTGTTGCATCTCTGTGCTGTTAATCTTATACAGCCTCTTTGCAGTTACTTCCTGTTCACATACACTCCAGCAATGGCTGCATGGCATTTCTCAGGTTTAGATTCCTCGATGTGAATGACAGTAACAGTGAACCACGTCTGCATAATGTATGTTTAACCACTTACAGGCCGGACCATTTTGCTGGTCAAAGACCAGACCACTTTTTGAGATTCGGCACTGCGTTGCTTTAACTGGCAATTGCGCAGTCGTGCGACGTGACTCCCAAGCAAAATTGATGTCCTTTTTTCCCACAAATAGAGCTTTCTTTTGGTGGTATTTGATCACCCCTGCGGTTTTTATTTTTTGCGCTATAAACAATAATAGAGCGTCAATTTTGAAAAAAAAAACATTATTTTTTACTTTTTGTTATAATAAATATCCCCCAAAAATATATAAAAAAACTTTTTTTTCCCTCAGTTTAGGCCAATACATATTCTTCTACATATTTTTGGTAAAAAAAATCGCAAGCGATTATTGATTGGTTTGCGCAAAAGTTATAGCGTTTACAAAATAGGGATAGTTTTATGGCATTTTTATTAATAATTTTTTATTTATTTTTTTACTAGTAATGGCAGCGATCAGCCATTTTTATTGTGATTGCGACATTGCGGCGGACACATCAGACATTTTTGACACATTTTTGGGACCATTGTCATTTATACAGTAATCACTGCTATATAAATGGAGTGATTCCTGTGTAAATGACACTGGCAGTGAAGGGGTTAACCAGTGGGTGGCAGTGTAGGGGTTAAGTGTTCCTAGGGGTGTGTTACTAACTGTGGGGGGGTTGGGCTTTCATTTAGTGAACACTGATCTCTGCTCCAATCACATGGAGCAGAGATCAGCATCACTAGTTGCTAGGCAGAATGGGGAAATGCTGTTTACACGGCATTTCCTCCATTCAGCTGTCCCGTGATATGATCACGGGTATGCCCGCGGCGATCGAGTCCGCGGGACCCGCAACCGAACTCACGGGGGTCCCGACCGGAATGCGAACGCGCCGCCGGCGGCGCGCTCGCGATGGCAGGGCGGCAGTGAAGATTGGACGTACCTGTACGCCAATATGCCTGCCCGTGCCATTCTGCCAACGTACATTGGCGCGCGCCGGTCAGGAACCGGTTAAATGGCCATTTGTAGTTTCCATTGGAGCCTATGTGAGAAGATAACACTTAGGTCGCGTACACACGCGCGGACTGTTCGCCCAACCTTGTTCGTCAAACAGTTTGACAAACAGTCCGCTCAAAATTAGCATGAGCAGACTTGACCACACACGATGAACGAACAGTCCGCTGAAACCGTGCGGGATGACGTGAACGGCACGTACGACGGGACTAGAAAAACGACGTCCTGTACACTGCAATGCAACCTTCGGCGTGTAAATTCTTTCTGAGCATGCGCGAGACTTAGTTTGACGAACAAGCCTACACACGAGCGGACTGTCCGCTCAAACCAAGTTTCAGCGGACAGTTTTACGGGATTTCCGAAAAACTTTGTTCGTCAGACTGTCCGCTGAAGCCCACACACGAGCGGACTGTCCGCTGAAACACTGTTCAGCGGACAAAGTTGGGCGAACAGTCCGCCCGTGTGTACGCGGCCTTACAGTGCCTTCAAAAACGATTCATACCCCTTGAAATTTTCCACATTTTATCACATTGCAACAAAAACGTAAATGTATTTACAAAGTGGCACATAATTGTGAAGTGGCAGGGAAATGATAAATGGTTAGAACATGGGAAGAATTCCCCCACAGTGAGGTTTTTAGGCAGCAAAAAATGAAAAGGATGAATAATGTTTAAAAATTCAATATTTATTGATGTGAAAAAACATGGGTTTTTTCACATCAATAAATGGGTTGAAACGTGTCAAGGTTACATTCTCACATTATTGAAATTTTTTGTATAATGTTGATATGAAATTGTCGTCTGCAACTGTATATCCATTTTCTTTATAATTATTTTCCTACTGGAGCTCATTTTTAATCATTGTGTTATGTTTTTTCACATCAATGAATATTGAATTTTTATACATTATTCATCCTTTTCATTTTTTGATGCCTAAAAACCCCTCTGTGGGGGAATTCTTCCCATTTTCTGTATCTTGGGGGTGAGCAACACTCTCTAATCTTTTTTGGTATGTGTCTTTCCTTTGCTGAATGATAAATGGTTTTCACATTTTTTTACAAATAAATATCTGAAAATGTGGCGTACATTTGTATTCAGCCCCCTTTACTCTGATACCCCCAACGAAACTCTAGTGGAACCAATTGCCTTCAGAAGTCCCCTATTTAGTAAATAGAGTACACCTGTGTGTGATTTAATCTCAGTATAAACACAGCTGTTCTGTGAAGCCTTCTGGGGTTTGTTAGAGAACCTTAGTGAACAAACAGCATTATGAAAGCCAAGGAACACACCAGACAGGTCAGGGATAAAGTTGTGGAGAAGTTTAAAGCAGGGTTGGGTCATAAAAAAAAATATCCCATACTTTAACCGGTTCCCGACCAGCGCACGCCGATGTACGTCGGCAGAATGGCACGGGCAGGCATATTGCTGTACAGGTACGTCCAATCTTCAATGCCGCCCTGCCATCGCGAGCGCGCCGGCGCTGGCGCGCTCGCGTGCCGGTCGGGACCCCTGTGAGTCTGGGCGCGGGCCCCGCGGACTCAATCGCTGCGGGCATACCCACGATCATCTCACGGGACGGCTGAATGGAGGAAATGCCATGTAAACAGCATTTCTCCATTCTGCCTAGCAACTAGTGACGCTGATTTCTGCTCCATGTGATTGGAGCAGAGATCATTGTTCACTAAATGAAAGCCCAACCCCCCCACAGTTAGTAACACACCCCTAGGAACACTTAACCCCTACACTGCCACCCACTGGTTAACCCCTTCACTGCCAGTGTCATTTACACAGGAATCACTCCATTTATATAGCAGTGATTACTGTATAAATGACAATGGTCCCAAAAATGTGTCAAAAATGTCCGATGTGTCCGCCACAATGTCGCAGTCACAATAAAAATCGCTGATCGCTGCCATTACTAGTAAAAAAAATAAATAAAAAATTATTACTAAAAATGCCATAAAACTATCCCTATTTTGTAAACACTATAACTTTTGCGCAAACCAATCAATCGCTTATTGCGATTTTTTTTTACCAAAAATATGTAGAAGAATACGTATCAGCCTAAACTGAGGGAAAAAAAATGTTTTTATATATATTTTTGGGGGATATTTATTATAACAAAAAGTAAAAAATAATGCGTTTTTTTCAAAATTGTCGCTCTATTTTTGTTTATAGCGCAAAAAATAAAAACCGCAGGGGTGATCAAATACCACCAAAAGAAAGCTCTATTTGTGGGAAAAAAAGGACGTCAATTTTGTTCGGGAGCCACGTCGCATGGCCGCGCAATTGTCAGTTAAAGCGACGCTGTGCCGAATGGCAAAAAGTGGTCTGGTCTTTGACCAGCAAAATGGTCCGGTCTGTAAGTGGTTAAACATCTCACGGAGCACTGTTCACTCCATCATCTGAAAATGGAAAGAGTATGGCGCAACAGAAAACCTACCAAGACATAGCTGTCCATCTAAACTGAAAGGCTGGTAAGGAGAGAATTAATCAGGGAAGCAGCCAAGAGGCTCCTGGTAACTCTGGAGGAGCTGCAGAGATCAACAGCTCAGGAGGGAGAATCTGTCAGGACAACGATTACTCCACAAATCTGGCCTTTATGGAAGAGTGGCAAGAAGAAAGCCATTTTTGAAAGAAAGCACCGTTTGCAGTTTGCAAGAAGCCATATTGGGGACACAGCAAACATGTGGAAGAAGGTGCTCTGGTCAGATGAGATAAAAATTGAACTTTTTGGCCTAAAAACAAAACACAGATGTGTGGTGGAAAACTAACACTGCACATCACCCTGAACACACCACCGTGAAACCTGATGGTGGCAGCATCATGTTGTGGGGATGCTTTTCTTCAGCAGGGACAGGGAAGCTGGTCAGAGTTTATGGAAAGATGGATGGAGCCAAATACAGGGCAGAAAAGAAAAGAAAACCTGTAATGCTGCGTACACACAATTGAAATTTCGGGCAGCAAAGGACCGATGAGAGCTTTTCATCGGAAAATGCGACCGTGTGTAAGCTCCATCGGAATTTAGCTGGCTGAATTCCCGCCAGCAAAAATTTGAGAGCATGTTCTCAAAAAAACTTTCTATTGGAAATTCTGATCGTGTGTATGCAATTCCGACGCACAACAACTCACGCATGCTCAGATTCAACTAGGAGATGGAAGCTATTGGCTACTGGGTATTGAACTTCCTTTTTCTAGTCCCGTCGTACGTGTTGTACATCACCGCTTTCTTGACGGTCGGAATTTGGTGTGACAGCTTGAGCGAAATCCCGTTGGCATTCTGTCGGGAAAACCATCAGAGCTTTTTCCGACCAAAATTCTGATTGTGTGTACGCGGCATTAGAGTCTGCAATAGACTTGACAATGACCCTAAACATACAGCCAGAGCTACAGTGCAATGGTTTAGATCAATATTCATGTGTTAGAATGGAGAGTAGGCTTTTAGGCTGGGTTCACACTAAAACACGCAGTGGCTCACTGTCCTGTGCGTCTCCATTCACCATTGCAAATCTGATTTCAGCCCAAAATTTGGGCTGAATTCGGACCTGAAATGGACCAAAAGATGCAGAGGGCTCCTGTGCATTTCGCACTGGAGCCGTTGCAGAGATTTATGAACCGGCTCCAACCCTCATCCAATTCACATAAGTGTGAAATCTGCCTTAAGTGGGACTATTGGCAAAATAAAAATTACATTTATGAAGTAGTTTAGTGTATTTCCAGGATTAAAATAGCAGTTTTTGTCTCTCAGGGTCACTTCTGTAAAATATTTTTATTACCGATGGAATCTGCTAATGAATCTGTTGATTTTCTATTAAAATTTACACTAGCTGCAGTCCTTGCCCCCCCCCCCCCCCCCCTGATAAATGATTGGCAGCATATTTTACTGACAGTCTACTGATGGGAATTGTACCATGTGATTGGAGAAAAGCCAATGTAGCACCAATATTTAAAAAGGGCCCAAAATACATCCCTGGGAATTACAGACCAGTTAGCCTAACATCAATAGTATGCAAGCTCTTGGAGGGGATGATAAGGGACTATATACAAGATTTTAGTAATGAGAATGGTATCATTAGCAGTAATCAGCATGGATTCATGAAGAATCCTTCTTGCCAAACCAATCTATTAACCTTCTAAGAATAGTTGCCATCTAGATAAAGGAAGGGCCGTAGACGTGGTGTATCTGGATTTTGCAAAAGCATTTGACACAGTTCTCCATAAACGTTTACTGTACAAAATATAGTCTGTTGGCATGAACCAATTGGGTGAGTACATGGATTGAAAGCTGGCTACAAGGGCGAGTTCAGAGGGTGGTGACAAATGGGGAGTACTCAGAATGGTCAGAGGTGGGAAGTTGGGTGCCTCAGGGTTCTGTGCTGGGCCTTGCGGCTTCACATCTCACTGCACTCTGTGAATGGGATGGTTGCGGGGGAAGGAGGGAGGAGGCAAACTACCAGCTCACTTCGCCAAAGTGGGAGCAGGTACTCATTCCCCAAATATGGCAACGGAGTAGGGAGGAGGCAGACAAACAGAGCTTCCTCTTTTGGGTGGAGCTCTGCTTTAAGTGTTAATTTCCTATACCACCCCAATTCCAAAAAAGTGGCAATGCTGTGTAAAATACACATAAAAACAGAATGTAATGATTTGCAAATCTCACAAACCCATATCTTATTCACAATAGAAAATAGAAAACATATCAAATGGGAATGTTGTCCTGTTTTTCGCCTAGTACAGGATTCTAACTGCCCAAGTTATGGGTGGGGCTTACTGTACCCATGTGGGGAACCTGGAGAGAGCGCTTGCTAGTGCCCTCCATGGCAGCTTGAGGCTGCCATACAATGGGGCTTAAGGCAGTACTCCAGATTAAAATTGTTGCTTCTCCACAAGTATACATAGTTAACTACTTGTAATCCTTGGGCCGTGGTTGCCAAAATGTAAAATTTAGATTCGTCTGAGCACAGAACATTTTTCCATTTTGCAGCAGACCATTTTAAATGAGCTTTGGCGCTTCTGCATCATGTTCAGATATGGCTTTTTTTTTTGCATGATAGAGCTTAAACTTACGAAGATCACAGGTATCCATCATTGCATTTTGGCTTTGTCCCTTGTGCACAGAGAGTTCTCTAGATTCTTTTAATGACATTATGTACTGTAGATGACGATATATTTAAAATATTTGTAATTTTAGGTTGAGGAACATTATTCTGAAATTTCTAGGTGCAGCTTTTTTACAGATTGGTGAACCTCTGCTCATCTTTACTTCTGAGACACTCTGACTCTCTAAGATGCTCTTTCCTGACGCCTTCATGGCAGCACACACTGGGTTGTGACTCCGCCCCCACAACCTGACAGGATTGGATTAGCTATAAATTTGAAGGGGAGACCCCCCGCTGCATTCTCTTTTTTATCCTCACCTGACAGGTTGGTCGGACGTGTCTCCTTGTTACAGATGAAAAACAGCCTCTACCGCATTCGCCCCAGCAGGTTCTAGCCTCTCCTGTTTGGAAGTCCCTCCTGTACAGTCTCTAAAGGAGCTTCTATGGAGGGAGCCCCCCGCTCTGGTGGTCTCAAGGGGCATTTTTTCTGGCATTTATTATAAAGCTTTAAAGAAGCTTTCTTTGCAGTGGATCTCCTTTTTTCTCTTGTTTATTTCCTCTGTTACACTGATTAGAGCCCAGGTTTATTTAACTTTAAAAACATTTTTTTTAAGTACCTTCCTTTCCTCCAGCGGAGGGAGCAGGTCTTGCTGGTACCTGTTATCCCTCTCGTGCGCCGTTCGTTCCGCCGCACTGCGCATGCCCGGTCTCAGGTTTTTCGTTCCTGGGCTTTCCTTGCTGTTTCCCTCTTCCAAGATGGCGCGGGGGTGTTCGTAACACTTCCGCGCATGCGCGGAGCGTCACTCAGCGGCGGTATGGCGCCAGTTTTAAAAACACAGTGCTCCTGTGTAAATGTCAATACATGATGTATTGCTGGCTGCAATTGAGAAAAAACTGCTCTGCATTCCTAGATTCTGAGATCTGCTAAAGGTAAGTCCCTGTGGGGTTTCTTTTTATTCTTTTTACTTGTTTTTTCTGTTATATTTAATGTTAAATATTATTTAAATATTTATGTTTTAGTTTTTTCTGTGCAGTTAATTGTTTAAAAAAAATAAAATAATGTGTCGGTATGATTCATTATAGTCCCTTCCTGCTTATGCGCTTCCTTCTCACGTTTTAGACTATCCTGTACCCTTTCCTTATGAATACCACCATCAGCAAGTTAGGTAAGAGGCTTCACCGGTTAGGTACGTATTGAAGGGGAGATCAAAAGAGTGCCAGATGCTTAGTGCTGCCTTTTTTTTTTTTTTGCAGCCCGGCTGAGTCAAGAACGGCAAGTTCTAGACAGGGGAGAAGATCCAGCCATATCTCAAGCAGGAAATCTCGTCGAAGCCGCTCAAGATCCCCATCACACCACCGAAGGCATAGCCATTTACCGCATAGCCACTCACACCGCAGCCAGTCGAAACATAGAAAATCTCCTCCCTCGCACCATCAGGGTCGCCATGTTCGTCCTGCACCCAATGCCTGCTGGGTATGCGGTGCCCCGGCTTTGCCAGACAAGCTTGCTTGTCGTTCATGTTTCAGTGAGGCCACTAGAGAAAAAGAAGCTGATGCTAGAATGGCCACGGATCTCATTAGGGAGTCCGTACGGGAAACATTGCTGGAGTCAGCTACACGGCTATGGATAGAGGAGTTCCTAGCACATCTTCTGCGGAACCTCGTATCACCCAAGTATCAGAATCCTCCTCAGAGGATGAATGTCAGGATATGTCAGCCGGCTTTGACTTTTCCCTGGTGGAGCCCTTTGCGAAATCCGTTAAGGAGGCTATTGGCTGGCAGGAGGACGCGGCTAATCCTCCGAAGGTACGGAAATATTTTCCGAATTTGAAAAGAGATCCAGAAACCTTCCCTTTTATTGAGGAACTTGAGGACCTCATCAAGGACGAATGGGAAAGATCAGATAAGAGAGCTAGCCTCTCTAATAGACTGGCGAAAATGTATCCCTTAAAGGAAGCGAAAGTGAAACCCCTAATGAACGCCCCCGTTGTTGACTCTTCATTGATGCACCTGGCCCGTCACGTAACTTTACCGATCGAGGATGCGGTCTCTTTCCGGGATGTTTTGGATCGAAAAATGGATCTGGAGTTGAAAAAAGCTTATTCCACGGCTGGAGGAGCCTGTAGACCAGCAATTACTACGGCGGCAGTGGCCAGGGCCATCTCAGGATGGGCATCCGGAGTAGAGAAGGACCTCAGAGACGGCGTAGAGATGGAGAAAATAATATCTTCCCTGCAGGAGATCAGACTCGCAGGGGATTTTGTGGCGGAGGCCTCGGTAGATGTTAGATCTTCTGCAAGATCAATGCTGGCCTCGGTGACAGCAAGAAGAACTCTATGGCTCAAGCCATGGGTAGCGGACGGAGCCTCAAAAACTAATTGGTGCCGGATTCCATACGATGGTTCTAACCTGTTCGGTGCCAAACTAGATTCAGCCATCTCCAAAGTTTCCGGAGGGAAGTCAGGTTTGATCCCCTCTGACAGAAGACCTAGGACACAGAGAGGTCCAGCCTTCAAACGCAATTTACCAGACAAGTACCGGGAATCTAGATCCTACCGTCCTGGTAGAGAATTTAGAAGAGACTGGAGGAGCACAAAACCCTCCTTTCTCAAATTACAAAAATCCAAGGCCAATCCGGCTGGGGATCAGCCGAAATCGTTTTGAAGATCCACCTGCCCACCCGGCCCAGGTGGGCGCCAGGCTGAGAAGCTTTTCCAAAACTTGGGCAAGGCACATAGAAGACTCATGGACACTTTCCACAATAAAATTTGGGCACAAGTGGAAGTTCAAGAACGGTCTTCCACCAAGCTACTTCCGTGCAACCAGGCTTCCGTCTTCATTATCCAAGAGGAGCCTGTTAGTGAGATATATAACGGAACTGAGACAAAAGGGTGCAATCCTAGAAGTACCATCACACCAAAAAGGGAGAGGGTTCTATTCCCCTCTTTTTTTAGTGAAGAAGAAAATGGGCGACTTGCGACCCGTACTGGACCTCAAGAGACTCAACAGAGGCATCCAAGTAGAGTCCTTCAAAATGGAGAGTTTACAGTCTATTCTCCTAGCAATAAACCTAAACGACTGGATGCTTTCTATAGATTTGTCAGACGCTTATCTTCACGTGCCAGTTCACCCGTTTTTTCAAAAATTCCTGCGCTTCGCCATAGATCAACACCACTTCCAATTTCAGTGTCTTCCATTCGGCATCTCCTCGGCTCCCAGGACGTTTACCAAAGTTCTGCTGCCACTAATAGCTTTCCTCAGGGAAAGAGGGTTACGAGTCCACCACTATCTGGACGACATCCTGCTGTTAGCCGAAGATCAAGAATCTCTGATTCTCCACCGGGAGATTCTTCTTGCGACCCTCCAGAATTTTGGGTGGTTAGTCAACTGGAAGAAGAGCAGTCTACAACCTACACAGAGGATGGTCTTTCTGGGGGCAGACCTAAATACCAAATTAAACAGAGTACAGCTTCCACAGGAGAAGTTCAGACCTTTAGTACGGAAAATGCAAAGGCTATTGTCAACAGACCAGTTGCCAGCCAGAGACTGCCTGAGTATACTGGGGACCATGTCAGCAACAATACCTATGATTCAGTGGTCCCAGTGGCACATGAGACCTCTCCAGATCTCGTTTCTCAAGCAGTGGGATGGAGTATCGATGCGTCAAACCATCTTGGTCTCCAATACAGTGAAGCAATCAATATGGTGGTGGACACACCACAGCAACCTCATGAGATACAGGCCGATAGTCCCTCCAGATCCAGAAGTAGTAACTTCGGACGCCTGCCAGACCGGTTGGGGAGCCCATTTTCGAGACCTGGCAGCCCAGGGGCAGTGGCTTTTTCAGACCTTGGGCTTAGTCTCCAACATCTTGGAGCTCAGAGCAGCTTTCCAAGCCTTGTGAGCCTTTGCACCACTCCTAAGAGGCAAAAGTGTAGTTGGCCGCATGGACAACAAAGTGGCAGTGACCTATATTCAGAGGCAGGGAGGTACCAGGAGTGTCACTCTTATGGAGGAAGTTCGGCCCATTTTAGATTGGGCTCAGATACATCTTTCAAGCCTAAAAGCAGTTTATGTTCCAGCAGCGCAAAACATGCTAGCCGACTACCTGAGTCGAGAGACTTTCTCCAACAACGAGTGGTCCCTGAACCCTCGAACCTTCACTCTTTTGACATAACTTTGGGGAATGCCAGAGATAGACCTTGTAGCTACTCCAGCGAATACCAAATGCCTCAGGTTCCTGTCAAGAGGATCATTCCCGTCAGCAGAAGGGTTGGACTGTCTGAGTCACCCATGGAATTTCAGGCTGGGATACATTTTTCCTCCAGTTCCATTGATCACGAGGTTTCTATCCAGACTCTGGAGATCCTTGGCGACGGTAATCGCAGTTATACCACTGTGGCCAAGGAGGCCATGGTTCACGACACTTCTCCAACTCAGCCTTCAACCTCCTATTCCCCTTCGGATATCTCCGGATCTTTTGTCCCAAGGTCAGTTCCTGCACCCAGCTCCAGAGAAGCTGCACCTGATGGCCTGGAGATTGAAAGGGCTAGGCTGAGAGCCCAGGGATGTTCTCAAGAGGTCATAGCGACTCTAATGCAAGTTAGAAAACTCACGACCAATTCTGTTTATTCTAGAATTTGGGAAAGATTCTGCTCCATGGCTCAACTGAAAGGATGGAATAGCGTTTCCCCGGAGCCTGCTCACATTCTGGATTTCCTCCAGTCAGGGGTCAACAAGGGCCTGAGTCTAAGTACCCTTAAGGTTCAGGTGTCTGCCCTATCATCTAAAACAGACACGAAGTGGGCCTTTCATCCTCTAGTTGTCCAGTTTTTAAGAGCCTATCTGAAAATCAAACCTCCCAGGAAGCTGCTCTTTCCGTCATGGGATTTATCAGTAGTTCTTCATACCCTGTCTTCACCTCCATTTATTCCTTCTGAAAAAATTCTCTATGGAACCTGACCTTAAAACTGACTTTCCTGACTGCTATTATGTCAGCAAGAAGGGTATCAGAAATACAAGCATTAATGATCTCTGAGCCTCATTTAGTCCTTTTTCCTGACAAAGTGGTTCTAAGACCCTCGGAGCAGTTTATACCCAAAGTAGCTACTCCATTCCACTACAACCAGGATATCATTCTCCCATCCTTCCGTAACGATCAGGGGGATCCACACCCACTGGATGTGAGGTCAACCATCATAAATTATCTATCCGCTACTACCTTGTTCAGAAAGACGGATTCTCTCTTGGTCATCCCTCACGGCTCCAAGCGGGGTCAAGCAGCCTCTTCACGCACCATCGCATCCTGGCTGGTTAGGATCATTAAGAAAGCATATTCCTCCCAGCAGCTGAAAATTCCTGAAGGCATCAGGGCTCATTCTACAAGGGCAGTGGCTACCTCCTGGGCAGAATATTGTAGAGTATCTCCGGAGACGATATGCAGAGCAGCATCTTGGTCCTCCAGGCATACCTTTATTTCCCATTACAAAGTGGATTCAGCTTACTTGTCCATGACTGACTTCGGCAGATCTATCATTAGAGCAAATTCTTCTGCGTTATAAGGAATTAAAGTTTATTTTTTACTTGCACCCACCCGACTGGCGAGTTATTTCCCAGTGTGTGCTGCCATGAAGGCATCAGGAAAACGGAAAATTGTATACTCACCTTCCGTAATTTTCCTTTCCTGACGCATCTTCATGGCAGCACACGATTCCCTCCCTGACTCTTTGTGATGATATATACACAGAATGCAGCGGGGGGTCTCCCCCTCAAATTTATAGCTAATCCAATCCTGTTAGGTTGTGGGGGCGGAGTCACAACCCAGTGTGTGCTGCCATGAAGATGTGTCAGGAAAGGAAAATTACGGAAGGTGAGTATACAATTTTCAGTTTTTTATACCCAGTCATATTACTGACCTGTTGCCAATTAACTGAATTAGGCCGCGTACACACGGGCGGACTGTCTGCCCAACTTAGTCCGCCGAAACACATTTGAGCGGACAGTCCGCTCGTGTGTGGGCTTCAGCAGACTTTTTCAGCGGACTGTCTGATGAACAAAGTCTTACGGAATTTCCGTAAAACTGTCCGTCCAAACTTGGTTTGAGTGGACAGTCCGCCCGTGTGTGTGCCATTCCGCTGTACTTTCGAAATGAGCGGACTTTTCCCGCCCGGAGAAAAGTCTGCTCATTTCGAGCGCGTCTCCAGGTAGGCGGGGCCCGCGACGGAGACGTCGCTGGCCCCGCCGCCTGGTATGGACTTAAAGGGGAACCCCAACTCCGAAAAAAATCGGCGTGGGGGTCCCCCCCAAGTCCACAACAGACCCTTGTCTGAGCACGCTACCCGGCCGGCTAGGAAAGGGGGGCGAGCGAGCGCCCCCCCTCCTGAGCCGTACCAGGCCGCGTGCCCTCAACATGGGGGGGTGCTTTTGGGGAAGGGGGCCGCACGGCCCCCCCACCCCAAAGCACCTTGTCCCCATGTTGATGAGGACAAGGGCCTCTTCCCGACAACCCTGGCCGTTGGTTGTCGGGGTCTGCGGGCGGGGGGCTTATCGGAATCCGGGAGCCCCCTTTAATAAGGGGGCCCCGGATACCGGCCCCCCACCCTATGTGAATGAGTATGGGGTACAATGTACCCCTACCCATTCACCTGTGAAAAAAAGTACAAAAAAAAACCACAACACAGGGTTAAAATATTTTATTGCACAGCTCCGGGGTCTTCCGTCTTCGGGGGTCTTCTCGCCGGACTCCTCCGCTAGTCTTCTTCTTCTTCTTCTTCTTCTTCTTCTACAGAAGACCGGGCCACCGCCTCTAAAAGAGCTATAAGAAGGCGCGGTGGCCCGGCAGAAGAACCGAAGAGGGGGACAAGACCCCCGAAGTCGGGAGAAGAGGCCGGCGGCGGGAAGGAAGAAAGCCGGACTCCTCCGCTAGCAAAAGAGCTACAAGAAGATAGCGGAGGAGTCCGGCGAGAAGACCCCCGAAGACGGAAGACCCCGGAGCTGTGCAATAAAATATTTTAACCCTGTGTTGTGTTTTTTTTTTGTACTTTTTTTCACAGGTGAATGGGTAGGGGTACATTGTACTCCATACTCATTCACATAGGGTGGGGGGCCGGTATCCGGGGCCCCCTTATTAAAGGGGGCTCCCGGATTCCGATAAGCCCCCCGCCCACAGACCCCGACAACCAACGGCCAGGGTTGTCGGGAAGAGGCCCTTGTCCCCATCAACATGGGGACAAGGTGCTTTGGGGTGGGGGGGGGCGCGCGGCCCCCCTTCCCCAAAAGCACCCCCCATGTTGAGGGCACGCGGCCTGGTACGGCTCAGGAGGGGGGCGCTCGCTCGCCCCCCTTTCCTAGCCGGCCGGGTAGCGTGCTCGGACAAGGGTCTGTTGTGGACTTGGGGGGGACCCCCACGCCGATTTTTTTCGGAGTTGGGGTTCCCCTTTAAGTCCATACCAGGCGGCGGGGCCAGCGACGTCTCCTTCGCGGGCCCCGCCTACCTGGAGACGCGCTCGAAATGAGCGGACTTTCCTCCGCGTGTGTGGGCGAGTCCGTTCATTTCAAAAGTTGAGCGGATTGTTTGGCGGACTTAGTCCGCTCAAAAAGTGCCGTGTGTGGGCAAGTCCGTTCATTCAAAAGTTTGGACGGACTGTCTGTCGGATTGTCTGACGAACTTAGTTGGGCAGACAGTCCACCCGTGTGTACGCGGCCTTAGTCAAAAAATGTTCTACCAGCACTTCGTTGTTAGTACCACTTACTTTTTCAGCTTTTTTTTGCCCTGTCCCAAGTTTTTTGACATGTGTTGCTGTCATCAATTTCAAAACTACATTATTTATTTCTTAAAATAGTACATTTTCTCAGTTTAAACATCTGATGTGCTTTTTTTTTAATTGTTAATAAAATATGGGTTTATACGATTTGCAAATTATTACATTCTGTTTTTATGTACATTTTGCACAGCATCCCAACTTTATTTGGAATTGGAGTTGTATTTTGGGGATATGTTCAGTCTGAAAAGTGTAAACTAGTGACTTTTAAGCGTGCAAAAATTTAAGGTTAACTCCAACAAACATTTTTTTTTTTTTTAAAGCTGAGGCTTAGTGAAAGCTTAATCAACAGCAATGATGTGTGTCCCATGTGCTGTAGCTGCCATTTATAGTAGAAATCTTCAGTCCTCTGCAGCTGGATATGATGATCTTCTGGTGTGATGTGGGTTAATATCATCAGTTGCGCCTGTGACAGGTACTCATCAACTCATCAAAAGTACACACTATGCCTAAATTTCTACCCCCATGCGCCATTCATAGCACAGTACTATAGATTTCCATAATACAAAACATTCCATGATTGCTGGTAAGGTGGATGAATGAATGGTACAGTGGGCAGTGCCTTAAGCCCACCCTTCCTGGCAGCCAATCGGGTCTCTTATTTCCTCTCTCCCTGCCTAGCAGTCCATCCACGGCCTAGGGAGGAAGTGTAGGCTGCCACAAGGATGTCTGGGCTCTGCAGCTCTCATACCTTAGGCTTTATTCAGACCTCAGCATTTTGTGTCGCAGGCAGATTTGATATCGCAGGCAGATTTGCTGCGATTTTGCCTAAGGTTTCAAAACGGCCAGGTGTGAATGACAAATCGCAGAACGCACATTTGAGAGGCCATTCATTTAAATAACATCTAAAATTGTAGTGCGATTCTACCGTGATTTTAGTTCGATAAATCAAGCTGCAATCGTGGCGAACCGCATTGCATGAAGCTCGTCGCCCCAAAAGAAGCACCTGAACCTGTGATTTATCGCGTAACATTCGAGGCAGAACCGCACTACGATTTTAGGTGCCATTCAAATGCATTCTCTGGGACATCATAATGGGCGGGGACATCATCCGGTGATGTCTCTATATAAGTCGCCGCACGCCGCGTGTCCTGTCATTGTGACCGGAGACAGCGACGAGGCAACATCTCCAGAAGAGAAGAACAGACGACAGCGGCAGCGGCGACAGAAGACCGGGCCACCGCTTGTAAAAGAGCTAGAAGAAGGTGTGGGGGCCCGGCAAGAAGAACCGAAGAGGAGGACAAGACCCCCGAAGAGGGGGACAAGACCCCCGAAGTCGGAAGAAGAGGGCGGCGGCGAAGAAGCAAGCCGGGCTCCTCCGCTAGTAAAAGAGCTAGCAGAAGATAGCATAGGAGTCCAGCGAGAAGACCCCCGAAGACGGAAGAAGACCCCCTGAGCTGTGCAATAAACTATTTTAACCTTTGTGTGTTGTGTTTTTTTTACATTTTTTTCACAGGTGAATGGGTAGGGGTACATTGTACCCCATACTCATTCACATAGGGTGGGGGCCGGTATCTGGGGGCCCCTTTGGTCCGGTCTGAAAGTGGTTAAAGGGGACTCACGGATTCCGATAAGCTCCCCGCCCGCAGACCCCGACAACCAACGGCCAGGGTTGTCGGGAAGAGGCCCTTGTCCTCATCAACATGGGGACAAGGTGCTTTGGGGTGGGGGGGTCCGCGCGGCCCCCCCTTCCCCAAGGCACCCCCCATGTTGAGGGCATCCGGCCTGGTACGGTTTGGGGATGGGGGGGGCGCTCGCTCGTCCCCACCCCCTTTCCTGGCCGGCCGGGTAGCGTGCTCAGATAAGGGTCTGGTATGGATCTGGGGGGACCCCCGCGCCATTTTTTCGCCGTTTTTTCGCCGTTTTTTCGGCATAGGGGGTTCCCCTTAAAATCCATACCAGACCTAAGGGCCTGGTATGCTCTCGGAGGGGGAACCCACGCCAATTTTTTTTTATAAATTTGGCGTGAAGTTCCCTTTTGAGAGCTGATAATTCTGTGAGAGTCGCCTCCGTATAGATGGAGGTCCGACATGGAGGCGACCTCCATTAAAATAAATGGGTACCAGTCGCCTACAAGTCGGATAGAAGTAGTACAGGAACCTTTTCTGAAGTCGGAGAGACTTCAGTAGTGTGCATTAAGACGGCTCTCATTCACTTACATTGATTTTTACATGTAGTGCGACTTAAGGCGACTAGGGGCGACCTGAAGTCGGATCTGAGTCGCCCCTGTGTGAACCGGCTCTAAAGCTCATATTCCATAAAGCAGCAGAAAGCAATCTGCCCTGTGAGGAGGGAGAGCGTAGAGAGAGCTGTTGTTCTCGAATCATTGTGCTGGATCAGGATTGGACTCAAAAAAATGTGCAAATTAAAAAGAAAAATAATATAGCGTATACATTTGCAACACAAGACATACTGTAATTAAATGTTGTTAAAAATGACCTTTCCTTTTCAATCTGCAGTGCTATCACTTTCTGTACAATGCAATGCAATATGGCAACCTGGAGGTGTTCTGTACACAGATGGTGTACAGAATGCCCCCCTGAAAATGTCACACAAGCATTGACAAATGGATTTTCCCAGTTTTCTACGCTAATATAAAAGTCCGATTTTTAGCAGCCCCTGCAAGCAAAATTTAATTTTCTTGAGAAACTCCCAAAGTGAAATCACACGTTATATTGACCTTGCCAATTTCCTCATTAGAGTCCTGCAGGTCCAGCAGCTGATTGATAATTATAAAACCCATACAGATTCACATCGACACACACAAGGTAGGAATCTGCAACAAAGTTTGTTATAATCCCTGTGTATCGCTACCCCCATAGGAACCGCCTAAGTATATTTGGTTCCATACTCTGCCTCAACCCCAAGAACAGTCCCAACCCCTCTGGCACACCTAATATGCAGTAATTAGCAGCAGTAGAAAGAACACAAACTGTGGTAGGTCATAAGGTATGTTTACTTATATGATAAAGGCACTTAAAGGTGAACAACATAAACTTACACTTTAGAATAATATTTCAGGTTGAATGTTGCCAATAGTAAAATGGCAACCACCGTGGAAGAATATCAAATGATCGAATATAACAAATACCTGAACGTAAACAGCTCTTATACACACATATGCATATACAGGGCCTATGCAAACAGGCAGGAGAAGGGCAGAGGAATGGCTTTCAGCTATGTCAGACCGCTTCCTTCTGTTCCTCGACACACAGGTGCAAATAATAAATGCAATGTCAAGAAAATGTAACCTGCTCTTTTCAGAGTTCTAGGCATTTCAAGCTCTTAGCACAGTGAAGGCAATCCCTGTAATGGGTAGGGAGGTTTTAAGGTAGTCCTGCATTTGAAAGGTGCAATCTTTGGTCCTCAGCAAGCCTTTATGAAAATTGTATGTGAAGAATTCCTGAATAGCAGAGCAAAGCAACTTGGCTGTAATAATCTGAGAAACAGGATCCTCCTGTGTTGGCAAGATGAAAATGAGATCACAGAAACTTCTGGTTTAAAAGTATTGTATACTGTGGAACTAAAAATGCCAGAGATGTGAGCGAAAGCACAGGTGTCTGTATACAGTGCGTTACATCGGGATCCACTACAAGTACCAGAAATGTGGACAAAGACAATGGTTTCTATATACAGTGTCTATAGGACTAAATGGGCAGATGCCCACTTTCTGACACTGTCACTGAAGTTCCTGGTAGTGATGGGGATGGCTTTTCCGGATCTCCTTCAGGGAATGGCAACCAACCTTCATCGCACTGTGCTGCGGCCCACCCGGATCTGAAGTGCAGGTAGCGTGGAAGGAGCAGGAACAGCCTCCAGACCACTGCAAGATAGAAAGGTGATGCTGTCCGCAGATTATAACTCTTTCTTGTGCAGGCCACAACTCAGCTGCAGTGCTCACAGGCACAGGGTTCCTGCTGGGAGATCCAGCCAGGGGTCCCAAGAGAGCGCTCCAGGCCTAGCACAGCCTTTTTATAAGCTCCCCAGAAGTCTGCTCCCTGGTGGCAATCACCCCACTGGCATGATGTGATGACACAGTCTTAGCTAGCACTAGAGGGAAATAGTCTCACTGCAGCAATGTTGCAGAGTGTCTTCTGATTCTGCAGGTAAGGTAGCCAGCTCCTTGCTACACCTGTAATGTTCATAGTTACAGGTTGAAAAAAGTTCATCAAGTCCAACCTATGTGTGTGGTAGACATGTGCAGAGTAAAATATTTCATTTCGGAATTTCGTTTTCGTCTGAAAACTTAATTTATTTAGTTACTCCCGAAATTCGTTTTTATTTATTTCGTTTTTCGTTCAAAAATTGCATTCGTCCGAAAATCCACATGAATCACGGTCGAATCTGTCTTTGAAGGCTTATGGTGTCTGTCGAATGTATAAAGAAGATTCGACGGAGCTAGTATATAGCATACTTTAGAACCCTATTAAAGTCTATGGGACTCCAACGTTCAAAATCTAAAGTGCTCATTTTAAAGGCTAATTTGCAAGTTACTGTCCTAAAAAGTGTTTGGGGACCTGGGTCCTGCCCCAGGGGACATGGATCAATGCAAAAAAAAGTTTTAAAAACGGCCGTTTTTTCGGGAGCAGTGATTTTAATAATGATTAAAGTGAAACAATAAAAGTGTAATATTCCTTTAAATTTCGTAGGGGGGGGTTGTCTATAGTATGCCTGTGAAGGGGCGCATGTTTCCCGTGCTTAGAACTGTCCCTGCACAAAGTGTCATTTATGCAGGAAAAAAAGTCCTTTAAAATCACTCGCAGCTATTATGAATTGTCGGCTCCCGTAATACAGAGAACACTCATTGAAAGTCATTGATAAAAAAATAAATAAATATATAAAAAAAAAAAAGCGTGGGGGTCCCCCAAATTCAATTACTAGGCCCTTCAGGTCTGGTATGGATATTAAGGGGAACCCTGCCTCAAATTTAAGAAAAAATTTGACGTGGGGTTCCCCCTAAATATCCATAACCAGACCCTTCAGGTCTGGTATGGATATTAAGGGGAACCCCGCGTCAAATTAAAAAAAAAATTGACGTGGGGTTCCCCCTAAAAATCCATACCAGACCCTTTATCCGAGCACGCAACCTGGCAGGCCGCAGGAAAAGAGGGGGGGACGAGAGAGCGGCCCCCCCTCCCTCCTGAACCGTACCAGGCCACATGCCCTCAACATTGGGAGGATGCTTTGGGGGTCTGTGACCCCTCAAAGCACCTTGTCCCCATGTTGATGAGGACAAGGGCCTCATCCCCACAACCCTGGCCGGTGGTTGTGGAGGTCTGCGGGCGGGGGGCTTATCAGAATCTGGAAGCCCCCTTAAACAAGGGGACCCCCAGATCCCGCCCCCCCCCCTGTTTGAAATGGTAAGGGGGTACAAAAGTACCCCTACCATTTCACAAAGAAAGTGTAAAAAATGGTTAAATAAAACAAACACACTTTTGAAAAATTCCTTTATTAAAAATAAAAAAATTAAAAAAAGGATTCCAGCGGCGGTAATCCACTCTTGCTATCCAGCGACGGACGATCATCTCTCCAGCGATGTCTCATCTCATCCAGCGCAGCGATCCATCCTTCTTCTGTCTCCGTGGAGGAGACACTGCAAGGATTCCGGCGGCTGACGTTTCTTATATACGGAGGGCGGGGCCACCCGTCACCTGACCCCGCCCCCCTCTGACGCAAGAGGAAACCCGGGGTTCCCCGTGACGTATAGGTGACCCCGCCCCCCTCTGATGTAACGGAAACCTGCCTGTGTTACATCAGAGGGGTGCGGGGTCACCCATACGTCACAGGGAACCCCGGGTTTCCCCTTGCGTCAGAGGGGGGCGGGGTCAGGTGACGGATGGCCCCGCCCTCCGTATATAAGAAACGTCAGCCGCCGGAATGCCTGCAGTGTCTCCTACACGGAGACAGAAGAAGGATGGATTCGCTGCGCTGGATGAGATGAGACATCGCTGGAGAGATGATCGTCCGTCGCTGGATAGCAAGAGTGGATTACCGCCGCTGGAATCTTTTTTTTATTTTTTTATTTTTAATAAAGGAATTTTTCAAAAGTGTGTTTGTTTTATTTAACCATTTTTTACACTTTCTTTGTGAAATGGTAGGGGTACTTTTGTACCCCCTTACCATTTCAAACAGGGGGGGGGGGCCGGGATCTGGGGGTGCCCTTGCCCTTCCAGATTCTGATAAGCCCCCCGCCCGCAGACCTCCACAACCACCGGCCAGGGTTGTGGGGATGAGGCCCTTGTCCTCATCAACATGGGGACAAGGTGCTTTGAGGGGTCACAGACCCCCAAAGCATCCTCCCAATGTTGAGGGCATGTGGCCTGGTACGGTTCAGGAGGGAGGGAGGGCCGCTCTCTCGTCCCCCCCTCTTTTCCTGTGGCCTGCCAGGTTGCGTGCTCGGATAAAGGGTCTGGTATGGATTTTTAGGGGGAACCCCACGTCAATTTTTTTTTAAATTTGACGCGGGGTTCCCCTTAATATCCATACCAGACCTGAAGGGTCTGGTTATGGATATTTAGGGGGAACCCCACGTCAAATTTTTTCTTAAATTTGAGGCAGGGTTCCCCTTAATATCCATACCAGACCTGAAGGGCCTGGTAATTGAATTTGGGGGACCCCCACGCTTTTTTTATTTATTTAATTTATTTATTTTTTTATCAATGACTTTCAATGAGTGTTCTCTGTATTACGGAGCCGACAATTCATAATAGCTGCGAGTGATTTTAAAGGACTTTTTTTCCTGCATAAATGACACTTTGTGCAGGGACAATTCTAAGCACGGGAAACATGCGCCCCTTCACAGGCATACTATAGACAACCCCCCTACGAAATTTAAAGGAATATTACACTTTTATTGTTTCACTTTAATCATTATTAAAATCACTGCTCCCGAAAAAACAGCCGTTTTTAAAACTTTTTTTTGCATTGATCCATGTCCCCTGGGGCAGGACCCGGGTCCCCAAACACTTTTTAGGACAGTATCTTGCAGAATCTTTTCTCTCTGTCGAATATTTTCTCTATATAATCTTGGACTAATAAAGGTAAGGTTAGGCACATTCGAACACAGGTTCTATAGACACAGATTGTTGTCAGAGTCATGTCGAATCTCCTATTCTATATCGAACTGTTGTAACAATGAAAACGAAAATAAAGCATTTATTTATGTCGGATCTTTAGTTTTTCGGATTTTGTGCTTTCGTTATGGTTTGTCAAAACGAAAACGAAAATAGCTGAAATTCGGACGAAAATGCATTCGGACGAAAACGAATGCACATGTCTAGTGTGTGGTTATATGTCAGTATTACATTGTATATTCCTGTATGTTGTGGTCATTCAGGTGCCCCTCTAATAGTTTTTTGAAACTATCGATGCCCACCACTGAGACCACCGCCTGTGGAAGGGAATTCCACATCCTTGCTGCTCTTACAGTAAAGAACCCTCTACATAGTTTAAGGTTAAACCTTTTTTTGTCTAATTTTAATGAGTGGCCACATATCTTGTTAAACTCCCTTCCACAAAAAAGTTTTACCCCTATTGTGGGGTCACCAGTATGATATTTGTAAATTAAAATCATATCTTTTCTCAAGAATTTCTTCTTCTGAGCGAATAAGTGCAGTGCTCGCAACCTTTCCTCATAACTAATATCCTCCAGATACTTTATTAGCTTTGTTGCCCTTCTTTGTACTCGCTCCATTTCCAGTACATCCTTCCTGAGGACTGGTGCCCAGAACTGGATAGCATACTCCAGGTGCAGCCGGACCAGAGTCTTGTAGAGCGGGAGAATTATAATTTTATCTCTGGAGTCGATCCCCTTTTTAATGCCTGCCAATATTGTGTTTGCATAGATCACCCAGAGGGGAGTGTTTTTTTTTCTAAACAAAAGTGCAGTTACTCTTTAAGCCTTTAGAACTACTTTAATGTTGCTCTATTGAATAAGTAAGAATTCTTGTTAGAATACTAGGCTCTAGATGCTTATTAGGCTGTATTATTTGTAAACAATTATTCAGCCAGTAAGAGCTCAGTATAATATGATAGACCTATACAAAATTTGCTGGGCATAACATGTAGGAAAAATATACACTTTTATTACACTGTACCCCTTGAGAGATGGGTTTACATTTTATCTGGACATAGTCTCATGCAAATTACAAGAAAATAAAATGAATGACCAGGAAGTCTTTGTACAGCATTACACAGTTCCATTTATAAAAAGAAGACATGATGCAATGATGGTGTTTTTTCTATGATGCTTTAATAATAGACTGCCTGGCTCTTTACAGACAGACAAGTATCCAGTACAAGATACGGCACTTCCTAAAGGTAAAGGAATCCTTTACAGTATTATAATACATTAACAATAAAAGAAAACGTACTAACTGTCTTTGGCACAGCTTAATGTTTTGCTTGGGTTCCGCCTTTGCCATGGCCCTCAGGGTGTAAAGGTTGCTGTATGTTGGCTTTACGTTGTTTTTGAAGTGAACCAATTAACATTTGTGTAAATTTGAATACTCTGTCTCTAATTTTTGTACTTACTTAGACTAAATCCCCATACACACTATTAGATTTTCTGCAGATTTTTGTCTTCAGATTTGGCAAAACCATATAATATGAGGTCAAACCTTAATGCCCTGTACACACGGTCAGACTTTCCGACGGAAAATATGCGATCGGATCACGTTGTTGCAGAAAATCCGTCGATCTGACTTTTTCCGGCTGAATTTCCGACACACAAAGTTTGAGAGCTGGATCTAAAAAATTTCTACAACAAAAAAAATAATTTCATGTGTAGACAATTCCGACGGACAAAGTGCCACACATGCTCAGAATAAATTACGAGACGAAAGCTATTGGCTACTGGTCTCTTTATAGTCCCGTCATACGTGTTGCACGTCATCTAGTTCTGAATGATTGGATTTTCCGACAACTTTGTGCGACCATGTGTATGCAAGTTCGGGCCAAAATCCGTCTGAAAAATTCTGACGGATTTTGTCGTCTGAATGTCCAGCCGTGTGTACAGGGCATAAGAGATTCAATTTGTATGCAATCAGGCAGGCCCTTGTACCATATGGTTTTGGTAAATCTGAAGACAAAAATCTGCAGAAAATCTAATAGTGTTTTTGGGGCCTTACTCACAAAAGTTTATATTGGCTCCTTATTTAGCTTTACTTAGTCCAAACATTGACTAAACGGTTGACTGTGGTCATCGAGCGGGCCACCTACTGAGCAAATTTCATCTGCTTCCCAAAGGAATGTGCAGCACATGGCCATCTTTAGAGGTTACCTTCTGCTTGACTTCTGCTCTTCATCTGCTTGACTTTACAGGCTGCTTACTCAGAAGATAAGAGACAGTAAGGTTGGTTTACTAAAGTAGTAGACAATATTAATTTTGCAAAGTGAATGTTCACTGAGTTTAAAACAGTTCTTCACCCTAGGAACAAAAAATAAAAGTCAGCAGCTACAAATACTTAAAAAAAAAAGGACATTTACCTGTCCAAGGATCCAGCAGCATCCTCACCTGTGCAAGTTCTTCATCAGTCTTCGATCCCCTGGTGCCAGTATGTTAACTGTGGGCAGCCAGCTGTGAAAAGGCCTGTGACTTGTCCAAGAAGGCTTCTGGCAGGGAGGGGGGAAGAGAACTTTCAGGGGATCCTCCGTGGCAATCTGACCAGAAGTGGCAGTGAGTATCTGTCAAAACCAGGTACCCACCCCGCTCCCCCCCTCCCCAGAAGAACAAAACTGTCCAAAGGTAGTAGAGAAGGGGGGTGTGGAAATAAGATGAACGTCCCATTTTAAGTGAAGTTCCACCATAATAAATAACCATGCTGATGACTGGGCATTTAATAGGACACCGCTTCATCCTATTTACTAAGCTTAGTAAACATTTACTTTGCAAAGTGAAAAGCCTCTAATCTTTTAGTAATTAAACTGTAGTGTGTGAAAGCGGTTGAAAGGTAAGCTCTAGATGATATTTCACCATCAAATTGTCTAAGCATTAGTATTCGTCATAATTCTATACTGAAGGATTCTTTTCTACCTCTTGATCCAGAATTAAGCCTGATTGTCATAATAACTACATGCATGCTAAGTATTGTGTAAGTATATTGTATAACACTTAAAGGTATTGATTATCTCTCGTAGAGATCACAGTATTCTCCAGACAGTGCCTTAAGCTCCATACACACTAACAGTTTTTCTGCTGAGTTTTTCCTCCAGATTTACCAAAACCATATAATGTGAGGTCAAACCTTAGGAGTTTCAATTTGTATGCAATCAGGCAGGCCCTTGCACTACATGGTTTTGGTAAACCTGAAGGAAAAACTCAGCAGAAAAACTGATAGTGTGTATGGGTCTTTAATTTACTTCCCTATCCAGAAGGACATCCTATATATACTAAACGTTTAACTTTTTTTTTTTATTATTTGTTATAGAACAACTTTTAAAATTTTAAATGTTAAACACCTTTTTACATTTTGAGTTTCATTTGGTTTCTAAATCTTTTTTTTTTTTTGGTATGTATTCTTAATCTGCTATTTTAGAGATTGAAATTCAGTGTCACACACATCATACATGTATCAGAAATGTCAAACCTCAGGGTCACATTCCTTTACAACATAATGATGTGCATGGTGGAAATAGAAGAACTTTCCCTGAAATATTATACATTGCCTGAGGTGGGTGGATGAGGCCAATTTTAATAGATGACATGACTGTCAGAGTTTCTCAGTTTTCTCATAGTTACATAGTAGGTGAGGTTGAAAAAAACACAAGTCCATCAAGTCCAACCTATATATGTGATTATATGTCAGTATTACCTTGTATATCCCTGTATGTTGTGGTCGTTCAGGTGCTTATCTAATAGTTTATTGAAACTATCAGTGCTCCCCGATTTCCACATCCTTGCCACTCTTACACATGGTCGGACTTTCCGATGGAAAATGTGCGATCGGGTCGTACTGTCTGAAAATCCGATCATGTGTGGGCTCCATCTGACTTTTTCCGTCAGAATTTCCGACACTCAACGTTTGAGAGCTGGATCTAACATTTTCCGACAACAAAATCTGATCGTTTAAATTTCGATCGCGTGTAGACAATTCCGACGGACAAAGTGCCAGGCATGCTCAGAATAAATTACGAGATGAAAGCTATTGGCTACTGCCCTCTTTATAGTCCTGTCATACGTGTTCTACGTCACCTCGTTCTGAATGATCGATTTTGCGACAAATTTGTGCGACCCTGTGTATGCAAGACAAGTTTGGGCCAAAATTTGTGGGAAAAAATCTGATGTATTTTGTCGTCGGAATGTCCGATCGTGTGTACAGGGCATTACAGGAAAGATCCCTCTACGTAGTTTAAGCTTAAACCTCTTTTCTTCTAATTTTAATGAATGGCCACGAGTCTTGTTAAACTCACTTTCGCAAAAAAGTTTTATCCCTATTGTGGGGTCACCAGTACGATATTTGTAAATTGAAATCATTTCCTCAAGAGTCTCTTCTCCAGAGAGAATAAGTTCATAGTTTCAATGTTTTTTGGGGAATTATCAAAAAAATCATTTTCTTTTTTCTTTGACAACACATAGACAGTTTTCTGAAAATGTACAGTTTGTGGGTATTGGTATTTTCTATAGCGAAGCAAAAACAACCTTTAAGTCAATTGCTTATATTTTCCTGTATGCTCTAAGATTGCTGGTACTGACTTAAAGTAGACTTGGACTTGTTTATTTATTGTAACTGCTTGCGGTTTTAATGTAATGTCTGGTTCCGGCAATACGGATGAAAATCATTGAGAAAAATTTAATGGGTAGCCCCCCTGCCCATTACCAGCCCCTTTGGGTCGTGTACGGATATTAAGGGGAACCCCGTACCCAAATTAAAAAAAAGTAAAGAAGTGGGGCCCCCAGGCCTTATATACTCAGAACAGCAGTATACAGGTGGTGCAAACAAGACAGGGACTGTGTAAGTTTGTTGTGTTAAGTATAATCTGTTTGTAATTTTGAACTGGTACATTTTTAAAGTGTAGCTCCAGTCAAAAAATCTATTTTTAAGCTTTTTGTAAAACAGAGAAGAGTTATCACCCCTGTATAATTTTTTTGCCCATCTATCGTTTTTCCTCTCACTTCCTGTTGTCTCCTTCCGTTTGCAAGTAGGAGACATTTGTAAGTTGGATGTTTGAAAGTAGGGGCCTGCCCTATATGCTCTGCAAAAATGTGGCCCTAAGGTGTTGGTGTTGCCACAAGTTAACACTGTAAGCCCTCAAAGTGACACTTTTTGGGGGGGGGCGCTGGAGCGCCCTGCTGTGAACTATTATATCAAGAATTGTAATTACATGCCATTGTTGAACAGTGGTAGAAAAATTGGGCCTTTGGTGGTTGTGGTGGGGGTGCTGGTGCCATAACACTGTAAGTCCTCACAGTTACTCTCGGTGGGCGCAGGAATGGGCCCTGCTGTGAAAGATTATATCAAGAATTGTAATGACATGCACCTGTTAAACAGTTGCTGAAAAATTGGGCCTTAGGCACTGGTGTCACAACACTGGAACACCTCACAGAAACTCTAGTTGGAGAGCAGGAATGAGCCCTGCTGCAAAGCATTGGATCAAAAATTGTAATTACATGCCCCTGTTAAACAGGGGCTGAAAAATTGGGCCTTAGGCACTGGTGCTGGTGCCACGACACTGCAATCTCTCCCAGATACTCTAGTTGGAGTGCAGAAATTGTCAGAAACCATGAATCAGACTGAGACAGAAGTACAATTAAATCACACTTGTTTATTAATAAAAATAAAAAGGTGAATAGAAAAAGCGTAGTCAAGCATAGTCCAGTAACCAGATCGGGTAGTCAGCCAGAAGTCAGGGATCCAAGTAGAGCAACCGCAAGCAGAATAAGGAGCCAGAAGGGATTTCAGCAAGCCAGTCTTTAAACAAACCTCAGGAGATAGTTTCTAGTGATGTGACCAAGGCGAAGGCAGAGGTGAAGTGAGCTGGAAGGCTTTAAGTAGGCAGGTCAGACGAGCATCATCAGGAACAGCTGGTAACTGTGGAGAGAGAAGAGAGCTGGCAATTAGCCGACAGCTGAGCAGCCAGCCCAGAGAAGGAAGGGCTAAGCCAGCCCTGACAGGAATGAGCCCTGCTGCAAAGCATTGCATCAAAAATTGTAATTACATGCCCCCCTGTTAAACAGGGGCTGAAAAATTGGACCTTAGGCACAGGTGCTGGTGGCACGACACTGCACCCTTTCCCAGATACTCTAGTTGGAGTGCAGGAATGAGCCCTGATGCAAAGATGCATCAAAAATTGTAATTACATGCCCCTGTTAAACAGGGGCTGAAAAATTGGGCCTTAGCCACTTGTGGCGTCACCCAGAACCAAAAATGTTCTTCCAAGCTATCAGCAGGATCATTGAGGAGGAAGAGGATAGTCAGTCAACATAAAAGGACAGTGACTCAGCATCAGCATAGGTAGTCTTGAAGGGATGTGACATTTCAAAAAAAAATTATTCGGTTAAATCAGCTTCAGGTGCTTGGTAGCTGGTGATGATCCAAGACTGATTCATCTTTATGAAGGTCAGTTGATCAACCGAGTCGGTGGACAGGCGTACCCTGTGATCGGTTACAAAGCCTCCAGCAGTACGTAATGTGCATTCCGAAAGAACACTGGATGCAGAACAGGCCAGTAGCTCAATTGCATACTGTGCAAGCTCTGGCCAGTGATCCATCCTCAAGACCCAGTAAGCCAGAGGATTTTCGGTGGGAAAGGTGTCCAAGTCTGACCTTGCCCCTAGGTATTCCTGCACCATGTTAAATAGACGCTGGCGATGGTTGCTGGAACCGATCATACCTTGGGGCTGTGGACTAAAAAATTGTCTGAATGCATCGGTCAGATGGCCACCTTCTCCACCGCTCCTTCTGTGACTGACCAAAGCCTCAGCAACACGCTGTCCAGGACCAGGAGTTTGTAACCTCCCAGTCTCTGGGAACGCGTTGCACAGACCTTTCTGAAAGGCCTCCCGGAGATGTCTCATCCCCTGCTCCCTCTGCGATGGCAAGATAAGGTCCGCAACCTTACCCTTGTACCGTGGATCAAGGAAAGTGGCCAGCCAGTAATGGTCCCTTTCCTTGATCCGAAGAATACGAGGATCCTTCCGCAGGCTTTGCAGGATCAGGGAGGCCATGCAGCGTAGTCTAGCTGAAGCATTTGGTCCGGAGTCCTCTGGGTCACTAAGGACAACATGATCCGCAGCCACCTCCTCCCAGCCACGTACAAGTCCACGGGTTTCTTGGGACTGTAAGGCCGCGTACACACGCGGGGACTGTTCGCTCAACTTTGTCCGTCAAACAGTTTCAGCGGACAGTCCGCTCAAAATTAGCATGGACGGACTTGGCCACACACGACGAACGAACAGTCCGCTGAAACCGTGCGCGATGACGTGAACGGCACGTACGACGGGACTAGAAAACGACGTCCTATACACTGCAATGCAAACTTCGGCGTGTAAATCCTTTCTGAGCATGCGCGGAACTTAGTTTGACGAACAAGCCTACACGCGAGGGGACTGTTCGCTGAAACAAAGTTTCAGCGGACAGTTTTTCGGAATTTCCGAAAAACTTTGTTCAGCAGACTGTCCGCTGAAACTGTCCGCTGAAAGCCCACACACGAGCGGACTGTCCGCCGAAACACTGTTCAGCGGACAAAGTTGAGCGAACAGTCCCCGCGTGTGTACGCGGCCTAAATCATCCCTAAAAGACTGCTGCTGTTGATGTTGAGTGCCAGGCTCCACCTCCATGCTGACACAATCCTCCTCCTCTTACTGCTGATGGGTGGGACAGCAGGAACACTGTCTGGATAAAGGGGGCCTTGAGAGGCAATTAAGTCCTCCTCTTCCTGCCTCTGTTCTGCTTCAAGTGCCCTGTCCATTATTCCAGGCAGCGTATGCTTCAAGAGGTGGACAAGAGGTACAGTGTCACTGATGCATGCACTGTCACTGCTCACCATCCTCGTTGCCTCTTCAAATGGTGACAGGACAGTGCATGCATCCCTGATCATGCCCCACTGGCGTGATGAAAAAAAACCGAGCCCCCTCACCCTGTCCTGGTGCCGTAGTCACACAGGTACTCATTGATGGCCCTCTGCTGCATCTGCAGCCGCTGCAGCATGGCCAACGTTGAGTTCCACCTGGTGGGCATGTCACATATAAAGCAGTTCTTGGGCAGGTTCAACTCCTTTTGGAGGTCAGCCAGCCGAGCACTGGCATTATATGATTGGCGGAAATGCACACAGACATTCCTGGCCTGCCTCAGGACACCCTGTAAGCCCAGGTACCTGCCCAAGAACCGCTGCACCACCAGGTTAAGGACGTGAGCCACACAGGGCACAATTGTCCCTGTCGGAGGGCAGAGAGGAGTTTGGTGCTATTGTCACAAACCACCATTCCTGGCTTGGCGTCAACCACCTCTCGGCCTGCCCCTGCAGAGCTGACAATATCTGCCCCAGTGTGGCTCCTGTCCCCCAAACAAACCATCGCAAGCACGGCATGGCATCTTTTTGCCTGCATACTTGTGTATCTCCTTGAACGCCTACGGAGCACCGCTGGTTCCGAGGACAAAGCACAGGAAGAGGCCATGGGGGAAAAAGCAGAGGAGGGGGTGGTGGAGAGAGAGGTGTGTCACAACCAGTAGTAGCATTTTGGAGACGTGGTAGTAGAACAACCTCCTACACTACTGCACCTTGTCCTGCAACCTTCCGAGCTGGCAGAAGAGTGACCCAATGGGCCGTGAAAGATAGGCAACGTCCCTGTCCATGCCTGCTGGACCATGAGTCAGTGGTAATATGCACCTTACCGCTGACTGCCCTTTCCAGCGAGGCATGGACATTGCCTTTCACATGCCGGTAGAGAGCTGGAATCGCTTTCCATGAGAAAAAGTGGCATTTGGGAACCTGCCACTGAGGAACCGCACATTGCACAAACTCACGGAAGGGGGCTGAGTCTACCAACTGAAAAGGCAGCAGTTGAAGTGCTAGCAATTTAGCCAAGCTAGCATTCAACCACTGGGCATGTGGATGCTGGGAGTGAACTTCTTTCAATGGTCCAGTAGCTGGGGCAGGGAAATTTGCCTGCTACAATCGGACGTCGGTGTACTGCTAGCAGAGTGCCCGCAAGTACTTGGCTATGACACACCTAATTCTACACCTTCATTCCTCCCAGTACAGGTTTCAGAGAGGACTGAAGGTATAGTTGGAGATCCCAGCTGATGTGGAGCAAGGAGAGGTCCGCTTTGTTCTTTGGTGTGGGTCTTTAAGGTACACTTGCCAACGAGCTGCATGGCAGGTCAACACATGTCTGGTCAAGTATGTGGTGCCCAAGTGGCTGATTTTTGAGACATATGTTACAAATAGCAGCGGTGCGATCTGATGCACTCGTCGCAAAAAAGGGCCACACCAAAGAACTTTTGGAATAACGCGCAGAGGCAGCACCCTGCATAGGCGGAGCTCTGCGCTGTGATTCAGTCGGTGTGCTGCCCTTAAGCTGGCCCCCGGAGGGCATCCTGCCTTGTTGGAGATGTGCCTCTTCCTCTTCGTCCTCCTCCTCTCACCTGTCCACGTGGAGTCAGTGACCTCATCATCCCCTCCCTCTTCATCACTGGAGCAAACCTGGCAGTATGCTGCTGCTGGCGGAGCATGACTGCCAGATTGCTGTCCTTCTTGAGCATCCCCTCTTTCTGCGCTCACGCTACTGCCTTCCTCTAGCTGGGTATCATCATCAGAGCCTTTAAAACGCTAGGATTCCTCCTGGAGCATGTACCCAACACTGTGCTCAAACAGTTCGGTGGACTCCTCAGGAGGACATGGTGGGTCTAGGGAAGGAGTGACTGATGACATTGAGATGAGAGAAGAGAACGCGTTGGCAGCTGCTTTGCTAGTACCCTGAGCCTGAGTGAGAGAGGATGAGGAGGGCTTGGTCATCCACTCTACCAAGTCTTCGGCATGATGTGGCTCAACATGTCCAGCTGCCAAAAATAAGGACAAGCGTGTCCAATGGCCACTTGCTGATGACGATGCACTGTGTCCACGACCAGCACTGTTGTCTCTAGACACAGAGCCTGCTTGCCCTCTTTTATTGGCTCGTGACTGTCTGCCTCTCCTTGTTGGCATTCCAGACATGGTAATGGCCTGCAGGGAGATGGGAAAACTGAGCAGATGACACAGTACACCGATTGTAATTACTGCAGCTGCCTGCCTGTGGTATAGGATCTGAAGAACACCAGCAATTGGGGTAGCTTCAGGTGTATACTGTGCAGGAGGCACACTACACCCACTTTAACTGCTGCAGATGCCTGTATTACAGAAACAGAACAACGCCAGTAATAAGGGGTAGCTTCAGGTGTATACTGTGCAGGAGGCACACAACACCCACTCTAACTGCTGCAGATGCCTGTGTTACAGAAACAGAACAACACCAGCAATAATGGGTATCTTTAGGTATATACTGTGCAGGAGGCACACAACACCCACTGTAAATGCTGCAGATGCCTGTGCTACAGAAACAGAACAACACCAGCAATAAGGGGTATCTTCAGGTGTATACTGTGCAGGAGGCACACAACACCCACTCTAACTGCTGCAGATGCCTGTATTACAGAAACAGAACAACACCAGCAATAAGGGGTAGCTTCAGGTGTATACTGTGCAGGAGGCACACAACACCCACTCTAACTGCTGCAGGTGCCTGTATTACAGAAACAGAACAACACCAGCAATAAGAGGTATCTCCAGGTGTATACTGTGCAGGAAGCACACAACATCCACTTTAACTGCTGCAAATGCCTGAATTACAGAAACAGAACAATGCCAGTAATAAGGGGTAGCTTGAGGTGTATACTGTGCAGGAGGCACACAACACCCACTTTAACTGCTGCAAATGCCTGAATTACAGAAACAGAACAATGTCAGTAATAAGGGGTAGCTTCAGGTGTATACTGTGCAGGAGGCACACAACACCCACTCTAACTGCTGCAGATGCCTATGTTACAGAAACAGAACAATACCAGCAATAAGGGGTATCTTCAGGTGTATACTGTGCAGGTGGCACACAACACCCACTCTAAATGCTGCAGATGCCTGTATTACAGAAACAGAACAACACCAACAATAAGGGGTAGCTTCAGATGTATACTGTGCAGGAGGCACACAACACCCACTGTAACAGCACTAGGTTCCCAAGCAAAAAGACACTGTCCCTGCCTATCCTGCTCTTTCCCTGCACGCCAACAGACTACACAAGGCCGTCGCGCTGAGGGCCTTATATAGTGTGGGGTGTGTGCTAAACCCCCTTGAGCTATAATTGGCCACAGGCATCCTGCCTGTGGCCAATTGTGGCTCTCCTCGCTGCCAGTGCTGTGATTGGCCAAGCATGCACTGTGACCCCGCAATGCAATCATGAGCCAGCAATGCAATGCGATGGCGTTGTGCATTGTGGGCCGTTCACGCCACACGAATATGGTGCGAACGGCCCACAAAATTCTCAATTCGCGAACAGACGAACGGCCCGTGTTCGAGTCGAACATGCGTTTGAGTGGAACCCCGAGCTCATCCCTACTTGTAGGCCTTGCTTGGGTGTCAATATGCACTGTTAATTTTGATGTTAAATTTCGATTTAGTTTTAAACATAGTCTATTGGCTAAAAATGCCATTTTAGTTTTAGTAGTATTTTAGTCATCTGAATTGTTTTAGTTTTAATCGCATTTTAGTTGACTAAAATCTCCAGTACATTTAAGTCAACTAAAATCTCCAGTACCCAGCTAAACTTCCACTTTCCTCAGAGCTCCGCCTGTCTGTTAAAGCCCCTGACTCTATCAGCAAGCTGTATTGTCTGCCTCCTGACTGGCAGTTTTGAAACAATGCCCTGCAAACCACATAAGATGATCTCCTCATTCAGATTTGTGTCTATCTAGGATGTGACTTGGTAAGTGTATCTCCACCCAGCAAATAGCACTTTGTAAAATAACTCCCTCTCCAGACCGTCCAGTTCTCTGCCCTGTGTCCTCCCTCACTCCCATTTACTTCCCCAGCCCCGCTTCCAGGTCACCTCCCCATCCCTAAAGTATAATGCACCCTGCCCTGAGCCCTTCCTCACTCCCATTTACTTCCCCATCCTCGCTTAAAGGTCACTTCCCCATCCCCAAAGAATAATGCACCCTGCCTTGTGCCATCCCTCACTGGCATTTACTTCCCCATACCCACTTGCAGCCTTGCATTACAGCCAATAGCATTTACAGTCTTTTGGGCTTTTTATGTTTTAAAGTTGCACCTCTGTTTGTCAAAAAGCAGTATTTTTGTTTCTTTCAGAAATTTGGTTTTATTTATAAAGATGATAAGTATATCACAACAGCTAAATCTTTGTCTGTAGTGTATGTTCAAACCTTAATACCATAAATAATAATGCCGCGTACACACGATCGGACATTTGGACAGCAAAATCCATGGGATTTTTTCCGATGGATGTTGGCTTAAACTTGTCTTGCATACACAAGGTCACACGATGTTGTCGGAAATTGCAATTGTCAAGAACGCGGTTACGTACAACACATACGATGGGACTATAAAGTGGATGTTCAATAAGCCAGTGCACCACCCTTTGGGCTGCTTCTGCTAATCTCATGTTAGTAGAAGTTTGTTGAGAGACGATTCGCACTTTGCAGACTCGTGCTTTTCCGACTGCTCTTCAGTTTTTGCTTGTGAGTTCGTATATGTTCTTCAGTGCGTGTAGTCAGTTTGCATTTGTTTGTCAGTGCGTATTATTATTATAGCATGTATTTGATTTTCAGTGCATTCTTGTCCACTCGTATCTGATTTTCAGCTCACTCTTCTGAGGCCTTGCGGTTTTTTAGTGCATTCTGTTAGTTCGTTCTGACCAGCCGACCGTTTTGAAGCCATGTTGCGGTTACGTACGCGTTGTAGAGTTTGTGCTATGCGTGGGCTTGGTGTTGGGGTTCTTGCTTTGACCCAAGCCCAGTCCATGAACAGGGTGGGGAGGAGTTCATGGACCAAGAATTGATTACTCCAGCGTGACCAATTCTCTCACGTGGCTTTGTTGCGGGAGATCCGTGAGAATAATCCTGATGATTTCAGGAATTATCTCCAGATGATGTATTCGGAGGAGCAATGAAGGTGGGACTTTACATGAAGTGCGTGAGTGCCATAAGATCAAATTTGGTGAGCAATTGGGAACATTTTATTAATTGGTTCATAAAATTAATCAATATAATTACAATATACATTTAATATTATCAATTCCATATTCAAGGATATTGAGTACAATCAAGTAAAAATGATAAACGTTTATACAGAGTAGTATGAACACAAGAAAATTTTCCACCGTACACCAAATTATGTTAATAAAAAAACATAGATTTAAGGTAGTGCTTGCCCCGACAAATGACTCAGATATCCAATTGAAAAGAATGTTGATAGAATATATATAAAAAAGTTGGTCATAATTGAAGATAAACACAACAGTTTATAGCTCTACGCATTTCGTGGCTGAGGTACCACTCGTCAGGAGCAAGCGCATGTCTTCTCTAAAGATAAAAAAATAAAAAATAGAATAGAAATAGTCTGTTATCAGCAGACTAACAATAAAGGTGGGGCAATGAGAAAAGAACCCACCCAGAGTACTTTCTTACGTAAAATGGTGAAGCATGGCAGTAGCCAGATGTCGGTCACCGCCAGCCCCTTAGAGGCACCATCCCCGGGAGCCGAGACGGACAAATCAGCAGAGGCAACCCACACAGTGCCGTCCGGCCAGCACAGACCCTGGAGGCAAATCTGCATGTAAAGTGAAAGATTAACCAACCCTAAAAAGCAATAAGTGTCCTCAAAAAATGAACTGTAGTGATTGTGTGAAGAGGAGGCAGTGTGTGTGGATTAGAAGGGAGAAGTTGAATAGAAAAGTTTTTGATTTGAGAAGAGTGCAACCATAAATAAAATTCCCAAGAGTGAAAGCAACAAGATTACTAAATATAAAAAAGAAAGAAAGAACCATCTCCAGATGATGGACCCCATTTCTCACCATTTGTTGGCTTTGCTGTCCCCTTATATTAGCAGGCAGGACACATGCGTGCGGCAAGCTATCACTCCTGAACAAAGGCTAGTCACCACGTTGCGGTACTTAGCAACAAGGAAAAGTCTGCAGGACATCAAGTTCTCGACAGGCATCTCCCCCCAGGCTTTGGGAATCATTATTCCAGAGACCTGTTCTGTCATTCTTCAGGTCCTGCAGAAGGACTATATTAGAGTAAGTTTTATCCTTTAACATCACATTGTATGGATTTAATGTTTGCTAACATTTTGTATTTCTTTCATCATTCCCTAATTACCATGATTGTAATATGCTGAGAATGTCCCCTTTAGCCTCATGTATGCTGGAAGTTTTTAAACTTCCTTTTTTGTCTTTCATGCATATTTGCCTTCACTAACCTCTCCAGCATGCTTTCCTGGGCTCATATACACCTAGCCTAGTCACTTAACAATGTATTTTGTCAGCTTCATAGTCATGCTTACCCTAAACACCCCCTAAAATGTGTCCACATGTTATTTGTGTCCTTAAATTTATGCATAGTGCCAGAGGCTTTTTTTGGGTTCCCAAATCATTTGGAACCCTCCCTCCCCCCAACCACTAAGTCAACTGATACCAGTCCTTTATCTGCTGGCTTTGACAAACCCATACACACTATACCTACCTCTTTTGTGGTCATATTTATGGATGAATTCCCCAAAGCATGTAGTGAAAGAGCCTGCCAGAATACTTTTAAATGGTACTGTTTAAAGATTTTTTTCTCCTATTATCTTGATAGGTAATTGCAGAATGTAAAAATGTGCTTCCATTTGTACAGTGTGTATTTTTATTTTTGTATTATGACATTTCTTACCTGTCCAGTGGGCTGCCAGTAGTGTAAGTAAGGAGGGGCTGGCCAAAGTAACACACATTATGTATACATTCACCTCTCAATGAAGTGGAGATGGTTACCTGTTGAAAATATCTCCCCCCCCCCCCTAAAATTTTTACAATGGGCCATCGGGGAGGGGGGGGGGGGGAATCTGATAAGTAGACCTTATACTTTTTTCTTGAAATACTCCTTAAAATAAATGCTAATACTGATTTTAGCTAAGAATGTTTATGTCTAATCTGCTTGCAATGTAATGTGCAAAATTACTAATTTATTTTTTCTTGTTTGACTCCACAATTTCCTTTAACGCCACAGGAATGGCAGACTGTGGCATCCCACTTTGCCAATCGTTGGGACTCCCAACTGTGGAGGCGCAATTGATGGCAACCACATCCACATAGTTCCACCCCCCCAACTCGGTGTCATACTATTAAACCCCTTATAGTTATAATAATAACTATAAGGGGTTTAATAGTATTGTGATGTTGGTGGTGGTGTCGGCGACATATGAGTTCCTCTATGCGGACATGGGGAAGAATGGCCAGATGTCGGATGGTGGAGTCATCGCCCAGACGGAGCTCTACAGGCATCTCCAGAGTGGTGGCTTGGGATTGCCACCTCCGGAAGAGAACATGGAAGGATTCCGGTTTGTGTTTGTTGCTGATGAAGCATTTGGTGTGGGTGAACACCTGATGCGGGCATTCCCAATGAGGACCCTCACCCCGGAGCAGAGGTTTTTTTAATTACCGGCTGGCCAGAGCTAGGAGAGTGGTGGAGAATGCTTTCGGGATAATGGGCAGCCACTTACACCTATTCCTCACTCCAATTAATATGGCGGAATATAAACTCAATCATATAATCCTCTCTTGCTGTATTCTCCACAACTATTTAAGGAGAAATTCTTTGAACTATGTTGCCTCAGTTGGGCCTGAGGCCAGACTTATTAATGAATAAACCCTGACGGTGCTTGAAACTTGCCTCCCTGGCTTGCCCTCCCAAAGTGTTCGTGCGGTCTGTATAAAATACATGGAATACTTTTCGGGTAGGGCGGCCATTGATATGCCAGAAAATGAGACATTTTTTAAATGAATATATTTTTGAAATAGAACTAATATTTGCTTTGATTTACTGCTTGGGTTTCTTTTAGCTGTCTCCTAGGTTATCTAATGGTCTTTTCTTTTTGCCCTTTTTCTGCAATAGTGCAAACGAAATACATGAGGTGACAATCTGTTCTTCAGCAAACTATTATGTTGTGGGTCTGCTACACACACACCTTGTTTTTGTTGTTAATGTATGTAATGCATTACTGATAAAAATATTCCTCATTTTCAGCACCATGACTGAAATTTGGGGAGTCATGAAAATGGTTTGATTGTGGCAAAATTATAAACCACTGTGGGTGTTATTTACTAGAGGCAAATCCACTTTGCACTACAAGTGCACTGCAAAAGTGCACTTGTAGTGCAAAGTGGATTTGCCTTTAGTAAATAATCCAAAAATTTGGGAACGGCATTCAGACTGACGTAGGCAACAAGCTCGCCGCTCGTGGAGATAAGTTTGTTTTATTTTGTTTTGTGAGTACCCTATTGCTGTTTAAATAAAAACTACTCACGTTTTAAAAAATTACTACACTATCCAGAATCCCCCTTCTTTTTATTACTCTCCATTGCATCTAGGAGAGATAAAGACAAGCTCAGACCCATATTGGTCCAGGAAGCAGCCATCCCACGTGTATATACAGTATATATATATATATATATATATATATATATATATAGTGATATTGGGGTGTTTAGCTCAAGTGGTTAGAGGCATTTTTCAGTCCACATCAGGCAGGCGTTTATAGTTAAGGGCCTGGTAGCCCACGTTTATTAAAAGGAAAAACAAAATAGTCCATCCAGGAATCCCACGCAGGGGTCCAATCTTAAATTAATTACACACAATCCAAATTAAAAATGCTAGCCCACCTGGCTACTCTTCAGCAGTAGTGCTGCTATAAGTACTTGCCCCTCAAACGAGCTGCTTGGATACACACAGTCTTAGGCTCCTTGGACGCACACAGCTTCAACCCTTCAACGCACACAGCTTTGGGCTCTTTGGACGCACACAGCTTCAACCCTTCAATGCACACAGCTTTGGGCTCTTTGGACATGCACAGCAGCAAGCTACTCCACCATCCTCCATCCCTCACACTCCATTCCCAACAGCCCTTCATTATATGGCCTGTGTGCAGCTGGGCACACACCCTGCTCGTTATCATTAAGACCTGGACACAGGGCTGGAGATATGCAAACTCTGTCTCTTTTTCCTCCGATTTCATAAGGACAGAGCCTCGCTCTGTCACATATCCCCCCCCCTTTGTTTCGATCCGGAGGGAGGAACACCAGCACCCATCATGATGGTTGGGACACCTCTGTGCTGGCTGTCAGCCACGTAGGCCCAACCTTTTTTCCGGGTGTGCTTCCAGGCACGCCTTACCCTGGATCGCAACGGGGTCCTACAGTTCTGTATCCGCAGCCTACTCCCTCTGTCCTTGGGGTTCCTGAGCTCCCATTTATTTTCTGGTGGCCCACCGCCTTTCCTGCTACTTCCTTTCAACTCTGTTTCCAGATTCCGTAGGGAACCTGCTTCAGACAATACACCTGATGAGGAACTACCTTTTCCCTCACTGGTACTGGTTTTCCCCATCACAACAGGTCTCTTGGGTTTACCAACTCCTTTACCTTTACCCTTGACCACCAACTCCCCAGAGCTTAACATCTGTGTATCACGCTCATTTTCCAAGAAATTATTTATGTTCATATCAAGGCCATTATTTACACCAACCTTCAGTAATATACCACCATTTCTCCAATTACCAATACCATCAGTTCTTTCTTGCTCGGGATTTGTTAGGGCCAGGCCCAAGGAGGGACAACACACAGGTGAGCAGCTATCCCCTATGGTACCTTTACAAGGCTTCACTTCACCTGTTGTCCAAATCTCTGTGGGCAATTGTCCTAACAATTGACATTGAACAACGCATGACCTAGTTTCACCAGTACCAATCTTTGCCAGCTCACACTTTTCCATGTCACAATTTTTGTTCCTCTCCATACTATATTTGAGAGTGTCTCCGGGTACCCAAACTTGTACCTCTCTGCAGGTGATAGACAGAATCTCTGCTTCTGCCGTGTCCATATCTGGCCCTTCCTTCTTACGAGGTCTAGCGGGTGACGCAGTATCCACACCATTTACTGAACCCTGCTCAGCCGCACCTCGGACTGCACCAGCAGACATGTCTATCACTGCACCAGGCAGAGAGACCTCTGATGTCTCCAGCAGCCCCCTAGAGCGCCTTCTGTACTGAACCGTATCCGGAAGCACTCTCACAGGGAACTGTGACATCACTTTCCAGACTATTAAGCACCATACCACTCAGTTCCACTGGTGATTAATGTTACCCAGCACAGCTTGCATTACCTGGCTCCACCCTTTGGTACCATGCAGCATTACCACATCTGACTGTAACATAGGCACCCAGGTGTACAAGGAATGTGCTTTCATCAGTTCAAACAGTTCTACTAGCATATCTGTAAATTCTACACACTCCACATCAATATGCAAAACATTTTTGGGGACCTTTCCCTTATCAGAGACATAGAGGGGCTCATTCACTGCAGTGTGAGGGGCCACGGCATTTAAGGGGGCCTCCACCTCACTGGAGGTATCCATCACAGCCTGATGCGCCTCTGGAACCCTGTTAGATGCATGTCTCTCATTCATCCCCTCTAACTCACCAATAAGCCTCTGCAAGTCAAAATTTATTACTGTGTCACCTTGACACTTGACATTTAGCGGCTGGGTTGTGAGCACCACATCTGCCATGCATGCGCCCTGATCTGGTCCTTACGACTGGAGGGAAACATCCCTTGCAGTGACCAACGCACCCTCAACCATCGGTCGCTCTGCAATCTCCCTGTCTGGCATAGCAGTTGTTGTATTCACACCCCTGTCACTCAACATAGCCTTGTCTAACATGGCTAGTAATTGTTTGGCCCAACTGTCCCAATCCATTGTGCTTCCATAATGAGGGCTCAGCAGTACCTCATCATCTGCTTTAGGAGGCACCTGGGATTCTGCAGCACAATCAGTACCTTTGTCAGTTCTATATAAATCACATTTTGACGACATGCTTTTACTCTTTGCTAATGCTTCATCAAACAAGGCAGGCTGCAATACACCATCACCACCTTGCTTCTGGGGTGCAAGCACACTCAGCTGTGTACGTTCAGCTTTGGCCAGTGGACTTAACCCTTTACCAACTGGGTTACACATATGGTAAACAGACTGCTCACACAAACTATCACTGCATGGTGTAGACCCAGTCTGTTCCACCAGAGCAAATTCAGTGCTGTCCTGGAAAATCTCTGGCTCAAACGCATGGAGGGCCCGAGACTTCCATGGACAACCCTGTGGCTCTGCGTCTGGTTGCCAAGGGAGACATCACTCTTTCCTCATTACTTTTGAACAAATCAGAATAAGTACATTTATCATCGGCAATACCTTTACCATCAGCATTCATAGACATAGCAGTGTTATAAGCTTTAACAGCCTGTTTTTGGTCAGAACACTCAGCACCCCGTGTACCACTCAGCACACCACCCTTCCTCTCCAAAGGCATTATTTTGGCTATTAGGGCGGCTTCACAGTTGTCCTGGGAAACCACGTGCCTCACCCCTGCGGGCTCCTGGTAGGTTTCCCTGGGCATCTCTGTAGCACCAGTCACTAGGGAACATGGCACACAAACTGAATTGGTCACCCCTAGGTTACCACTTCCAGCACTCTGGTGGATTACACCAGACACACAGAGAGTCCAGTCTTTTTGAGTTCTTAACCTTGCTGCAGGTTGAGCTTCAACCTGTGTCTCCCCACTACTCAGGGTAGCACACTGCAGCAAGTCCATTTTTACACCTTCTGCTGATCTCCCAGCTGGATATACTGCCACTTCACTGGGATCAGTCCCACAAACTGCAACAGTCTTACCATAATCTGTAGCAGGTAACTCTGGCTTCATTTGAGTACGTTGTCTCTCCTTTATCACGCTTTTACTGGCCAACTCTCCCTGGTGGCCATGGAACGAAACTGCAGCAGCCACTTCTGACTCCTTAGCACCCCCTGCAAGCACAACAGGTACTTCCTCACTGTTGCCAGAGGAGACTGACAACATGTTTGTACAAAAATCTGGGCTTGCGGACAAAGACTTCTGCCCAGTAACCACATCTCCAGGCATGTTCCATAACCTGGGACAAGAAAAAATACCATGCCCCAGTTGACCACATTCCAGGCATGGTACATTTCTGCACATATCTTTAGTGGGACGCCGTTCCACATCTCCACTGTAGCTCCTCCTTCCGGTTAACACTCCATCTCCTGTTGCCAAGGGAGATGGCACTCTTCCAGCTGAACTTTGCTGGCTCTCTCCAACATGATAAATTGGCTCCTCCTTAAGCCACTTTCCACGATCCTTATTAGACATGGTACAGAGACAGCCCGACTGGCTTCCTCTGCGTTGCTATGGGCAACCACTCTCATCCTCAGCCTTTGATCAGCCTCGCTCCTTGCATATAGCATGGGCTTCTCTCTGCTGAATCCTGTCTCATGCTGTGACACATTCACATCTTTCACAATAGCTGTTTTAACTGCATCAGCTTTGCCAGGGGCAACAACGGCCCTCTTCCAGTTATGGACATCCAGCGGCTTTCCCCTTGCACTGAGGGTTGGCTTCCTTTCCTCTGTAGCTTGGTTCAGTGCTGCTAAATGCCGCTTGCACCAATCCACTGCAGATTCAAATGCTGGTGGACTCTCCATAACAGCAGTCACCTGTGCACTCATTGCACCAGTGTTGCTAGGGACAACCCCAGCCCTTTTTCTCCTTGATACACTCTGATCAGGTATGTATGGGGCTCGTTCGGGCGGTAACAACCCCTCCAACCACAGAGCTCTGTCTCTCATTTCAGCAAACCTTGCCTCTTTTAGGAGCTTTGACCGCCCCATACTTAGAGACTCCAGAACAACTTTAAACAGTCCAGGAAAATGAAAGTGTCTCTTTTAAAGCAAGTTGCTTTTCTCTTCATGCAAGCTTTCCTCACCTGCACATTGCACACACTGATTGTGCTGTCTCATGCACACAAACCCAGTTCATAGCAAGAAAAAAAAAATTTACTTTTCATTCACAGGTACACCACCTGCACCACGCAATGCCTTTTGCCTGGCTGCACTTCCACACACAGCCAATAGTTCCTGACTTGAACTTACTGTAGAGCAAGGACCCGGATTCCACCGTCTTTTGCCCACATTCGAACACCACTTGTGATATTGGGGTGTTTAGCTCAAGTGGTTAGAGGCATTTTTCAGTCCACATCAGGCAGGCGTTTATAGTTAAGGGCCTGGTAGCCCACGTTTATTAAAAGGAAAAACAAAATAGTCCATCCAGGAATCCCACGCAGGGGTCCAATCTTAAATTAAATACACACAATCCAAATGAAAAATGCTAGCCCACCTGGCTACTCTTCAGCAGTAGTGCTGCTATAAGTACTTGCCCCTCAAACGAGCTGCTTGGATACACACAGTCTTAAGGCCCGTACACACGGTCGGACTTTTTGACAACAAACATGCAAATTAGCTGTTTTGGAGCAACATCCGACTGTGTGTACGCTCCATCGGACAAACTTTTTCTGTTTTCATCGGACTTTTGTTGGCTCTGCGAACGGACAAACTTTTTGACAACAGAAGTCCGATGGAGCAAAGTCCTACCGTGTGTACGCAAAAGCATCGGACTTTTGTACAAGGTACAAACACGCATGCTCAGAACCATTGCAAACGATCAGACTACAATACAGAAGTTGACCAAAGGTGGCGCTGGAGTCATTGAACGTCCTCTTTTGAAGCGGCGTCAGTACGTTGTGACGTCATTACGTTCGTGTTTGTTGTCAAAAAGTCCGACCGTGTGTATGCAATACAAACTTGTGGACAACACACTTTGTACAAAAGTCCACGGAAAAGTTTGTACAAGTCCGACCGTGTGTATGGGGCTTTAGGCTCCTTGGACGCACACAGCTTCAACCCTTCAACGCACACAGCTTTGGGCTCTTTGGACGCACACAGCTTCAACCCTTCAACGCACACAGCTTTGGGCTCTTTGGACGCACACAGCTTCAACCCTTCAACGCACACAGCTTTGGGCTCTTTGGATGCACACAGCTTCAACCCTTCAACGCACACAGCTTTGGGCTCTTTGGACATGCACAGCAGCAAGCTACTCCACCATCCTCCATCCCTCACACTCCATTCCCAACAGCCCTTCATTATATGGCCTGTGTGCAGCTGGGCACACACCCTGCTCGTTATCATTAAGACCTGGACACAGGGCTGGAGATATGCAAACTCTGTCTCTTTTTCCTCCGATTTCATAGGGACAGAGCCTCGCTCTGTCACAATATATATATATATATATATATATATATATATATATATGGTTACCTCATTACGGCAAGGTAAGAGGCCACTTCTATTGGTGTGTATCTTTGCACGAAGAGGAGATTTGTATCCCTCCAGCACTTTTTACTATTTGCACATTGGAATGCCTATTTGCACAAAGAAGAAAATAATTGATTTTACTATTTGATTGCAATTTTTGCACAGGCTATTGCACATTGCACAGGACGTTTTTTTCTGCTGATTATTGCACATTTGTTTCACGATTTTGCACAATCTTTTTGCACATATTGTATATTGAACAGTTTTTCACAGTGTTATTAGTAATTTATCCATGCACTTTGCACTTTGATACTAGTCACTTTGTTTTTATTGATTATATTATGACTTGCATATCGTATACATAGAAGTATTAACAGTGTATTTTGCAACTTTTTGATATCAGCCATTTGAATTTTGAAATTATTATTTGCATTATTGGGCTATTCCCATTGAAATCACCTGTGTGATGCTACCTGTAGCAGGGCACTCTTCCTTTCTGTTGGAAACATCGCAGCACCAACCCCCTTTCAATGCTATTTCTTTATGGGTATGGTTTGACCCTTATTCGATGCTTGCAGCAGTTCTACCCTCCTCCTCTTGCACAAGGAATAACTAAATAACCCCCATTGTCACTGTAAACACCAACTTTACTCCCAAAATTGCTTTTGCGCATTGAAAGAAGAAGCCACACATTGTTGAGTAGAAAACTTTTTACTCAAAGCACATTCACATGTGCGTTTATAAAAGGGTTTTGAACAAACCAACATCTTTGGTTATAACATTATTTATTGTCACATTAATTATAAATAGCCTTTTTGGTTAAACGGGCATGTTTTAAAACATAACATACACAACTCAGGAACTTACAAAGTTCAACTTTGATAAAGTGAAGGCAATATCTGACATGAGTATGTCTAAACTGTGTTGATATTGCCTTCATCAGATGGGGTGATGTCACACCTGTAAAAGCCAAATTTTGAAGATGCACACCAATTGGGATTCAAACTGGGCATTTTCCTCCTGATCCCATGTCCAATGCTAACTGCCATCATGGGGGATCAATGGACGTGTTTTGGGGGTGCAACCCCTTACTCCCAGGTACTTTAGTTGGGAGGAAGGGGTTGCACCCACAAAACGCGTACATTGATATCCCATGATGTTCAAAATTTGGCTTTTAAAATACTTTAAAACTTGTTTTAAAAAGCATAGACAATAAAAAAGTTTAACATTTTTGTGTGTTTTAGATTCTCCCTAAAACATCAATGATGTTCTTAATTTTTTGTTGAACGTCATTGATGCTTTGGTTTAGATTGCGCTACATTATTTTCCCCGATGAGGATCTGGGCACTTTCACTGGTGAAATGACATTCTTCTTCCACAACATCCACATCACCAAAAAAAAAACACACACCATGTATTATAAATATGCAGGAACAGATATCTTACCTGAAGCTGTGATCTCAGACACTCACTTGTTGTGGTGACAATTTTGCCCACTTCCAAAACGTCTCCCTCCTCTTCCTCTGCTTGTGTTTTGGTGACTTCCCCTTCTTTCGGAGGTGGGGGGTCCCTGGTGTCCTCAGACGTCCTGAGTCTTTTCTCCCCTATGTGAATAAAAAAAAAGGTATTCTTAGCACACATATATTTGAGGAAGATCTCCAGTCTTCCTTCCACGCTTCCTTCCACCCCAGCTGAGGCTTCCACTGCCCAACCTGGGCCTTCCAGCCAGGAAGAAGTGGAGGAGCTCAGCTTGAGCCAGGTATAGCATTGTTCAACATATTTCCTGTCATAAAATTAATGATGATTAACTAGATGTAATTATGGATCACTAATTGCTGATTTAATAAAGTGGTTTACATATCAATAGACAGTAGTGCCCACAAATGTTTGGGACAACAATGAAAAATTCTGGGGTCATAATGTTAGTCTTTTCTATTTATTAATATTCAATTTCCAGCAGTCATGAGCTGAAAATTGTGTATGATTGATGAACCAAAAACTAAAACTATGTCCCTTTTTCATACACAGGAAAGTCTCAGCCAGGAGGAGGGTGTGGAATGGGGCAGCCAGGAGGTGGTGGGGGTAAGTGTCAGCCAGGAGGTGGACGGGCCCAGTAGCCTGATAGAATCACAGGTCCCTCCCCTCCGCCTTCCACCAAAAAGGCCCAGGAAGGGGAGTAATGTGGAGGAGTCAGTGCTCAGGCTAATTGGGGAGGCTTCTACGGCCCTCAGACCCACCCCCACTCTTCAAGAGACCTTTGCCTCCATGGCTGCATGCAAACTGCAGGACATGGAGGAGGGGCAACGCCTCATGTGTGAGGAAATCATGTACCTCACACTAAATAAGGGGTTGAGGGGCGAAATCACCAACAAAACCTACCTGTGTGAGTTGAACCATCCTCCTCCTCCTCCTGCCACACCTCCAACACCACAGTCACAGCCTGGGTTTAAACCTTGAAGCAAGCATGTAAGGAAGATAAGAAAGTGATTGCCTGGGTTCAATCTGGTCTGACAAAATATGCAGGCTCTTGTACTTCCACAGCCTGGGGACATAGATATCATCTGCTGCTGTTCCTGATCTCTTGGACTTCTGGACCAGATTGTACCTCAAGGCAACAATTTTGCCTTTAAATAGTTGATGTGTGTCCTTGGGTACAAAGGCTTTGCCAATTTCAGCAGTTTCTCCAGCGTTGCATTCCTCTTTATTTTTTTATGACCCATAATAAAGGGATATTTATTTTTCAAAATATTTGTCTATGTGTTTTACTTCAAAAAGGACAGTTTATTTGTGAGTAGGCGGGTACATTTCTAAAATACAATGTGAAATTAACAAGGGACACCAGCACAAAACAACCTCCTTGAGGTTAAAAAATACAAGATAATAGTGGTGTTGTGGTAACGACACACAAAACCCACAAAAAAATTAGGGAGATCACCAAAAAAAAAAACAGATCTTGATTTAAAAAAAACCCATAAAAACAATAAATTCTTCGGGAGATCTGACGAAAAATAAAAATATTATATTCATGAAATCATGAGAAATAATAAAGAAATCAGTTCGTGATAACTGTGTGTGTGAATATGAGCAGAAAAACAACAACATTCTTCTAGCATTATAAAGAAGAAGAGAATGTGCTGCAATAAACAATTTAAAACATTGCAGCGTGATGATTGTGCTATGTCCATTACGAACGGTAGTTTTACCAGACCAAGCGCTTCCGTCTCATAATTTATTCTGAGCATGCGTGGCACTTTGTGCATCGGAATTGTCTACACACGATCGGAATTTATGCAAACGGATTTTGTTGTCGGAAAATTTGAGAACCAGATCTCAAATTTTGTGCAAAGGAAATTCCGATGGAAACTATCCGATGGTAAACTTTTTTCTAACACCTAACCTTCTGCCAGCTGGACCCTGTTCCTTCTCAAATACTACGGTCACCCTCTGACTCTATCCTACACTCTTTAACTCATATCTTCAACCTCTCCCTCCCTACTGGCATCTTCCCCAACCATCTGAAACATGCACTACTCACTCCCATACTAAAAAAGGCCTCACTGGACCCCAGCAATCTTAACAACCTAAGACACATTTCCTTACATCCTTTTGCCTCCAAACTCCTTGAACGTTTGGTCTACAACCGACTGAGTGACCATCTCATTGAAAATGACCTTCTTGATCCCCTTCAGTCTGGATTTTGTCCACAGCACTCAACAGAAACTGCTCTCCTAAAACTCACAAACGACTTACTAGCAGATAAAACCAATGGTCATTATTCCGTACTCTTACTTGGACCTCTCCGTTGCCTTTGATACAGTTGATCACCCCCTCCTCCCCAAATAACTCAATTTGCTTGGTATCCATGGCTATGCTTCGAATCTTACCTATCTCACCGCACCTTCAGTGTTACTTACAACTCTACTTCCTCCTCTCCAACACCTCTTACCATTGAGGTCCCCCAAGGCTCTGCCCTCGGATCGCTACTATTTTCGGTCTACACATCCTCCCTGGGTCAGCTGATAGCCTCCCATGGCTTTCACTACCATTTATATGCCGATGACACCCAAATCTATCTCTCTACCCCTCAGCTCACCTCATCAGTCTCCTCATACACCACTTATTTACTAACAGACACATCAGCCTGGATGTCATCTTGTTATCTAAAACCGAGCTCATAATATTTCCTCCCCCACGTGCCCCTTCCCCTAACTTCTCTTTCAAGATCAACGGTGCAACTATCACTCCGTCCCCACATGTCAGGGTGCTAGGGGTAACCCTTGACTCTGAACTGTCCTTTCAGGTCCACATCCAATCCCTGTCCAAATCATGCCGCCTTAGCCTTCGCTACATCTCTAGTATATGCCCCTTTTTAACCAATGAAACCACCAAGCTTCTAATTCACTCCTGGCTTCCACTCACCCAACGAATAGAATTCAGAGTACTAACAATGATTTACAAAGCCGTCCACAACTCTGCCCCCAGCTACATCACTAACCTAGTCTCAAAATACAGACCAAGCCACTCTCTTCGGTCCACCCAAGACTTCCTGCTCTCTAGCACCCTTGTTTTTTTTTAACCAAAACAAAGTTTATTGAGCATGTGCAAAAAAGATTACATAAAAATACTCAAAGAACGGTGCAACAGGCACCAAACATCATTAAAAAAAAAGGATACATTCCATGTCTGACATATCATATTGAAATTGCAGTGTACACAGTACAATGCCTACTTGTAGTATAGATATAAACACCATAAGTCGCCCAAATGAGCGTATCGAAGAGGCAGCAGCCCAACCTCCTCATGTAATCCCAGAGACCTAACCCTCACAGCTGTAAGTATTTTCCAGCCACCTATCCCATATTTTGTGGAATTTCAGCGGGCATCCTCTATTCGAATAAATAATTTTTTTGTAAGGTAAGGTACGGTTGACAGCCCCTTTCCACTGTTGGATAGTAGGGGGATCAGGTCTAAGCCACATTTGTGCTATCTGCATCCTAGCAGTAAAAAGAGTCTCCTGTAAAAAGATCCTTAAGTATTTGCTTTCCTCCTGAAGGGGGAGGAGACCAAGAATACACTGGCATGGACAGAGCTTAAGGGGAGATCCTATATGATCAGGTAGAAATTGGATAATCTGTGCCCAGTACCTTTGAATGGGGGGGCAGGTCCAAATAAGGTGATAAAAAGTACTGGTCACATCACCACATCTGGGGCATGTAGAGTCAGAGTCAGGTTTGTATTTAGAGAGCTGGCTAGGGGTGACATAGGAGCGATGAAGTATGTAGAGGTGGGTCAGTCTGTCCGACAGTTTAGGGGATACCTCGGTCGACACCGCCAGTATCTCCTCCCAATGTTCGTCCTCCACCTGCCCAATATCATCCTCCAATCTAATTTTAAGGTTATACGCATGAGCTGTAGCCCGAGGGGTGAGTAGGTGCGTGTATATGATTGAGATTCGTTTCCGGGGATCATCACCAATAAACAAATTCGCTAATGGAGTGCACTCCAAAACAGGGGGCACGCTCCCAAACTGCATCTGCAGTGCATGGTGGACCTGCAAGTATCAAAAGAACGCATGGTTGGGAAGGCCAAATTCATCCTTGAGTGCCTGGAACGTCTTGACACCATGGGTTGTGTAAAGCTGAGACAGGTATATAACACCCCTGCATATCCACACTTTGTAGTCTGGCACTCTCAGCAACTCAGGTAGCTCAAGATTATCCCAAAGGGGCGCATATTGTGTTTAGGGCCCGAACGGGAGATACCTCTGTGTTTGCAAAAGATAATTTGGTAGGGATGTGCAATCACGTCTGTTACCGAGGTGCACACCAAATAGGAGTACCTCAGTTTGTCATATGTGTTAAAATAGTAGAAGTGGGAGAGCTGGGAGGCCAGGTAGTATGTTTCTAAGTCAGGAAGTGCAGCTCCTCCAAGGTGGACCGGGCATTTGAGGGTCTGCCAGGCCAACTTATGCCTGGAAGAGCCCCAAACGAACGAGTTGAGAATTGACTCCATATCACGGAACAGGTGGGACGGCACATGGAGCGGGGCATGCCAAAACAGATATAGTAGTTTAGGGAGAAGAATCATTTTGACAAGACCCAGGCGGCCCATGACTCCAAGGGGGACTCTGGACCAGACCTGGGTCTTCTGTTTCAACAGGGGGAAGATAGGTGCAATGTTGAGGCTAATATAGTCCGCAGGGGAGCGAGAACAGTATACGCTGAGATATTTAATCCTAACCGTGCGCTCAAGAGGCAGCAGGGCCTGCGTCTTGGTGGGGACGGTGACATCAATGGGGAGAATTTGGGATTTGGACCAATTAATACAGAGACCAGAAAATACCCCGAAACTTCGAATCACTTCCAAAACCACCGTCAGGGAGGGGCCAGCATCTTCCAGGTACAGCAGCATATAATCCGCGTAGAGGCTTATAACCTCAGATATTTGGCCCAGACGGAGGCCGTGAATGTCCGGATGCGCTCTGATTGCGATAGCCAGGGGCTCCACCGCCAACGCATACAGCATGGGCGAGATGGGGCACCCCTGACGCGTACCTCTTGATAAGGAGAAGGGACTGGAAATCTGGCCATTTACAAGGATACGGGCAGTGGGGGCCTGATAGAGGATGTGAACCCAGCGTATAAACCTAGGGCCGAAGCCGAACCTATGTAGGCATTCCCACAGGTAGCCCTACTCTACCGAATCAAATGCCTTAGCTGCGTCCAAACTGACCACCACCCTGGAGCCGGTGTTGTCATGAGGGGCCTGCAGGTTCATAAACAGTCTCCTAAGATTGAAAGCCGTGTTCTTTCTGGGCATAAAGCCTGTCTGATCTGTATGTATTAGGTGAAGTATGACCTTATTGAGTCTGAGGGCAAGAATCTTAGCCAGAATTTTGACGTCCAGTTGCAGAAGCGAAATGGGGCGGTATGACTCGGGGTAGAGGGGGTCTTTGCCTGGTTTAGGGATAAGAACTAACAATGCTTCATTCATGGATCTGGGGAGCACACCGGTGTCAAAAATGTGGGTATAGAGTAGGTGAAGTTTGGGGAGAAGGACCTCTTGAAACTGAGTATAGAACTCCCGGGGAAGACCATCTGAGCCAGGGGCTTTGGATGGTGGCAAGCATGCTATGGTCTCTGCTATACACTCCTCAGTTATGGGGACCTCCAGGAACTCCACCTGGGAGGAAGTTCACAATCTGCAGAAGAGCACGCAGCCCATCCAGGGAGTCAGTAGCCTCCGAGGTGTATAGATCTGCGTAAAATCGCCGGAATTCTCGGGCTACCTCCGTTGGATCCGACAGCATGGTTCCTGCCGCAGACTTGAGTTGGACCACCACCGGGGGACTGTGGTCCAGGTGGGCCATGTATGCCAACAGTTTTCCAGCCCTCTCCCCATACTCATAAACTTTTTGTTTGATATAAAAACCTTGTTTCCCCGCTCTATCAAGGTGTAGATGGTCAGTGAGTCTAGATTGCATTTTCAATTTGGCAGAATTAGAGGGTGTGGGGTGCGCAAGAAATTCGCTCTCCATCTCCTCCAGCACCTTTTCAGCCTGCTGTATAGCGAGCTTCGAGGAGTTTTTGTATCGGTTAATGTGAGTGGATAGAAGCACGCGTGCATGCAATTTAAAAGCTTCCCACACCAGACCAAACGGAGCAGAACACGTGTTAGCCCGGAAATAGTAGTCCCATTCACGCTGGACTGCCTCCAATTCAGGGAGGACTGTTAGCCAGAATGGGTTCAACCTCCACATACGGGATACTGGGGTGGAGGGCAGGCTAAGCCTGGCCCAACAGGGCAAGTGGTCAGACAAGATCCTGGTCCCGATCCCCACGTCCCGTAAGTACGGAAGCAGGGTAGAGGAGAACAGGATCATATCTATCCGGGACATGGCATCATGTGCCGGCGTGAAGCAGGAGTACTCCCTCTGGGTAGGATGTCTATATCTCCAAGTGTCCGTCAGGGTGAATTCAGCGGGGAATTTGCCAAATCTGGTCTGCAGGGGGGGGGCATAGGGGATCGAGTAAGCCTATCCAGATTGGGGGATACCACTGAGTTGAAGTCCCCTAGCCACATAGCTGGCAGAGTGGGGTGCTGTAGCATGAAATCAATCCCTGCCTGGAGGGCCTCAAATTGGAAGGGCGGGGGTATGTAAAAGGCTAGTAAAAGGAATTCCAGGCCTCCAACCATAATGTGCAAGAATAAGTAGCGCCCCGCCTGTCTGATTGCAGATTATGTAGGTGAAATTGGGCAGTTTAGCCACCAGGACAGCGACTCCACTGGAGTTGTTGGTATAAGGGGCATGATACATCCACCCAACCCACGGCATTTTAAGGGACATCTGTAACTGACCTGTAATATGCGTCTCAACCAGCACCATGATATCCGCATGCATCTGCTTAAGATGAGACAGCACCGCTACTCTCTTAGGTCTATCCCGCAGGCCCTGCACATTCCAAGTAACTACCTTAAGGATTGCCATAACAAGCAAATATCACATGATGGGGCTGTGGAAACCGGTGGCTACGCCCCGGCCCACAGCTCACCAGGAGGGGACCCCCACAGAGGGCAGTACACATGGTGATAGCTTCTCCCCCACCCACTGTGGGCACATCTCGCACACATACCCAAAAGCCTCCCCCACAGCAATAAGAGAACCCAAAAACAGTGCAGTTAATACTTGGTACACATAGGCAAGCAGTAGAACAATTGGCAGACATAGTTGGATGAGTACAAACATAGAAAAAAAGTAGAACTGAAACATCAGACAAAATCTGAGTGTGATAACGTGTAGCTGAACATTGCCCACACTGGACCGGAAAGGCAGGCAGAGTACACAGCAGCCCATAAAGTACATGAGAGCTGAGGCCGGCCAGGGAAACATAACTTGAAGTGCCAGCGGGGAGTGCACGCAGCCGCGAGGGGCAATAGAGGAAGCATCCAGGTGTAAAAAACGTGTGTGACCACACGCACCCCCCACCAGAAACAGGGACGAACAAAAGTCAATTGTGCTGTGCGGCCGGGTAGGAAGTCTCAGCATAGGAAAGTCCTGGCCGAGAGCCATAACCAGAGCCCCGGCTACAAATTCGTCTGTGGGATAAAGGGACACAAAGGAGGCAGGACAATAGTGATAGATGGCATGAGCAGTGGCTCGCACGAAGCATCGTGGGGCACACCAGTCGACCGAGGGGCATTAGTTTTTAGGAGAGAGCAGCAGGAGCTCAGGATTACTCACGGTTTCCATCATGACTGTCCCTCGATCACGGAGGCCAGAAATAAGGCAGCTGAAGTACCACAAAAAAGCCATCAGAGTCAGACAGGGGCATCATCTGGGCATTGTTCAAGCCAGGAAAGCACAGCAGCAGGGTCCTCAAAGAAGGGGGTCTTGCCATCACGGATAACTCGGAGCCGAGCAGGGAACATCATCGCATAAGCCAGGTGGCGGATGCGGAGCTGACGCATGGCCTCGGTGAACTGAGCCCTCCTCTTCTGGACCTCGGCGGAGAAATCTGGAAACACCGCTATGCGCTTGTCCTCATAGGGGATGTTGCCCTTCTCGCGGGTGAGGCGTAGGATCGCGTCCCGGTCACGGTAATTAAGCATCTTTGCAATAAAAGTGCACGGTGGAGCGCCTGGAGGCGGGGGTCTCGAGGCCAGGCGATGGGCGCGCTCGACCGTGAAGGTGGAGGAGAAGGCCTCACGGCCAAAGTTTGCAATTAGTAGGCGTTCAAGGAAAGCAGGGGGGTCGGAGCCCTCCACCTTTTCAGGCAGTCCCACAAAGAGGAGATTACAGCGGCACATTCTGTTTTCAAGTTCGTCCTGTTTGCACAGGACAGCGGTCAGTTGGTGCTGCAGCCTTTCAGTGGAGATTTGAAGGGGGGGATATCATCCTCCACCTGCCCAAGCCTGCGCTCCGTCTCCCCCACCCTCTCCCTCAACTTGTGTAAATCTTGGCAGATGAGTGAAATATCCACCTTAACCTCCTCAATCCTAGAGGTAAGGGAGGTACGGCAGAGAGTGACAGCCTCGAGGATACGGGCCGAGTCACCTGAGGGGGGGTTCTCCGCGGCCGGGCCTGGTGCGGCGCCATCTTCCTCCACGAGGTCCAGAGCATCCGCACGGAACTTTCCGAGCCTGGCGATCGCGCCCCGAGATTTCTTCGGCGGCAACATGAGCGCGGGGTGTTCACCCGGGAGGGGTAGGATGTTATGCCTCGAAAAAAGGTTGAATTAGTCCACAAGGATGGTATAGAGGATATAGGATAGCCGGAGCTCATGGAAAGTGCGTCCTAAGCCATGCAGCCACGCCCCTCCTCTAGCGCCCTTGTTACCTCCTCCCATGCTTGCTTTCAGGATTTCTCTGACGCTTCTCCCATCCTTTGGAACTCCCTACCCCAATCTGTCCGGTTGTCCCCTAATCTATCTATGTTTACATGATCCCTGGAAATCCTTCTCTTTAATGAAGCGTATCCTGCTTCTAACTAATACACTGTTTTACTTTCTCCATCAGCTCATCCCTCACAGCTATTACCCTTTCTATCAATTGAGCCTCCCTCCTAGATTGTAAACTCTAGCAAGTGGGGCCCTCTGATTCCTCTTGTACCAAATTGTAATGTAACTGTAATGTCTGCCTTCATTTTGTTAAGCGCTGCCCAAACTTTTGGCGCTATATAAATAGTGTATAATAATAACTAAACCCATTTGATTTTAGTTGATTCAGCAATTGACTTGATTCTAATTTTAATTTATTTTAGTTTTCATCACTGCAGCTAAAGAAAACTATAATAAAAATATTTTCATCGACAAAATTAACATTGTCAGTATGTCTCAAGTCATATTACTCTTATTTGTGATGGACAGTTTATTCTATAAGGGTTTATATTGTGTATTCTTTTGTATGTTTTTGCTTATTGTAGTTCTGATTACTTTGACTGCATAATTACATAGTTACATAGTTAGTAAGGTTGAATAAAGACACCAGTCCATCCAGTTCAACCTGAGTGAGTGTCTACAATTGTCCCTATCCCTGTACATTGCACACTCACATCAGTCCCTACCCTCAAGGAGCCCACAATCATATACTGCTAGGTGAGAGTGCTACCCACTACACCACTGTGCTGCATGTCTTTGTAAAATTGTATTTCCCAATGTGAGTTGATTGCACTGTTTAGTTGTGCATGTCCTGCTGAGAGGGTACTCCCTGAGAGGTAAGGTTTAACTGTTGGGCAGTTTTCCACTCTGATGGTGCAAACACATAAATTGTCCATGGGGCAAACACATATAAATGTCCTGGGCAGCAAGCGGTCATACCAGGATCATGGCTCCACCCTCCTGCTGCTGTTCCTGGGTTTTCCTATTCCACTGTGGAGCCCCAGACCATGGTAAGTAATTGGGTCTGTTCCCCCATCTCCTATGTGACAAATGAGCCAGAATCTATGAGGATTTCATTACTTCTGGCTAAAGCCATTGAAGCAGCTGATCAATTTCAATCTGTGTTTGATCAGCTGCCTCGAAGTGCTCTGGACACACAGCTGCATCATTCATCTGAAAATGAGAAAACTACAAGTTCCATCTTCTACCATGGCAGAAGAATTTGTAGTTTAAATAGGTCACAAGTCAGCACGCTTGTAGTACATTCACTGTCTCCATCTCACACACTGACAGCCTGTAGGAGCCTGACATTGAACACGCAATCTGCTGATCATGGGTGCAATACTTAACTACTTTCTTTAGCCTGCATAAAATGCGCATTTATTACTTTTTTGTAAAGGTGAGCTTTTAAAGGTTAGGTTTTTTCCTAATTTTCCGTTTTGGTCCCAACAGTCACCAAGACAGAAAGGGCTCCATTCACAATTGCAGCTCTCATTATGTATTTAAGTGTCCAGACACATTTGCCCTAAATACCGCATGTAGGGATGAGCTTCGTGTTCGAGTCGAACATACGTTCGACTCGAACATCGGCTGTTCGCCCGTTCGGCGAATTCCGAACATTATGGGCCGTTCGCGCCAAATTCGTGTGGCGCTCACGGCCCACAATGCACTGCGATGGCGCAGTGCATTGCTGGCTCATGATTGGCCAAGCATGCACTGTGACCCCGCATGCTTGGCCAATCGCAGCGCCAGCAGCGAGGAGAGCCATGATTGGCCACAGGCAGGATGCCTGTGGCCAATCATAGTTCAGGCTGTGTAGTACACGCCCCACACTATATAAGGCCGCCAGCGCGGCAGCCTTGTGTAGTGTGTTGGCATCTGAAGCAGTTAGTGGGTGTTCTGTGTACCTTCAACACAGTATACACCGATCGTTATCGGCCGATTTTCGATCTTGCTCTTCTGTAGTGGTTGTTGTCTGCGTGCCCTGACCGCAGTATACACCACTATATTCACCTCACCTATATAGCTAGTGATCTATCTTTTATAATAGAGCTTGCAGTCAGTAGTGTTAGGAGCTTGTGCGTGCTGTCTGCGTGCTCTGTACCCAGTACACACCGCTATATCCACCTACATAGCTCTTCTCTATTTGAGCCATCTGCCATCTGCAGGAGTTATTGGAAGTTGTGTGTGCCTCCAGCACAGCACAGTATACATCTGTATATACCCCTTTATCTCTGGTGTTCTATAATAAAGGCATCTGCAGGAGTTAGTGGGTGTTTTGTGCCTCCAGCACAATATACACCTGTATCTACCCTTTATTGCTGTTTTTTAATAGAGCCATCTGCAGGGCTTAGTGGGTGTTGTGTGACTCCATTACAGTATACCCCTTTATCTCTGGTGTTCTATAACAAAGGCATCTGCAGGAGTTAGTGGGTGTTTTGTGCCTCCAGCACAATATACACCTGTATCTACCCTTTATTGCTGTTTTTTAATAGAGCCATCTGCAGGGCTTAGTGGGTGTTGTGTGACTCCATTACAGTATACCCCTTTATCTCTGGTGTTCTATAATAAAGGCATCTGCAGGAGTTAGTGGGTGTTGTGTGCCTCCAGCACAATATACACCTGTATCTACCCTTTATTGCTGTTCTCTAATAGAGCCATCTGCAGGGCTTAGTGGGTGTTGTGTGACTCCATTACAGTATACCCCTTTATCTCTGGTGTTCTATAACAAAGGCATCTGCAGGAGTTAGTGGGTGTTGTGTGCCTCCAGCACAATATACACCTGTATCTACCCTTTATTGCTGTTCTCTAATAGAGCCATCTGCAGGGCTTAGTGGGTGTTGTGTGCCTCCAGTACAGTATACCCCTTTATCTCTGGTGTTCTATAATAAAGACATCTGCAGGAGTTAGTGGGTGTTGTGTGCCTCCAGCAAAATATACACTACCCAACTGCTGTTTTACCCAACTCTCTTCAGGCCATTACCATGTCTAGAAGGCCAGCAAGGAGAGGCAGACAGGCGCGAGCCGATAAAAGAGGGCAAGCAGGCTCTGTGTCTAGAGACAACAGTGCTGGTCGTGGAAGCGGTGCATTGTCATCAGCACGTGGCCATGGGACATGCTTGTCCTTCTTTTCGGCAGCTGGACATGTTGAGCCACAACATGCCAACGACTTGGTAGAGTGGATGACCAAGCCCTCTTCATCCTCCTCATCCTCTCTCACCCAGTCTCAGGGTACTAGCAAAGCAGCTGCCAACGCATCGTCTTCCCTCGTCTCAATGTCATCATCAGTGACTCCTTCCCTAGACCCACCACGTCCTCCTGAGGAGTCTCCTGAACTCTTTGAGCACAGTGTTGGGTACATGCTCCAGGAGGATGCCCAGTGTTTTGTAGGCTCTGATGATGACACTCAGCTAGAGGAAGGCAGTAGCGTGAATGCAGAGAGAGGGGATGCTCAAGAAGGACAGCAGTCTGGCAGTCATGTTCCACAAGCTGCAGCATATTGCCAGGTTTGTTACAGCGATGAAGAGCGAGGGGATGATGACTCCACGTGGGTGCCTGGTAGGAGAGAGGAGGAGGAGGAGGAGGAGGCACATGTTCAACGAGGCAGGATGCCCTCCGGGGGCCAGCTTAGGGGCAGCACACCGCTTGAATCACACCGCAGAGCTCCGCCTGTGCAGGGCGCTGCCTCTGCGCGTTATTCTAAAAGTTCTTTGGTGTGGGCCTTTTTTGAGACGAGTGCATCAGATCGCACTGCTGCTATTTGCAACATATGTCTTAAGCGTATCTCGCGTGGCCAAAACATCAGCCGCTTGGGCACCACATGCTTGACCTGACATATGTTGACCTGCCATGCAGCTCGTTGGCAAGCGTACCTCAAAGACCCACACCAAAGAACAAAGCGGACCTCTCCTTGCTCCTCATCAGCTGGCATCTCCAACCCCACTAGACCTTCAGTCCTCTCTGAAACCTGCTCTGAGAGGAATGACGGTGTAGAATTAGGTGTGTTACAGCCAAGTGTTTCCAGGCACTCTGCTAGCAGTACACCCACGTCCGATTATAGCAGGCAAATGTCCCTGCCCCAGCTGCTGGACCGGCGAAAGAAGTTCACTCCCAGCCATCCACATGCCCAGCGGTTGAATGCTAGCTTGGCTAAATTGCTAGCACTTCAACTGCTGCCTTTTCAGTTGGTAGACTCGGCCCCCTTCCGTGAGTTTGTACAATGTGTGGTTCCTCAGTGGCAGGTCCCCAAACGCCACTTTTTCTCACGGAAGGCGATTCCGGCTCTCTACCGGCATGTGGAAGGCAATGTTCTTGCCTCGCTGGACAGGGCAGTCAGCGGAAAGGTGCATATTACCACTGACTCATGGTCCAGCAGGCATGGACAGGGACGTTACCTGTCTTTCCCGGCCCATTGGGTCACTCTTCTGGCAGCTGGGCAGGGCAAGGTGCAGTAGTGTTGGAGGTTGTTCTGCCACCACGCCTCCAAAATGCTACTATTGGTTGTGACACACCTCTCTCCTCCACCCCCTCCTCTTCTTCTTCCTCCATGGCCTCTTCCAGTGCTCTGTCCTCAGAACCAGCGGTGCTCCGTAGGCATTCCAGGGGCTATGCAAGTACGCAGGCAAAACGATGCCATGCTGTGCTTGCGCTGGTTTGTTTGGGGGACAGGAGCCACACTGGGGCGGATGTTTTGTCAGCTCTGCAGGGACAGGCCGAGAGGTGGTTGACGCCATGCCAGCTTAAGCCAGGAATGGTGGTTTGCGACAATGGCACCAACCTCCTCTCCGCCCTCCAACAGGGACAACTGACCCATGTGCCCTGTGTAGCTCATGTCCTTAACCTGGTGGTGCAGCGGTTCTTGGGCAGGTACCCGGGCTTACAGGATGTCCTGAAGCATTTAATGCCTGTGCTCGGCTGGCTGAGCTCCAAAAGGAGTTGAACCTGCCCAAGAATTGCCTTATATGTGACATGCCCACCAGGTGGAACTCAACGTTGGCCATGCTGCAGCGGCTGCACACGCAGCAGAGGGCCATCAATGAGTACCTGTGCGACTACGGCACCAGGACAGGGTCAGGGGAGCTCGGTTTTTTCTCACTACGCCAGTGGGGCATGATCAGGGATGCATGCACTGTCCTGTCACCGTTTGAGGAGGCCACAAGGATGGTGAGCAGTGACAGTGCATGCATCAGTGACACTGTACCTCTTGTCCACCTCTTGGAGCATACGCTGCGTGGAATAATGGACAGGGCACTTGAGGCAGAACAGAGGCAGGAAGAGGAGGACTTCCTTGCCTCTCAAGGTCCCCTTTATCCAGACAATGTTCCTGCTGTGCCACCCATCACACAGGAAGAGGATGAGGAGGAGGAAGAGGAGGAGGAGGAGGATGATTGTGTCAGCATGGAGGTGGAGGCTGGCACTCAGCATCAGCAGCAGCAGTCTTGTAGGGATGATTTACAGTCCCAAGAAACACGTGGACTTGTACGTGGCTGGGAGGAGGTAGCTGCGGATCATGTTGTCCTTAGTGACCCAGAGGACTCCGGACTGAATGCCTCAGCTAACCTACGCTGCATTGCCTCCCTGATCCTGCAAAGCCTGCGGAAGGATCCTCGTATTCTTCGGATCAAGGAGAGGGACCATTACTGGCTGGCCACTCTCCTTGATCCACGGTACAAGGGCAAGGTTACCGACCTTATCTTGCCATCGCAGAGGGAGCAGAGGATGAGACATCTCCGGGAGGCCTTGCAGAAAGGTCTGTGCAACGCGTTCCCAGAGACTGGGAGGTTACAAACTCCTGGTCCTGGACAAAGTGTTGCTGAGGCATCGGTCAGAAGGAGCGGTGTAGAAGGTGGCTGTCTGACTGATGCTTTCAGACAATTTTTTAGTCCGCAGCCCCAAGGTATGATCGGTTCCAGCAACCATCGCCAGCGTCTGATTTACATGGTGCACGAATACCTAGGGGCAAGGTCAGACTTGGACACCTTTCCCACCGAAAATCCTCTGGCTTACTGGGTCTTGAGGATGGATCACTGGCCAGAGCTTGCACAGTATGTAATTGAGCTACTGGCCTGTCCTGCATCCAGCGTTCTTTCGGAACGCACCTTCAGTGCTGCTGGTGGCTTTGTTACCGATCACAGGGTGTGCCTGTCCACCGAATCAGTTGATCGACTGACCTTCATCAAGATGAATCAGTCTTGGATCACCCACAGCTACCAAGCACCTGAAGCTGATGTAACCGAATAATTTTTTTTAAAATATCACATCCCTTCAAGACTGCCTATGCTGATGCTGAGTGACTGTCCTGTTATGTTGATTGTCTATCCTCTTCCTCCTCTGCTGATATGTTGGAAGAACATTTCTGGTTCTGGGTGATGCCATCAGCCTAATTTTTCTGCCCCTGTTTAACAGGGGCATTTAATTACAATTTTTGATGCAATGCTTTGCAGCAGGGCTAATTCCTGCAATAAAACTAGAGTATATGGGAGAGGTTGCAGTGTCGTGGCACCAGCACCAGTGCCTAAGGCCCGATTTTTCTGCCCCTGTTTAACAGGGACATGTAATTACAATTCTTGATAAAATATTTCAGGCCCGTTCCGGTGCCCACCCAGAGTAACTGTGAGGACTTATAGTGTTGTGGCACCAGCACCACAACCACCAAAGGTCAATTTTTCTACCACTGTTCAACAATGGCATCTAATTACAATTCTTGATATAATCGTTCACAGCATTTCTGCAGAGCATATAGGGCAGGCCCCTACTTTCAAACATCCAACTTACAAACATCTCCTACTTGCAAACGGAAGGAGACAACAGCAAGTGAGATGAAAAAAGATGTACGACAAAACAAATTATACAGGGGTGATAACCCTTCCCTATGTTTTCCAAAAAGCTTAAAAATAGTTTTTTTGACTGGAGCTACACTTTAAAAATGTACCAGTTGAAAATTACAAACAGATTCAACTTAACACAACAAACCTACACAGTCCCTGTCTTGTTTGCACCGCCTGTATACTGCTGTTCTGAGTATATAGGGCCTGGGGGCCACACACATTTCCTTTTTTTAATATGGGTACTGGGTTCCCCTTAATATGCGTACAAGATCCAAAGGGGCTGGTAATGGGCAGGGAGGGCTACCCATGCCATTTTTCTCAATGATTTTCATCTATATTGCAGGAACCAGATATAACATTAAAACCGCAAGCAGTTTTAAATGATGTTATTTGTGTTTAATGTCATTTTGTGCAGGGACTGTTCTAAACACGGGAAACACGTGGCACTTCACAGGCATACTACAGACACCCCCCAGGCACCATATTTAAAGGAATATTTCACTTTTTTTTCACTTTAATCGTCATTAAAATCAGTGCTCCCGCCAAAACAGACATTTTTAGCCAGGTCCCCAAACCTTTTTAGGACAGTATCTTGCATATTAGCCGTTAAAATGAGCACTTTTAATTTCGAACGTTCGAGTGCCATAGACTTCAATGGGGTTCTAAAGTTCATACGAATTTCGGGTCCGTTCAAAAGTTCTGGTGCGAACTGAACCGGGGGGTGTTCGGCTCATCCCTAACCGCATGCGATACGCTCAAAATACTCAATATATCAAAGAAATATCTGCACTCAGACATATAAACAGCATTAAGTCAGCAGTCAGCATCAATTTGTTGATTACAAATTAAAACTTGATATAAGTGATATGCAGCACTAGATTACATGACCAACAATTCATACAAAGTCCATATATACAATAGATGTCAAAAAGATGGAAATCCCACACCAGCTTCAGTGTGAAGGATAGAAACACACGGCACCACAGTGATGAGGAAAATCTCCTTACCAGAGGATGTAGACCCTCAAATTATAGAGTGGTCTAAAATGCTATGTTTTTGTAAAATAACAAACCTTCGTCCAGGGAACCGCACACACCATCAGTTCGGAACAGTAAGATGACTGCAGACCCAAAACAGAAAGCCATGCTCCTAAGGGATAACTTTAGACATCTGCAGCAACACCGATAGCCTGCCTCGGTGTTACCTTGCAAAGATGTAAATGAAAAATACCATAGTGCAGTTTTAAAACACTGGTCACATTTAATCAAATTTAAAGGAGATTTGCTTCATCACTGTGGTGCCGTGTGCTTCTATCTTTCACACTGATTTTTGACATCTATCGTATATGGACTTTGTATACATTTATGCTGGATAAATACCGCATGAACAGGTGTTAAACTTAAAGTAGATAAACATTTTTATTCACTGTGGATAGTGTAGGGGAGGGTTTTTACCCCAGTCAGATTTTTTTTTTTGCTATCTGTGTCCAATTGTGGAGATATCTCTTCACTTCCTGTCCCATAGCCAAACAGTAAGTGAGAGGTAATCCCTGCAAATCAAGGGAATTCCTTGGGGACCCCCAGCTCACCAGAACTAGTGTCCCTATTGGAAGATTTCCCTTCTATTACTTTTGAGGGGGCAACCCAAAATTTGGGATGTTATTTTACTTTCACTTTCAATGATAATGGTAAACAGGACAAATAGGAAGAGTTGTATCTCCTTAAAGACAGCGTTAAATACTGACAGGTGTTCTACCCCCCCCCCCCCCCTCCATTCTATACAAAGCTAAAAAATAAGTTTTGCCTTTAGTTATACCTTAGTTCACAGTAGGAAATAAAATGCATGTGATACAGTAATTTAGTGGTCAAGGCATGCAGAATTTAAAGCAGTAGTAAAGCCTACCTTGTTTACTTACTAAAATAAGGCTTACATGTAGGCACAGTAAATATCTCCTAAATGTGAACTGTTTTGGAGATATTTACAATAATAGCAACTGGTGACATAAAGAATTACCGGCATTAATAAATCAGGAATAAAACTGTGTGGGGTCACTCCCAAATCCATACCAGACCCTTATCCGAGCATGCAGCCCAATAGGCCAAGAAGGGGGGGGGGACAAACGATGAGCCCTCCTAAACCATACCAGGCCAAGTGCATCTGCCCCCCCAAAGCCTCTTGTCCCCATGTTGATTGGGACAAGGGCCTCTTCTCCCCAACCCTTGCTGGTGGCTTAGGGGTCTATGAGTGGGGGCTTATCAGAATCTGGAAGCCCCCTTTAACAAGAGGGCCCGAAGATCCCTACTCCCCCCATGTGAATGTTGAGGGCATGTGGAACAAATTATGGTTGGGGAGGAGCATTCGCTCATCCCCCTCTTTCCTGGCCTGCAGGGCTGCCTGCTCAGATAAGAGTCAGGTATGGCTTTGGGGGGACCCCACACTGTTTGTTTAATTTTGGCATGAGGGTTCCCCTCAAAATCCATACACGAAGGGCCTGGTATGGGTTGGGGGGAGACCTAATGTAGCTTTTTCTCAGTTTTTTTTTTAATGCCCGTAATTCGTTTCTCTACATTCATCTGTCAGTGGGGACGTGGCAGCTGCCTACTACTTAACAACCATGAAGTTACTGGTTGCTAAGGACGTTGGCGTTAACTTAATGCATGGTTTCATAACTAAAATACTACAATCCTTCATAAAGATAAAATAGCAAATGCGATATTTTAGTACCTTTTTTAATGAATAAAACCATTTTTTAATCGCTCTGCGGTATCTCATTGCATACTTGGATGCAGTAAGATACCGCTTTGTGAATGGAGCCCATAGTGAGAAACACAGACAGCAATAAAAATCTGACATGGTTTCTAACCTTTTACTGCTGTACCTAAAAGTAAAAAAATGTCTGAACAACCGCAACATACAGGGATATACAATGTAATACTGAAATATAATCACACACATAGGTTGAACTTGATGGACTTGAGTCTTTTTTCAACCTCACCTATTATGTAACTATGTTGGTTGGATTTCCACTTTAAGGCAGGGGAAAGAGAGAACACTTGGAATTATTTGTTCTTTGCATTCAACCATCTCTGAAAGCCTTTTGCTCTGCAAAAATGAGATTAGTGTATACAGTGGCAAAAAAAATTGATCCCTTGCAGATTTTGTAAGTTTGCCCACTTACAAAGAAATGAAGGGTCTATAATTGTTATCATAGGTGTTTTTTAAATGATAGAGACAGAATCTCAACCAAAAATCCAGAAAAAAAAACACAATACAAATGTTATAATTTGAGTTGCAGTTCAGTGAGTAAAATAAGTGCTGTATTTAATCCCCTACCAACCAACAATAATTCTGGCTCCAACAGACTTGGTTGGTTACAGTATGTGCTCATGTGGTACACAGATTAATCCTGTCAATTTAAGAAGGTACTCCTAATGACAACTCAGTATGTGTATAAAAGACACCTGTTCACAGAATCTCTTTCTTCCATTCAAACCTCACCATCATGGGCAAGACCAAAGAACTGTCAAAGGACAAAATTGTAGACCTGTACAAGGCTGGAATGGGCTTCAAGACCATCAGCAAGAAGCTTGGTGAGAAGGAGAAGGATTGGGAGAAAGTGCTGAGGTCAGATGAGACCAAAATTTAGCTCTTTGGCATTAACACGACTCACTGTATTTGGAGTTACAAAAATGCTGACTGTGACCCTAAGAACACCATGCCTACAATCAAGCATGAAGGTTGAAACATTATGCTTTGGGGCTGTTTTTCTGCAACCCATCTTCAGTGATCTGGTTAAGGGAAAAAGGTTCTCATCCAAACCAGACTATGACTTTGCCACATCCATGGGCCAATCGGCAGGGCCATATATTGTAAAATTTTGGTTGAGAACCTTTTTCCCTCAACCAGATAACTGAAAATGGGTCGTGGATGGGTCTTCCAGCATGACAATGATCTAAAACATACCATCAAGGCCACAAAGGAGTGACTCAGGAAGAAGCACATTAAGGTCATGGAGTGGCCTAGCCAGTCTCCAGACCTTAATCCTATAGAAAATGTATGGAGGGAACTGAAACTTCGAGGTGCCAAGCCACTGCCAAGAAACCTTAGGGATTTGGAGAAGATCTGTAAAGAAGAATGAACCAAAATCCCTGCTGAAATTTGTGCAAACCTGGTAACCATCTCTGTGCTTGCCAACAAGGGTTTTTCCACCACATACTGCACTAAGTCTTGTTTTGCTTGGGGATCAAATACTTATTTTACTCACTGAAATGCAACTCCATTTATAACATTTGTATCATGTGTTTTTTTTTCTGGATTTTTGGTTGATATTCTGTCTCTATCATTTAAAATACAACTATGATAAACAAAATTTAGACCCTTCTGTCTCTATCATTTAAAATACAACTATGATTAACAAAATTTAGACCCCTCATTTATTTGTAAGTGGGCAAACTTACAAAATCTGCAGGGGATCAAATAAATATTTTCCCCACTGTATGTGTGGTTGGTGCCTATATGAAGTAAAGACAGTCTGCAGTCTTAGAATGATGGGGAAAAAAAGGGCCTTATCATTCCCTTTCAGCTTGTTTTTTATTTTTAAAATGTTTCACTATGTATTTTCCCTTATCAGGGAACATCATGAACAGCCCTTAGAGCGATGCTTGTAGTTTTTTCACAAGGCATAACAGTGATAAACAGCAGCACACATATAGACCTGATAAAGCCAAATATAACAGCATATGTGCTTGGTGTGGTTGATATTCATGTTTGCAGCGCTGATGTCATTGACGTCCTGGCAGCTAACAGTTTATCTCTACAAAACATAACATACTTACTTGCATAACTGTAGCAAAGATAGATCTTTTTTAACTTTAGGTGTACATAGTTTTCATACATATATAAAAGTGAAAACACTATGCAAATAAAGCAAAGCAAACACTATGGACCTTGAATATCTCCTAATGATAAAATGCAAACACAAATGTACAAAATCTGCAATGTACAAAGCAAACAAAAACTCTGAACCTTAATTATCTACAAATTATAAAGTGCAGACAAAAAATATTGTGCAAAGTAAACAATGTGCAAAATAACCAATGGCACTTTGGAACTTTATTTCACACCATGCAACTTCACCTAAATGGACTATTGATGTTTCATATTTGTGCCAATTTTGTTGATAATCTTGCTTAGAGGACATTCAAGGTCCAAATCATTGGTTATTTTGCACAATAGTTTTTGTCTGCACTTTATCATTAGTAGATAACTGTGTTTCTGAGCATTTGTTTACTTTGCACATTGTGGATTTTGTACATTTGTGTTTGTAATTTATCATTAACCACTTGACCACTGGGCACTTTCTTTGTTTAATAAATGTTTATTGAAGGAAAAACAGGGAATACAAACGACATTAAAGCATGAACCTAAACAAGACATTGTAGTATAGATTCTGTGGGTAGAGTCTAGGGCATTAAAGGCGTGTAAAATCACTTATAGACCCAAAAGTGCATTATAAAACCAGTTTTATACTCCTTGCGACAAGGTATTTGACTAAATTGCACTCAGCAATGTTTATGAAAACCCTTATGTTTACGTTCAAGTTGGGGAATGTGTGTATTGTTCCCAGAAGAAATTTGGAAAAGAAGGAGAGAAAAGAAGAAGAAATAGGGGGGTAAAGGAGGAGGGAGGAGGGGAGGCCGGCATGCATGGAGCACAGTAAAGAATACGTCACTGTACATTACGTTCACATGTGAGGTGAGCCAAATAATAAGGTGAGCCAAATAGCAACCTCAGGGGGTCAACTTTAAGATAATGATAGCAGATAATAATAGCATATTCAACAGACGTGGATTGAGTCTCAGTGGGGTGGTGCAATTATCTCCTTATAAGTTGAGGTGTGCTTGAATTCCATCCACTGGGACCAGGTTAGAGTGTGTCGTTGATAAGTGTCCTTGATGCGGTGAGTGATGTCTTCCATGAGATAAACCTCTGAAATTTTTTGAAACCACTTTTTCACGGTTGGAGTTTCTGGCTGACCCCAATGGGTGGGTATGAGTGCTTTGGCCGCGTTGAGCAGGTGAGGGACTATGGAACGTTTATATCTTCCAACTGGTTCCTTGGTAGCATGGAAGAGGACGGTCCATGGGTCTGAAGGGAGAGAAACATTGGATATTTGATGTATAAGTTGGATAATTCTAGACCAGAAGGGGCGGATATATGAACACGACCACCATATGTGCGTGTGTGTTGCTTTGCTCCCACAATTCCTCCAACACAACGGGGAATTGGCAGGGAACATCTGATGGAGTTTTGATGGTGTATAGTGCCATCTGGTTAGCAATTTGTAATTGACCTCAGCCATCTTTGATGCAATTGAGGAGATATGAGTCAGCTGTAGGACTTTATCTTTTTGACTTTGTGTCCCCTTGGAGTTTGATGAGCGTTTTGTAGAACAATGAGACACTGTGTGCTGGAGGATTTGTTGGGATTAAATATCTCCTCGATACTGTTTAGATCCTGTATCCCCCTTAGCGGCTGAGGCAACGTTCGGAGAAAACCTTGCAGTTGAGTATATCTCCATTGGTCTAGGAACGTAAGTGGCTTGGGGCCAAGAATATCTGTCAGAGGTTTAGGAGCATTTGCTCGGAGAACATGATGCAGAAGCAGGGGTCTTCCTGGTGACCATGTCTTGAATCCGGGGTCTAATAGACCAGGTAGGAAGTAATTGTGGTCAAGAAGTGGTAGCAGAGGAGAAGCATAAGTCCATGAGAGTTTCTTATGCAAAGCGTCCCATATGTCTAGGGTGGAAGCGGTCAGTGAGGAGGTGGTTGGGGTGAGGTGCCTGTAGGAGTGCGGCAACCAAGGTGTGACTGCGAGATCCGTTTTACTAAGGGCGTTTTCAAGGCTTACCCAAAGTTTGGAGTTGGCTGCATATTTCCAATCGGAGATTCTAGACAAAATTACAGCGTTATAATAAGTCTTAAAATTTGGTAGGGCCAGTCCCCCAGAGTCCTTGGAGCAAAAAAGTACGTCTCTAGATACTCAAGGGATGACTGTTCCTCCAAATGAAGCGAGAGACCATGGCCTGCAATAAAGAGAAGAACCCTATAGGCACACCCAATGGGATCATTTGAAAGAAAAAGAGGACTCTAGGAAGAATGTTAATTTTAACTATATTCACTTTACCTAACCAGGAGTGTGTCAGCGTGCTCTACCTTTGTGGGTCTGTTCGAATGTTATTCAATAATGGAATATAGTTATGTTTAAAGAGCGATTGGATGTTAGGCGTGAGATGTATTCCTAAGTATTTCATGCTTCGTGGACCCATCTAAAGGGGAAGAGGGGTTTCAAACTGCCCACTTCTCTTGCGGGCAGATTAATATTTAGGATTTCAGATTTAGAAAGATTCATTTTAAAGTTGGACAGTGTCTGAAAAGTGGAGAACGCCGACATTAAGTTAGGGAGTGAGACACGGGGCTGTTGGATAAAAACTAAAATATCATCTGCGTACGCCGCGTATTTATGTGTTTTTTTTTACCTACTCGAATACCGTGTATGTTTATGTTAGGTCTTATGGTTGCCAGAAAGGAATCAAGGGTAAGAGCGAACAACAGGGTGGAAAGAGGGCAGCCCTGTCAGGTCCCATTAAATAGTTGGAATGAGTCACTTAAGGTGCTGTTTATGCGAATTTGCACCGTGGGAGTGTAGTAGAGGGAGGTAATGCGAAGTACATTTTGGGACCGAGTCTGAAGTGGCGAAGGGTCAGTTTTAAGTATTCCCAGTCCACCCTGTCGAATGAGTAGGGTGGACTGTACAGACCTTTGTGCGTATTGTATGAGAGATATCGCCTGGAGAGAGTTGTCCTTGGCTTCTCTGTGTGGCATAAAACCCGTCTGGTCTGTTGAGACCCATCTGGGTATAAGGGGAAGCAGTCTGTTAGCCATTACCTTGGCATATAGTTTAATGTCCACATTTAAAAGGGAAATTGGTCTGTAGCTACCGCACTGAGTAGGGTCTTTGCCTGCTTTGGGGATTACTGAAATGTGGGCTGTAAGGGATTCTGGGCGTAGTCCCGAGGTCTGTGAAATTGAGTTGGCATAGGCCGTTAGGTGGGGCAGAAGAACGTCACTAAATGTTTTGTAGTAGAGGATAGTGTAGCCGTCCGGCCCAGGTGCTTTGCCTGTCTGTGTATGCTTTAGAGCCATCTGGAATTCCTCAACTGAGAGTTCTGACTCAAGGTCCTTAAGAGCCGAGTCTGAAAGTTTGGGCAATTTAGCATCTTTTAGGTATGCAAGCATGCGGCTACTTTATACAGGTCTGCATAATAATCTCTGAAAGCTTTAGCAATGTGGGGGGTTGCATGGACTAAATTTCCGTTGGGTAACTTTATCTTAGGAATGAACGCTCTAGTCTGTTTTTCTTTAAGGGATCTTGCTAACTGTCTGCTAGGCTTATTTCCCCACTCGTAGAGTTTTTGAGAGTAGCGTTGACATTTTCTGGTGGTGTCGAGATTAAGAAGAGTTTTTAGTTCTTCTCTTTTCAGCGTGAGTGCCTCCAGGTGGGATGAGTGTAGGGTTAGTTTATGTTGTCTATCGAGTTCCTCTATCTGTTGTAAGACCTGCTCAAGTTGTTGACAATGCTCCTTTTTTTTCCTTGCTCCTAGTTCAATGAATCGGCCTCTCATGGTAGCCTTGTGAGCTTCCCATACAATAGCAGGAGAAGTCTCAGAAGGTTTGTTATCCGTAAAATATTGTGAGATATGGGAGGCTAACAGAGCAACATTTACTTGGTTAGATAGGAGAGAGTCGTTCAGTTTCCAATTATTGGAGCGATGGGCTAAAGTGGGCATGGTCATACACATCGACACAGGGGCATGGTCCGACAGAGTCGCAGTATCTATATTTGCTGATTGTAGTAAGGGGAGGTGATGGTGGTCTAAGAATATATTGTCTATGTGGGAGTAGGACTAATGGGACTTTGAGTAGTGGGAGAAGTCTTTATCTTTTGGGTGTAGGATACGCCAAACGTCTATCAGCTGTCGCTCCATGAGTCTCTTTTTTACATAGGAAAGGCATTTAAAGGAAATATTAGAGCGGCCGTGTGATGTATCCATGACGGGATTTATATCCCCTGCTAGTATAAGTAAACCCTCAGCGAAGTGCGATAAATCAGTGAGAATTTTGGAAAAGAATGTAGGTTTGATTGTAGGAGGTCATTTTAAGCGTGGACACATGTGGGAAATCATATCACGTCACGCAAATTTCTGTGGTGTTCCCTGTGGGGGGGGGGGGGGCAGAATGGGCGGCTGTCCAGACCTCCAAAAGGAGGACGGACAAGCAAACTTGAGGGAAACCCATACTCCTCAACCCCAGAAGGAGAAGTGGGGGGGGGGGCATGCCGTTTAAAAGGCACATAGGAGCAATACGCTCCTCCAGCATTCAACTATGCGTCAGATAATGTGTGGGAGAAAACCTTTATGCTCCAACATTAAACTATAAACTTCAATGGGACAAATAGAACAAATAAAAGAAATATTCTCTTACGGCTGAGACACATCACATTAAGCTAAACAATTTGCAGGCTTACATAACCATCTGAAGATCAGTCCCGATGTGGGGTCGTCTATTGGGACCCTTAACGTACATCCAGAAGACAGTCCTTTTGTGGTTTTACAGGTGCTGAGAAGGGAAGATCCCCATTCGAAGGGTTTGCTGCCTTTTGAACAGTTCTGGGCTCGGTGGAACCTGCAATAAGAAGAGAAAAATAGCCGGAGAAGAGAAAAAAACAGCATTTAGGCACGATCACCCGATGTTCATCTACGTTGTTGTGTAGATCCTGGCGCAGATGAGTGCTTTTTTTTAGAAGGGGACTGTTGCCATTGGGAGTCCTGGATACGAGTGAGTTTAGGAACCGGGTCTTCCAGGCCGGGAGTTCCACCACTGGGCACTTAAACACCCTTAATAACCAGACCAATTTTCAGCTTTCAGTGCTCTCACAATTTGAATGACAATTACTCAGTCATACAACACTGTACCCATATGACATTTTCTTCCTTTTTTAACACAAATAGAGCTTTCTTTTGGTGGTATTTGATCACCTCTGGGTTTTTTATTTTTTGTGCTATAAATGAAAAAATACAGAAAATTTTGTTAAAAAAATGCATTTTTCTTTATTTCTATTAAAATTTTTTGCAAATAAGTAATTTTTCTTCATAAATTTGGCCAAAAATGTATATTGCTAAATATCTTCAGTAAAAATAACCCAAATTAGTGGATATTATTTAGTCTGCGTGAAAGTTATAGGGTCTACAAGCTATGGTGCCAATCGCTGAAAATATATCAATTTGATCACACCTGATGTACTGACAGCCTTGAGACCCTAACAAGTCAGTAAAGTACAAAAACCCCCCCAAATGACCCCTTTTTGGAAAGTAGACATTCCAATGTATTTAGTACGAGGCACGGTTAGTTTTTTGAAGTTGTCAGTTTTTCCCACAATTCTTTGCAAAATGAAGATTTTTTTTATTTTAATTTTTTTTCACACCAAATTGTTATTATAACAGGTTATTTCTCTCACACGGCATGCACATTCCACAAATGAAACCCCAAAATATATTCTGCTACTCCTCCTGAGTATGGGGATACCACATGTGTGAGACTTTTATACAGCCTGGCCACATACACAGGCCCAACATTGAAGTAGCAACTTCAGGCGTTCCAGGAGCATAAATTACAAATCTAATATCTCAACCACCTATTACACTTTTGAAGGCCCTGGAGCGCCAGGATAGTGACCCTATTTTGGAAAGTAAACACCCCAACGTATAATATATGAGGCATAATGAGTCTTTGGAACGGTTCATTTTTTTCCCAAAGTTTTTGGAAAATGTGGAAAAAAAGTGAAAATGCATTTTTTTACCATTTATAAGATATTTCCAACACATAGCATGTACATAGCAAAAATGACACCCCAAAATATATTCTGTACTCCTCTTGAGTATGGCGATACCACATGTGTGAGACTTTTACACAGCCTGGCCACATACACAGGCCCAAAATTGAAGTAGCAACATCAGGTGTTCTAGGAACATTAATTGCGCATCCAATTTCCTTACAATCTATTACATTTTTGAAGGCCCTTCATATTTCTAACATAGCACGTACATACCAAGAATTACACCCTAAAATACATTCTGCTGAGTAAGGGGTAAACAAAAAATTACCTGTGGTTTTAGTAGTCCAATTGTCCACAGGAGTAGAGCCCTGATCCAGGCAACAGGCAGGGACGTGGTCAGCGACAATGAATGGAATTGTCCAGGCAGCAGGCAGGAATATTGTCCATCCTGGTAGTAAGCAGGAACATGGTCCAAGTAGCAGGCCATGAAATAATGGGGACAGGGGTAGAGGCTTCTCCCACTCAAATCTCTTTGAAGCCTCCGAGTCTCCAGACCCTAATCCGGGAATGAGAAAACTACAAAATTTTGTTTTCTTCATCCAGAAAAACAATTCTGGAGCCCCTCACATATGTGAGACTCCTTTTTTCCCACTAGCATAGCAGGGTAAAAGATCCATCCAAGAGGCAGGCAAAAAACGTGGTCAAACAGTCCATGGTCAGTTCCAGAGCAGGTAGAGGTAGGTACAGTTTAGCGTTAGGCAGAAGCGTGGTCGTATAACAGGCCAGGGTCAATTCGGGAGAAGGCAGAAGTATGTTTAGCGTTAGGCAGAAGCTTGGTCATATAGCAGGCCAGGGTCGGTTCCGGAGAAGGCAGAGGTTTGTTTAGCGTTAGGCAGAAGCTTGTTTGTATAACAGGCCAGGGTCGGTTCCGGAGAAGGCAGAGGTATGTACAGTTCAGTGCAGTGGCATAAGGGGTGTGGAGGAAAATGACAGGAAATGAGAATTACGTTTACCATACTTCCCTTATAATGTAGAGAAGTATGGTAATGGCGGAAACATTCACCTATACAGGGGCCTGGTTGGGAAGGACAATCGGGACAATAAAATGTGGTGTCTCTTCTAATTCCTCCACTGGAGCACAACCGGCATTTCTTCTGACGTCTGCAGCCTGTTTCATGGGGGGGGGGGGATTTTGTCAGGAAAGTGGCGCTCGTGGAGTCTGCTCACGCAATCAGAGCAAATCGTTTCTGGTGGGCTTTCAGGGTACAAAAGGGCGGGAATAACTTCTTCTTGGTGGTACAGGTAGGATATGGGGTTCTCTGTAGATTTTTGGTAAATAACATAGGTGTTATACATGGCCAAACTGAAAAAATAAATGGACACTTTTTTATACCAGTGGTGGGATTTTCTTGTGGGAAGGTAGGGTTCGATCATCTGATCGTTGAAGTCCACTCCCCCCATAAACAAATTATAATCGTAGATGAAGGCTGGTTTCTGGATTGGGCTGTTTCTTCTGGAGAATTCCATGTAGGTGTCATTATGGATTGTCGTCAGCATGTGGACATTTCGTTTGTCCCTCCACTTGACAGCCAATAGCTCCTGGTTCCGCAAAGATGCCGTCTCCCCTTGTTGTAGCCTTTCATTGACGAGTTTTTGCGGGAAGCCCTTTCTATTGGCTCTTACTGTACCACATTCTGGGGTGTCTCTCCGGTGAAGATTACGGAAGAGGGGCAAGCTAGTATAAAAGTTATCCATATAAAGATGGTATCCCTTTCTAAGGAGTGGATAGACAAGCTGCCAGACCACTCTTCCACTGGCTCCGATGTACTCTGGGCATTCAGGGGGATGCAGTTGGGTGTCCTTCCCTTCGGAGTAGATGTACCCCATGGCTCGGTCACAAAGTTTGTAAATTTTAACCCCATATCGGGCCCTTTTGCTGGGGATAAACTGTTTGATGCCAAGCCTGCCTGAGAATTTTACAAGGGACTCGTCCACGGAAATATTCTGTTCAGGGGTATATAATTGGGGAAATTTTTCAGAGAAATAATTTAGGAGTGGCCGAATTTTTAATAGTTTGTCAAAAGCTGGGTCATTTCGGGGAGGGCACTGGGTGTTGTCATGGTAGTGGAGGAACCGCATAATCATTAGGTATCGAGATCTTGGCATAAGGGATGAGAAGAGTGGCATGTGGTGGACAGGTTTGGTAGATCAATAGGAGTACAATTGTTTTTTTTTGTGAGTCCCATAGAAAAAGTTAGGCCTAAGAAAATGTTGAATTCCTCTATGGTTAGTTCTCACCACTGAAAGGGATGGGCATAACTAGAGCCAGGGTGGCTTACTATGTGCTGCTGTGCATAGAGGTTGCACTGAGCCACAATGGACGATAGTAAGTCTTCAGTGAAAACGAAAAAATAATCAAGCATGGCAAAATCATCGGTATTCACCTGGACACCTGGCTGGGCAGTGAAGGGGGGGGATATTTGCTTCTCCGGAATTAGAGGGCAGCCACAGGGGGTTTTGAAGGGCATAGGGAAGGCTGGCATGGCCCCTATTCCTTTGGGACTGAGATGACACCGTACTGGTGCCTGACCTTTGTTGTAGTGGCTCTGCTTTCAAGGTGGACAGCACTGCTCTCGAGGTGGACGGCACTGCTCTCAAGGTCGACGGCACTGCTCTCGAGGTGGACGGCACTGCTCTCGAGGTGGACGGCTCTGCTCTCGAGGTGGACTGCTCTGCGCTGCTGGTAGTAGGCTGCTGCTCCACGCCAGAACGCCTTCTTTTCACGGGCACACATTCCTCTTCCGATTCTGTATCAGACCCGCTGCTTGTAACAGGTTCATAGGCCGAATCCGAATCGGACTGAGCCTCAAAGAGCTCCCCGCTGCTCTCATCGGTCATACTTAGAAGCTGGTAGGCCGCTTCCCTAGTAAACTTTTTTTTGCCATACTGGTGGCTGGTGAGGCTGCACTGCAGAGCACTGTGGTGGCACAGATGGGCACAGGTGGCACTGGTGGGCACGGGTGCACTGGTGGGCACAGGCGGCACTGATGGACACAGGTGGCACTGATGGGGCACTGCAGTGGCGCAGGTGGCACTGATGGGCACAGGTGCCACTGATGTGCACTATAGGGGCTTTGGTTGCACTGGTGTGGCTCTGGTGGCACTAATTAGCACACAGATGGCACTGGTGGGCACACAGATGGCACTGGTGGGCACAGGCGGCACTGATGTGGCACTGCAGTGGCGCAGATGAGCACTGATGGGCATAGGTGGCACTGATGGGCACAGGTGGCACTGGTGTGGCACTGGTGTGCATTGTAGTGGCACTGGTGTGGCACAGAGGTGGCACAGATGATAGACTGCACTGTTGTGGCATAATTGGGCACTGCTGGGCACTGATGGAACTCACAGTTTTTCACACGATTGCTCTCCTCTTCTCTCACGCTGCATCGGTGTGAGGAGAGGAGAGCGATGAACTTATGATGACCCCCGCTAGCTGCATTGTTTATATTTGTGATTGCTCCGTCATTGGCCCTTTACCACGATCTATGTTGCGCCGGGTCCCGTGAACCCAGCGAGCACGGATGTTCCGGTGTGCGTGCCCCAGGGGGCGCGCAGGAACGATTCTCTGGGAGGACGTCATATGATGGCCTCTCAGAGATAACAAACCGACCTGTAGCCGTCATTCGGCTATAGGCCGGTTATTAAGTGGTTAAGAGATATTCAAGGTCCATAGTGTTTGCTTATTTTTCACATTGTTCATTTGCACAGTGTTTTCACTGTTATATATTTATTGACCATATGTAAGTTAATTTAAAGGGACAGCGCACATATTTTTTCAAAACTGTTTTTTTTGCCCAATGTCGGGATATATAGGTTACAGCAGTCCCATTCAGTTTATCTTTTTATTTAAACTTTGTTTTTGGTAACTGATTATAAAGTGTGATCTGGAGTTTGGCTTTAATTTGCTAGTATATTTAAATCTTCTACTTCACCTAACACTGCTCTTCTCCCAGACTGACAATGCTGGTGTCCAAAAGTGCCCCCTTTGCACCGTCTGGGGGCACTCTAATACAGAAGGTGGGTTACTGGCCAGATAACCGGGTGAATTATTTTTATGTTTTGCATTGAACTGCATCAGTTTAATATTGTTCTGTAGTATGTTAACATCTAGTGGCATTTTAGATCCACTACAGCTTGTTTACTTATGTGGTTTGGTATCTCCCTCTGTCCTCTCTTCCTGTTTAGACCTAGTTCAGTCTCATCTAGACTCTCTCTTTCTTCCATTCTATCTCTGTCAGTGCTAGTACTTCACACAGGCAGGTCTTATGAAAGTCATGGCCTATTTACAGTAAATACGCTGGTACTAAACCTTCTGTTAAAGAAAAGATGTTGCCAAATGTCGGAATGTAATTTTCTCTGGGGATTTCCAATCATTTTCGCAGGGCACATTTCCAATAATTTGGCTTGATTCATAGGGTGAAAGTTCACAAAATTTGGGATGAAATGACCATCAAATCATTTATAAATAAACCCCTGATTTGGACATGAACATACAAAATTTTCCATACAGTTCCTAATTCTTGCAGGTATAAACATTATTTAATTCTTGTCTTATTTTTCCTATCCTGTCAACCATATGTAGTACTTTATCCTATTTCTATAATATGTAGCACTAACCCCCGAAGGAGCTGCTGGTTAGATTTGGGCTTACCGTTACCTTCTGTTTTCCTTGATGCATGTCTAGGGGTGTCCCGTGGTAAGTGGCCTAGTAACTTGAGAGACCGACAACAGATCTACTTGATCCACTTGAATGGATTTTATTTGCAAAACTTAGATAATGAACAGTCTCTTAAATTGAAATCAGAGGGTTGGAAAAAAATTCAGGTACTCTTGTGTTAAAGTCAAAATGTTAAAGAACTTGCTTACTTTGACTGCATCCAGAGAATAGCCATTCGCAACTGGATGATCACTCAAGTTGGACAACCCCTCTCTCACAAGGCCTAGCAACCAACAAGGTGCTTACTCAGGAACAAGTCTCTGCCACAGACGTTGTTGTAGAACACGTAGGGAAACTTAAGCTTGAAAACACTCGTAGGATACCTGAATCTTGGCGATATCCACAAGACCGGATTCTCTTTGGGTACTTCAGCCCTTCCAGGCTCTTACTAAGAAACCAACCCGTACGTGGTCTTCTTCTGAAGAGTCCTCCCCTGGAATGCTTGAAGTCACTGGGTCTCTCCCAGCCCGGAGATGACACCCAATCACCTCAGAATCCTTCTTTAGTTTCCTTGCCTCTGGCTAGCCAGCCCCCAGACATCAAAATCGGGTGGATCCGCACCCCAGGCCATAGCCTTCCTGGGGGCTGGTCAGGAGGACCAGGGCCATGAAGTCAGTACATCATTCTGGACCGAAACCCCGAACAACGTGACATCCGCATCTTAAATACCCTCTCTCAGAAAGCATAGTGAGAGCGCCACTCCCACTGGGCAGGCTCCGAAAGAGAGTAACTTAAGCACCTAACCAGACCATAGTTCCATGCCTGCCAGAAGAGACAATGCCCCATGTGGCCATGCTGAACATCTCACAGTCTAGTCAGACTGATGCTGAAGTCAAATTTAGACAATTGTACCCAAACCAAACTGCAGTTCAGGCATAACTTAAACATTGAAAAATGCATAGCGCGTGCTCTTCTGCCGCTACAAATATATATAAACCTATAAAGCTATTTATTTCTTTACCACTTTTTGGTTAGGTATAGCCTACCTTTATCAAGACAACCAGCAGTTGTGACAGTGGAAGCTTAGATACATAATACTCACTACAGTAATGTAGTTAGAAAAAATAAGACTGCATCCAGAGGCAGGTTGGATAATCTGAACAGGTCTAAAACACATGTAAACACAGATACATTTTCATAAGATAATGATCTGGGAAGTAGGGATGAGCTTCATGTTCGAGTCGAACATACGTTCGACTCGAACATCGGCTGTTCGTCCGTTCGGCGAAGTCCGAACATTTTGGTCCGTTCGCGCCAAATTCGTGTGGCGCTCACGGCCCACAATGCACTGCGATGGCGCAGTGCATTGCTGGCTCATGATTGGCCAAGCATGCACTGTGACCCTGCATGCTTGGCCAATCGCAGCGCCAGCAGCGAGAAGAGCCATGATTGGCCACAGGCAGGATGCCTGTGGCCAATCATAGCTCAGGCTGTGTAGTGCACGCCCCACACTATATAAGGCCGCCAGCGCGGCGGCCTTGTGTAGTGTGTTGGCGTCTGAAGCAGTGGGTGTTCTGTGTACCTTCAACACAGTACACACCAATCGTTTTCGGCCGATTTTCGATCTTGCTGTTGTGTAGTGGTTGTTGTCTGCGTGCCCTGACCGCAGTATACACCGCTATATTCACCTCACCTATATAGCTAGTGATCTATCTTTTATAATAGAGCTTGCAGTCAGTAGTGTTAGGAGCTTGTGCGTGCTGTCTGCGTGCTTTGTACCCAGTACATACCGCTATATCCACCTACATAGCTGTTCTCTATTTGAGCCCACTTGCCATCTGCAGGAGTTATTGGAAGTTGTGTGTGCCTCCAGCACAGCACAGTATACATCTGTATATACCCCTTTATCTCTGGTGTTCTATAATAAAGGCATCTGCAGGAGTTAGTGGGTGTTCTGTGTACCTTCAACACAGTACACACCGATCGTTTTCGGATGATTTTCGATCTTGCTGTTGTGTAGTGGTTGTTGTCTGTGTGCCCTGACCGCAGTATACAACGCTATATTCACCTCACCTATATAGCTAGTGATCTATCTTTTATAATAGAGCTTGCAGTCAGTAGTGTTAGGAGCTTGTGCGTGCTGTCTGCGTGCTCTGTACCCAGTACATACCGCTATATCCACCTACATAGCTCTTCTCTATTTGAGACCACTTTCCATCTGCAGGAGTTATTGGAAGTTGTGTGTGCCTCCAGCACAGCACAGTATACATCTGTATATACCCCTTTATCTCTGGTGTTCTATAATAAAGGCATCTGCAGGAGTTAGTGGGTGTTGTGTGCCTCTAGCACAATATACTGTACACTACCCAACTGCTTTTTTACCCAACTCCCTTCAGGCCATTACCATGTCTGGAAGGCCAGCAAGGAGAGGCAGACAGGCGCGAGCCGATAAAAGAGGGCAAGCAGGCTCTGTGTCTAGAGACAACAGTGCTGGTCGTGGACGCGGTGCATTGTCATCAGCACGTGGCCATGGGACACGCTTGTCCTTCTTTTAGGCAGCTGGACATGTTGAGCCGCAACATGCCAACGACTTGGTAGAGTGGATGACCAAGCCCTCTTCATCCTCCTTCCCTAGACCCACCACGTCCTCCTGAGGAGTCTCCTGAACTCTTTGAGCACAGTGTTGGGTACATGCTCCAGGAGGATGCCCAGTGTTTTGTGGGCTCTGATGATGACACTCAGCTAGAGGAAGGCAGTAGCGTGAGCGCAGAGAGAGGGGATACTCAAGAAGGACAGCAATCTGGCAGTCATGTTCCACAAGCTGCAGCATACTGCCAGGTTTGCTACAGCGATGAAGAGGGAGGGGATGATGAGGGCACTGACTCCACGTGGGTGCCTGGAAGGAGAGAGGAGGAGGAGGAGGAGGAGGAGGAGGCACATGTCCAACGAGGCAGGATGCCCTCCGGGGGCCAGCTTAGGGGCAGCACACCGCTTGAATCACACCGCAGAGCTCTGCCTGTGCAGGGCGCTGCCTCTGCGCGTTATTCTAAAAGTTCTTTGGTGTGGGCCTTTTTTGAGACGAGTGCATCAGATCGCACCGCTGCTATTTGCAACATATGTCTCAAGCGTATCTCACGTGGCCAAAACATCAGCCGCTTGGGCACCACATGCTTGACCAGACATATGTTGACCTGCCATGCAGCTCGTTGGCAAGCGTACCTCAAAGACCCACACCAAAGAACAAAGCGGACCTCTCCTTGCTCCTCATCAGCTGGCATCTCCAACCCCACTAGACCTTCAGTCCTCTCTGAAACCTGCTCTGAGAGGAATAAGGGTGTAGAATTAGGTGTGTCACAGCCAAGTGCTTCCAGGAACTCTGCTAGCGGTACACCCACGTCCGATTATAGCAGGCAAATGTCCCTGCCCCAGCTGCTGGACCGGCGAAAGAAGTTCACTCCCAGCCATCCACATGCCCAGCGGTTGAATGCTAGCTTGGCTAAATTGCTAGCACTTCAACTGCTGCCTTTTCAGTTGGTAGACTCGGCCCCCTTCCGTGAGTTTGTACAATGTGCAGTTCCTCAGTGGCAGGTCCCCAAACGCCACTTTTTCTCACGGAAGGCGATTCCGGCTCTCTACCGGCATGTGGAAGGCAATGTCCTTGCCTCGCTGGACAGGGCAGTCAGCGGTAAGGTGCATATTACTGCTGACTCATGGTCCAGCAGGCATGGACAGGGACGTTACCTGTCTTTCACAGCCCATTGAGTCACTCTTCTGGCAGCTGGGAAGGATGCAGGACAAGGTGCAGTAGTGTTGGAGGTTGTTCCGCCACCACGCCTCCAAAATGCTACTATTGGTTGTGACACACCTCTCTCCTCCACCCCCTCCTCTTCTTCTTCCTCCATGGCCTCTTCCAGTGCTCTGTCCTCAGAACCAGCGGTGCTTCATAGGCGTTCCAGGGGCTACGCAAGTACGCAGGCAAAACGATGCCATGCCGTGCTTGCGCTGGTTTGTTTGGGGGACAGGAGCCACACTGGGGCGGATGTTTTGTCAGCTCTGCAGGGGCAGGCCGAGAGGTGGTTGACGCCACGCCAGCTTAAGCCAGGAATGGTGGTTTGTGACAATGGCACCAACCTCCTCTCCGACCTCCTACAGGGACAACTGACCCATGTGCCCTGTGTAGCTCACGTCCTTAACCTGGTGGTGCAGCGGTTCTTGGGCAGGTACCCCGGCTTACAGGATGTCCTAAAGCAGGCCAGGAAAGTCTGTGTGCATTTCCGCCGATCATTTAATGCCTGTGCTCGGCTGGCTGAGCTCCAAAAGGAGTTGAACCTGCCCAAGAACCGCCTTATATGTGACATGCCCACCAGATGGAACTCAACGTTGGCCATGCTGCAGTGGCTGCACATGCAGCAGAGGGCCATCAATGAGTACCTGTGCGACTACGGCACCAGGACAGGGTCAGGGGAGCTCGGTTTTTTCTCACCACGCCAGTGGGGCATGATCAGGGATGCATGCACTGTCCTGTCACCGTTTGAGGAGGCCACAAGGATGGTGAGCAGTGACAGTGCATGCATCAGTGACACTGTACCTCTTGTCCACCTCTTGGAGCATACGCTGCGTGGAATAATGGACAGGGCACTTGAGGCAGAACAGAGGCAGGAAGAGGAGGACTTCCTTGCCTCTCAAGGCCCCCTTTATCCAGACAGTGTTCCTGCTGTGCCACCCATCACACAGGAAGAGGATGAGGAGGAGGAAGAGGAGGAGGAGGATGATTGTGTCAGCATGGAGGTGGAGGCTGGCACTCAGCAGCAGCAGCAGTCTTGTAGGGATGATTTACAGTCCCAAGAAACACGTGGACTTGTACGTGGCTGGGAGGAGGTAGCTGCGGATCATGTTGTCCTTAGTGACCCAGAGGACTCCGGACCGAATGCCTCAGCTAACCTACGCTGCATGGCCTCCCTGATCCTGCAAAGCCTGCGGAAGGATCCTCGTATTCTTCGGATCAAGGAGAGGGACCATTACTGGCTGGCCACTCTCCTTGATCCACGGTACAAGGGTAAGGTTGCCGACCTTATCTTGCCATCGCAGAGGGAGCAGAGGATGAGACATCTCCGGGAGGCCTTGCAGAAAGGTCTGTGCAACGCGTTCCCAGAGACTGGGAGGTTACAAACTCCTGGTCCTGGACAACGTGTTGCTGAGGCATCGGTCAGAAGGAGCGGTGGAGAAGGTGGCCGTCTGACTGATGCTTTCAGACAATTTTTTAGTCCGCAGCCCCAAGGTATGATCGGTTCCAGCACCCATTGCCAGCGTCTGATTTACATGGTGCAGGAATACCTAGGGGCAAGGTTAGACTTGGACACCTTTCCCACCGAAAATCCTCTGGCTTACTGGGTCTTGAGGATGGATCACTGGCCAGAGCTTGCACAGTATGCAATTGAGCTACTGGCCTGTCCTGCATCCAGCGTTCTTTCAGAACGCACCTTCAGTGCTGCTGGTGGCTTTGTTACCGATCACAGGGTGCGCCTGTCCACTGAATCAGTTGATCGACTGACCTTCATCAAGATGAATCAGTCTTGGATCATCCACAGCTACCAAGCACCTGAAGCTGATGTAACAGAATAATTTTTTTTGAAATATCACATCCCTTCAAGACTGCCTATGCTGATGCTGAGTGACTGTCCTGTTATGTTGATTGTCTATCCTCTTCCTCCTCCGTTGGAAGAACATTTCTGGTTCTGGGTGATGCCATCAGACCAATTTTTCTGCCCCTGTTTAACAGGGGCGTTTAAGTACAATTTTTGATGCAATGCTTTACAGCAGGGCTAATTCCTGCAATCAAACAAGAGTATATGGGAGAGGTTGCAGTGTGGTGGCACCAGCACCAGTGCCTAAGGCCCAATTTTTCTGCCCCTGTTTAACAGGGGCGTTTAATTACAATTTTTGATGCAATGCTTTGCAGCAGGGCTAATTCCTGCAATAAAACTAGAGTACATGGAAGAGGTTGCAGTGTGGTGGCACCATCACCAGTGCCTAAGGCCCAATTTTTCTGCCCCTGTTTAACAGGGGCGTTTAATTAAAATTTTTGATGCAATGCTTTGCAGCAGGGCTAATTCCTGCAATAAAACTAGAGTATATGGGAGAGGTTGCAGTGTGGTGGCACCAGCAGCAGTGCCTAAGGCCAAATTTTTCTGCCCCTGTTTAACAGGGACATGTAATTACAATTCTTGATATAATATTTCACAGGAGGGCCCCTTCCTGTGCCCACCCAGAGTAACGGTGAGGACCAGCACCACAACCACCAAAGGTCAATTTTTCTACCACTGTTCAACAATGGCATTTAATTACAATTCTTGATATAATCGTTCACAGCAGGGCGCTCCAGCGCCCACCAAGAGTCACTTTGAGGGCCTACAATGTTGTGGCAAAACCAACACCTTGTTCCGCCATTTCTGCAGAGCATATAGGGCAGGCCCCTACTTTCAAACATCCAATTTACAAACATCTCCTACTTGCAAACGGAAGGAGACAACAGCAAGTGAGATGAAAAAAGATGGACAACAAAACAAATTATACAGGGGTGATAACCCTTCCCTATGTTTTCCAAAAAGCTTAAAAATAGTTTTTTTGACTGGAGCTACACTTTAAAAATGTACCAGTTGAAAATTACAAACAGATTCAACTTAACACAACAAACCTACACAGTCCCTGTCTTGTTTGCACCGCCTGTATACTGCTGTTCTGAGTATATAGGGCCTGGGGGCCACACGCATTTCCTTTTTTTAATATGGGTACAGGGTTCCCCTTAATATGCGTACAAGACCCAAATAGGCTGGAAATGGGCAGGAAAGGCTACCCATGCCATTTTTCTCAATGATTTTCAACCATATTGCAGGAACCAGGGTGGCACAGTGGTGTAGTGGTTAGCACTCTAACCTAGCAGTAAGAAGGGTCGCTGGTTCGTATCCCAACTACGACACTAACTGCCTGGAGTTTGCATGTTCTCCCTGTGCCTGCGTGGGTTTCCTCCGGGTACTCCGGTTTCCTCCCACACTCCAAAGACATGCAGGTAGGTTAATTGGCTTCTGTCCAAAATTGGCCTTAGTATATGAATGGGGACCTTGGATTGTGGGCTCCTTGAAAATAGGGACCGATGTGAGTGTACAATGTACAGGGATAGGGGCAATTGTAGACACTCACTCAGGTTGAACTGGATGGACTGGTGTCTTCATTCAACCTTACTAACTATGTAACTATGTAACTATGTAACTATAACTTTAAAACCGCAAGCAGTTTTAAATGGTGTTATTTCAGTTTAATGTCATTTTGTGCAGGGACTGTTCTAAACACGGGAAACACGTGGCACTTCACAGGCATACTACAGACACCCCCCAGGCACCATATTTAAAGGAATATTTCACTTTTTTTTTCACTTTAATCGTCATTAAAATCAGTGCTCCCGCCAAAACGGACATTTTTAAAAACATTTTAGGCATTGACCCATGTCCCCTGGGGCAGGAGCCAGGTCCCCAAACCCTTTTTAGGACAGTATCTTGCATATTAGCCGTTAAAATTAGCACTTTTAATTTAGAACGTTAGAGTCCCATAGACTTCAATGGGGTTCTAAAGTTCGTTCGAATTTGGGGTCCGTTCGAAAGTTCTGGTGCGAACCGAACCGGGGGGTGTTCGGCTCATCCCTACTGGGAAGTATAAAACAAAGGATAAGCTTCAATTTGCATATGAGGTAAGTTAGAGCAACCTGACAAGTAAAAAAACAAAAAACTTTTTTGGGCTATTTAGAACCTTATTAACCCTTTAAGCAGATCCACAATCCATGTGAGCAGCACAAACCAAAAACACTATTTAGGTTATTTTTAATATTCAAAGCCAACTAATTCCTCCATCTATTCATGTTTACATGCTTTACTTTTTCTGAGAAATCACCTTGAAAAAAACTCTCTAGCATTTCTGGCCATGGCCATCTTAAGTAAGGGCAGATGAGATTACTTCCTGGAATCTGGAAGCCATCTGCCATTAACTCAGGCAGAAGTAAGTGCTTAGCTGAGAAATCCCCTCCTTCCCTCCTGAAGAATCCTGGGATCTAGGATATCATTTACCTAGGCATGAAAACCAGGAAGAAATGTACATATTTGTTTTTTATTCATTTAGAAAAAAGGGCTTGTTTTAAATTGTTTCTACCAACTCTGCTTTTTTATGGCCTGACCACTTCCATGGGGCATGTGAGTGGCCCCTTGAAGAATGAAAGCGAGAGAGGGCACAGAACACATACTATTCGATAGATAAAGGCAAATGAGATGCAATTTTGAACAAAGAATAAAGGTGGCCAGTGTGATCTGATTACGGATCATTGGGAGAATCACTATATTGGGCTGAACATGTTTTTGGCAGCAGGTAGGATGGTTTTTGCTGAAAAACATGGACAGAGATGAGAGGAAGCAGGGCAAGAACTAATTGTTGCTGCCTGGTGGTAGAAAAAGATGAGCAGCAGATCATTTTATTCAGCAGGGAACAGATGCGGAGGAGGAGCCACTCATGGTATGGAAAGCGAAGAAGGATCGCCATATATAAATAAAGTACATAGGTGTTTCATATAGTGAACTTGGTGCAAAATTATTCAAATTAAGGTCATTACAGAGGATAAGAGGGCCTTCTTTACACCTGGAGGAAAATTGATCAAGGCTTCATGCACACTAGCATTTTTTATAAGCTCAAAAAACATTTAAAAAAAAACACTGGATAAAAACTCAGATAATAGCATTTTTGTGCCATCTTCTTGTTGCATTTAAGTAGCTTTTAGAAGCATTCAGAAACATTAGCATTTTATTAGCATTTTTACAGTAGAAATACTGTAAGAAAAAAAAACTTCTCAAAAAAAGCTGTTAGGAATGTTTTAGTAGTATTTAGAAGCATTTAGGAGCATTTAGCTTAGCGTTTTTGTTTTTTTTCTGCAGAAAAAACGCTACCAAAAACCCCACAAAACCTTTTGTTTTTTTGAAGTTCAAAACTGCTAATAGCCTAAAGTAGTGTGCATGAATGGACACATAGGATAACACTGTAAATCAATATATATATATTTTATATAATTAATTTGCTTTACAGCTTATGAATTTGGCACTATATTGGTATCTGGTTATATCAGAGTTTGTTTCTTAGCGCCCCCCTTATGCACATACAATTCACAGTATAGGTATATTCCTACACAATTGGGGAGCAGCTTTTAATTGGTTTTACAGTTACACTTTATGATATAATTTAAAACACACATTTACATTTATTTTGAAGTGGCACAAGGTATTTCTAACATTTATAGGATAACACTATTTACCTTCTAGGAGCAGGAAAAAAATGCTAATAACATCTTCTAGAAGCTTTAAAAAAAACACTAGTGTGCATGGAGCCTTAAAGTGTTACTAAATCCACAACAGTAAAATTAGTCTGTATATGCAGTAAAGCTTGCTTGTTACATTTACCGTGGTGCCTAAGGGGTTAATCCTCTGCATTGTGTAAAAAAGCTGTTGATCCTGTCTTCTCTGATCCTCCCTTCCTCCACAGTTCCCATTCCACCCCCTGATAGTATAGAGCCTTGGGGGCACTCTACACATGCTCAGATTGGTGTGTATTGCTAGAGTGTTTTTTTTTTCTTTTCATGAGAAGGTGCATGTGATCAGCACAGGACCAATTAGCACTGTCCAGACACAAGGTTAGGGGTCCTGCGGCCTCATAGGACAGTCAGAGGAGAATGAAAACTCTTCCTACAAGCTTTAACCAGACACTAAAGCTGGGTTCACACTGCAGCATACTCTGGCTCACAGCAAGAGTCCGGTGCGTCCCCATACACCGTTTCAGGTCCGATTTCAGACCAAATTTTTGGCTGAATTCTGACCTGAAACAGACCAGATGTCGCACACAGGACTCCTGCGCAATTCGCTCTGGAGCTGCTGCTGAGATGTGTGAACAGGCTCCAAGAAGAGCAGGTCACAATGATCTGCTATGTGAATTGGATGCGGGGAAACCCTCATCCAATTCGCAAAAGTGTGAACCCAGCCTGATAGAAGTCACAAGACTGCTATATACTGCTAATGAGAAAAGGTATTTAGTTGTGAAAATTGTGGAATAGACTAGACATGGGCCCCGTCAATAAATTTGTTTCGTTCTGTTCTGTTACAGTTCATATTAAAATTAATTCGTACTTCGTATTTGGTGTCCGAAATTCAATTTCAATTCGCACGAAATACGAATTGTCGTCAGGTTCGTTAACTTGTACGAACGTTTGCTACGATGAATTTAAAGGCAAAAATATACCTCAATATGACAGTTGATGCTGATGGAAGTTTGGTTTTTATCCGAAATACGAAATTCCGTTGAAGAATTTCCTATCCGAAATACAATTTTTTGTTAGATGAGGGGCTCCCACCATCCCTGTGCTGTGCTGAATTCCTCCTGGGGATTCGTAAACAAAAGTTTGTATTTCGTACAAAATTCGGACGCATGGCAATTTGTATTTCGGATCCTCCCGAACGTAGGAATTTAGGGAAATTCGTACGAATTTGAGATTCGTACAAAACGAATCGCACATGTCTAGAATAGGCTCCTTCAAGAAATAGTTCTGGCCAGCTCAGTACATTATTTTATAAAAGGGCTGGATGCAGGGGCGGCCCCTCCATTAAGTCCCTTTCAGGACACTGGCGCATAGATTCCAAGGCTAGTTTTTTGAAGCACCTTTTAGAGCCAAAGGCTCTAATAGGCTTCAATATAGGGTGGGCTCTGGTCACAGAGGTGATACCGGTCACCCGATTGGCTGAAAGGATAAGGGATCCTATTGGACACCTAGGAGGAGGGGAGGAACTGGAAGCTGCCATGGAGGAGAGAACTCAGAGTCGAGCCGCTGCACCACCCGCCACGATGGGGTAAGTGCCCGTCTGACCGGCAAACAACGGTTGTGCCACTCGGGGGGGGGGGGGGGTGGATGGGTCTGTGGTTGTTTGCCACCACCCCCCAAAAAAAACACCAGTGGCCACTGGTTGGATGCATTCCTAAATGCATAAAATATAACTAAATATTAACATTTATAGGTAATAGCTCAAGAGATTGTTGATGCAGGGAATAGCCATTTGCCTTCAGTAAGGAAGGAAGGAATGTTTTTTCCCCATTGGAGCAAATTGGACCAGGCTTTATGGATTTTTGCCTTTCTCTGGATAAACTGTGGGTATAGGGTTCTGTATATGGAGGTTTTCTTTTTTTTCTTTTTCTTTTTCTTTATTTTTTTCTATTGGCTGAAATATGACTTGTATAATTTTTCAGCCTGACAGACTAAATCTTGTTTGTTTTGACGGGAAATAAGGATTTAGCGATGGTGCAGTCTATTTGTATTGTCGGATGGTCTATGGGGAATGGGTGAACTCTCCTGAGATCTTGCATCCGTGGCAGGCAATATAGTCAGGCTGCCTTGGAGCAATACTTTTCTTGCATTTTGTTAACATATACATGATTCGCTTATCCATGGTGATCTATGGGACTGAGATTCTGTTTGAACCCAATGAGGGAAAGAAGAAGCTTCTGTCTATGTCAAACCATAGTGTTCCTCAGCACATGCTGAACCTACTATATGCAAACAAAGCAAATTTTTATTACACTATATTTCATATTTGCTTGAAATTTTCTTTTACATATTTTTTTTCAGCCCTAATCAAATTAAAGAGGAAATTGTACAAAGCTAATTTATATTCCAAGAAATACTTAGTGGATACATACTGTATACACTAGTATATGCACACATTTTAATTGGCCACTTTTGCCATGAAACATCCTTATAATTTTTTTTCCCCATAAATATTTTATTTAGTATAAAGAAAATAGGCATCAAAACACATCACACGACACAATAAGACAATTGACAGGCAGGGTTTACAAGCAGAAGAAATCCAGGGTACAACTTGTGTAGGCTATAATAAAATAACCGGCAGCACAACCAGGTATACATATTGTAATAGTAGTGGGGTGGAGGTTCGTTGTTCACCCCCCCCCCAGGGGTAAAGCACAACAAAGGAGAGGAGGTGGTTGAGACAGTTGGTCCCAGTTAGAGCATCATGCATGAGGTACCCTTGAGGGCATGCGAGTAGGGCTTTGGCAAGATCTAATTGTTATGATCGTCCATCATGTAGAAACCAAGAGAAGGTAAGGACACAGAGCCTGGGGGGGGGGGGGGGGGTAGGGAAGGGACTAATAGGGTGAGAAGGGGAAACTAGAAAAAAGAGATAGAGGAGGGAGATAGAGTGAAACCTTTAAGTAATTAGAAGGGGGGAGGGGGCAACGGGGGGGGGGGAGGAAACGGCCAGGCACCGTAAACGGCTCCCCTTGAGAGGCCCAAATGAGGGCCTCCATGTTATTTAAGTAACAACAAGGAGCAGACTGAAGATGGAGTCAAGGTGATACAGGTTGCCAGAACTGTTAGGGCAGGGACTCCATTGAGCACTAGCATCTCACCTGCTCCCAAATATGGCGGATGCCACGGAGAGTGCGCGTGCATCCCCAAAGTTTATATCTTGTTCAGGAGGGGGTTGCAAATAATCTATATGGAATTGAGACATCACTTAACCTTAGGAAATCATACCTTTCCTTACATTATGCCTAGGACACATTACATCAAGCGAAATATTGAGATAAGTCTGTGTCCCCAATTTATGATAGTAGTTAGGGCCACATGCGTGAGGTTGGCAAAGGCTAAAGCGGTTAGGGCGTATTGAAGTCTTTGAGGCAGTGCATCAGTGTATTAGGGTAGGTAGGTAGGAGTTCAATACAGGGGCCCACAATGCTGTAGTTGGTGGTAGGTGTATCCAGTAACATGGCAGCAAGCCAGGAGGTCCACAAGTATCATTTCCCTGTTTTGGGGAAATATGAGATGGGTCTACAAGGGCTAGTGTCCTGGGTGGGATCTCATGAGAATCCTCTGCATAGGGAAGGATATGGTCTGATGGTACATGTGGATCAGGACATCATAGATATAAAGTTCATCAAGGCTTACCTTCCCATTGAGGTTAACTGATGAAGGGGCAAATCGTACCAGACCCGTAGGAAGCCAAATATCAAGTCACTAATCAGCCATCGTTGAGTCCAGGAGGTAGGCACTCCGGAGGAGCTGTGCGCCGAGGAACCATCCCTTCCGGCCAGAGGGGAATACCTGCTGATCTAGCAGGCCTATCAGGTGGATAAGGGTATAGGGAGAAGGAATGGGGCTGGAAAGGAAAATAAGGAAGAGAAGAATACAAAACAAAAAAGTGGGGTGGGGAGGCCGATCAAAGTAGGAACTGGTGTCAGGAGGCACTTACGCTGGATATGCTATTTCAAAGCAGGGTTAGGGTGAAGGTGTCTCTTGTTAGGTCTCCGCATGTTCTCTCCTGGCCAATGGAGATATTGGAGAGCTTGGGTTATGTTGGTACAGGTCTCGACGTGATGATCGATTGTTTGGAGAAGGTGGACCATCCCAATGTCTTCTAGATCTTTGTCGCTGGGCTTTCGGCGATGGGTTGAGTAAAACAGGCAGCCACGGTTCCTTTGGATAGTAGAAGGAATACCATTCCAGAAGCTCGATATGAGGGGGATCGAGTTGATCACAAAAGGCATGTAGATCTTCCGGCGTGAGGAGTAGGGTCAAGCTGTAGGGTTATCTGGGATACGTCCTGGAATAATCTGATTTCTGCGCCATTGTGAATGATCCAACCTTTTTCCCATGCTTTCCTAAGGATTTTCTTCTTCAAGGGGAAATTCACAATGCAGCAAATTACATCCCTGGGCGGTTCATTATCCCAGGGTTGGGGATGTAATGCACAATGTATTCTCTCGATTCCTATTGCAGAGTCCACCGGCCGGTCAGTTAGGTCATTAAAGATGTTACTCACAGTTTGTTGAAGAAGGCCAGGGTCATTGTTTTCAGGCACTCCGCGGACTCTGATATTATGTCTGCACCCACGGTTGTCTAGAGCTTCAAAATGTCTGTGAAGATCTAGAAGGTGTGTGAGTTGAGCTTCATAGGTCCCCTGTACTTGGGGAATGGCTGCTGCGTGGGTCGGTGTGGTTTCTTCAATGTCGCTGATGCGGTGTGCTACTGCCTGAATATCCTCGCGGAGATCGGCGATGGCAGCCTTCATGGTGTTCTTTATGTTCAGCGTCAAATTTCTTCAGATCTAGCAGGCTGGACTCTTGGGACCGCGTGAGGGTGGGTGTCTCTGTTCCTGAGATCTGCGAAGCGGATGCCGCATCAGGAGAGTTCGGCGCTCGGGCCTGTGATGCTGTGTGTGAGGAGCATGTGCTTGCTGTCGCTGGGTCCGAAACAGCTCTGGGATGTTCTGGCTCAGCGGTGTCCTGGTGTCGGCGGAAACACGAGAGGTAGAGGAGCTCCTGGTTTTTCTATTCATGGTGGTTAGTGCTTCAGGCTCCCCAAAAATTCAAAACACACTCCCTGGATTGCAGGAGCTCTGATCTCAGGCAGCTATTTTGGCCACGCCCCCACATCCTTATAATTTTATTAATGCTAACATAAAATCAAGTTAAGAGTTGGCTTTACTTTAAAAACAGAGGTTCTCTGAAGTGAAACAAAAAATTACTTCAAGGAATTTAATATTAGATGAGGTATAAAAAATTTCCAGCTTCACTAAGATTCTTGTTTAATCACTTCTGAGTGGGTCTGAATAAAATAATTTATTAGTAATTCTGGATGATAAACGGTTGTAACCCATTCTGGAAGCAGGCCATGTTCTTGTGCTGAGTGCCTAAGGGATTGAATGGGAGGAGTTGCTAGACATGTATTGACACGGCTGGACTTTTTCATTTGTTATTATACTTATCTGAACTTTACGTACTCAGTCACAAGAACCACTTTACTTACATTCAGCTGTCATACTAATATGTCATACACTTCATGCGTGTATTTATGTATGTGAATTGCTTGGTAAATGTTGCATGCACTCTGGTTCTACTCCGAACTGCATTTATTTTTCATTTGTACATGTGAATGGCAATACAAACAACTAAAAATCAAGTCAAAAAAGCATCTCAAAAGTCCTTGGGCATCTTTCTTAAGCCCTATACACACTATCAGATTGTCTGCTGATTTTTTCCATCAGATTTACCAAAACCATATAATATGAGGTCAAACCTTAGGGGTTTCAATGTGTATGCAATCAGGCAGGCCCTTGTACTACATGGTTTTGGTAAACCTGAAGGAAAAAATCAGCAGACAATCTGATAGTGTGTATGGGGCTTTAGGCATAAACACAGAGTATCACAGAGAAAATCCTGACAGTAACATCATCACCCAACTATAGTGCTAAATTTAAAGAACGCAAATCATAAAATAAAGTGGGTAACGGCAGGTAGAGATGAAAGGTGAAATTAATAATAATACACTTAGTATAGAGGATAATTAGCAAAAAGTACAAAGCACAAGATAACACTTGCCATTCAGTTCAGCATAAACAATAACAAAGCAACCTGAGGTGCAGCTGTGAGCAGCAAAGACATGAACTATGAACCCCTGGAGATATAGTACCAAGGTGCATTAATGGCAGCTATGTTAGGTCTAAAACTGTCTGGTAAGCACTGTCAAGGTTGAAGGTGTGGGAACATAAGTCAGCGGATACTTGATGTGATTAGCGTGCAGGATATATGAGAGGGGCATAGGAGTTTAAGGAGCTTAAGATGTTTAATCTGCCAGCTATATGTTGTGGCCCTTTAAGAAACATTGGTAAACTTAACAAGAGTCCTGATGAACTTGCATGCAGTTAAGAATCGCTATAAAGGTTGTACAGTATTTGCACAGATGCAATGTAGATGTGGAACAGGTAAAGTTGAGTCAGATGTAGCAACAGATAAGTATAGCGGTGGCAGGGAGTGGGTAGGGGTGCACTATAGGTCTGGAATGAATGCGGCATGAACTGGGTGTACTTGGCATCCTGCTCTCAGCAACTCAGTGCCTGCTAGCAGTGTGATGAATGGGCCAATAGCCCTCTTACCAGTCCCTAGGATACAGCTGTAATGTCCACAGCAGAAGGGGCCCCCTCAGTCTCTTCTCTAAGCCTCTGGCAAACAGCAGTGTATGCGAATGGTGGATGGATGCTTCAGCCTCTCTAGGTTTGGATTGCAGGTACCTCCAGTGTGGCTGACAAAGCACTTTAACCTGTATCTTAAATGTAGGGTAGTAGGATCAGGAACCTCTCCAGCCAGACCTTATGGCAGGAGGGAGTAAACTGACAAAGGTCTTCACTCATCTGGATCCTGGGTGCAAACACCCAGAACTTTCCCAGGCAGTACAGTAAAAATCCTGGTGTCTCCAAGTCTATTGGCATCTATAGTTCTGTAGCCATCTCGGGAGGGTTGGCAGGAGGGGAGGGGGGGGGGGGAATGGCAGCCTGCAGCAAAGCTGCTTCTCCTGCCAGGCCCCTGATTGCCCGCAGCAGCGGGGGAGAGAGGAAAAAAGTGACATACAATGCAACAGGTGGCTACATCTGTATAATTATTATGTGTCAGTGCTCAAAAGTATACCTTCCATTTGATCACCTGTGGTCTAAATCTTCAAAAGCCGCCTTATGTGCTAAAATACTCTGGCTACAGTGATTAGCAATCACTTCAGTTCTTAAAGCGGGGTTCCACCCTAAAGTGGAACTTCCGCTCATCGGAACCCTCCCCCCCTCTGGTGTCATAGTTGGCACCTTTCAGGGGGGGGGAGGTTGCAGATACCTGTCTAAGACAGGTATTTGCACCCACTTCTGGGCATAGACTCCCATGGGAGTCTATACCACTTCCTGTCCTGGCACGCTGTCTGCTGGGACACACACGGGTCCCAGAGACAGTGCGGACCCACCCCAAAGCACCTTGTCCCCATGTTGATGAGGACAAGGGCCTCTTCCCGACAACCCTGGCCGTTGGTTGTCGGGGTCTACGGGCGGGGGGCTTATCGGAATCCAGGAGCCCCCTTTAATAAGGGGGCCCCCAGATACCGGCCCTCCACCCTATGTGAATGAGTAGGGGGTACAATGTACCCCTACCCATTCACCTGGTGAAAAAAATGTAAACAAAACACAACACAAGGTTTTAAAATACTTTATTGCACAGCTCCGGGGGTCTTCTTCCGTCTTGGGGGATCCTCTCGCCGGACTCCTCCGCTATCTTCTGCTCTTTTGCTAGCTATTTTGCTAGCAGAGGAGCCTGGCTTTCTTCTTCGTTGTTGCTCGGGGGTCTTGTTCCTATAGCTCCTTTCCTGTCGCCACCGCCTCTTCTTCCGACTTCGGGGGTACTTATTAAAGGGGGGTCCCTGTTTCCGATAAGCCCCCCGCCCACAGACCCCGACAACCAACGGCCAGGGTTTTCGGGAAGAGGCCATTGTCCTCATCAACATGGGGACAAGGTGCTTTGGGGTGGGGGGGCCGCACTAAGCATTAAGGCCAAAAAAAACATATGCCATACATCTCTGTAACTTGTCATTGTGCTTCCTGGGCACTATTCATGTTTCCTGACCAGTGGCATCACTTAAGATCCGCTTTTGCATTTGGGAGACATATTCTAAAAAGTGAAGTTTGGACTCACTTTCACATCCTTTCTTCATCTTTCTTCACAGAGTCAAGCACTCCCCCTAGGTAACCCTGGGTAATCGTCCATATACTAGCTCACAGGGTGAAAACCATGTGGAGGCCTGAGGCACCTCACTTATCAGAAATAGGAATACTGATAGTAGGATAGTAGGATGTCCCAATCTTTTCCACTTTTCTGCACCACCCATTTAGGTATGGGTTTTATGTTTCAATATTTTTATTAAAGGTTTTCAGCACAATACAAACAAAAGTCTCATTAATGCGGCAAAGTATTACAGCAAGCACAATGCACAATAGTTACATAGTTACATAGTTACATAGTTAGCCAGGTTGAAAAAAGACACAAGTCCATCCAGTTCAACCTTAAAAACAAATAAATAAAATAAAAAATAATCGTACAATCCAGATACCCAATTTTATGCCCACAATTGATCCAGAGGAAGGCGAAAAAAAAACCCAGCAGAGCATGCTCCAATTTACTACAGCAGGGGAAAAAAAATTCCTTCCTGATCCCCCAATAGGCGATCGGATTTTCCCTGGATCAACTTTACCTATGTTAGTACCTAGTTATATTATGTACCATCAGGAAAGTATCCAAGCCTTTCTTAAAGCAATCTACTGAACTGGCCAGAACCACCTCTGGTGGGAGTCTATTCCACATTTTCACTGCTCTAACTGTGAAGAAACCTTTCCGTACTTGAAGCTGAAATCTCTTTTCCTCTAGACGTAAAGAGTGCCCCCGTGTCCTCTGGGTTGACCGTACAGAGAACAACTCAACACCAAGTTCACTATATGGACCCCTAATATATTTGAACATGTTAATCATATCCCCCCTTAATCTCCTCTTCTCAAGAGTGAATAAATTTAGTTCCTCTAATCTCACTGGTCTAACGCACTGGTCAGTTCCGCAGACATGCTGGCGGCAGCGAAATAGGTGCCTTATCTAATAACCCCGGATCACATAGGATCCCATCTGCCGAAGCTGTTACCTCCAGAGTGATATAAATATCCAATCGTGCAGCTAGCTCCGCTAAATGAGAGATGTAAAGAAAACAGAGAACAGTAAGGAAAAGAGGAAAGACCCAATAGCAGGGGAAGAGAAAAGAATAGAGAGAAGAAAAAGTGGAGAAAAAGAGGGAAAGGGGGAGAACTGGGCGGGAGGGGGGGGGGAAGGGAGCCGTAGTCCTGGATCCTCAAACCCATGCTACCATGGCAATGTTAAACAGCATGCGTCCCGGAACCATTAGTTAGATAGACAATCCATGGATCCCAAATTCTATAGAACATTTTCATCCTGTCTTGAGACAGTGCGGATAACCGTTCGTTCAGCATTAACCATGACATTTTATGTTTAAGCTGGGCTATCGGTAGTGCGGCTGATCTCCAGTTACGAGCTATGGTGATCTTAGCTGAAATAAATATAAAGGTAAGGAGCCTCTGCTGAGGCCTGGAAGCCTCTGCCGCCTTGCCCCCCAAGAGGGCCAGCTTAGGTGATTTCCTCAGGTTCAGTCCTATAATAGTGTAGACAAAATTAAACACTCTAATCCAAAACCTTCTGACCTTCGGGCATGACCACCAAATATGGTAGGTGGTCCCCACCTGGCCGCATCCCCTAAAACAATGGGACGTAGCTCCCGGAACAAAAGCGGCCAATCTGGCTGGGACCATGTACCACCGCAACAATACCTTGTAATTAGCCTCTATCACCGATGTGTTGGCGAGAGAGCGATATGCCGTCTCAGAGAGCGTGCACCAGTCGTCTAATTCAAAGGATTCCTGAAGGTCCCGCTCCCACTGGATCATATAACTCAACTTCTTCCCTGGACCCCTAAGTAATCTGTAGATGGCTGATAAATGGCCTCTAATTTTGTCATATTGCATACTCAACTGCTCCATGGGAGTCAGGGACCCCAGGTCTCCCCTACGGGCCATACTCTGTACGAAATGCCTTAATTGGGCACATCGAAACTTCTCCGAAGACGGCATATCAAATTTTTCAGTTAGAGCTTGTTCCGAAAGTATACCCCTACGATCACATAGGTCAGCAATGCGCAATAGCCCTTTATTTGTCCACCAGCTGAACAGTTGAGGAGAGAGGCCCGGGGTGAACTCCTTGTTGTTAAGCAATGGCGCCAGCGGATTGTGGGGCGATCTGAATTTGTATATTTTTGACAGCCTGTCCCATATAGCCAGAGCCAGTGACAGGGTAGGACACAATATCAGCGGTCTATCTTTCATTGGAAGCCATAATAGCTGTGAAACCTGTGAGGGGCGACAGGAAAAAGATTCCATATCCATCCAAATAGCCTGTGTGTGGCGTGAATGGTATCTAGTAAGGTGGGCCAGCTGAGCCGCATGATAATATTTCTGCAGATCCGGCAGGCCCAGTCCACCCTGTTTCCTTAGGGTGTACATTGTGCTCCTGTTCACCCTGGGCCTCTTGTGTCCCCAAATAAACCTAAGGATTTCATTTTGCAACACTTGTAGATCCCTACGCAGTAGAGCCACCGGTAGGGTACGGAACAGATACAGTATTCTAGGCAACACATTCATTTTAATAGAGTGTAGTCTGCCGAACCACGATGGAGGGTGTATCTGCCATTTAGCTAGGTCCTCTGTCAGTGTTTTGTAGAGTGGGGGGTAATTCTTCCTGTATAGCAACTGGATAGTCGGGGTCAGATTAACACCAAGATATGGCAGTGCCTCTGGCTCCCACTTAAATTGGTATGTGCTCTCTAGAGCCTTCTGTGTGGCCTCCGACAGGGAAAGATTGAGCGCTTTAGATTTGGACTGATTAACTCTCAACCCCGAGATTTCAGAGAAGGGTTGAAGAATCGCATATAGGTTAGGGAGGGAAGTAATTGGTGACGTCAGCGTTAGCAAGAGATCGTCCGCGAACAGTAGGCATTTATGATCCCTATTTCCACACCTAATCCCCTGAACATCCTGACATTCCCTAATCTTAATGGCCAATGGCTCTATCGCAAGAACAAACAGGAGCGGGGACAGAGGGAAGCCCTGCCTCGTACCCCTTCTAATCGGTAGAGGCTCAGAGGAATATCCCCGCAGCATCAACGATGCCGATGGTGTGTCATAAAGCGTTCCGAGGAGAGTCAAAAAGCGCTCACCAAAACCATACCTGCGTAGGACAGCAAATAAATATTCCCATGAAAGGGAGTCAAACGCTTTTTGAATATCCAACGATAGCAGCATTCCCCGTCTAGAACCCCCACCATCCCAGTCCGACTGCACTGCTGATATAAGATTAATTAGCCTGCGGGTCTGGTCCGATGCCTGTCTAAGCGGGACAAAGCCGGTCTGGTCAGGGTGGATATAGTTCGGCAGAAAAGTGTTAAGTCTAAATGCTAAGACTTTCGTTAAAATCTTTAGGTCAGTATTGATCAGGGAGATCGGTCGGTAGTTCGCACAGTCCCCGTGATCCTTGCCCGGCTTAGGAATGACACTAAGATAAGCTACATTTTCATGTAGGGGTATCTTGCTTCCCCTCCGAAGCTCATTAAAATAAGAGCACAGATGAGGAATCAGGACACCCTGGAATTTCCTATAATATTGGCCTGGAAAGCCATCTGGTCCAGGGGCCTTCGAGGGGTGTAGTGACTTAATCGCCATTTTAATGTCCAATTCCGTGAATTCAGCCTCCATCAGATCTGCGTGAGCTCGCGTCAGCTGAGGCAGCGGAACATCACGGAAAAACAGTTCAGCTCTACGAGAATCATACGTAGTCTGTGAGCCATAAAGTTTGGAATAGAATTTGTAAAATTCCTGCAAAATAAGTTCAGGGTTTTGTGTGGAGCGACCCGTAGAAAGCCTCAGTTTAGGTAACGTAGGCGTATGTGGTCGGGGAACCAGTTTCCTGGCTAACATAGTATTCGGTTTGTCACCCGTGGTATAGTACCTATGTTTAGTCCAGCCAATATGTTTTTCCGCCTGAGTCGTCAGAGCCAAGTTCAATTCCAGTCTAACATCGTCAATCGTATGTCTAATGTCGCAGAGCGGGTGGGCATGTTGTTCCCGCAGCAGCAGGTCCAATTTGGTTTCCAGTTGTCGAATCGCATGGTCACGAGCTCGTTTTTGCCTAGAGCCTATTTGTATCATAATGCCCCTAATCGTGGCTTTGTGAGCCGCCCAATTAATCGCGGGTGACGTGTCCGAGGATTTATTACCCGCAAAAAACTGTTGTAATGCTTTGTCTATTTCAGCACACAAAACGGGGTCCTTTAATAGACTAGAATTCAAACGCCACGGGGCTGGGGAAGCTTTGGACCACAACCCAGTCAATGACATCTTGATCGGAGAATGATCCGACCAGGGGGTGGATAGTATCGTTACCGACGTTAGATATGGGAGCAGAGGTGTGCGGACCAGAATATGGTCTATCCTGGAATAAGTATGGTGCACCTGCGAAAAATGCGTATAATCTCTAGTCGTGGGATTGGACTCCCTCCATGCGTCAATTAAATCATAGAGATGTAAAAGTCTAGCCACTCTATTACTCCCAGTCGGCGGTCTCTTGAAAGTGGGTCTGTGAGGGTTGGATTTATCCATAACTCTGTCCAGCGGGATATTGCTGTCTCCCCCCAAAATCACTTGTCCCTGGACCTTGGGCATCAATGTCCGCAACATCTTGCTAAAAAAGTCCACCTGTCCTGAATTTGGAGCATAATAAGATACAAAGGATACAAGTTGGTCATGGATACGTCCCACGGCCATGATGTATCTGCCACCCTTATCCTTAATTATGGTGATGGGCGTAAAAGGGGTACGTCTAGAAAAAGCTATAGCTACCCCCTCCTTTTTATTGGGTCCATTAGCTAGGTAAAACTGCGGGTATTTAACATTAAGGTAACGTGGAGCTGACGTCTTAGAAAAATGTGTTTCTTGTAGTAGTAATATATCTACTTTCTGTTTGTGATAAAATTGAAAGGCTTTAGTCCTTTTAATTGGGGAATTAAAGCCATGGACATTATGTGTGATCACCGAAAAGTCGGACGAATACGACTTAGCCATCGTGGTAGGGCAGAGCACTCTTACCTTGTAGCATCATGAGGGCGGGCATAGCCTCCAATACATGGGATTCCCCTTTCACAAGCTTCCAGTACCAGCGTGTGTAAGTTAGGGTCAGGACTACAGCTCGGGGAAGATAGGGGGTAGAAAGAGAGAGGAAAAAGAGAAGAAACAGAGAATTAGTTAACATAAAAGATAAGGGCCGTAGGCCCGCAAACTTATACTAGTAAACTTGTGTAAACCGTATAACAATGTGGGAAATAATCCCTGCCGGATAGAATGTCCTTTCCGGAAGTGGCAAGGGTACCCCTCTCCGAAGAGAGAAGGTAGTCTTGCAAAGGAGCAGCATGGATTTCCGATCCGGCCCAAATGGCCCTTGCTCCAAAGCATGCCAGCAGGGCGGATTCAGGTCTCGCATACTGTCGGACAGTAAGTTACACTAGCTTCGCTAGTCGTCCTACCCCGAGAGTAACGACCCCAGGGCAAGCAGGCACCCAATGGCCCCCCCCCCGCCCCAGCACCCTCCCCCAAGGGGGAGGCCCTACGGGCCCCACCATAGTGCAGACCCCGCGTCCCCATGTTATTCAGAAACAGAGTTCAAACATCAAACCATGAGGACGCTGTAAAACATGTCCAAAAAGAGAGAGTAATAATAAAATAATAATAAAAACAAAACAAAAAAAAAACACACATTAACTTCAAGTCAGTCATGGAAGAACCGTTTCGGGTGGAATGAACCCAAAAAATAGGAAACTGCACTATGGTTGTGCTAACAGGGTGACTACGCAGTCGCGCAGGCACAAACGGACTCAGGTATGTCCCTCAGGTCAAAAAATAGTAGTATCCCTTCTGCTGCAAGTGGTAAGTCCAGGATTTCAAGGAGGGCATAAAAGTGCATTCTCAGGACTTCTGGTCTTCCGGGGGGTTCCTCTAGGCGGGTTCCGCTTACGCTCCGTCCAAAGTGGGGAGAGTGAGCGGTGTGCTGGAATCGGAGGAGAGGAGGCTGATGAGTCTCTCAAGATAATGCCCAAACTAAGTAGTAATTCTTCGCCCTCCGGCAACGTGGAAAATGAGTAGGATTTGCCATTATAGGTGAAAGATAATCTGAAGGGGAAGGCCCACCGATATCTGATCTGCTGGTTGATGAGATGTTGTAGCAGGGGTTTCAAATTTCTACGCTTTTGCACCGTAGAAGGAGCAAGGTCAGTAAATAACTGAATAGACGACCCACAGAGAGTCAAGTCCTGCCGACTGCGGGCAGCAAGCATCAACTTCTCCTTGGTCTGGTAGTAATGTGGTTTAACAATAACATCACGAGGCAGGCCATCAGATCTAGGGGCAGTAAGGGCCCTATGGATGCGGTCAATTTCCATGTGATGCGGTGCTATGTCTGGGATCAAGTCCTTCATTAACTCCTGCATTGCCCCTTCCAGATCGGTATGCGTTTCGGGCAGGCCAGTTCGGCCATATTTTTATCCATAGAGGATCCAGGGGAGCCCATCAGTTCCTGAGCGTCTTCATCTATGGCCGGGGAAGGGGGATGCGAACGGGACTCACCCTGCTGATCTTCCTCCATGTCCCCGGAAGATTGTGACGAGAACGGATCCCTGGGGAGTTTCAGGGGAGTTCTGCTGGCTCCATCCCTCAGGAAGTCTGCAGCTCCGGCCGGGCCTCGCGTGTCTCGGCATCCTGGCGCCATCTTGGATTGCGGCCTGCGCTCAGGAGAGGACCCGGACCCCCCGGTGAATGGCAGGGCTTTACGCTGACCTCTTTTCGGCTGGCCCCGAGCCCGTCTGTTCATCACCCTCACCGGAGCTTCCCTCTGCCGTTTTCGTCGTCGCTGTCCCGCTGGCTGCGCTTATTATTGCTGTATTTGGGCCGGATCGTGCGGAGCTCTCTCAGAGCACGTCTGCTTCCGAGATCCCGCGCATGCGCACTCCTAGGTATGGGTTTTAATGGTTTTGTTAAACTATCCAACCAGCCCATCCATGTGTGAATGGTAGACAAATATGTGCAGTTGCTTAATCTGAAATAACTTGTACACATTTGCCATAACCCTCAACATGAACAGCGAGGCCTGGTCAGTGAGAATTTCTCTGGGAATTTGACTCTAGTAAATATATGGAAAAGATCCCTAGAAATCATTCTGGATGAGGTATTCCACAAAATTAGCTTCAGGGTACCATGTGGCATACCATAGTATAGTAGTATAAGATCACCAATATGTACTGATAACCTTGGGCGGATTTCTCAAGTGGGCCTACCAAATCTATTGCTGTTTGTTCAAACTGAACCTCGGTTATAGGCAGGGTGACCAAGAAGCTGTGGAAGTGCAAGACTGGTACAGTTAACAGGCAGGTGGGACAAGATTTAAAATTTTTTTACTTAAACTTTCAATCCTGGCAAGTACAACTGGTCGTTGATACGCATTTCAGTTTTATTAGTTCCCAGGTATTCCACCCAAAAATCATTATGACCCAGGCCAAGGACATTCTTTATATAATTGTTGGTACTAACAATTGCTCAACAATAGGGATGAGGCGAACACCCCCCGGTTTGGTTCGCACCAGAACTTTCGAACGGACCGCAAATTCGTACGAACGTTAGAACCCCATTGAAGTCTATGGGACTCGAACTTTTGAAATAAAAAGTGCTAATTTTAATGGCTAATATGCAAGATACTGTCCTAAAAAGGGTTTGGGGACCTGCCTCAGGGGACATGGGTCAATGCCTAAAATGTTTTTAAAAATGGCTGTTTTGGTGGGAGCACTGATTTTAATGACGATTAAAGTGAAAAAAAAGTGAAATATTCCTTTAAATATCGTGCCTGGGGGGTGTCTATAGTATGCCTGTGAAGTGCCACGTGTTTCCCGTGTTTAGAACAGTCCCTGCAAAAAATGACATTTAACGGAAAAAAAGTCATTTAAAACTGCTTGCATTTTTAATGTAATATCTGGTTCCGGCAATATGGGTGAATATCATTGAGAAAAATGGCATGGGTAGCCCCCCCTGCCCATTGACAGCCCCTTTGCGTCTTGTACGGATATTAAGGGGAACCCCGTACCCATATTAAAAAAAGGAAATATGCGGGGCCCCCAGGCCCTATATACTCAGAACAGCAGTATACAGGCGGTGCAAACAAGACAGGGACTGTGTAGATTTGTTGTGTTAAGTAGAATCTGTGTGTAATTTTGAACTGGTACATTTTTAAAGTGTAGCTCCAGTCAAAAAATCTATTTTTAAGCTTTTTGGAAAACATAGGGAAGGGTTATCACCCCTGTATAATTTGTTTTGCCGTCCGTCTTTTTTCATCTCACTTCCTGTTGTCTCCTTCCATTTGCAAGTAGGAGACGTTTGTAAGTTGGATGTTTGAAAGTAGGGGCCTGCCCTATATGCTCTGCAGAAATGGCGGAACAAGGTGTTGGTGTTGCCACAACATTGTAAGCCCTCAAAGTGACTCTTGGTTGACGCTGGAGCGCCCTGCTGTGAACGATTATAACAAGAATTGTAATTACATGCCATTGTTGAACAGTGGTATAAAAATTGAGCCTTTGGTGGTTGTGGTGCTGGTGCTGGTGCCACAACACTATAAGTCCTCACAGTTACTCTCGGTGGGCACAGGAATGGGCCCTGCTGTGAAATATTATATCAAGAATTGTAATTACATGCCTCTGTTAAACAGGGGCTGAAAAATTGGGTCTTAGGCACTGGTGCTGGTGCCACGACACTGCAACCTCTCCCATATACTCTATTTGTAGTGCAGGAATGAGCCCTACTGCAAAGCATTGCATCAAAAATTGTAATTAAACGCCCCTGTTAAACAGGCGGCAGAAAAATTGGGCTGCTGGCACTGGTGCTGATGCCACGACACTGCAACCTCTCCCATATACTCTAGTTGTGGTGCAGGAATGAGCCCTGCTGCAAAGCATTGCATCAAAAATTTTAATTAAACGCCCCTGTTAAACAGGGGCTGAAAAATTGGTCCTTAGGCACTGGTGCTGGTGCCACGACACTGCAACCTCTCCCATATACTCTAGTTGTGGTGCAGGAATGAGCCCTGCTGCAAAGCATTGCATCAAAAATTGTAATTAAATGCCCCTGTTAAACAGGGGCAGAAAAATTTGGCCGCTGGCACTGGTGCTAGTGCCACGACACTGCAACCTCTCCCATATACTCTAGTTGTAGTGTAGGAATGAGCCCTGCTGCAAAGCATTGCATCAAAAATTGTAATTAAACGCCCCTGTTAAACAGGGGCAGAAAAATTGGGTTGGTGGCATCATCCAGAACCAAAAATGTTCTTCCAACATATCAGCGGAGGAGGAAGAGGATAGACAATCAACATAATAGGACAGTCACTTAGCATCAGCATTGGCAGTCTTGAAGGGATGTGATGTTAAAAAAAAAAAAAAAATTATTCAGTTACATCAGCTTCAGGTGCTTGGTAGCTGTGGGTGATCCAAGACTGATTCATCTTGATGAAGGTCAGTCGATCAACTGAGTCGGTGGACAGGCGCACCCTGTGATCGGTAACAAAGCCACCAGCAGCACTGAAGGTGCGTTCCGAAAGAACGCTGGATGCAGGACAGGCCAGTAGCTCAATTGCATACTGTGCAAGCTCTGGTCAGTGATCCATCCTCAAGACCCAGTAAGCCAGAGGATTTTCAGTGGGAAAGGTGTCCAAGTCTGACCTTGCCCCTAAGTATTCCTGCACCATGTAAATCAGACGCTGGCGATGGTTGCTGGAACCGATCATACCTTGGGGCTGCGGACTAAAAAATTGTCTGAACGCATCGGACCGACGGCCACCTTCTCCACCGCTCCTTCTGACCGATGCCTCAGCAACACGTAGTCCAGGACCAGAAGTTTGTAACCTCCCAGTCTCTGGGAACGCGTTGCACAGACCTTTCTGCAAGGCCTCCCGGAGATGTCTCATCCTCTGCTCCCTCTGCAACGGCAAGATAAGGTCGGCAACCTTACCCTTGTACCGTGGATCAAGGAGAGTGGCCAGCCAGTAATGGTCCCTCTCCTTGATCCGAAGAATACAAGGATCCTTCCGCAGGCTTTGCAGGCTCAGGGAGGCCATGCAGCGTAGGTTAGCTGAGGCATTCGGTCCGGAGTCATCTGGGTCACTAAGGACAGCATGATCCGCAGCTACCTCCTCCCAGCCACGTACAAGTCCACGGGATTCTTGGGACTGTAACTCATCACTACAAGACTGCTGCTGCTGATGCTGAGTGCCAGCCTCCACCTCCATGCTGACACAATCATCCTCCTCCTCGTCCTCTTCCTGTGTGATGGGTGGCACAGCAGGAACACTGTCTGGATAAAGGGGGCCTTGAAAGGCAAGGAAGTCCTCCTCTTCCTGCCTCTGTTCTGCCTTAAGTGCCCTGTCCATTATTCCACGCAGCATATGCTCCAACAGGTGGACAAGAGGTACAGTGTCACTGATGCATGCACTGTCACTGCTCACCATCCTTGTGGCCTCCTCAAATGGTGACAGGACAATGCATGCATCCATGATCATGCCCCACTGGCGTGGTGAGAAAAAAACGAGCTCCCCTGACCCTGTCCTGGTGCCGTAGTTGCACAGATACTCATTGATGGCCCTCTGCTGCGTGTGCAGCCGCTGCAGCATGGCCAGCGTTCAGTTACACCTGGTGGGCATGTCACATATAAGGCGGTTCTTGGGCAGGTTCAACTCCTTTTGGAGCTCAGCCAGCCGAGCACAGGCATTAAATGATCAGCGGAAATGCACACAGACTTTCCTGGCCTGCTTCAGGACATCCTGTAAGCCCAGGTACCTGCCCAAGAACCGCTGCACCACCAGGTTAAGGATGTGAGCCACACAGGGCACATGGCTCAGTTGTCCCTGTCGGAGGGCAGAGAGGAGGTTGGTGCCATTGTTGCAAACCACCATTCCTGGCTTAAGCTGGCATGGCGTCAACCACCTCTCGGCCTGCCCCTGCAGAGCTGACAAAATTTCTGCCCCAGTGTGGCTCCTGTCCCCCAAACAAATCAGCGCAAGCACGGCATGGCATCGTTTTGCCTGCGTACTTGCGTAGCCCCTGGATCGCCTACGGAGCACCGCTGGTTCTGAGGACAGAGCACTGGAAGAGGCCATGGAGGAAGAAGAAGAGGAGGGGGTGGAGGAGAGAGGTGTGTCACAACCAATAGTAGCATTTTGGAGGCGTGGTGGCGGAACAACCTCCAACACTACTGCACCTTGTCCTGCATCCTTCCCAGCTGCCAGAAGAGTGACCCAATGGGCCGTGAAAGACAGGTAACGTCCCTGTCCATGCCTGCTGGACCATGAGTCAGCGGTAATATGCACCTTACCGCTGACCGCCCTGTCCAGCGAGGCAAGGGCATTGCCTTCCACATGCTGGTAGAGAGCCGGAATCGCCTTCCGTGAGAAAAAGTTGCGTTTGGGGACCTGCCACTGAGGAACCGCACATTGTACAAACTCACGGAAGGGGGCCGAGTCTACCAACTGAAAAGGCAGCAGTTGAAGTGCTAGCAATTTAGCCAAGCTAGCATTCAACCGCTGGGCATGTGGATGGCTGGGAGTGAACTTCTTTCGACGGTCCAGCAGCTGGGTCAGGGAAATTTGCCTGTTATAATCAGTGGATATAACGATGTATACTGCGGTCAGGGCATGCAGACAGCACGCACAATCTCATACAACTGACTGCAAGCTCTATTAAAAAAGAGCAATATAGCTAGCTATATAGGTGGATATAACGATGTATACTGCGGTCAGGGCATGCAGACAGCACGCACAATCTCCTACAACTGACTGCAAGTTGTATTAAAAAAGCGCAATATAGTTAGTGTTAGGAACTTCCCTTGTGATCAGTCAAAACTCCAGATGTATTTGAGAAGCAAACAATTAATTTCTGATGTGGCCCACAACAGGGAGACATGCTTACAGGACAAGCTGCAGAAAAAAGTCCCAACAAAAGAATATCTCTCTCTCTCCTCATACCCTACAAGAATAACACCTCTATGCTTCTATTGGCTGAGGGAACATAAATAACGTTGTCATGGTACAAGATGGTACTTTATTTGCTATTCATGTTCCGTACATTCTTAGGCTATCATATTTGGTTAAATCTAATGATTCTACAACTTACTATGGAGTTAATTAAGACAAAACAATACAATGAGTTAATACAATAATGTGTTCAGAAGTAAGCTTTTTAACAAATCAGTCTCAGGACTATTGTTTTTCTAATAGTCACACAATAAACATTTAAAACTTTTCTAACATTCCCTCCTCTTTGTGTGACTATTTTATCTCAACACATTTCGATGAAAGTCCCTGTGTTATACACTTTCGGACTGTATGTCATTAAGTTGAGCTTCAATGTCCACATAGGTCTCCTCAGAGGTAGAGAGGGTTTGATGCATTGTTCTTGAGACTGCAGTTTCAATGAGTTTTTGTGAAAGTCCTCGAATACAGGGAATGCAGCAGCATCCGCAAGTGACCAAAACGGCCAAAGCCACAGCGATTGTGATCAAACATGATGCGATAAATCCAGTCCATTTACCGAACCATCCTTCAAGCCAAGTTGTGAATGGATCATTAATACCTGAGTTTTCCGCCAATTCATTCGATAGCGCAGTCAGTCCTTCCAAGGCTCTGGTCACTGTCCCTCCAGGAGCTGTATTGTTAGGGATAAAGGTACAACACATGCTACCAAACATTTTGCATACCCCTCCTCTTTCAGCTAAGACCATATCTAAAGCCATTCGGTTCTGCCAGGCCATTAGAGATGTGGGGGCTAACTGTTCTGCTAGGCCCTTCACAGCATCCCTAGTATAGTTTACAAATCGTTGTTGGTTATAATATATATAATTAATCCAGTCAACATTTTTATTTATAGTCACCCACCAGAGAAGAGACTCAAACCCAGCTGTCACCTGATTCCTGGCTTTAAACTCGTCCGGCAACCCGCAAAGAACCCCAATCTCATCTATGTAGATCTGAGAGTCAAATGACCCCAAGGGAGAGGTGTCCCTACGATACTATCGGTGACTCTTAGTCCACGGGTATTCTGACAGGATTCTCAGGGGCATAGCCAGCTGGACCATAGCGCAATCCCCTTGGGCATTGGCTGGTAGTCTAGCTCGCAGTTTATTATCCCCACACATCCACCAGACATCAGCTGTCTGAATGTCATGTTCAACCCAGTCACCGTTGTCCGTGTTAATCCTCTCCACACAGTAGTCATCAGGTAGTGACCCAAGATCCACCGCGCTACGGTTCCCTGGGAGTGCAAAACAAGTAAAGTTGCCCGGATAAGCGGTAACCGCTGGAGGTATCTGAGGTCTCTGTACTGGGGGAAACAACAAACTCAATGTGTGACAAGTAGAATTTGCTTCAGGTTTATAGCTCTTATTATACAATTGCAACATACATTTTAAACCTTCTGGATCTGTATTGTGATCTAGAGGAAAAGGAACTGTTGCTAAATGTGGTCTGGCTCCTGCACAAACTAAACCGTTCTCCTTTTTCAGAGTTTTAACCTCAACCATTGTAACCACTAATTTTTTATTCTTGGTCGCCCCTCTCCAAAGCTATGGCATCTTCTATTGTTACGTTAGTGAATCTTATAGTTATACTCAGAACTTCTATTTTAGTATGGCCTTCTTCTTTCCCTTCTGAGTCTACCTTTTCCTGTTGTTTAGTTTTATTAGGTGGTAATACCTCAAGGAAAAATTTTCCTGAGGGGTCAGTTCCTGACACCCATGCTCCCATGGAATACAACCGCTGATCTTCCTTCCTCGGCTCCGTTAATGTTATTAATAGTTGGTTACAGTTCTTACTATGTATGCAGAGGGAGTTGGCCGCTTTTGTGATTATGAGTCTCTCCTTTATTCCACTCTTTTTAGCCCCTGGTTGATTATACCCCCAATCTTGATGCGCTGTAGTCCACATGGCCTGATCCCATGCTTGACATCCTGCCTTATTCCAGACCCAGCAGATATATTTATCTGCCCATAGACGTCCTCTAGCCCCAGTAGTATCCCCACAATCTGCAATCTGACAGAAGTCTACCAGTATAGTGCTAGTTATTCCCTCTATAAAGTTTTAGATTTAATGCTTTTCCTGTTCTTTCCCAATCCAAAGGTTCCTCTACTCTTCTGTAGCGCCTACCCCCTCTTATGGATGCCTCTCCTAGAGTCACCAGTAACCCAAGGATAATTACTGTCCCTTTCATCCTAACCAGCTACAGAGTTCCAGCGGATAGGATAGGGGAGTTGGAAGGGGAGGGAGGCTTCACCGGTTTGAGACAAGTCAAACCTTGTGTGAGACCTCCCTTTGTAGCCGGATTTTCTGAACCTCTGGTAGCCATCTGGCCCTACTCTGCCTGTAAAACCTTTTTACAATGGGACTGGTGAATCCAGGTAGACCTCTCTGCAATCCTTATCACAGTAGGGGTAGTTAAAAGGACTTTGAAAGGACCATCCCACCTTGGGGAGTACCACTGCTTTTTTCTTATTACTTTTTATTGAGACCCAATCTCCCACATGCACCTTTTCATCTTCTTAAATTGGACCTTCTAGACCAGAACCAAAATCATTAGTATGTCTTTGTATTAACAACCTAGACATGTATTCTGCTGGTGTGTGCTCAGACTGCTCACTAGGTGTTTCATTTGATTGTAAGGGTATCCTGTATGGTCTTATCATTCCAAATGGGCTTAAATCTTCTTTTGGGGGTGTGATATACATACTGGTCACAGCTACTAGTAGGCAATACATCCAATTATTTTTACCTATTTCTTCCATAGCTTTTCTCAGTTTGCTTTTTAGAATGCCATTATGTCTTTCTACCAATCCAGCTGATTGGGGATGATAGGCACAATGGTATTTCCCTTTAATTCTCATCACTTCTGTCAAATGTTGTATATTTTTTAATTACAAAATGGGGTCCATTACCACTGTAAATCCTTTCAGGGATTCCAAATCTAGGAATAATATCTCTTAGTAATGCTTTGGCTACAGTCTGTGCATCTGCACTTCCTGTCAGGAATATCTCCACCCATTTGGTCAGGGTGCCTGGGTACCAAACAATATTTCTTCCTTTCACATTTGTCTAATTCAATAAAATCCATGCAAATGTGTTGGAATGGATATTGTGGTGTAGGGAACTTCCCTTTCTGTGGTCTTATACCTCCCTGAGCATTGTGCCTTGCACATATAAGACATTGAGAGCAAAAAGTTTTTGAGTAATTTGTGAATCCATAGGCTGTACATACTTTATTTAACATCTCAGTCATCCCCCTGTTTGACACATGCGTTACTCCATGTGTCAATACTGCTGCATACCTAAATAAAGATTTTGGTAATACCGGTTTCCCTTCAGGTGATGTGTAAATATCATCAATTATTGTGCAACCCTTTGTTTCCCAATATTGTTTTTTCCCAGGGGGGGGGCATTTTGCTGCATATCAGTAAGGACTGTATGATCTATCACTATGATTTCCTGTTCTGTCATTATTTTATGTGTTTCTTGTGCCGCTATTTTGGCAGCTTCATCTGCCCTTTTATTTCCCTTTTGAGATGGGGTCCGTATATTTTGTGTGTGCTTGACATTTACAGATTGCAAGCTTTTTTGGTAACTGTATTGCATCTAGGAGTTCTAAAATGAAGTCCGTATGTGAAATTGGTTTACCACTGGAGGTGACCATCCCCCTGTTTTTCCATTGTTGTGCAAAAACATGTACTGTTGAAAAGGCATATTGACTGTCAGTGTATATGGTTACAGATTTTCCTTCTGACAGTATACATGCTCTTGTCAGTTCTACAAGTTCTGCAACTTGTGCTGAATAATGTTTTGGTAGTGGCCCCGCTTCCAAAATCTCATCCTGTGTCACTACTGCATATCCTGTTGCATTTGTGCCATCTGGATTTTTCTTACTAGAACCATCAACAAAAAGTATCATGTCAGGATTAGATAATGGTACATCTTTCAGATCACTTCGTGGCAGTACCTTTTCAGCGATGGCAGCAGTGCAGTCATGTTTATACCCGTCAGTAGGAAGTGGTAGTAGTGTGGATGGGTTTAATGTAGTACACCTCTGTATTGTTAAGTGAGGTTGTGTCAAGAGTATTATCATACCGGAAAGGTGTCGTGCTGGGCTCAAATGTGATACTTTTGTTGTAACAGGATAACAGACACTGCATGTGGTACCTTTTCAGTTAGTAAAGTTGAATAAAGACACCAGTCCATCCGGTTCAGCCTGAGTGAGTGCCCAGCCCCTACCCCTGTACACCCACATCGTTCTCCACCCCCAAGGATCCAACGTCCCCATTCATATACCAGGGCCAACCCGGAACAGAAGCCAATCAACCCACCTGCATGTCCCCGGAGTGCAGGAGGAAACCAGAGCACCCGGAGGAAACCACGCAGGCACAGGGAGTACATGCAAACTCCAGGCAGGCAGCGCCATGATTGGGATTCGAACCAACGACTCCCTTCACTGCTAGGCGAGAGTGCTAACCACTACACCGCTGATGCTACCAGTGCTTGTACACAGGGTGGAAGTACTCTCGTTGCACTGTCTAATTCTGTAGAGTAATCCTTCCTCTAAAACCACCTGTGCCTCTCCCTCTATGAGACCCCTCTGGTTCTGCCTCAGCAGTGTACTCTTCTGCATCCTCCTCTCCTTCATCACCTTGCACAAAAACCTTTACTTTCACATTCTTTTTTGCCTTTGTTTTCAAATACTTCTCAGAATGCTTAGCATATTGTAAAACATCTAAAATTGATGCAGTTCGGTAAGTAACCATGTTTTTAACAATGTAATCCTTATGATCCTGTTTCAATCCATTAAAAAAAAACAATCTTTAGCTGTTATTAATATGCACTATACACATCCTCAGCTTCGGGGAGCCCGGAGAACACTCTAAAAATCTCTCGTAATTTATTTAGGTAGTCACTGACACTTTCCTTGTCTTCTTGTACTGTCATATTTATTTTTTGCCAATCAGTCCGTTGTACCCATCTAAGCTGGCATCTGTTCAATAAGGCAGTCAACCTGTTCCCTAAGTCTGGGCTTTCTGGAGGCAATGGATCCCCCCCCCGTCCCTGTGCATTGCTGGGGCACCCAGTGCATGAGTTATGGCGTCAGTTAATGTTTCAAGGATCGATCTGTTCATCTCCAGGACTGAACTACTGTCTGGAGAGATTGAGGAAGTGGAGTTGGGGTTTTGTTCAGAGGCGGTTCCTTTGACAGGGGTGGATGTCACAGGGAAGGTGTTACTCTGGGCAGTTACTTGCACCTGAGGGGGAGGACCATTATAAGGAGGTGGTCTCTGGGTATAGCAGATGAGATCATCCTCTTTGTCCACTAGGGACAATTGGGCTTGGCATTTTTTCTTTGTTCTTCCTTCTACCCTAATTCTAGCATGCTGAAGCCAATACTCCGCCATTTCCAACCCATACCTTTTTTGAACTTTGGGTCCTGACAATTTAAGCTGATCCACAGGGCCCCAAAATAGAACTTTCTTTTAAATTTTTTTTAGTATTCTGATTCAGAACTTAGCCTTTTGACTTTATAAATGTACCCAAATATAAACAGCATTGCATCATTAACACTTCACAGTTGAAAGTCTGTGAATTCTAAAAATAACTCCAATCCAATATAAATATTTACTTTAAGACTATTATTCAGACTTTCTTTCCCACCAAAAGTCCTAATATTTTCACAGATGCACAAATTGGCCTCTGTCAGGCAATCTGCATTTTCTTGTTTCCGAGAAACAGCTTCTTGACCATCATAGTAATGAAAACATTCTCAGCCTTTTTTTTCTTTTCTTTTCACACTCATCAAGCCACCTGACAATAATTCCTACAACATTCTATTCACTCCAAAGTGCAATCCACCTTTTCCCAGCTACCCAAACTATAAACAATTTCTGCCACTTGCTTCCTGTAACACCATGGCATGCTAAAATAATAAAGCAACCTGGTGTTGTCAGTGTACCTTCTTTTTCTTTTATGCTAAGTTTCAATATTTACAATATAACCCTTCTGTATTGTCATAGCTAATCAAGGGTTAACTTTTACAACTTCTGGCAGGAGCAATCCTCACTCCTTACATGAGGGGAGGGGGAGAGAGTTCAGTGTGTTGGCTTCTTATCTTCTTCTTAGAAATACGCAGCACAAAAACATGTAAACGAACAAAGCAATACAAGAGAAAAAACATCAGCACTCCCCACACTATCGAGAGAATCAAAAAGGGTTAAACATGAACAAAGATAAAGTAAACACACACAGAAGAAAGTTAGCCTTGCGATCCTTTTAGATCACTTAACTAAACAGCGCTTAAATAGTCAGGCATTCAACCTCTGACATTCAGTATACCTCAAATCTTTTTGTTATCTGTCCGGACAGCGGGCTACGTAATTGTTTACCTTGGACAACGTCCCCAAGTGTCTCTACGAGCATTGGACCACCTAGAATATTATAGGATCAATACCAATGTCGGCAATTACAACACATTAAACCAGAATCAAAGAGAAAGAGAAGAAAAGACTCTTAGAAAGAATTAAGAATAATTTAAATTATCTTACCTCTCAAACACCTGGACTGGATCACACAAGGTTCGGAAACAGACAGTGGAATCCAGATCTTTTGCCCCCGCCCCTTTTTCACCAATAACATTGAATGGGGGGACTTTAATCGTTCGGTGAGCTTCAAAGTCCAATACTCACCGAAGTTTTGTCGGGGCCGTCTGATCTGAAAACCAGCGTGCTGTTTCCGGCTCGAAAGGACCAAAAATGTTAGGAACTTCCCTTGTGATCAGTCAAAACTCCAGATGTATTTGAGAAGCAAACAATTAATTTCTGATGTGGCCCACAACAGGGAGACATGCTTACAGGACAAGCTGCAGAAAAAAGTCCCAACAAAAGAATATCTCTCTCTCTCCTCATACCCTACAAGAATAACACATCTATGCTTCTATTGAGGGAACATAAATAACGTTGTCATGGTACAAGATGGTACTTTATTTGCTATTCATGTTCCGTACATTCTTAGGCTATCATATTTAGTTAAATCTAATGATTCTACAACTTACTATGGAGTTAATTAAGACAAAACAATACAATGAGTTAATACAATAATGTGTTCAGAAGTAAGCTTTTTAACAAATCAGTCTCAGGACTATTGTTTTTCTAATAGTCACACAATAAACATTTAAAACTTTTCTAACAGTTAGCTATATAGGTGGATATAACGGTGTATACTGTGGTCAGGGCACGCAGACAGCACACACAATCTCCTACAACTGACTGAAAGCTCTATTAAAAAAGAGCAATATAGCTAGCTATATAGGTGGATATAACGGTGTATACTGCGGTCAGGGCACGCAGACAGCACGCAAAATCTGCTACAATTGACTGCAAGCTCTATTAAAAAAGAGCAATATAGCTAGCTATATAGGTGGGTATAATGATGTATACTGCGGTCAGGGCATGCAGACAGCACGCACAATCTCCTACAACTGACTGCAAGCTCTATTAAAAAAGAGCAATATAGATAGCTATATAGGTGGATATAACGGTGTATACTGCGGTCAGGGCACGCAGACAACAGGCACAATCTCATACAACTGACTGCAAGCTCTATTAAAAAAGAGCAATATAGCTAGCTATATAGGTGGATATAACGATGTATACTGCGGTCGGGGCACGCAGACAGCACGCACAATCTCCTACAACTGACTGCAAGCTCTATTAAAAAAGCGCAATATAGCTAGCTATATAGGTGGATATAACGGTGTATACTGCGGTCAGGGCACGCAGACAGCACACACAATCTCCTACAACTGACTGAAAGCTCTATTAAAAAAGAGCAATATAGCTAGCTATATAGGTGGATATAACGGTGTATACTGCGGTCAGGGCACGCAGACAGCACGCACAATCTCCTACAACTGACTGCAAGCTCTATTAAAAAAAAGCAATATAGCTAGCTATATAGGTGGGTATAATGATGTATACTGCGGTCAGGGCATGCAGACAGCACGCACAATCTCCTACAACTGACTGCAAGCTCTATTAAAAAAGAGCAATATAGATAGCTATATAGGTGGATATAACGGTGTATACTGCGGTCAGGGCACGCAGACAACAGGCACAATCTCCTACAACTGACTGCAAGCTCTATTAAAAAAGAGCAATATAGCTAGCTATATAGGTGGATATAACGGTGTATACTGCGGTCAGGGCACGCAGACGGCACACACAATCTCCTGCAACTGACTGCAAGCTCTATTAAAAAAGAGCAATATAGCTAGCTATATAGGTGGATATAATGGTGTATACTGCGGTCAGGGCACGCAGACAACACCCACTACAGAAGAGCAAGAACGCAATATCGGCCGATAACGAATGGTGTATACTGTGTTGAAGGTGCACAGAACACTCACTAACTCCTACAGACGCCAACACACTACACAAGGCCGCCGCGCTGTGCATTGTGGGGCGTTGGCGCAGTGCATTGTGGGGCGTGAGCGCCACACGAATTTGGCGCGAACGGCCCATAACGTTCGGTATTCGCCGAACGGGCGAACAGCCGATGTTCAAGTCAAACGTATGTTCGACTCGTACACGAAGCTCATCCCTACTCAACAAGGACTTTCTAAGGCCTAGTACACTCCACTAGTTATTTTTTTGTTCAACCCAGTGGGTTGAACGGAACAAAAACTGACAGCTACTGTCAGAGCCCCTATACTAACAATCCAGTGTTAGTGCAATGATCTCCCCTGCTGTTCCACCAGAACACTCCAGTCAGCGCTGGATGTGAGCCGATTGGCTGCTGGTTTTCCAGCACCCTTGTCCGACAGAAGGCGGCTGCCATACTCACGAGCCAAATGTTGTCTGGTTTTTATTGAACCAGCTGATGTCGTCTGACATTCGTCCCTTGTCTACTAGGCTTAAGTCTTGGGAATCCAATAAAGTAGGATGCTGATGACTACAAAATAAGGCAATCTCTCATTTACACCCAGCTCCTGTGGTACATTTACAACCATTATCTCAGCTCTCACCCATGCCAATGTAGGTTCCTGCATCAGAGCCATGGCAGAACATCCAACTCAGGGAGGAGAGGTCTAGAGGGTCCTCACAAGGTCCTCCCCATGCATGCCCTGTAACAGAGAAATGTCCAGCCCCTAAATGGTATCTGTTTATTTGTGTAAACAGGCTCAGGGCTGTCTTTAATATTGATTGGACCCTGGGCAAAACTTTTCTTGCCCCCCCCCCCATGCAGTTTTGTTCTCCACCTGCTCTGAGACATACAATAAATAGCAGCTAGACTCAAAATCAGTTTACTGAATCAGATCAGGCAGCTATTGTGATTGGTTGCTAGAGGTTACAGTGTATCATTACCGCTCACTGACTGGTTGCTAGAGGTTACATCACACATTACGGCTCACTGGTTAGTTACTAGAGGTTACAGCACATGATTTCTGCTTGTTGATTGGTTGCTAGAGATTACTGTGTATATGACCTCAGGGAGGCATGATATACATATGAATGCTGCCGGATGCCGATATTTACATATGAATGCCGGTAATTTACATGTAAACACAGGGTCTGCAGGTGAGTCATCTGTACACAACAATAGGACAGAGCTGGACATCATTAGTAACAGCACTTCACACTGTGATATTGGGACACAGGATAGGACTAAAACCTCAAGGGACGAGGGAATTTAAACTAGGATAGTTGGCAAGTATGAGGCAGCTGCTTTGGGCCCCACAACAAATACAGAGCCCAGGGCAACTGCTCCTTTTGCCCTGCCTTAAAAATGGCCCTGAACAGACTCATCATTACACATGTAGCGGTACCCTTTTAGGGGCTTCTAAGTGATGTGGCCCACCCTGCCCAGCCTGGCATTCACTTCCCAATCACCTTGGAGACAATGAACAGTCCATATGTTTATTTTGATATTTTTATTGAAGGAGGAGAACTTGGATGGGCAGAGAAATTTATGGGATGCCCAGTAGAACAAACAATTGGCTGATTGTATAGTAATCAATTGGGACAATTATATACACTCAGTTACTCCAGTCTCCTCCAGCACATCTCTTTCTCGCAGACTGTTGCTCTCTCTCTCTCCAGCACATCTCTTGCTTCTCAGGCACAGCTAGCACATAGTTACTATAGCACCTGACACTGGCTCAGCCAGGCCTAAGCAACTTACCCTTTGAAGGCAGGGACTGCGGGCCCCTTTCATGTGGCAAAAATTGTATTTAGTGCTAGCTGTCCTAGGTGGACTACTGCTCCCAGTCAGCCCCCTTCAGGCCCTGCCAGCCCTTCTGGCCGTAGCTGCCAGACTCCCTCACTGGCTCCACACCCAACTCTGACTGTTTCCACTCAGCCCTTTCTAGCCTGCCTCTCCAGTCCTCCCAACTGCCCATGTCACTCACCAGTCCTCCTTGCTGCAAACCGGTGGTTCCCTCCTGAAGACCTGCCTGACAGTACTAGCTTCTGCTGTCCTCTCTGGCTCCTCTCTGTGCCTCCTCTTCAGATCCTTCACGAGTTCTTGAAGGGATCCGTCCTGCACACAGAGTCCCAGGCCCAAGGTCACCCCCCAGACTGGGGAGCTCCCTCAAAGGCCCCAACAGCCTAGTACTTCAGTTCTTCCACCCGAAAACTCCTCCCCAGCTGGGCTGACCCTGGGTATTTCAAGGAGGCCTGCCCCTTGCCAATACTAATTGGGGATTGGTGAGGGCTCCCTGAGACACCCCAGACAGCTCCGCCTCTCTTCCCCTCCTCTCTTCTAGAATTCTCTAGAAGGAAAAGGGAGGTAACAGTGAGGTGATGCTGTCTGAGTCATAGCTGCTACTGTGAGCCACTCCCAGCTCACGCAAATCAAAACAAACAGGCCTGCCAACATTTACCTGTACTTACAAAAATCCTATCCTCTAGCTAGAGGGTGCTACACACAAATCACCATCTGGCATATCAATAGCAACATTGTCCTGAGGTCAGTAGTCTGTTTTTCCCATTTGGACAGACATTTCCTTTCCCACAGGTCCCAAATTTTTGTAAAACCACATCCAAATATCCAACCTCATGTTCAACAGTTCCACAGAAGGTGATAATGGAAACACATACCAGTGGGTAGGTCCCTGTGTTTCTGTTGATGCAGACTATCCATAGAGCTATGCTGGTGCCAGAGTTCCGCAACAAGGTTTTTCCTCAATGTGAAAAACTTTTCCCTAGTGCTTAAAAACTTTTTTCCTGGTGGGGCAAGCCCCTTTTATCTAACAGGGCCCAGAAGCTATGTTACCATGTACCTACGATAGATCAAACCTCAAATTTGGTTGGGATTTTTAAGGCAATGAAAAAAATATACTGAATATATAAAAAAGGGTAATTTTTATTACAAATACAAAGACAAAATACAGCAAAAGAAAAAAGTTCCATAAAATAACATAGTTTTGCTAGCTTATGTGTGAAGCATAAAACGATACCACATGCATAAATTTATGCGGCAAAGCAAGCGGCTATTTTGCCGCTTGCTTTGCCGCATAAATTTATGCATGTGGTATCGTTTTATGCTTCACACATATGCTAGCAAAACTATGTTATTTTATGGAACTTTTCTCTTTTGCTGTATTTTGTCTTTGTATTTGTAATAAAAATTACCTTTTTTTATATATTCAGTATATTTTTTTCATTGCCTTAAAAATCCCAACCAAATTTGAGGTTTGATCTATCGTATTTACTATTTCAGGGATGATGGCAATAACATGCCACAGCACATGAGTCCAATCAATATGTTACCATGTACCTTCCCATAATTTCTTTCAGATGGTATGAAGTTTTTGGGTCACTGTGACACTACTGTGCTGCCCCCGCAGTATATGGGAAATGCATGTTAGCCTCAATTGTTTTCTGGTTAATTGGTTTTATTATGCTGCCACCTTGTGCTAATTTTTTGTATTACATGTTATTTTCTGTACAGTGGTACCTTGGATTACAAGCATGATTTGTTCCAGAAGACTGCTTGTAATTCAGAGCACTTGTACATCAAAGCGAGTTTCCCCATAGGAGTCAACAGAGATTCAGATAATTTGTTCCACAGTGACTGCTGTTGTATGCAGTACCGCATGTGGCCAGAGGTGGGGGGTGCCTGAGACACTCAGAAACACTCGGAGACCGCTCTGAGCCCCTTGGATGCATTCGGAGATGCTTGGAGACACTCAGGAACGGAATGTTTTTCTGAGTAGCTTCGAGCAGCTCCGAGTGTCACTGGCACCTCTAGCCAAATGCGGTACTGAACATCCCATTGGCTTGAATGACAATGCTCGCAAACTGAGTCACGATTGAAAAAAAATAATAGCTTGTAAACTGCGTTACTCGCAATCCGAGGTATAACTGTATTTATTTTACCCTTCTTGTGAGGTAATTTCCTCTAAAACACACGGGGGGGGGGGGGGGGGAGGTAGGGGGCTACGAAAAGCCAATACTCCTTTTTGACTGCCTAAAACACACCTACAGTATATTAAGTTTACTGCATTTTATTGTATTGCATGCTTTCTGCATGCAATAAAGACATTTGTGGATTTCAAGGGCTTGGTGTGTTCAGCTAGCTGACTTTGATAGATGTCTCAGAAAGGGATATTAACTATTATAACTAGGGCTGCACTTGTACTCGGGAAAATGCTCTGATGCTTAATCCGATACCTGGACAGTCAGGGACATTCAGTGTGGGGCTGGGTGGGGGAGTTACAATCACCAATCTCCCTGTATACATTTCAATAAAGCATCTGACAGCCGCTTCTCTTTCTCCCCCCCCCCCCCCGCTGCTTTTAAATGTATACAGGAAGATTGGTGATTGTAACTTCCCCAGCACCGCACCGATCATCCCTGACTGTCCCCCATATCCTCCTGCAGTCCCTCTCCATGCCCTGGTTCCTTTCTGTGCTTCTCGGCCCCCCTCCATGCTCTGGTCCCCCTCTGTGCTCTGGTCACCCTCGGTGCTCCGGTCCCTCTCTGTGCTCCGGTCCCCCTCTGTGCTCTGGTCCCCTTCTGTGCTCCAGTCCCCCTCCATGCTCCTCAGCCCCCCTCTTATACCCCCTCTATCCTCAATCTGCCAGGATGGAGAGTGGAGGAAGGAGTCGGTATATATGTCATTTACCGGCTCATTCCTTTTCCGATTGCACAGAATCAGTGATCACTGACTCTGTTCATTTATAACTGTCGCTGAGTATCATAAGCTTTCTTAACAATGCTTCAGTTTATGAATGGAGAGGGGACCTCTCTCTCCTGTCCATTCAACTTCAGTGCAGCTGAGGCTATAGAGACTGAGGAATCTGTGTTCTCAGACCATTTCCCTATTTCAAAAGGGAGATGTCAGGGGTCTGTTAAGACCCCTGATATCTCAGCAAAGCCACCCCCCCCCCCAACAGGGCTTAAAAAAATAAAATAATAATAATAATAAAAAAGAATTGTAATCAGTAAATATTGAAAAGGTTAAATTGTAAAAATAATAAAAAATAAAATAAAAAAACACACTGACACTGTCCACTCCCCCCCCCCCCCTACAAAAATAGAAAGCATTGTAAAAAAAATAATAATAATAGCAAAAAATAATACATTGTAAAAAATTATGAATTGTAAAAATAATAAATTGTAAAAAATGAAATTGTAAAAAAAAAAAAAAACTACTGAGACAGTCTATGCATCATCGGTGCTGCCTATTAGTACCACTGTCACATGACATAAAAAAAAAGTATCGGTAATTGGTATTGGTGAGTACTTGGAAAAAAAGTATCGGTACTTGTACTCTGTCTTAAAAAAGTGTTATCGGTGCAACCCTAATTATAACAATTGCAGTCAATTGTCAGAGAATAAATACACCGGCCCATCTTGACCCTTTCCACCATTTGGGATCCCATCAAGGCCTCTGCTTGCAGTCATTTAGTGACCAGCTGAATCAGATGTGCTTCTGTGACTGTGTGGACTAATGTGATCAATTGCTTCATTTATTTACCTGCTGTGTGCAAGGCATATCTCTCTTAGCTTATTGAATGTGATGAAAATTCACTTTGTAAAGAATAACCAATTACGTGCAAGAAAAATAAAAAAAATCTGTATTTTTGCTTGCACATGATTTAATGAGGGAAGTTTGAAAAGTGAAAAGACTTAACTTCAGTATATCAAACCTATTAGGCCGCGTACACACGCGGGGACTGTTCGCTCAACTTTGTCCGCTGAACAGTGTTTCAGCGGACAGTCCGCTCGTGTGTGGGCTTCAGCGGACAGTTTCAGCGGACAGTTTGACGAACAAAGTTTTTCGGAAATCCCGAAAAACTGTCCGCTGAAACTTGGTTTGAGCGGACAGTCCGCTCGTGTGTAGGCTTGTTCGTCAAACAAAGTTCCGCGCATGCTCAGAAAGAATTTATACGCCGAAGGTTGCATTGCAGTGTATAGGACGTCGTTTTCTAGTCCCGTCGTACGTGCCGTTCACGTCATCGCGCACGGTTTTAGCGGACTGTTCGTTCGTCGTGTGTGGCCAATTCTGTCCATGCTAATTTTGAGCGGACTGTCCGCTGAAACTGTTTGACGAACAAAGTTGAGCGAACAGTCCCCGCGTGTGTACGCGGCCTTATAATTTAAGGTTTCCATAGACCTGAGATGATCATTAATTGATCTGGCAAACATAGGCTAGGCTGAACTGGCAGTGATGCTTATGTCTGTTGTGCAGGCAGAACAATGAACACTCTTACAGCTTGCTTCCCCTGAAACTGTTGAATACTTGATTGGGCTTTTTCCAGAGGATCTGCATATTCTTACCCTTTCCAGCTCCACAATATAAACACATATAAATGATAAAATGAGCAAGCACATTTTATACCATCTCCTGGTGATGGAAGCTGCTGCTCAAAATGAGAAATTACATTTGATGTCTGCCTGAGCTGACATAAGTTTTGCCTTAGTCACTGAAATGATAATCATACTTGCCAATGCTCCCGATTTTCCAAGGACAATCCCAATTTTTGGACCCTTATCCCGATCGGAGCTCATCCTGATTAAAATCTCAGGATTTTGCTTTTGTCCCAAGAAATCGGGACTGTTTTTGTCAAAAACGGCAGCGGGCTACAAAAAGATGGCCGTTTATCACGTGATCGCTCCGTCAAATGACGGAGTGATCACTTGTAAACAAACCAGCGTCATGGTTCCTCCCTCCCCCTCTCTGTACCGATCAGTACAGCGGAGGGGGAAGAGATCGGTGTCAGCAGTGCTGTGGGCTGCATCTGCAGTGCCCACATCACTGCTCACCGAAATGTAACCCCTCAATTCCCTGCCAATACTCTGCAATACCCCCCAATACTCTGCAGTACCAGCAAATACTCTGCAATACCCCCCAATACTCTGCAATACCCTCTAATACTCTGCAATACACACAAATACTCTGCAATACCCACAAATACTCTGCAACACCCGCAAATACTCTGCAATACCCACAAATACTCTGCAACACCCGCAAATACTCTGCAATACCAGCCAATACTCTGCAACACCCGCAAATACTCTGCAACACCAGCCAATACTCTGCAACACCAGCCAATACTCTGCAACACCAGCCAATACTCTGCAACACCCGCAAATACTCTGCAATACCAGCCAATACTCTGCAACACCCGCAAATACTCTGCAACACCCGCAAATACTCTGCAATGCCAGCCAATACTCTGCAATACCAGCCAATACTCTGCAATGCCAGCCAATACTCTGCAATGCCAGCCAATACTCTGCAATACCCGCCAATACTCTGCAATACCCACCAATACTCTGCAATACCCACCAATACTCTGCAATACCCACTAATACTCTGCAATACCCACTAATACTCTGCACTAACCCCCAATACTCTGCAGTACCCGCCAATACTCTGCAGTACAATTCCAGCCAATACTCTGCAATACCCTGCCAATACTCTGCAATACCCTGCCAATACTCTGCAATACCCTGCCATAAATTGCCATACCCGGAGATACCCAGCCATACTCGGAGATACCCTGCAATACCCAGCCATAGTCGGTGATACCCTGCAATACCCAGCCATAGACATCCCCCTCCAGCCACCCTCCGATGCTTCTACCTACTCGCCAATATGATCAAAGCCAGAATCTTTTTTTTTTTTTTTTATTTCAGGCTTCCCAGCTTAGAGGTGAGATGTGGGGTCTTATTGACCCCATATCTCACTGTAAAGAGGACCTGTCATGCCATATTCCTATTACAAGGGATGTTTACATTCCTTGTAATAGGAATAAAAGTGATCAAAAAATTTATTTTTGGGGAACAAAATGTCAAACTAAAATAAATAAAGTAAAATGAACAATACATTTTTTTTTTTTTTAAAGCGCCCCTGTCCTCATGTGCTCGCATGCAGAAGCGAACGCATACGTAAGTCCCGCCCACTTATGAAAACGGTGTTCAAACCACAAATGTGAGGTATCGCTGCGAACGTTAGAGTGAGAGCAATAATTCTAGCCCTAGACCTCCTCTGTAACTCAAAACATGTAACCAGTCAAAAAAATGTAAAGCGTCGCCAATGGGGATTTTTAAGTAGCGACGTTTGGCGCCATTCCATGAGCGTGTGCAATTTTGAAGAGTGACATGTTAGGTATCTATTTACTCAGCGTAACTTCATCTTTCACATTATGCAAAAATTGGGCTAACTTTACTGTGTTTTTTTTTTTAAGCACAAAACTTTTTTTTTTCCAAAAAAAAGCATTTGAAAAATTGCTGCGCAAATACCGTACGAGATAAAAAGTTGCAACAACCACCATTGTATTCTCCAGGGTGTTTGCTAAAAAAAACGTATATAATGTTTTGGGGTTCTATGTAATTTTCTAGCAAATTAAATGATGATTTTTACATGTAGGAGAGAAATGTCAGAATTGTCCTGGGTGCTCCAGAACGCCTGATGGCGCTCCGTGCATGTTGGGCCTCTGTATGTGGCCACACTGTGTAAAAGTCTCACACATGTGGTATCGCTGTACTCGGGAGTAATAGCAGAATGTGTTTTGGGGTGTAATTTGTGGTATGCATATGCTGTGTGTGAGAAATAAACTGATAATATGACAATTTTGTGAAAAAAAGAAAGTTAAAAAAATCTTGATTTTGCAAAGAATTGTGTGAAAAAAATGACAACTTCAAAAAACTCATCATGCCTCTTACTAAATACCTTGGGATGTCTTCTTTCCAAAAAGGGGTCATTTGGGGGGTATTTGTACTTTTCTGGCATGTTAGGGTCTCAAGAATTGAAATAGGCGGTCAGTACTTCAGGTGTGATCAATTTTCAGATATTGGCACCATAGCTTGTGGACTCTATAACTTTCACAAAGACCAAATAATATCCACCAATTTGTACTTATTTTTACCAAAGATATGTAGTAGTATAAATTTTGGCCAAAATTTATGAAGAAAAAATTACTAATCTGCTAAATTTTATAACAGAAACGAAGAAAAAATTAATTTTTTTACAGAATTTTTGATCTTTTTTCTTTTATAACACAAAAAATAAAAAACCCAGCGGTGATTAAATACCACCAAAAGAAAGCGCCATTTGTGTGAAAAAAAGGACAAAAATTTCATATAGGTCCAGTGTTGCATGACTGAGTAATTGTCATTCAAAATGTGAGAGCACCGAAAGCTGAAAATTGGTCTGGTTATTAAGGGTGATTAAGTGCCCAGTGGTCAAGTGGTTAAGCCACGCCCAACATTTCACTTAAACCACGCCCATTTATTGCCACTGTGCACAAAGCTCGCCGCGTTTTTCTTTCCCCAATATGCCATGCCTACAAACGAATGCCCTGTCCCTTAATTATAAGACTCCGCCTACATTAAAAAAAGTGTCCCTATACATTTTTTTACAATGTTCGCAACTATGTAATATTCCTGCAAACCAGAGTGGATGGAGAAACCATGCAGCTACAATATCTGGCCTAGGATTAGTTCTGTTTTTTAGACCCCTTTCACACTGAGGCGCTTTGCAGGCACTACAGCGCTACAAATAACATCTGCAAAGCGCCTTGAAAGAGCCGCTCCTGTGTCTCAGATGTGAAAGTACTTTCACACTGGAGCGTTGCACTTGCAGGACGCTTAACCACTTGCTTAATGGGCACTTAAACACCCTTCCTGCCCAGACCAATTTTCAGCTTTCGGTGCTCTCACACTTTGAATGACATTTACTCAGTCATGCAACACTGTACCCAAATGAATTTTTTGTCCTTTTTTTCCCACAAATAGAGTTTTCTTTTGGTGGTATTTGATCACCTCTGGGGTTTTTATTTTTTGCGCTATAAATGAAAAAAGACAGAAAATTTTGAAAAAAAAGGCATATTTCTTTGTTTCTGTGACAAAATTATGCAAATTATTAATTTTTCTTCATAAATGTTGGCCACAATTTATACTGCTACATGAATTTGGTAAAAATAACCCAAATTAGTGGATATTATTTGGTCTTTGTGAAAGGTAGAGAGTCTACAAGCTGTGGTGCGAATCGCACAAAATTGATCACATCTGATGTACTGGTGGCCTATCTCATTTCTTGCGACCCGAACAAGTCAGGAAAGTACAAATACCCCCCAAATCACCCCTTTTTGGAAAGTAGACATTCCAAGGTATTTAGTAAGAGGCATGGTGAGGTTTTTGATGTTGTCATTTTTTCCCACAATTCTTTGCAAAATTAAGATTTTTTATTTTTTTAAATTTTTTCCACAAAATTGTCATTGTAATAGGTTATTTTTCTCACATGGCATGTGTATACCACAAATGACACCCCCCAAAAAATTCTGCTACACCTCCTGAGTATTACAATACCACATGTGTGGGACTTTTTCACAGCCTGGCCACATAGAGAGGCCCAACATGCAGGGAGCGCCATCATGTGTTCTAGGAGCATAAATTACACATCTAACTTGTTGACTACCTATTACACTTTTGAAGGCCCTCGAGCTCCAGGACAATGACACATGACACTAATGACAGATGACTCTGATACGTGGCAATGATGACACTTATACGTGGCACTGATGACACGTGGCACTGATGATAGATGGCACTAATATGTGGCACTGATGACAGATGCCACTTATACTTAGCACTGATGACACGTGGCACTAATACGTGGCACTGATGACAGGTGGCACTAATACGTGGCACTAATGTGTGGCACCGATGATGGATGGCATTAATACGTGGCACCGATGACGCGTGACACTGATGACAGATGGCACTGATAAGTGGCATTGATGACACGTGACACTGACAACAGATGGCACGTGACACTGACAGGTGGCACTGATGACAAATGGCACTGATACGTGGCACTGATGACAGATGGCACTATGTGGCACTGATGACACGTGGCACTGATGACAGATGGCACTTATACGTGGCACTGATGACAGATGGCACTGGGGACAAATGGCACTGACAACAGGTGGCACTGGGGACAGATAGCACTAACAGGTGGCACTGGGGACAGATAGCACTAACAGGTGACACTGGGGGCAGGTAGCACTGGGGAGGATGGCACTGGGGAGGATGGCACTGGGCGAGGATGGCACTGGGGTGGATGGCACTGGGGAGGATGGTACTGGGGAGGATGGTACTGGGGCGGATGGCACTGGGGGAGGATGGCACTGGGGCAGATGGCACTGGGGGAGGATGGCACTTTTTTTTACCTTTTTTTTTCCACTTACGGCCGCTGCAACCGTTCATCTCTCCCTTCTCACACACTGTCTGTGTGAGGAGGGAGAGCGGCGCTGAGAGATGATCTCATATGTTTACCTATGAGATCATCTCTCATTGGATAGGCCGATTGCGCTGTAAACGGCCACTGTGATTGGCCGTTAACAGCGATCTGTGACTGACTGTGTCCGAGGGACACAGCCAGCACAGAACTTCCCCGATGCGCGCTCCCGGGAGCGCGCATTGCGGAAGTAAACAGGAGGACATCCTGGGATGGCCTCCTGGCAGATAGCGTCCGCTTTGTAGCCGTCCTTCGGCTATAGGGCGGGCGCGAAGCGGTTAAAAAAGTCCTGCTAGCAGCATCTTTGGAGAGGTGAAGAAGCGGTGTGTATACCGCTCCTCCACCACTCCTGCCCATTGAAATCAGTGGGCAGTATGGCTGTACCGTCGGCAAAGCACTGTTGCTGTCACATCTGGGCAGTAAATGGAGCCTACTATGGTGAGAAAGTTGGTAACGGGCCTGTTAGAGAATTTTTTTTATAGAGCCTTTTCTGTGAACTGTAGACTTAAATAAAAGTTTCTGTGGCTTTTTCTAGAATTCTGCACTTTGTAGTCCTGTCTCTATGCAGCTATTTACATAATGCATTGATCACTGCACATAGTTTCCTGGATTTTAAAGTTCCTTAGTTGCATTACTTAGATCAGTGTATGTGATTGCATTTACCAGATGCTGTCAGTATTATCTATAATTTTTACAAGTTCAGTGAAGTTGCTTGTTGCTTTCCTAAGTGGAACTTAACTTAACCTTCAGAAAACTGCAAGCAGGAATATTTTTATTGCAGAAGAAACATGCTCTGTCTCTTCTGCAATAAAACAAACTTACCTGCTTGCTTGCAGTTTTCTACCGAATGTACACTGAACTGTGCATGTGCAGCTCAGCGTACATTCCCACCACTCTTGAGCCATGCTGGAATCAGTGACGTAGCGTGGGGCAGCCGGTGCAGTTGCCCTGAGCGCAACATTCAGAGGGGTGCAGAATTAGTCCTGGCCCATGACTGAATCCTGTTTGCGTGCATGGGAGAATGTCATCACCTGCTGGGTAATCAAGAGACCAAAAACTCAGCACTCAGGGAGAAGATGACAGCGGCCAGCAAGGGATGTAACTGCCACATCGCTGAGAGGTGAGTATATGAGGGAGTGTAGTTCCACTTTATTGTTGTGTGTATGTGTCTAGTACCACCTTCTAAGTGGTACCATCCTTGTTGTTTTTTACACTTAGAGCTGGCTGACACTGGTGTGAATTCTGATGCGAATTGTGCGACAAAGAATGAGAAATCACATTATTTTCAATGGTACCCTTTCACATCAATGTGAGCACATCACATCCACATCTAAAGTCACATCAAAGTCACATCAAAGTCACACTACATAAGCACACTGAAAATTGTATCAAAATCACATTACAGTAGTGTGAACCAAGCCTTACACTTCACATAGGTCTGGACTGAACCCACTTTGGGGAGTGCTAGGACAAACTTGCATGCTGTATGTAAGTGCCAATGTGCTAAATGTACACATCAGTCTTTATTTCCTTTAACTTCTTGCCGTTCACGCTATAGCCGAATGATGGCCACAGCGCGGACCTGAATTTCCGGGAGGCTGTCATATGACGGCTTCCCCTTTGCACGCGCCACGCGTGCCCCCTGCAGGCCCCCGTGCATGCTGTGATCACTGAGTCACTGAGACTCGGGTGATCACAGACCCGAGTAAGGGCCAATGACAGCTGATCACATGATGTAAACAAAAGCTAGATAATCTTTTTTTTTTTTCCTCACGCTGACAGTGTGAGGCGAAAAAAAAAGCCAATCACCAGCTTATCTGCAAGGGACATCAGTCCCAAAGAGAAAGAGGCAATTATGCCTCATCTGTGCCCACCAGTACCCCCTGCCAGTGCCACCTGCCAGTGTCCACAGTGTCCACCAGTGCCACCTATCAATCCCCAAGAGTGCCACCTATCAATGCTCACAAGTGCCACCTATCAATGCCCATCAGTGGTGCCAATCAATATTTTTAAAATGCAGTCTTTTAAAAAAAATTTAACAAAAAATATAGACTGCAGAGGTGATCAAATACCACCAAAAGAAAGCTCTATTTGTGGGAAAAAAATGATAAAAATGTAATTTGAGTACAGTGTAGCATGACCGCACAATTATCATTCAAAGTGCATCAGCACTGAAAGACGTAAATTGGTCTGGACAGGAGGGGGGTTTAAGTGCCCAGTAAGCAAGTGGTTAAAGATGTGTGAAGGTTTTACTGCATCCATGTGCATATGATTTATCAAGAAATTACAGTTTGAGGCCCCATTCGTGCCTTCACATTTTAATACGTGCTTTGCAAAAAGAAAAAAACATGTGTCAAACGAAGCAATGTTTTTCAAAAATCTTTGATGTGTTGTATTGTGGTTTGAAAAAGTGACATGCCTATTTTTCTGTGTATTTTCATGAGCAATGATGCCCAAAAAAGTACACATAAACACATTACAACATTAAAAAATGCACTAAAAATTAACAAAAGCGGACATAGATATGTGTGAACCTGGCCTTAATGAATATTTGCTTTCTGTAGATGTAGGCAAGCTGAATCAAACACCATCCACTTTGATATTGTTCAGGTTTCTCTTAGTATGATAATTTTCATTTATTTTTGTATTTTGTGTAATTAAAATATAATTTAAAATTTTGGGTTTAGCCTGTGATATGTTGCAAATGAGTCGCTTTATATGTTAAAGGCAGAGCTGTGATCTCTTCTCCTACAGATGATACATGCTCAAGAAATGATGTCCTGGTGGAACAAGCCGATTCTACTTTAGCTACAATACCGGATTCAGACAGAATAAAGCAGGTAAGGGTCTAAATATATGTATAGATTGTGTATATATTTTTTTTCAGAACTATACCACATTTAAGTTTAATACCTTTTGTGGTTAAGCTGACACCGATACAAGACTAAAGCCGCGTACACACGGGCGGACTGTATGGCCAACTTAGTCAGTCAGACAATCCGACGGACAGTCCGTCCTACTTTCGAATGAACGGACTTGACCACACACGGATGCACAAACAGTCCGTCGAAAGCTTGCGCGATGACGTGTACAGCACGTACGACGGGACTAGAAATAGGAAGTCCAATACACAGCAATGCAACCTTTCGCCGTGTAAATCCTTTCTGAGCATGCGCCATACTTAGTCCATCGAACTAGCCTACTCACGAGCGGATTGTCCGCTGAAACCAAAGTATGACGGACAGTATTACGGAAATTCCGAAATACTTAGTCCGCCAGACTGCACGCTGAAAAAGTCCGCTGAAGCCCACACACGAGCGGACTGTCCGCTGAAATGTGTTTCGACGGACTAAGTTGGCCAGACAGTCCGCCCGTGTGTACGCGGCTTTACATTATATGCTGATAAGTTATTAAAATCATTTAAGTTAGTTTTGCATAAATCTAACACCTAGGTATTTCCTTAGTATTTAACATTTTAACTAGAAATTAAATTATGCATGTATTCAAACTTATGTTTTAAAAAAAATTTCAGCCAGAAGAAAATGACTGGCCAGTGACTACTATACATCCTCTATCTGGTAAGCTTGAATTTAATTTTGTAGTGGAAAGATCAACCATTTGGATAACAGTTTTCTAGTTTAGTTGTTTATGAATAGCTTTTTATTTGAGCAATTTTATTTTATATTTTGCAATAATTTGGGTAAATGAATGTAAGCTAAAACCTAATCTACACCTGATGCCTACTCTTAATCTAAACCTAAAAGTTATCCTTGCACCCTAACCTTTAATTAACACTTATGCCGCATACACACGACCGGACTTTCCGTCAGACTAGGTCCTACAGTCTTCCCGACTGACTTTCGTTGGAGTTCCGACAGACTTTGTGAACTAATGAACTTGGCCACACACGAACAGACTAAGTCCCTTTGAAAGTCCGTTTGTTTTGAACATGATGACGTAAGACGGGACTAAAAAAGGAAGTTCAATAGCCAGTAGCCAATAGCTTCCCTTGCGTCGTATTTGGTCCGTCGGACCAGCATACAAACAAATGGTTTTCCCGATAGGAACTTAGTCCGACAGATTTGAAACATGTTCTATTTCTAGGTCCGTCTGAAATTTTTTTTAATTAGCCTTCACACGATCGGATTGTCCAATGGACTGATTCCGTTGGACCTAGTCTGCCGGAAAGTCTGGTCACGTGTACGCGGGAAATTAATCTTTCCAACCACTTAACCCTTAAGACCACATTCACACTGTTAAAACTTTTGTTTCTCTACTTCTAACTATGCCAAATCCTATTCTTTTTAATTGTCCCTGTTCACAATTGTATGTTCAGGCCAAGACTTAACCCGAGTGAGGAAGCGGACTCTGATCTCCTATCACAAATTGGATTAGCAGCAAGGATGGGAAGTGTTATCATAATGGGGGATTTTAATTATCCAGATATGGCGGAGAGACCCACGCATTCATCTAAGGTTCGCCAGTTCCTAAATGTCTTGCAGGACAATTTTATGGGTCAGATGGTAGATGCACCAACTAGAAACAAAGCATTACTGGATCTACTGATTACCAACAATACAGATCTGATCACGGATGTCTATATACTGGGCAGTTTAGGTAACAGCGATCACAGGCGAATTGGCTTCAGTATAAATCACACAAATAGAAAACACAGACACTGAATTTCAAAAGAGCCAACTTCCCAAAACTACAAACCTTGCTAGAAGACATAAATTGGGATAAAATGAAACAAAGAACATGAAGGAGAGATTGGTTTGTTTTAAGAGCATATTAAACACTTTCAGACCAGACCATTTTGCTGGTCAATGACCAGAGGTCTTTTACAGTTTGGCACTGCGCTGCTTTAACTGGTAATTGCGCGGTCATGCAATGTTGTACCCAAACAAAATTTGCGTCCTTTTCTTCCCACAAATAGAGCTTTCTTTTGATGGTATTTGATTGCCTCTGCGATTTTTATTTTTTGCGATATAAACGTAAAAAGACCGCAAATTTTGAAAAAAAATGATATTTTCTACTTTTTGTTATTAGAAAAATCCAATAAACTCAATTTTAGTCATACATTTAGGCCAAAATGTATTCAGCCACATGTCTTTGGTAAAAAAAAAAGTCAATAACTGTATATTTATTGGTTTGCGCAAAAGTTGTCACATCTACAAACTAAGGTACGTTTTCTGGAATTTACGCAGCTTTTAGTTTACGACTGCCTATCTCATTTCTTGAGGTGCTAAAACGGCAGGGCAGTACAAAACCCCCCCAAATGACCCCATTTTGGAAAGTAGACCCCCTAAGGAAATTGATAAGAGGCATGTTGAGCCCATTGAATATTTTATTTTTTTGCCTCAAGCGATTGAATAATGACAAAAAATATATATATTTTTTTTTTTACACAAAGTTGTCACTAAATGATATATTGCTCACACATGCTATGGGCATATGTGAAATGACACCCCAAAATAAATTCTGCTGCTTCTCCTGAGTACGGGGATACCACATATGTGGGACTTTTTGGGAGCCTAGCAGCGTACGGGGCCCCGAAAACCAAGCACCGCCTTCAGGCTTTCTAAGGGCGTAAATTTTTGATTTCACTTCTCACTACCTATTACAGTTTTGAAGGCCATAAAATGCCAAGATGGCACAAAACCCCCACAAATGACCCCATTTTAGAAAGTAGACACCCCAAGCTATTTGCTGAGAGGCATGTTGAGTCCATGGAATATTTTATATTTTGCCACAAGTTGCGGGAAAATTACAAACTTTTATTTTTATTTTTATTTTTTCACAAAGTTGTCACTAAATTATATATTGCTCACACATGCTATGGGCATATGTGAAATGACACCCCAAAATAAATTCTGCTGCTTCTCCTGAGTACGGGGATACCACATATGTGGGATTTTTTGGGAGCCTAGCCGCGTACGGGGCCCCAAAAGCCAAGAACCGCCTTCAGGTTTTCTAAGGGCATAAATATTTGACTTCACTCCTCACTACCTATTACAGTTTTGAAGGCCATAAAATGCCAAGGTGGCACAAAATCCCCACAAATGACCCCATTTTAGAAAGTAGACACCCCAAGCTATTTGCTGAGAGGCATGTTGAGTCCATGGAATATTTTATATTTTGCCACAAGTTGCGGGAAAATTACAAACTTTAATTTTTTTTTATTTTTTTTTCACAAAGTTGTCACTAAATGATATATTGCTCACACATGCCATGGGCATATGTGAAATGGCACTCCAAAATAAATTCTGCTGCTTCTCCTGAGTACGGGGATACCACATGTGTGGGATCTTTTGGGAGCCTAGCCGCGTACGGGGCCCCGAAAGCCAAGAACCGCCTTCAGGTTTTCTAAGGGCATAAATATTTGACTTCACTCCTCACTACCTATTACAGTTTTGAAGGCCATAAAATGCCAAGGTGGCACAAAATCCCCACAAATGACCCCATTTTAGAAAGTAGATACCCCAAGCTATTTGCTGAGAGGCATGTTGAGTCCATGGAATATTTTATATTTTGCCACAAGTTGCGGGAAAATTACAAACTTTAATTTTTTTTTATTTTTTTTCACAAAGTTGTCACTAAATGATATATTGCTCACACATGCCATGGGCATATGTGAAATGACACCCCAAAATAAATTCTGCTGCTTCTCCTGAGTACGGGGATACCACATGTGTGGGATTTTTTGGGAGCCTAGCCGCGTACGGGGCCCCAAAAGCCAAGAACCGCCTTCAGGTTTTCTAAGGGCATAAATATTTGACTTCACTCCTCACTACCTATTAGTTTTGAAGGCCATAAAATGCCAAGATGGCACAACCCCCCCCCCCCCCCAAATGACCCCATTTTGGAAAGTAGACACCCCTAAATTTAGGGGTACACTAGTGAGACTCACAGGTAAAAAAGCACCTAGGCTGTCAGCGACAGTATCAAAACGCTACAAGAAAAACTGTTAGCGATCGCAGGGATCAGGCCTGACTCTGCGAACGCTGCAGTTATGCGTGTTGTGTTTTGTAAGTGACAGTGATCGATCGATACTGCACTTGGGTGGGCTGGTCTGGGCTTGGCGGAGGGGCTAAACGCAGGTGCTAGCAGGTATCTGGGCTGATCCCGCTAACAATGCGTTTTGGGAAACCTAAACTGCTGGCGACGCTAATATAGATCTGATCAGATACTATATTACTAAGGGAGGTGTATGCTTTGTGCGTGGGTGTTAGCGGTACTGGCACTAACCTGACGCTGCCTGGGGCGACGCAGACCTTATCTGACCCTCAAACTTATATCACCCGCCAGGTGATCAGGGGGTTAAACCTTTATTAGGTAATAAATGGCGGGTGCCCTGAAACTATAAAAAAATAACTAACCAACCAGCGTCACCTGTAACAGTTATATGGTGATCACTGGTGAAAGGGTTAACTAGGGGGCAATCAGGGGGCTTTATGCGGTAGTATATGGGGGTCCCTGGCGCTATAAAAAGCTGCGGCGAACCTAAATACCTATCTGCCTAACTAGTGTCACCTGTGACACTAATACAGCGATCAGAAAAATGATCGCTTATTAGGCTGGGTTCACACTGGAGCGATGCGGGAACGCCACGAATCCGCGGCGGGTTCCCGCATCGCATGCCTCCCGGCGGCAGTTCACACTGCCCTATGCGAACTGCTGGGAGTGTCAGTGAAATGTTAATGACACCCCCAGATCAGTTCGCATATCGCAGTGCGATCTGCAAACTCGGATCGCATGGTGTGAACACCCATGCGATCCGATTCTGCTGCGGACCAAAAAAAGGGTCCCGTGCGAGTTTGCGGCGGGTGCGGCGGGTGCGACGTGAATTCAGCCATACTATCTGTATGGCTGAACTCGAATCGCACAGAGATCGGATGTGATTTGCACTGCAGTGCGGTGCGAATCACATCCGTTCTCATAAACCGCTGCAATGTGAACCCAGCCTTAGTGACACTGGCGACGGGGGGTGATCACGGGGTTAAACCTTTATTGGGGGGGTTAGGGGGGTACCTTAGAACTAAAGGGGGCTAACCCTAACTGCCCTAACAGTTATTACAGTCACAAATGACACCCTCCGGGTGATCAGGGGGTTAAACCTTTATTAGGTAATAAATGGCGGGTGCCCTGAAACTATAAAAAAAAAACTAACCAACCAGCGTCACCTGTAACAGTTATATGGTGATCACTGGTGAAAGGGTTAACCAGGGGGCAATCAGGGGGCTTTATGCGGTAGTATATGGGGGTCCCTGGCGCTATAAAAAGCTGCGGCGAACCTAAATACCTACCTGCCTAACTAGCGTCACCTGTGACACTAATACAGCGATCAGAAAAACGATCGCTTATTAGGCTGGGTTCACACTGGAGCGATGCAGGAACGCCACGAATCCGCGGCGGGTTCCCGCATCGCATGCCTCCCGGCGGCAGTTCACACTGCCCTATGCGAACTGCTGGGAGTGTCAGTGAAATGTTAATGACACCCCCAGATCAGTTCGCATATCGCAGTGCGATCTGCAAACTCGGATCGCATGGTGTGAACACCCATGCGATCCGATTCTGCTGCGGACCAAAAAAAGGGTCCCGTGCGAATTTGCGGCGGGTGCGGCGGGTGCGACGCAAATTCAGCCATACTATCTGTATGGCTGAACTCGAATCGCACAGAGATCGGATGTGATTTGCACTGCAGTGCGGTGCGAATCACATCCGTTCTCATAAACCGCTGCAATGTAAACCCAGCCTTAGTGACACTGGCGATGGGGGGGTGATCACGGGGTTAAACCTTTATTGGGGGGTTAGGGGGGTACCTTAGAACTAAAGGGGGCTAACCCTAACTGCCCTAACAGTTATTACAGTCACAAATGACACCAATGCAAAAAAATAAAAATGCAATTGGTGTCACTGTGACTGGGGGGGCAGGGGTAATTGGGGGGGTAATCGGGGGTGAAGGGGGGGTGTGAGTGTGCCTGGCATGTTCTACTGTGTAGTGTCGTGTTGGTGCAACTCACCGATCCTCTCTCCTCGGTGCCGGAACGAAAAATACCGACACGGAGGAGAGATTACATCACTTCCTCTGCCTGTGTTTACATTACAGGAGAGGAAGTGATGTCACGCCTCACTTCCATTCGTCGGGAGCGATCGCGAGGGGGTGGCCATGAATGAATGGCCACCCCCTCATCCCGGATCGCTCCCGAACGAATACCGACCGCCGCAGGCACCGGGGGGGGGGGGGGCCCGATCGGGCCCCCCACCCGCGGGAAGGCAGGGACGTATATATACGCCCATATGCCTGCCCGTGCCATTCTGTCGACGTATATCGTCGTGCGGCGGTCGTCAAGTGGTTAAATAAGGGCATTAGTCAATGCCCTTATTTAATATGCTAATACATTTAATATGGTAATAAATTTAAATGACCGAACATAAGTTGTGGATGGCTTAACTCCAATGTAAAAATGCATATAAAAGCAAAAGAGAAGGCCTTCAAAAAATACAAGGTTGAGGGATCATCCTCAGCATTCAGACTTTATAAAGAATGCAACAAGAAATGTAAGGGTGCAATAAGGACGGCTAAGATAAAACATGAAAGACTCATAGTGGAGGAGAGCAAAAAAAATCCCAAGAAATTCTTTAAGTATGTAAACAGTAAAAAAGGGAGGGCAGACCATATTGGCCCTATAAAGATGGAGGAAGGACATCTGGTTACAAAGGATGGGGAGATGGCAAAGGTATTGAATTTATTCTTCTCCTTAGTCTTCCTGAGGGAATCGGGGGGCTTCAGTAACCAAAACTGCAGCGTTTATCCTCATGACACATCACAGGAAGCACCTCCATGGTTAACATGGTTAACATAGGACAGAATTAAAATTAGTCTTGGGAAACATAACATTAATAAATCACTGGGACAAGATGGCTTGCACCCAAGAGTACTTAGGGAACTCAGTCAAGTAATTGCCAGACCATTGTTCCTAATTTTTACTGACAGTCTACTGACTGTAATGGTATCAGCTGATGGGAGAAAAGCCAATGTAGCACCAATATTTAAAAAGGGCCCAAAATAATTCCCTGGGAATTACAGACCAGTTAGCCTAACATCAATAGTATGTAAACTCTTGGAGGGGATGATAAGGGAATATATACAAGATTTTAGTAATGAGAAATGTATTATTAGCAGTAAACAGCATGGATTCATGAAGAATCGTTCTTGCCAAACCAATCTATTAACCGTCAATGAGGAAGTGAGTTGCCATCTAGATAAAGGAGCCAGTAGACGTGATGTATCTGTATTTTGCAAAAGCATTTGACACAGTTCCCCATAAACGTTTACTGTACAAACTAAAGTGCGAGTTCGGGGGCGTGGTCAAGCTGGCAGCCTGAGAGACGTGTGCTGCAGGAGCTCCACTCTTACCTGACTAATTTACCCACTTAATACCGGCACTTTACGGAACAGTTTGCCACTGTTATCCTGTCAATACCCTCGGGTATGAGAAGAGGCAAAGCGAGCTCCAGGCGGAAGAATCTCTCCATCCCTACGCCTTCCCCGCAGGATCAGAGGTACAAGCGGCCCCCTCACGCCGCCGCACACATGGCGACTCAAACTCCGGCCCGGACCCGGCCACATTGGAGGAGGACCGCTTCCAGGCTCTGATGCAGGCGATCTCCGGTTGCAAAACGGTCCTTTACGGCCAAGATTGATAACTTGCAGACGGACTTTGGACTAATGCGCCGGGATATGGACAAATTCCGGGAGAGGCTGGGCGAGGCCGAGCGCCGCGTGGGTGACTCAGAGGACTCCATTAGGGAACATCGCGCCTCCCTACACACGCTACAGGTATGGATAAAGGCGCTGGAATCTCGAGCGTAAGATAGCGAGAATAGGAGTAGGAGGAACAACCTCCGAGTAGTGGGTTTGCCTGAGGGAGCGGAGGGGCAAGACCCGGTGGCCTCCACGAAACACCTGCTCCGGACTCTCCTACCTGAGGCCGCATATTTTCTCCTCATTATGCGGTGGAGAGAGCCCACAGGATGCCCCCCGTGCGGGGTCCGCCTGGTGCGCCCCCCCGCACCTTCATCTTCTGCTGGTGGCTGAACTCTGGTTTGCTAACACCCCCCTCATGATGTTTCCGGACTACTCGGTAGAAACCCAACGGCAGAGAAGGTCCTTCGATTAAGTCAAGGCCCAGCTGCGAGCGAAGAACATCAAGTACAGTATGCTGTTCCCTGCCCGCCTGCGGGTGATTGATGGAGAATCCACTCGTTACTTCACGTCACCGGAGGAAGCCTCCCAGTGGTTGGATACCTTCCCTAGACCCCGGTAACTGTACAGTTTCTCTAAACTACATGTATCTCTCCGGTGCCAGCCTGTAGTTCAGCCCTGTGTTGTCTCCCCCCCCCCCCCCCAGGTGGCTGCGGATAAACTTTGGCAGCTACCTTTGTTATGGTTATAACTGTGCTCCGTCCGTCATGCAGCCTGCCATTGACTGATGTGCGGTGATAATTTTCATCATGAGGGGTCCCTACCATCCCTGTGCTGAGTTCCCAGGTCTGTACACCTGCTTTGTCCATTATAAGGGGTTCCCACCATCCCTGTGCTGAGTTCCCGGATCTGAGTGTACACCCGCTGTGCCCATTATGAGGGGTTCCCACCATCTCAGTGCTGTGCTGACTTCCTCTGATTGGTGAACAAAACACCAGTCACAATTCTGTTAATTTGGATCCGAAATTCCGAAATTCTTTAACGAAATTTCGTATTTCGTATAAAATGTGTGAGCATAGAAATTCCCATAGGGTTCCCACCATCCCTGTGCTGGGTTCCCAGGTCTTTTCACCTGCTGTGTGTCCATTATGAGGGGTTCATACCACCCCTGTGCTGTGCTGACTTCCTCTGATTGGTGAACAAAACACCAGTCACAATTCTGTTAATTTGGATCCGAAATTCCGAAATTCGTATTTGTATTTCATATAAAATTCGAAAGCATAGTAATTCCCCATAGAGTTCCCACCATCACTGTGCTGACTTCCTGGGGTTTTAACTTTTAGGTTTGTTAACTTTTCGTAACAATTACGAATTTTCGTTATGATGAATTTATCATTATGAGGGGTTCCCAACATCCCTGTGCTGTGCTGACTTCCTGGGTGTTTAACTTTTAGGTTTGTTTACTTTTCGTAACAATTATGTATTTTCGTTATGAATTTGGATATGAAATTTGTAAGCTAAATTTCATATTTCGTACGGAATTCGTACGCATAAAAATTCGTATTTTGGATCAATGGTAGGTTTATTTTAACCGTGAGTGGCAGAATAACAACAAAAATATCCAGAAAAAGCATTTAAAAAAAGTTATAAATTGATTTGCATTTTAATGAGTGAGATAAGTATTTGATCCCCTATCAATCAGCAAGATTTCTGGCTCCCAGGTGTCTTCTATACAGGTAACAAGCTGAGATTAGGCACACTCTCTTAAAGGGAGTGTGCCTAATTTCAGCTTGTTACCTGTATAAAAGACACCTGTCCATAAAAGCAATCAACCAATCAGATTCCAATCTCTCCACCATGGCCAAAACCAAAGAGCTGTCCAAGGATGTCAGGGACAGGATTGCAGACCTACACAAGGTTGGAATAGGCTACAAGACAAGAAGCTTGGTGAGAGGGTGACAATAGTTGGTGCAATTATTCGCAAATGGAAGAAACACAAAATAACTGTCAATCTCCCTCAGTCTGGGGCTCCATGCAAGATCTCTCCTCGCAGAGTTTCAATGATCATGGGAACAGTAAGGAATCAGCCCAGAACTACATGGGAGAATCTTGTCAATGATCTCAAGGCAACTGGGACCATAGTAACCAAGAAAACAATTGGTAACACACTACACCATGAAGGACTGAAATCCTGCAATGCCTGCAAGGTCCCCCTGCTCAAGAAAGCACATGCACAGGCCCGTCTGAACATTGCTAATGAACATCTAAATGATTCAGAGGAGAACTGGGTGAAAGTGTTGTGGTCAGATGAGACCAAAATCCAGCTCTTTGGCATCAACTCAACTCGCCGTGTTTGGAGAAGGAAGAATGCTGCCTATGACCCCAAGAACACCATCCCCACTGTCCAAACATGAAGGTGGAAACATTATGCTTTGGGGGTGTTTTTTTGCTAAGGGGACAGGACAACTTTACCGCATGACAGGAATGATGGACAGGGCCATGCACCGTCAAATCTTGGGTGAGAATCACTGCCTCAGCCAGGGCATTGAAAATGGGTCGTGGATGTGTATTCCAGCTTGACAATGACCCAGAACACACAGCCAAGGCAACAAAGGAGTGGGTGAAGAAGAAGCACATTAAAATTTAGGGCGGCATAGTGGTGTAGTGGTTAGCACTCTCACCTAGCAGTAAGAAGGGTCGCTGGTTTGAATCCCAACCACAACACTACCTGCCTGGAGTTTGCATGATCTCCCTGTGCCTGCGTGGGTTTTGTACGGGTACTCCAATTTCCTCCCACACTCCAAAGACATGCAGGTAGGTTAATTGGCTTCTGTCCAAAATTAACCCTAGTATATGAATGGGGACCTTGGATTATGGGCTCCTTGAGGGTAGGGACCGATGTGAGTGTGCAGTGTACAGGGATAGAGACACTCACTCAGGTTGAACTGGATGGATCTGGATCTGGATCCTGGAGTGGCCTAGCCAGTCAATTTATAACTATTGCGGTTTTGGGGATTTTTTTTTGTTGTTGTTCTGTCTCTCACTGCTAAAATAAACCTACCATTAAAATTATAGACTGATCATTTCTTTGTCAGTGGGAAAACGTACAAAGTCAGCAAGGGATCACATTTTTTTTCCCTCACTGTATATATTATTATTATCATTATTATACAGGATTTATAAAGAGCTGACAATTTACACAGTGATTTACAACATAAGGGCAGACAGTACAATTACAATACAATTTAATACAGTAGGAATCAAGAGAGCCCTGCTCGTTGGAGCTTACAATCTAAGAAGGAGGGTCAAGACATAAAAAAGGTAATAACTGCGGGGCATGGGCTGATGGAGAAAATAAATGTACAGTTGTTAGTTGGGGGCCAGATAGGATTCTCTGAGGAGATAAGTTTTCAGGGAGGGCCTGAAAGTGGACAGAGTATGGGAGAGGCTCTGGAGACATCCTGAAGACAAGCATGGGATGAAGTGACAATGGAACTATAGAGCAGGAGGTCTTGGAACAAACAAAGAAAACAATTTAGTTGGTATTTTGAGACAAGGTTCGTGATGTAGCTGGGGACAGAGTTGTGGTTGACTTGGAGAGCTATTGTTAGTATCTTGAATTTAATTTGTTGGGTGAGCGGAAGCCGGTGGAGGGATTGTCAGAAAGGGGTAGCAGACACTGAACGGTTTGTAAGGCGGATGGCAGCAGCATTCAAGACGGACTGAAGGGTAGATAGCCTATGTGAGGGTAAGCCAATGAAGAGGGTGTTGCAGTAGTCAAGGCAAGAGATGGCCAGGGAGTGAATTAGAAGCTTTTTGGTGTCATTGGTTAAGAAGGGGCGTATCTTGGAGATGTTGTGGAGGTTGAGGCAGCAAGATTTGGACAGTGATTGGATGTGGGGCCAAAATGATAGTCCAGAGTCCAGGATTACACCTTGGCATGAGGGGACGAGGCACGTGGGGGAGGAAATATGAGCTTCATTTTGGATAAATTGAATTTGAGGAAGGGTTGTGACATCCAGGCTGATATGTCTGTTAGTAAATTGGTGATGCGTGAGGAAACTGATGGAGTGAGCTGAGGGATAGAGAGATAGATCTGGGTGTCATCGGTGTAGAATTGGTATTGAAAGTCATGCGAGGCTATCAACTGACCCAGAGAGGACGTGTACATTGAGAATAGAAGAGGTCCAAGAACAGAACCTTGGTGTACCCTGACGGAAAAAGGAAGAGGAGAAGAGGAAGTAGAATTGTAAGTGACACTGAAGGTGCGGTGGGATAGGCAGGATGAGAACCAGGATGAGAACCAGTGAAGAGTACAGTCACAGAGATCAAAGAAGTGGAGTTTTTTGAGGAGGAGTGGGTGGTCCACTATGTCAAAGGCAGCAGAGAGGTCCAGGAGTAGTACAGAATAGTGTCTGCTGGTTTTAGCCATTAGTAAGTTGTTTGTGAGTTTAAGGAGGGCAGCTTCCATGGAATGCCAAAACAGAAATACCGCGCTAGATAAAAACAAACGAAACTAAAAATAAAAAGCTGCAGGAAACACCATAAAAATATCACTATGGTAAGGGTAAAATAAAAATAAATTGCTGTGCTACAATAGATACATTTCATATAGTCAAATGATACAGTGTATAAATATTAAAATGTCCCAATTGAAATGAATCAAAAAAGTGTCCATATATAATTCAGTGAGCAAAAAAATATATATAGTGAAAAAATATAATGAAGATTAAGAAAAAAACACTCCAGTCCAATTCAAAAGTAAATGCAGATGACCATCAACTCTCAGCTCTTTAAAAGAATAAATCTGTAAGTGAGAGTCCTTACCAGAGCGAGTGGACTCCCTCGCAAGCTAGGCTCGTCAGTCGCTCGTATGATCACTGATCTGAAAAAGATGCACCCGGGCTCAGGGACATGAGTGTAAGAGGGAAAAAGACAGACTCCAATCGTGAAATACCATTAAAAAAAGCCTTTAAGGCTTAAAAAAGAACAAGCAATAAACCGCAATACATCATAAATTATGTACAAAAATAAATATTAGTATAAAAAAGCCAGCAAAATAAAAAAAAAACAGCCACAAACACCCGTGCAAAGGGGTCACATGTAACGTGATGGTGTCAGTACATAACCACCCTATATGTTTCGCAATATCTTGCGTCTTCCGAAGGCTTTTTTAACGGTATTTCACGATTGAAGTCCGTATTTTTCCCTCTTATGCCACGTTCACACGATCGGACTACCCAGCGGACTTAGTCCGGCGGACCAACCGCCAGACTTTGCAGCGGAGGGCCGCCGGACTTTTCGAACGAGCGGACCTGCCCACTCACGACCGGACAAACCGCCAGACTTTGCAGCGGAGGTCCGTCGGACTTTTGAAATGAACGGACTTGCCCACACAAGGAGAAAACGTGGCTCCAGGTAGACGGGACTGCGAAGGGAACTCAATGTCGCCGCCTCCATCGGCGAGATTGACACGTCGCTGGCCCCGTCACCTGGTATGGACTTAAAGGGGAAGCCCTACGCTGAATAAACAGTGTGGGGGTCCCCCCCAAAGTCCATATCAGACCCTTATCCGAGCACGTAGCCTGGCCGGTCAGGAAAAGGGGTGGAGACGAGCGAGTGCCCCGCCCTCTTGATCATCCTCCCTGACTGTGTCATCATAAGGGGGCGGAGTCACCATGTGACATCACCCAGTGACCCTGCCCCTTGTCCCTATATAAGTCGCCGCACAACGCGTCCCTGCCATTGGAAGAAGGAAGAGGAAAAGAAGAAGAAAATAAGAAGGCAAGAAGGCAGCGGCGGTGACAGAAGACCAATGCTAGTAAAAGAGCTGGAAGAAGAAAGTGGAGGCCCGGCAAGAAGAACCAAAGAGGGGGACAAGACCCCGAAGTCGGAAGAAGACCCCCGGACGGCGGCGGCGACGGAGAAGATAGCGGAGGAGTCCGGTGAGAAGACCACAGCTGTCTAATAAATTATTTTAAAACCTTGTGTTGTGTTTTATGTACACTTTCTTCACCAGGTGAATGGGTAGGGGTACATTGTACCCCATACTCATTCACATAGGGTGGGGGGTCGATATCTGGGGGCCCCCTTATTAACCACTTGGGTACCGCGCTATTGCCGAATGACGGCATTAGCGCGGACCTAGATTTCCAGGACTACGTCTATTGACGTCGTCCTGGTTACGAGCGGCCTGCGCGCCCCCTGAGGGGCGCGCGCGGCGCGCTCTGTGATCGGCGAGTCCGTGAGACTCGCCTGATCACCGATCCGTGTAAGGGGTCGATCCCGACCCCTTATCACGTGATCAGCTGTCAGCCAATGACAGCTGATCATGTGATAGAACGGAGCCGGTAATCGGCTATTATTCCTCCTCGCGCTGACAGCGCGAGGAGAAAAAAGAAAAGCCGATCATCGGCGGCCGGCGGCCAGCAATGAAAGGCACCACATGCCACCTGCCAGTGCCCACCTGCCTCCCGCAGTGCCATCCTGAAATATAACAAAGTAAAAGTAAGTGCCCCCCGTCTGTGCCCATAATGCCCACAGTGCCACCCCACAGTGCCACCCACAGTGCCACCCCACAGTGCCACCCCACAGTGCCACCCACAGTGCCACCCACAGTGCCACCCACAGTGCCACCCAATCTGCCTCAAAGGTGCTGCACCCCAGTGCCGCCCATCAGTGCCCAGCAGTGCCGCCCATCAGTGCCCAGCAGTGCCGCCCATCAGTGCCCAGCAGTGCCACCTATCAGAGCCACCTATCAGTGCCACCTATCAGTGCCCATCAGTCCCATCTATCTGTGGTACCTATCAGTGCCCATCCGTGCCACCCATCCGTGCCACTTATCCGTGCCACCCATCCGTGCCATCTTATCTGTGCCCATCTTTGCCCATCAGTGCCGCCTTATCTGTGCCCATCGGTGCCGCCTTATCTGTGCCTATTAGTGCCGCCTTAACTATGCCTATCAGTGCCCACAAGTGCAGCCTATCAGTGCCCACCAATGCAGCCTATCAGTGCCCACCAATGCAGCCCATCAGTGCCCACCAATGCAGCCTATCAGTGCCGCCTTATCAGCGCACTTCAATGAAGGAGAAAAATGACCCGTTTGCAAAATTTTATAACAAACTATTAAAACATGATTTTTTTTTTTTTTTTTTTGCATCTTTTTTTGTTTGTTTAGCAAAAAATAAAACTCCGAGCTGTAACTAAATACCACCAAAAGAAAGCTCTATTTGTGGGAAAAAAATGATAGAAATTTCATTTGGGTACAGTGTTGTATGCCCGCGCAATTGTCATTCAAAGTGCATCAGCGCTGAAAGCTGAAAATTGGTCTGGGACTGAGGGGGGTTTAAGTGCCCAGTAAGCAAGTGGTTAAAGGGGATTCCCGGATTCCGATAAGTTGTCGGGAAGAGGCCCTTGTCCTCATCAACATGGGCCGCAGGGCCCCCCCTTCCCCAAAGCACCCCCCCATGTTGAGGGCACGCGGCCTGGTACGGCTCAGGAGGGGGGCGCTCGCTCGTCCTCACCCCCTTTCATGACCAGCCAGGCTACGTGCTCGGATAAGGGTCTGATATGGACTTTGGGGGGACCCCTGCGCTATTTTTCCGGCGTAGGGCTTCCCCTTTAAGTCCATACCAGGTGATGGGGCCAGCGACGTGTCAATTTCGCCGATGGAGGTGGCGACATTGACTTCCTTCGCTAGTCCTGTCTACCTGCAGAACGGACTTTTCTCCATGTTTGGGCAAATCCGTTCATTTCAAAAGTACAGTGGACTAGCACACAGACAGGTCCAGTGGACAAATTTGAGTCAAAACTTCTTTCTAAGCCCGCTGGACTTTTGGAAAAAAAAGTCCGCCGGAGCCCACACACCACCGGTTAGTCTGATTGTGTGTACGGGGGCATTACACTCGTGGGCCCTGAGCCCGGGTGCATCTTTTTTAGATCAGGGGATACACTGGCCGCACTTTTGCGCTCGCCGCCTCTTGCTGAAGCGACTCTATGTCTATCAGCCTAAGATGCCGAACATACGAGGGACTGACAAGCCTAGCTTGCGAGGGAGTCCACTCGCTCTGGTAAGGACCCTCACTTACAGATTTATTCTTTTAAAGAGCTGAGAGTTGATGGGCATCTGCATTTACTTTTGAATTGGACTGAAGTGTTTTTTTCTTAATCTTCATTATAATATTTTTTCACTATATATTTTTTTTTTTTTTTGCTCACTGAATTTTAAATGGACACTTTTTTGATTCATTTCAATTGGGACATTTTAATATTTATACACTGTATCATTTGACTATATGAAATAGTTTCTGTGGAATGTTGAGGGCGAAATCCAGACTGAAGGGAGTCGAGAAGTTTGTTCTCAGTCAGATGGTCGCTTAGTGGTTGTAGACCAGACATTCATGGAGTTTGGAGGAAAAGGGGAGCAAGGAGATGGGTAGGTTGTTAAGATTGGTGGGGTCCAGTAAGGGCTTTCTAAGGATGGAGGGCGACTAGTGCATGTTTTATAGAGTTGGGGAAGATGCAAAAAGAGAGGGAGAGACTGAAGATGTGAGTTAGAGAGTGTAGAATAGAGCCAAAGAGTGATCGTAGCATTTGCTAGGGAGCAGGATCCAGGGGGCAGGTGGTTAGGAGGTCGTTAGAAAAAAGTTTAGCAACCTTGTCAATAGTAACAGGGTTGAATGAGGGAAGTAATGATTGTACCTGTGGACATGGGATGTCTATCGTTTTCAGCCAAGGAAGCTGCCATCTTTGCTTCTGTTTAATCTTCAACTGCTATGGTGCTGCACATGTGATTCGTTATGACACCAGCCATTGGATGGTTTGATAGTTTGGCTGAGAGCACAGCCAATGTGCAGTTAGCATTCCCGGCATGCCTTTTTTTTTAACTGTTTAAACCCATGGGTTTACTTCCACTTTAAGTGGGGGAGGTATCTACTCCTGAATTGCATCAATCTTATTGTCATGGTTATGCAGTGATCTTCCTGTGTTTGCTTACCTTCCCTCATGTCTTCAGACTAAGAGGTCAGCCACTTCCACCTGGTGGTTTTTATAACCTCTCCTCTAAGCATGGCTCCACCCCAGGCCCTATCAGGGAGCCCTATATTAACCTGTGCACTGCAGGCCATCAGTGCTGATCAACCATTGTGTATTCCTTTGTGTGTTAGCTTCCTGTTTCCTGCCGTGTGCTCTGCTTCTGTTTTCCGTTACCGACTTTGGCGTGTCTTGACTATCCCTGTTTGCCTGTGATCCTGACCTTTTGGCGTGTACCCGACTATTCTTGTCTGCTTGTGACCCCGACCTTGGCTTTGTCCCTCACCATCCCTATCCTCCTGTTGCCTACTGTGGGTGTGAGCTGGGGGACCCTGGGGGTCACGACCTGGAGCCAGTTGCAGCCAAGTCCATCCTCACCACTAGAGGCGCTGGTGAACACCTGCTGGCTCTTAGACTCTGCGCCCCAGGGAATCTTACGCTTTAACTCCAGTGGGATCTGTCCCCGTCTGCAGCAGTCAGCCGTAGGGTCCACAACCTTGCGGTGCACTCCTGATCCCTATGGTGTGCGCCTGTCACCTCGCCTCAAGGTGACCTGACAGTTTGATCAGCCATGGACCCGACTGACGTGCCGCTTCCTGCAGATGATCCATTGCAGAGCTTAGTTCGGCGACTTGAGACCCAAGAATCGCATCAGACCCAGGTGATGCGATTCCTTCAGGATTTGGCATCCCATGTTGAACAGGTTCAGGCCTCATTAGGACCCCCGGTTCAACAACCTCAACCGCTATCTGCCGCTGCACCTATCGCATCAGTCGCAGCCACACATTCATTACAACTACCAGCTCCGGTCCGTTTCTCTGGGGACTCCAAGGCTTGCAGGGGGTTCCTTAGCCAGTGCACAATTCATTTTGAACTGCAGCCCCAAAACTTCCTGTCCGATCGGGCAAAAGTCGCATATATCATATCCCTCCTGTCCGGCGAGGCGTTAGCTTGGGCCGCCCCTCTGTGGGAACTGAATGATCCAGTGGTTTCTAGCTTGTCTGATTTCTTGAAACTTTTTCGGAATATCTTCGAGGAACCGGGTCGTGTCTCCTCAGCGGCTAGCGCTCTTTTATGTCTCCGTCAAGAGTCTGTGTCTGTGGGACAGTATGCTCTTCAGTTCCGTATCCTCACAGCTGAATTGAGCTGGAATAATGAGGCCCTAGTTGCAACCTTTTTACATGGCCTCTCTGATAGAGTAAAGGATGAATTAGCAGGAAGATCCCTTCCTGCTGATCTGGACAGTGTCATCACCTTGTGTAACCAGATCGATATTCGCCTTCAGGAGAAGGCCCTGGAAAAAAGACGCCAGCACTCCCCGTTCTTTAGGCAGTCTGAGCCCCCAGTCCCTTCTCTTCAATCCGAGGAGCAACCCCTGCCTGCTGAGGAATCTATGCAGTTGGGCCGGACAAAGTTATCTCCCGAAGAACGTGCTAAGCGCAGAACTCTGGGCCTATGACTCTATTGTGGGGCCAAAGGTCATTTCCGTGATACTTGTTCTCTTCATCTAGAAAAACCCTCAGGGCTAATACATCTGGAAGGTGGAGTATTAGACCCTGAAATATCACCTTCACCTTCTCGTCTTCTCCTTTCCGTGTTGCTTCATGTCGGTGCTTCCTCTCTTTCGGTCTCAGCATATCTGGATTCCGGAGCCGCTGCCAATTTCATGGATTGGGAAACTGCATCCTCCATGAGACTTACCCTTTTGCCCCTTACAACGCCATTGGTGGTCTTGGCGATTGATGGCACTGTTCTCCCAGGGGGCCCTATCCGCTTCCAGACTCTTCCTGTTAAGATGTCAGTAGGGACACTCCACCTGGAGTGGATATCCTTCCTTGTCTTACCTAAGGCTTCATCTCCTATCATATTAGGTCTTCCTTGGTTACGGCTCCATTCTCCACACGTCGACTGGTCTGCTGGTCAGACCCTTACTTGGGGTTCCTCCTGTTCCTCTTCCTGCTTACTCAAGGGTACCCCAAAAGAGAAACTTCCTGTTACCACCATCCCAGTATCTTCTGATATTCCCGCTGTATATAGCAATCTCTGGGACGCGTCCTGCAATAGTTGGACTGATGCACTCTCTAGGTCATGTGGTACTCTGGATGAGGAGCCCACCTATGAACCTGAGTCGATCATTCACTCCAGTTTGCATGGCCATTTACCTTTACCTGTCCCTAATCTCCCTTGGACGCATAGCCAGGCTAACTTGTCTGCAAGTTCCACAGTTGCTATGCCCTGTGATGCGATTGAGATGGTCGCTTCACCTGACAATACTATTCAGCCGGCCTCTGCACCAGTTATGCCAGTCCAGCCCATGCCCAATGAGGTTCCTGCTTCTTGTTCAGGACCTTCTGTGACCTGGCCTCACCCTACTGCTACTATGTCCGTTCAAACCCTTTTAAGAGGTTCAATCCATCCTTTGGATAGACTGCCTCATTCGGCCAGGTGGGGTTTTCAATCTTTTTCTCAGGGTTCTTTGCATTCTGTTTGTGTTGCAGCTATCCAGCTTGACTCTTGTGACATGTCACTTTCTAACCAACCTGACCTCAGGGATCCACTGACCTCTGCCCAGTCTGGTGGTCCTGTTATGGATGCCCAGCTCATCTTTAAGGGTGTGGGGGACCCTGCTCAGACTCCTGATCTTCTCATGCCCTTACCCATTCCTAAAAAGCCTTTAGTCCTCAAGTCCTCTTGTCCTTTCCCTACCTCTGCTTCGGTTTCTGAGGATAATCTAAAATATGAGGTTAGTCAAGTTTTGGATTCCCGGCTCCGTAAAGGCATTCTTCAGTACCTCGTACTTTGGAAAGGGTTGGGTCCTGAGGAGAGGTCTTGGATCACTGCATCTGAGGTCTTTGCTCCCTATCTGTTAAGGAGGTTCCATCTGGAGTTTCCCTTTAAGCCTGGACCCAGGCGGGGGAGGGGGAGGCCTCGTAAGAGGGAGGGTACTGTCATGGTTATGCAGTGATCTTCCTGTGTTTGCTTACCTTCCCTCATGTCTTCAGACTAAGAGGTCAGCCACTTCCACCTGGTGGTTTTATAACCTCTCCTCTAAGCATGGCTCCACCCCAGGCCCTATCAGGGAGCCCTATATTAACCTGTGCACTGCAGGCCATCAGTGCTGATCAACGATTGTATATTCCTTTGTGTGTTAGCTTCCTGTTTCCTGCCGTGTGCTCTGCTTCTGTTTTCCGTTACCGACTTTGGCGTGTCTTGATTATTCCTGTTTGCCTGTGATCCTGACCTTTTGGCGTGTACCCGACTATTCTTGTCTGCTTGTGGCCCCGACCTTGGCTTTGTCCCTCACCATCCCTATCCTCCTGTTGCCTACTGTGGGTGTGAGCTGGGGGACCCTGGGGGTCGCGACCCTGGAACCAGTTGCAGCCAAGTCCATCCTCACCACTAGAGGCGCTGGTGAACACCTGCTGGCTCTTAGACTCCGCGCCCCAGGGAATCTTATGCTCTAACCCCAGTGGGATCTGTCCCCCATCTGCAGCAGTCAGCCGTAGGGTCCACAACCTTGCGGTGCACTCCTGATCCCTACGGTGTGCACCTGTCACCTCACCTCAAGGTGACCTGACACTTATTTTTGAAGTGATTGGTGATCTCCTGGGCAGTGAGTGAGTTAGAGGCTGGAGGCAGTGGAGGACGGAGCAGCGAGTTAAAGGCAGAGATGGGTTGGAGGGGACTGGATGAGAAGGTGTTAATGAGAGTGATAAAATAGGTCTGCTTGGCAGTAAGGAGGCAGGAATAGTATTTTTGGAGGACAGATTTATATTGGTCTTTCTGGGACTTAGTCTTTCGCCACAGGCAATCAAGAGTGCAGCTACGTTTTCTGAGACTTCTGGTGTCATCTGTTTGCCAAGGTTGCATGGGTCAGGGCCTGATTCTGTGTGTAGTGAAGGAGGCAAGCTTGTCTAGGGAGGATAACAGTGAGATGTTGTAGACAGAACTGGCTAGGTTGGGGCAGGACAGGGGTGAGATTTTATCATAGAGGTGGTCTACTGAGAGAAAAGTAGAGAAGAGTTAAGGTGGCAAAGTTTTCTATGGGTAACTGTTGGGCGGTTGAGGGAGAGGAGGTGGAAGACAGGGAGAGAGTGAAACTAATAAGATTGATCAGAGAGTGGATAAAGATTGTCGGAGAGGTTGCAAGGGGTGCATAGATAGTAAAATACAAGGTCAAGGGTGTTGCCAATGGAGTGCATAAGAACCTGTATCAATTACTTCAGGTCAAAAGAGGAAGTTAGACTGAGAAGTTTAAAAGTAGCGGTAGTATTAGGATTATAAGGATGTTGAAGTCAGCAAGAATGGTTATGGGAATTTCAGAAGAGAGAAAGTAGGGTAGCCAGGCAGAGAAGTCATTAAGGAAGGTTGATACCAGTCCAGGGGGCTGGAAGATGACAGCAATTCTTAGAGAAATAGGCGAAAATAGACTTATGCAATGTGCCTCAAAAGAGGAGAGTGTCAGGGAGGGAGATGGGTGAAGTATCTGATAGGTGCTGTGTGGGGCTAGAAGGACTCCCACTCCACCTCCCTTCCATCCACTGGGTCTGGAGGAGTGAGTTCAGAGAAGGCCACCATGGGAGAGGGAAGCACGAGAAGCAGTGTGGGATTCATGAAGCCAGGTTTAGGTAATGGCAAGTAGGAATTTGCCAGTAGGTTAAATGGATTTTATAATAAAGAGGTAATGGAAGGAGGCGAGTTTGCTACAGACAGAGCAGGCATTCCAGAGGGTGCAGGAGAAGGTTAGGTTGGTTTTGGGAAGAAGAGGACTCTAAACTACAGTGGGGCAAAAAAGTATTTAGTCAGCCACCAATTGTGCAAGTTCTCCCACTTAAAAAGATGAGAGAGGCCTGTAATTGTCATCATAGGTATACCTCAACTATGAAAGACAAAATGTGGAAACAAATACAGATAATCACATTGTCTGATTTGGAAATAATTTATTTGCAAATTATGGTGGAAAATAAGTATTTTGTCAATATCAAAAGTTCATCTCAATACTTTTTTATATATCCTTTGTTGGCAATCACAGAGGTCAAACGTTTCCTGTAAGTCTTCACAAGGTTGTCACACACTGTTGCTGGTATGTTGTCCCATTCCTCCATGCAGATCTCCTCTAGAGCAGTGATGTTTTGGGGCTGTCGCTGGGCAACACGGACTTTCAACTCCCTCCAAAGGTTTTCTATGGGGTTGAGATCTGGAGACTGGCTAGGCCATTCCAGGACCTTGAAATGCTTCTTACGAAGCCACTCCTTTGTTGCCCAGGCGGTGTGTTTGGGATCATTGTCATGCTGAAAGACCCAGCCAAGTTTCATCTTTAATGCCCTTGCTGATGGGAGTAGGTTTGCACTCAAAATCTCACGATACATGGCCACATTCATTCCTTCATGTACGTGGATCAGTCGTCCTATTCCCTTTCCGCCCCCATGCTTCACAGTAGGTATGGTGTTCTTTGGTTGCAACTCAGCATTCTCTCTCCTCCAAACACGAGTTGTGTTTCTACAAAACAGTTCTACTTTGGTTTCATCTGACCATATGTCATTCTCGAAATCCTCTTCTGGATCATCCAAATGCTCTCTAGCAAACCTCAGACAGGCCCGGACATGTACTGGCTTAAGCAGGGGGACACGTCTTGCACTGCAGGATCGGAGTCCCTGGCGGCGTAGTGTGTTACTGATGGTAGCCTTTGTTACGTTGCTCTCAGCTCACTGAAGGTCATTCACTAGGTCCCCCCATGTGGTTCTGGGATTTTTGCTCACCGTTCTTGTGATAATTTTGATATCTTACGTGGAGCCCCAGATCGAGGGAAATTATCAGTGGTCTTGTATGTCTTGTATGTCTTCCATTTTCTAATTATTTCTCCCACACTTGATTTCTTCCCACCAAGCTGCTTGCCTATTGCAGATTCAGTCTTCCCAGCCTGGTGCAGGCCTACAATTTTGTTTCTGGTGTCCTTCGACAGCTCTTTGGTCTTCATCATAGTGGAGTTTGGAGTGTGACTGTTTGAGGTTGTGGACAGGTGTCTTTTATACTGATAACAAGTTCAAACAGGTGCCATTAATACAGGTAATGAGTGGAGGACAGAGGAGCCTCTTAAAGATACAGGTGAGAGCCAGGAATCTTGCTTGTTTGTAGGTGACCAAATACTTATTTTCCACCATAATTTGCAAATAAATTCTTTCAAAAATCAGACAATGTGATTGTCTAGATTTGTTTCCACATTTTGTCTCTCATAGTTGATGACAATTCAGGCCTCTTTCATCTTTTTAAGTGGGAGAACTTGAACAATTGGTGGCTGACTAAATACTTTTTTGCCCCACTGTAAGTTCTGTTGATTACAGCTGTTACCAGAGGGTGTTGGGTGATGGATGCATTGGGCACAGTTAAATGGTGGAAGCCCAGGGTTTGGGGATATGTCACTAGAGGTTAGAAGAAGCAGAAGAGTGAGGGAGGTAATGTGGGAGTGTGATTTATATATAAGGACATGCCCCTGCATCCTGGAGGTTTTATCAGCATGTGGGTGTACATTTAGCAGGAGTCGGTGAGTGCAGTAATAGGGAGAGAACAAAAGGGAGGGTGATATACAGTATATAAGCTGTGGGGTGGAGAAGAGGGGTGAAGGAAAGAGTTTAAGGAGAAAGGACACAACTGCCAGAAGGAGTGGCAGAGAGCGAGTGTTACAGAGTGAAAGGAAAGCTGAATAAAGAGACAGGGTCACCTGCAGAATGTTTGGTGCTTTTCAGTGCAGATTGCTATGTATGTTCCCTTCATTAGATATTGAAAGTAAACAGCAGAGGAGATGCTGCAAAGCATGCAGGGGATCCAGGAAGTTGTGGAAAGAGATGACGAGCAGACAGGCAGCACTCACAACATGAACATTTTTTTTTCAAGTAAGCTTATGGTGGTGTGGAATGCAGCATGTGCCATGGCAATAATTCACATAGTCGGCTGCAATGTAAAACTTGTATTGATGTAACAAGTTTACAACAACACAGCAACAGTTCACAACTGTCAGGGCTGGTTTAGCCCTTCCTTCTCTGGGCTGGCCGCTCAGCTGTCAGCTAATTGCCAGCTCTCTTCTCTTTCCACAGTTACCAGCTGTTCCCGATGATGCTCATCTGACCTGCCTATTTAAAGCCTTCCAGCTCACTCTTTCATTTGCCTTCGCGTTGGTCACATCACTAGGAACCATCTCCTGCTGTTTGTTTCAAGACTGGCTTGCTGACATCCCTCCTGGCTTCTATCCTGCTTGCAGTTGCTCTCCCTGGATCCCTGACGTCTGGACTGGCTGATTACCAGATCTGGTTTATCAACTTTGGACTGGCTGACTACCCAATCTGGCTACTGGACTCTGGCTATACTTGACTACGCTTTTTCCTATTTACCTTTTTATTTTTATTAATAAACAAGTGTGATTTGATTGTACTTCTGTCGCTGTCTGTTTCATGGTTCCTGACAGTACGCGAAGGCCATGAATTCAAAAGATACAGTCAATACACTTGCTGGTAATATTTTTTCCAGATTGGATGAGCAAGATCACTGCATGGATCAGTTTGCCTTGGCGTTACAAACGCTCCTGAATCGCACGGCTCACCTGGAATCCCCCACGGTGGCTGCTCTGGTACAACCTGAGTCGCAGGCCGTCCCTGCTGCAGCGCCAGTCTATGTGCAGGCACCCGCCTCGAGTATTACTTCTATAAGAGGTATGTCTGGTTATGCTCCGATTCCCCAGCGATTTGGGTGTGATCCAGTTCAATGCAGAGGGTTTCTCAATCAGGTTGAGATATACTTTGAAATGCTGCCCCAGGCGTTTCCCACGGACAGAAGCAAAGTAGGTTTCATGATATCTTTGCTTTCTGAGAGAGCCTTGGCCTGGGCTAACCCTCTATGGGAGACGCAAAAACCTGTTGTCTTGAGTTACCCTCAGTTTGTGGCCTCCTTTAAAAGGGTTTTTGACGTTCCCGCATGCTCCGCTTCTGCTGCTAAGTGCCTCACGTCCATCAAACAGAGTACGAGAACTGTTGCCGACTACGCTATTGAATTCCGTACTCTGGCAGCTGAGGTTGCTTGGAACAATGAGGCCCTCGTGGCTGCTTTTTCTCATGGTCTCTCGGATTCCATCAAGGATGAGATAGCAGCCCGAGATATACCCACTGAGTTGGAGAGATTGATCTCGTTTGCCATCCTCATTGACTCCAGACTCAGAGAAAGACTTTCTCTTAAGGAGCACTTGTGGAAGCCTGTACGTTTGCCTCCGAGCTTTGCAGGCCCACCCATGCCTCCCTCACCTCCCATGCCTCCTGGTACCGAGTTGGTCAGTGAAGATGAACCCATGCACCTAGGCTTCACGCGTCTCTCTGCGGATGAGAGAGCCTTTAGGAGGAGGGAGAGATTGTGCCTTTATTGTGGCCAGGCAGGTCACTTTTTAAAGTCTTGTCCTACCCGTCCAGGGAACGCCCGAACCTTGATGTCCTGTCATGGACAGACTGTAGGTGGCATTGTTTCGTCCCCAGTTATCCAGAAGGATAAGCCCCTGGTTTTGGTAACCCTCTCTTGGGCTGAGTTGTCCATCGAGATACAGGCACTAATTGACTCTGGGGCTGCAGGCCTGTTCATTGATGCTGCTTTTGTTTCACAGCACTCGATTCCGCTGCAGCTGCGTGACACTCCACTTGCCATTGAGGCTCTTGATGGGAGACCCAGATTTCCATTGGTTATTGGTTATCCTTGGTTACAGAGGCACAACCCCTCTTTTGATTGGCTCCGTGCTGAGGTTCTCTCCTGGTCACCACAATGCAGTGAGACATGCTTCCCGAAGGTATCCAAGGTCCTGTGCACCGCTTCACTCCCCTCCCTGCCAGAGGAGTACCGTGATTTTGGCGATGTCTTTGATAAAAGTCAAGCCAGTAGTTGGCCTCCACACCGGCCTTATGATTGCACAATTGACCTTCAACCTGGTGCCATACCTCCTCATGGCCAGGTTTACCCTTTGTCGATCTTGGAGGATAAGGCCGTGGAGGAGTATGTTGCTGACGCACTTTCTCATGGTTTCATCCGCAAGTCCTCGTCTCCTGCTGGTGCTGATTTCTTCTTTGGAAAAAAGAAGAACGGTGAACTGAGACCTTGTATAGATTATAGGGGTCTCAATCGTGTCACGATTAAGAATGCCTACCCGATTCCATTGATTACAGAATTATTTGACCGCCTCAAGGGAGCAATGGTTTTCACAAAGCTTGACCTGAGAGGGGCATACAATCTTGTGCGCATTAAGGAGAGCGATGAGTGGAAAATTGCGTTTAATACCAGAACAGGCCATTATGAATACCTGGTAATGCCTTTTGGCCTTTGTAACGCCCAGGATTTTTTTGACGATGTCCTCTGAGATTTGTGTGTGGTGGTTTATCTCAATGATATCCTCATATTTTCCAAGTCCCTGGAGAGCCACCACACAGATGTCTGTCGTGTACTTCAGAAACTAAGGGAGAACAATCTCTATTGTAAACTGGAGAAGTGTGAGTTCCATCGTGAACAGGTTACATTCCTGGGCTATGTCATTTTCACTGCTGGTTTTTCAATGGACCCAGAGAAACTGTCGGCAGTCCTACAGTGGCCTCGACCCATGGGTTTACGTCCTCTGCAGCGTTTCCTGGGCCTTGCCAACTACTATCGGAAGTTTATTCATAACTTCTCGTCTCTGGTCAAGCCTTTGACTGATATGACCAGAAAGGACGGTAACCCACAGAGTTGGTCTCCGGAGTCCATTAAGGCGTTTGAGACTCTCAAGTCTGCCTTTGTTTCTGCTCCTGTGTTGGCACATCCTGATCCTACGTTGCCTTTTATCCTTGAAGTTGATGCTTTTGAGACTGGATTTGGCGCCCTTCTGTCTCAACGTCCTAACTCTGAGAGCACTATGCATCCGTGTGGCTACTTTTCCAAGAAATTGTCACCTGCTGAGTGCAATAATGAGATTTGTGACAGAGAGCTATTGGCGATCATTTTAGCCCTGAAAGAATGGAGACATCTCCTTGAAGGTACCACTGTGCCCGTTCTTATTCTTACTGACCATATGAATCTTACATTCTTGTCTGAGGCTCTCTCCCAGAAGGGCGTGATGGGCTCTTTTCTTGTCGAGCTTTAATTACATTGTCTCATTCTTACCCGGTACTAAGAATGTAAGGGCTGATGCCTTGTCACAACAATTTTCCTCCACTTCCAAGTCTGAGTCGGTTCCGGTTCCTATGATTCCTCCTGATCCTATCTTGGCTACGGTTCGCACCAGTCTTACTTCTCCTTTGGGTGACAAAATTCTTGCTGCTCAGGTCCATGCTCCTCCTGATAAACATTGTGACCGCTGCTTTGTCCCAGAGAGTCTCCGTACTGCAGTGCTCCAGACTTACCATTCTCCCAAGGCAGCTGGCCATCCTGGGAAGAATCAACTCATTTGGGCCATCTCCCAACAATTCTGGTGGCCTAGTCTATGGGCTGCTGTTACTGCCTTCGTAGCTGCCTGTCCCGTGTGTACTCAGAGTAAGACTCCACAACACCTACAACCCATACCCAATGGAGAGAGGCCCTTGACTCACCTGTCTATGGATTTCATTGTGGAATTGCCCAACTCCCAAGGCAACACTGTTATCCTTATGGTGGTTGACCGGTTCTCAAAGATGTGTCATTGTATTCAACTTAAGAAGTTGCCCACCTCTAAGGAACTGGCATCCATTTTTGCTCGGGAGATCTTTCGCTTACATGGGCTACCCAAGATGATTGTCTCAGATAGGGGCAGTCAGTTTGTCTCCCAGTTCTGGCGAGCCTTTTGTGCACAGTTGGGAATTCAGCTTGCGTTCTCTTCTGCGTATCATCCACAGTCTAATGGGGCCGCAGAACGAGCCAATCAGTCCTTGGAGCAATTCCTACGTTGCTATTTTTCTGACCATCATAACAACTGGTCTGACCTATTACCTTGGGCAGAATTTGCTCACAACAGTGCCTTGAATTCTGCCTCCCCATTTATGGCGAATTATGGTTTCCAACCTTCCATGTTGCCTGACTCGTTTGTTCCGCAGAGTATTCCTGCGTTAGAGGAGCATCTCCGTGGTCTTCGTTCCACTTGGGTACACGTCCAGGAGGCTTTGCGTCATGCTAATGATAGGTACAGACTCCATGCTGACCGCAGACGCCTGCCTGCGCCTTCCTACCAGGTTGGGGACAGGGTCTGGCTGTCATCTCACAACCTCCGGCTTCGTGTTCCCTCACTGAAGTTTGCACCTCAGTAAACTGGGCCTTTCCATATCCTTCGCAGGATTAACCCAGTAGCTTACGCGTTGGACCTTCCTCCTAGTATGCGCATCTCAAATGTGTTTCATGTCTCCTTATTGAAACCGTTGGTCTGTAACCGATTTACCACCTCGGTGCCATGTCCTCACCCTATTCAGGTTGAGAACCATGAGGAGTATGAGGTACAATCCATTGTTGACTCCCGTAGGTTCCGTGGGCGCATACAGTACCTGGTGCATTGGAAGGGGTACGGTCCGGAGGAACGCTCCTGGGTTTCATCCTCTGACATACATGCCCCTGTCCTCCTCCGTGAGTTCCATAGACGGTTTCCCCTCAACCCCAGTGGCCCTCCGAGGGAGAGGGGTCATGGGGGGAGTACTGTCAGGGCTGGCTTAGCCCTTCCTTCTCTGGGCTGGCCGCTCAGCTGTCAGCTAATTGCCAGCTCTCTTCTCTTTCCACAGTTACCAGCTGTTCCCAATGATGCTCGTCTGACCTGCCTATTTAAAGCCTTCCAGCTCACTCTTTCATTTGCCTTTGCGTTGGACACATCACTAGGAACCATCTCCTGCTGTTTGTTTCAAGACTGGCTTGCTGACATCCCTCCTGGCTTCTATCCTGCTTGCAGTTGCTCTCCCTGGATCCCTGACGTCTGGACTGGCTGATTACCCGATCTGGTTTATGAACTTTGGACTGGCTGACTATCCGATCTGGCTACTGGACTCTGGCTATGCTTGACTAAGCTTTTTCCTATTTACCTTTTTATTTTTATTAATAAACAAGTGTGATTTGATTGTACTTCTGTCGCTGTCTGTTTCATGGTTCCTGACAACAACAAGCTCAGTGGGAAGGCTACCCAGCTGGGTGCACTCACAGTTTCCAACAACGTGAAGAAGCAGTTTGCAAATGGACTGGCAGCGTTTGTAAGGAGGGAGCAGAATGTGGCCTGGCCGTCTAGTGCCCAATCGAGAAGTTGTGCAGAGGAGATGCAACCCTACAATTACCCTCCTCATCAGGAACCTTTCCCTAGTGCTGGTACTGTCCCTCACAGTCAGTGTACCTGTCCAACTCTATAAACTTGCCAAAAGCATGCCAAACCTGGGAGTCAGGGCCTTAAAAAAGCTCTGTCTTACCCAAGATGGTCACCAGAGTCTCCTCATCCATTCATGCCATCCATTGTGTACTATTGTGATGATCTCTGTGATTGGTCACAGTAATCACATGGTACAGACAGGGCCAATCACATCCAATCTGCACCATGTGATTAGCTGTGGCCAATCACACCTAACTACAATAGTAAACACTAAATTAATCAATTTCATTCAGTACAAATGGTTAATTATAACAGTGAAATTCACTGGTATAAGCAACCATAATGTTAAAAAAAAAATCCTGATCACTTCCCCAGAGTAGTACAGTAACATGGTATTGTTCTGGTCACAGGGTGTTAAAAAAAAACGTTTAAAAAAATGTAATAAACATACTGTACTGTCACGTCAGTGTCCGGATCCCCAACAAACTAGTTATATGATGACTCTGTACTGCACTGATGACAGTATGTAAAAAAAAAAAATTTGGAAAAATCTTTTTCATTTTCCAAAAAAGCGTGACAAAAAATTACAACTTAAAAAAAGTCGACATGCCTCTTACTAAATACCTTGGACTGTCTACTTTCCAAATAGGGCTAATTTGGGGGATATGGTCCTGGCGTTTTCGGGCCTCAAGAAATAAGACTGTCAGTACATCAGGATTAATTTTCAGATATACCATATATCAGGGCTCGACAAACCTCAGGCGCCAGGTCGCCAATGCGACCAGAAATCGCGACCTGGCACCTAAGCTGCCACCAGCCGACTCACTATCGATGCCCCATACATGCAGCAGCATTAACACTGACTGCCGTCCTCCTCCCTCCTTCACTCTCTGCAGCACCGCGCTGTGTGTGAAACTGACACGCAATGGAGAGAGGAGGATCTGTCAGCCTGATGTCGGGGTGGGCGGGACCCGGCCGGGGTGGGGGCGGGACCCAGCAAGCTATCAAACACCAGCCAATGGGATCTGGGCGGGCCGCTACGTGTATGTGGCCCGCCCCTTTTCTTAAGCAGCCCAATCGTTGGCTGGTGTTTGATAGCTGCTGAGTCCCGCCCACCCCGGCCGGGTCCCGCCCACCCCGGCCAAGTCCCGCCCACCCCGACATCAGGCTGAAATCTGACATATCCACCTCTCTGTTACTTGTCAGTTTCACACCCCGGCAGGGTCCCGCCAGCTCCTCTGTTAAATTTCAGTAACAGAGTGCTCCGTGTGAAACCTGCCAGTGCCAATCAGTGCCACCTGCCACCAATCAGTGCCAACCAGTGCCACCTCCAATCAATACCACCTGCAACCAACCAGTGCCACCTGCCAGTGCCAACCAGTGCCAGCGCCAACCAGTGCCACCTGCCAGCGCCAACCAGTGCCACCTGCCAGCGCCAACCAGTGCCACCGCCAATCAATACCACCTGCCACCACCAACCAGTGCCACCTGCCACCAACCAGTGCCACCGCCAATCAGTGCCACCTGCCACCACCAATCAGTGCCACCTGCCACCGCCAATCAGTGGCACCTGCCAGTGCCACCACCAATCAGTGCCACCTGCCAGCGGCAACCAGTGCCATCTGCCACCGCCAATCAGTGCCACCTGCCACCACAAATCAGTGCCACCTGCTAGTGCCAACCAGTGCTACCGCCAATCAATACCACCTGCAACCACCACCCAGTGCCACCTGCCACCACCCAGTGCCAATCAGTGCCACCTACCAGTGCCACCTGTCACCGCCAGTCAGTGCCACCTGTCACCGCCAATCAGTGCCACCGCCAACCAGTGCCACCTACCAGTGCCACCTGCCACCATCTACCAATGCCACCACCAACCAGTGCCACCTGCCACCGCCAATCAGTGCCACCGCCAATCAGTGCCATCTGCCAACACCAACCAGTGCCATCGCCAACCAGGGCCACCTGCCATCACCAACCAGGGCCACCTGCCATCACCAACCAGGGCCACCTGCCATCACCAACTAGGGCCACCTACCAGTGCCAATAGTGCCACTTGCCAGTTTCAAACCAGTGTCACCTGCCAGTTCCAAACCAGTGTCACCTGCCAGTTCCAAACCAGTGTCACCTGCCAATGCCAACTAGTGTCACCTGTCGGTGCCATCTGGCAGTTCCACGTGCCTTCCAGTGGCAACCAGTGCCACCTGCCAGTGCCAGCCAGTTCCATCTGTTGCCAGCCTTACTCTTTCTGGTCAGCCCATACCCCTGATGTAACAGCGTTTCAATGGAGTTATTGACTGGGTGCTCCATTGTGAGTTAGGGATAGGGGGTGAAAATGAGTGGCCTTACCCCGGGAGCTGAAAAAAAAACTGGCTCCTAACTTTTTTAACTGGCTCCTAAATTCAAAGCAAATTTGTCAACCCCTGCCATATATACCATAGTATATTTGTGGAATCTATTACTTTCCTACGGACTAAATAATAAACACTGATTTGGGTTATTTTCATCAAAGAAATGTAGCAGACTACAGTTTGTATAGATTATTTGAAAAATTGGAACGGAAACCAAGAAAAATGCATTTTTTTCAAAATTTAGGTCTAGCAAAAAATAAAAAACCCAGTGGTGATTAAATACCACCAAAAGGAAGCTCTATATGTGTAACAATATACACATTTCATATGGGTACAGTGTTGCATGTTGAAATGTCATTCAAAGTGTGACCAACTTCAAAAGCTGAAAAATTACTTTTATTATAGTTGAAAAAAAATTAAATAAAATAATGCAAGTTTTTAAAAATCAAAAGCTAGCCATACCCCTTGGGTAAAGTGTATGTAAACTCTAACAAATAACTTCCCTTGTTTGGTCTGTTAACTATACCATTAAAAAGTGTTTTCTTATATATGTTCGACTGCTTGTACTGCAGTCTTGTCCATTATTATGGGGACCCTCTAACAACACTGCTGCATGAATCCTTCATATACTTGGCCATAAGAAATGTCCTAAAAAGTTAGGTTATAAACCCTTACATATACCTTACATATACCCAGTGAAGTGACTGACATCAGGTGATACACAGAGAAGAAACAAATCCTCCTATATAAGTTACACCTGTTTATTTGCGGTCTTCTCTTCTCTACAGTCCATAATTTATAAAGCTTGTCTGAGCTGTCAGAAAAAAAGGGGTCAAAGAGCTGAAATCACTGAATCTCTGCAGAGCTCAGTGAGGAGAGCTCTAAAAGCTGATTGGAGGGAAGGGACACCCCCTTCACACAGCGCACAGTGACAGAGCTGAGGCTGTCAATCAGCTGGAGATCCTTCCCCTGTCACATTTTTCTCTTGGTGTCAGAAATACTTGTCAGAGATGATTCATTCTGAAGAAGAAGGAAGAAAGATGAAGAAGAAGGTGGCGACAGCAACAAAACCGGGCCAACACAGGTTAAAGAGCTGGAAGAAGAAAGCGGATGCCCGGCAGAAGAACATAAAAGCGGGACAAGATCCCCGAAGTCAGAAGAAGACCCCCGAAGTCGGAAGAAGACCCCCGGATGGTGGCGGCGACGAAGGAGAAATCCGGGCTCGTCCGTTAGTAAAAGAGCTAGTAAAAGAGCAGAAGATAGTGGAGGAGCCCGGCGAGAAGACCCCATGAAGACGGAAGAAGACCCCCAGAGCTGTCTAATAAAGTACTTTAAAAATCTGTGTTGTGTTTTTTATGTACACTTTTTTCCACCAGGTGAATGGGTAGGGGTGCATTGTACCCATACTCATTCACATAGGGTAGGGCGCCAGAAACTGGGGGCCCCCTTATTAAAGGGCGCTCCCGGATTCTGATAAGCCGCCCACCCGCAGACCCCAACAACCAATGGCCAGGGTTGTCGGGAACATGCCCTTGTCCTCATCAACATGGGGACAAAGTGCTTTGGGGTGGGGGGCGTGCAGCCTGGTATGGTTCAGGGATGACGCTCGCTCGTTCCCATCCCCTTTCCTGACCGTCTGGGCTGTGTGCTTGGATAAAGGTCTGGTATGGACTTTGGGGGGATCCCCATGCCGTTTTTTTCGGCGTAGGGATTCCCCTTTAAATCCATACCAGGTGACGGGGCTAGGGAGGTTTCAATCTCGCCGATGGAGGCGGCGACATTGACTTCCTTCGCTAGTCCCGTCGTACCTGAAGTCACGTTCAAAATGAACTGACTTTTCTCCGTGTGTAGGCAAATCCGTTCATTTTAAAAGTCTGGCGGACCTAGTCCTCCGAAAAGGCCGATCGTGTATGGCTGTGTGTGGGCAAGTCCGCTCGTTCAAATAGTCTGATCATGTGTACACGGCATTAGTGCTCTTAATTCAGACATGCTTTGTTCATATTTCATTGTGACGGAACTGTCCCACACTCCACTTGAGTGCTTCTGTCAGTATACCGCTTCCTCCAGTCTAAACACAGATAGATATTATAGCCACATATTTCAACCAAGAACTGGAAGGGACTAGCTCAGCTGTAAATCTGGAACTCTTTATTGAACAAGAATACAGGCTTTTTATACACTTGAGAAGTAGGACAGTCACCACATGAACAATGACCCAAATATTTACCCAAAATATCACACAATGGTTTAGATAATGAGGTACAGCTGACTCATGGCTAATTCCATCATAGAAGATCCACCAAGAGTTAGTCAAATTAGCCAACATATACTAAAAAACATTAAGTTGATTAAACAACTAGCCACCTGGGTGACTCACCCAGACTATTCAGCAACAAGCCCCTCCACTCTGGGTACAAACTACAATACTCATTATAACAAATATAATCACATGCCCACAGTAGTTTGCTAGCAGACAATATGTGTCAAAGAAAGTAAATATGTAAAGATCTTTACAAAGTAAGTTTGCAAACTTCAGAATCTTTGAGATAAATAGGGGCAGATGAGAAATATTTTTTTTTTTTTTAATTAGTTTTTATTGAATTTTTATCAAACAAAGAAAGACAAGAAGTGTACACATTACACTGCATGTACAATAGCAATACATAAATTAGGAAGAGATGTATATGTCTAGCATAGTAAGTTTACATACATACATGTAGTTCCTATCACTGTATGGAAAACATAATCCATCGCACAGGAAACGAAAAGAAAAAGGGAAAGGGAAACATAAAAGCAGAATAAGGGTGACTATTGGAGAAATAAAAGCAGGGGAAATACAGAGAACTCGGTCCAATGGAAATACAGACAAGGAGGCTAGCAATGCAGTGCAATACCTTAAATATTTCTTTTAACGAGAAGTAGCAAGAATATATTCGTAATCAGGAGCAAGAAAAGACATCCGGACATCAATGATTCAATTCAAACCAGTCAACCCATATTTTCCATTTACTATCAAGTTTCTTTCGAGTTCCATTTCTACCGGCTATCAACGACTCGAAGACGTGGTTCTGCCTAGTTAAATCTAGCACATCAGAGAGATTGGGAGCCTTATTGGACTTCCAGTTTCTGGCAATCAATCTAGCAGCTAATAGGACGTGTATGATAACCGTGCGGCAGCTATGGGGAAAACGCTGAATGCCCAGGTTTAAAACTGCAAGTTCTGGGTTTAGTGGAGTTAATATCCCTGTGATGCGTGAGATGCAATGGAACACAGTATTCCAGAAACTGGTAAGGTGTTTACAAAACCAAAACATATGTGAGATGGTGCCCACTTCGCCAAATCCCCTCCAACACAGAGGGGAGTTGGACGATGAAAATTTTGCCATAAGAAATGGTGTCCAGTACCATCTCAAGGCTATTTTATGTGAAAGTTCCCAATGATTCACGCACTTGGTCGCTTTATGGACAGATTGAAATGCGACCTGCCAGTCTTGCGGGCCAAAATGTTTATTAAAGTCCGATGCCCACTTAGCGAAAGGGCCAAAGTTAGTGAATGTAAGTTTGTGTTGAAACTCATAGTAAAAAAGGGAAATCCCCTTAGGGGAGGGCGGAGACTTGGTATAGAATTGCCAAATTTTATTTGGAATAGGAACGTAAGGGGAGCGTAACGTTTTGAGAAGGTGTGCTATTTGTAAATAGCGGTAGTATTCCGTAGGAGGTAAATCAAATTCTACTCTAAGTGTATCAAATGGTTTAGGTGAATCGCCTTGATATAGATTCTCAATGAGGGAGATACCCTGGGCTTTCCACCTCGAGAAATCTGTATGTGGGATCATGTGAGCTAAAATTTCTACAGGTACAGGAATATTAGTAACTGAGGATGACGTGTCATCTAGGCTGCATATATCCCTCCAAGCCATCAAAGAGGCCTGAAGAGTCGGAGGAAGGCCGCGTAAGGAGATGGGTCTCCATGCGTCCAGAACTAAAAGCAGACGCAAATCCTTTGTTGGACTGAGAGTTTGTTCTATTCCACACCAGAGAATATCCGGCGAGGGAGAGAACCAATATTTAAGTGAAGTGAGTATGGCTGCTCTGTAGTAGTCTTTTAAATCTATCATACCCATTCCCCCTACCGACCTATGTTTAATTAAAAGAGTTCGGGGGGATCTAGGTCGTTTACCCCCCCAGATGTATTGTCGGAAAATACGGTTAAGTGTTTTTAAATGGCTATTTTTAAGAGGTATGGGCAACGTACGGAACACGTATAGTATCTGAGGTAGTAAGAGCATCTTGAAAGACGCTAGTCTACCTGACCAGGAAAGTTCTGTTTTTGCGAGCCTGTTCGCCTCTTTTTCTATCTTGGCAATAAGTGGAATATAATTGGCATCAGCCAATTTTGATGAGTCAGACGTTATCTGTAAGCCTAGATAAGTAATACTTGTGTCAGCCCATGAGTAGGGGAAATTGTTTTTTAAACTAAGTTGTAGTGGAGGTGGGAGATTAAGGCCTAGGATGAGGGATTTCGTAAAATTGACTTTATAATATGATACACAACTAAAATCATTGAAAATGGAGTGAGCACTGGGCAAAGAAGTAGATGGGGAGGAGAGGAATAGGATGACGTCGTCAGCAAAGAGGCTTATAGTATGGGACTTATCAGAGAACTTGAATCCTGATATATCAGGGTGGGTTCTAATTTTTTCGGCAAGGGGCTCTATCAGCAAGTTAAAAATGGAGGGGGACAGGGGACAGCCCTGCCTAGTGCCATTTGAAATGGAAAATGGGGAAGATAACATGTTGGAGGTATATACCTGGGCACAGGGGGAAGAATACAAAGCTAAAATTGCCGACAGTATGGGACCTGAAAACCCAAACCTACTCAGAGTCTGAGTCATATATCCCCAGTGGACCCTGTCGAACGCCTTCTCTTCATCCAAAGATATCAGCAGAGAAGGCGTCCGACAGGATCCAGCATGGTAAACCACATCCACCACCCTCCTAGTGGCATCTGATGCCTGTCGACCCTTTGTGAAACCAGTTTGCTCCGGTCCAATCAGGGATGGCAAAATAGGAAGGAGCCTATGAGACAGGATTTTGGCGTATAACTTCACGTCAGTGTTTAATAATGATATCGGCCTGAAGTTAGCCGGGGTAGTAGGCTCCTTCCCAGGTTTCGGAATAGTAACAATAAATGCGTTAAGCATTTCAGGGGGGAATGAGGCAGAGGACACAGCAGCTGAGAAGACCGCTTCTAGAGCTGGGGACAGAATTTCCGAGAAGTTCTTGTAATAACAGTTCGGGAGTCCATCAGGTCCCGGGGACTTTCCATGAGGAAGAGTTTTTATAGCCCGTCGGATCTCAGGCTCCGTGATCGGCGAATTAAGGGAGTCCAACTGCTCCTGTGATAGAGTAGGAAGGGAAAGGTCAGCAAATAATTTTTGAATGTCAGCCATAGTAGGTTGTGGTGTGGCTGAATCATTCCTAAGGTTATATAAGGAAGAGTAGTATTCCACGAAGGAATTTGCTATGTCTAGAGGATTGTATACTTTACCATTATCAGAATTGCGGATTAAAAATAGGATAGTGGTTTTGATTTTACTGTTTTTCAATCTCCGAGCCAATAATTTACCGGCTCGGTTACCAGATGCATAATGAGATACTTTCAGGGAGTGGACATGTTTGTCATATTGTTCCAGTAGGAGGAGCCTGGGATCCGAACGTAATTTGGATAGACGTTGCATTACAGTGGTATTGGGATTGCTTGAGGTTTTGTTTTGGGTTTCTAATTGTTTAATTTCAGAGAGAATGGAATCTAGTTTTTGTGTCCTCTGCCTCCTCACCCGCGAGCTGAGCTGAATAAGGATACCTCTAATGAAAGCCTTATGGGCACACCATACAGTAAACGGGCTAGTTACAGATGTAGTATTAAAAGAAAAATATTCTTTCAGTTGTTTAGAAATAAAAGCAACTTGCTGCGGTTGTTGAAGGATATGAGGATTGGCACGCCAGACACTAACAGGTGTCCGACCGCACCCCCCGTCCACCGTAATGGACACGGGGGCGTGATCCGACCAAGTAATGTCGTGGATAGTTGAAGATGAAATTTTTTGAAGCAAAAGTTTGTCAGTTAGAAATAAGTCAATACGGGAGTACGAGTTGTGCCTGGAAGAATGGAAGGAGTAATCCCGTTCAGTGGAGTGTTGGCATCTCCAGACATCATATAAGGCTTCGGCATATAGCAAAGGTTGCAGGGTAGGTAGATACTTTAGAGGTTGTGTCCACTTCAAAGTTAGGCGTGATATTAAAGTCTCCCCAGACTAACAGTTTGCCTCGTTTCAGTGAGTCTACTTTATGTAAAAGCTTTTTCAAAAAGCGTATCTGATGAGTATTGGGTGCGTATAGATTAACCAAGGTGACAAGTTTGTTGTCGAAGTTGCCAACTAATATAATGTACCGTCCCTCAGGGTCAATAAGGGAATCCTGGAGAGTGAAAGCGAGTGAGGCCGCGTACACACGGGCGGACTGTTCGCCCAACTTTGTTTGTTAAACAGTTTCGGCAAACAGTCCGCTCAAAATTAGCATGGACGGACATGGCCACACACGGCACTTTTTGAGCGGACTGTTTCAGCGAACTGTTTGACAAACAGTTCGCTCAACTTTTGAAATGAACGGACTCGCCCACGTAAGGCGGAGGCAAATCCGCCCATTTCGAGCGCGTGTACAGGTAGGCGGGGCCCGCGAAGGAGACGTCGCGGGCTCCGCCGCCTGGAATGGACTTAAAGGGGAACCCCAACGCCGAAAAAAATCGGCGTGGGGGTCCCCCCAAAGTCCACAACAGACCCTTGTCCGAGCACGCTACCCGGCCGGCCAGGAAAGGGGGGCGAGCGAGCGCGCCCCCCCTCCTGAGCCGTACCAGGCCGCGTGCCCTCAACATGGGGGGGTGCCTTGGGGAAGGGGGGGCCACGCGGCCCCCCCACCCCAAAGCACCTTGTCCCCATGTTGATGAGGACAAGGGCCTCTTCCCGACAACCCTGGCCGTTGGTTGTCGGGGTCTGCGGGCGGGGGGCTTATCGGAATCCGGGAGCCCCCTTTAAGAAGGGGGCCCCCGGATACCGGCCCCCCACCCTATGTCAATGAGTATGGGGTACAATGTACCCCTACCCATTCACCTGTGAAATAAAGTACAAAAAAAAACACAACACAGAGAAAAAATATTTTATTGCACAGCTCCGGGGGTCTTCCGTCTTCGGGGGTCTTCTCGCCGGACTCCTCCGCTATCTTCGTGTAGCTCTTTTACTAGCGGAGGAGCCCGGCTTTCTTCCTCCCCGCCGCCGGCCTCTTCTCCCGACTTCGGGGGTCTTGTCCCCCTCTTCGGTTCTTCTGCCGGGCCACCGCACCTTCTTCTAGCTCTTTTGCAGGCGGTGGCCCGGTCTTCTGTCGCCGCTGCCTTCCGTTCTTCTGTCGCCGCCTTCGGTTCTTCTGCCGGGCCACCGCGCCTTCTTGTAGCTCTTTTACAGGCGGTGGCCCGGTCTTCTGTCACCGCTGTCGCTGTCGCCGCCTTCCGTTCTTCTTCTTCTTCTTGTTCTTCTTCTTCTTCCCCAGGAGATGTTGACACGTCGCTCTCTCCGGCCGGAATGCCAGAGCCGCGCTGTGCGGTCACTTATATAGTGACAATGGGGCGGTGTCACATGGTATATGTCACATGGGTTGGTCACATGGTGACCCCGCCCCCTTACGATGTCATAGTCCCCATGTGACATCAACCCATGTGACCAACCCATGTGACATATACCATGTGACACCGCCCCATTGTCACTATATAAGTGACCGCACAGCGCGGCTCTGGCATTCCGGCCGGAGAGAGCGACGTGTCAACATCTCCTGGGGAAGAAGAAGAAGAACAAGAAGAAGAAGAAGAACGGAAGGCGGCGACAGCGACAGCGGCGACAGAAGACCGGGCCACCGCCTGTAAAAGAGCTACAAGAAGGCGCGGTGGCCCGGCAGAAGAACCGAAGGCGGCGACAGAAGAACGGAAGGCAGCGGCGACAGAAGACCGGGCCACCGCCTGCAAAAGAGCTAGAAGAAGGTGCGGTGGCCCGGCAGAAGAACCGAAGAGGGGGACAAGACCCCCGAAGTCGGGAGAAGAGGCCGGCGGCGGGGAGGAAGAAAGCCGGGCTCCTCCGCTAGTAAAAGAGCTACACGAAGATAGCGGAGGAGTCCGGCGAGAAGACCCCCGAAGACGGAAGACCCCCGGAGCTGTGCAATAAAATATTTTTTCTCTGTGTTGTGTTTTTTTTGTACTTTATTTCACAGGTGAATGGGTAGGGGTACATTGTACCCCATACTCATTCACATAGGGTGGGGGGCCGGTATCCGGGGGCCCCCTTCTTAAAGGGGGCTCCCGGATTCCGATAAGCCCCCCGCCCGCAGACCCCGACAACCAACGGCCAGGGTTGTCGGGAAGAGGCCCTTGTCCTCATCAACATGGGGACAAGGTGCTTTGGGGTGGGGGGGCCGCGCGGCCCCCCCTTCCCCAAGGCACCCCCCCATGTTGAGGGCACGCGGCCTGGTACGGCTCAGGAGGGGGGGCGCGCTCGCTCGCCCCCCTTTCCTGGCCGGCCGGGTAGCGTGCTCGGACAAGGGTCTGTTGTGGACTTTGGGGGAACCCCCACGCCGATTTTTTTCGGCGTTGGGGTTCCCCTTTAAGCCCATTCCAGGCGGCGGAGCCCGCGACGTCTCCGTCGCGGGCCCCGCCTACCTTCACACGCGCTCGAAATGAGCAGACTTTCCTCCGAGCGGGAACAGTTTGCTCATTTCGAAAGTAGCCTACACACGGGCGGACTGTTCGCTCAAACACAGTTTCAGCGGACAGTTTTTCGGAATTTCCGAAAGACTTTGTCCGTCAAACTGTCCGCTGAAACTGTCCGCTGAAAGCCCACACACGAGCGGACTGTCCGCCCAAACACTGTTCAGCGGACAAGGTTGGGCGAACAGTCCGCCCGTGTGTACGCGGCCTGAGTCTTTTATAGCAATTAGAACTCCCCTTTTCTTAGCAGGGGCAGAGGCCTTGAAAATATGTGGGAATCTGGTATGTTTAAAAAAAGGTTCACTGGAAGACGACCAATGTGTTTCCTGTACGCACAGGACTTCCGATCCCAGCTTTAGGGCCTCCCTCCTTAGTGAGGCACGCTTGGTGGGGTGATTTAAACCCTGAACATTAAAAGAGGTTACCTTGAATTATAAATTGTAAATGTGAAGAACTGCGATAGAAAGTACCTTAGTGACTAAGTTAGTCTCTCGGAAGTCCGGTGGAGAGGGCCATTGGTGAGGATGTCGAAGAAGTCGTCTCCTTGTGCGATCCAGCATGTCCATGTCCAAGTTTTGAAGAGAAGGAAAAAAGGGATAAACATATAAAAAAAAGACAGTAGTCAAGTAAAGATCGAACATCAACTTGTGAAGAGGTAAAAAGTTAGATTCCTTCGGGAATCCGGTGGCAGAGAAACTGCACATAATACAAACTGGGGAGAAATACGGGCGGAGAGCTCCAGAGCGCCAGGGATCTTGTTGGTCTAGTTACCATCCGGCCGGAGTGTTCACTTGTCAGACCTCTTGCTATGTCTCTTGCGGGACACAATTTGCCATTCATCACTTATGGTCGGCGGTGAAGTATTGGCTCGGTCGTCAGAGACCTGGGATGGTAAAATATCCCATGAACGAAGCATGGTTAAGCCTTCATCTAGGTCAGAGATTATGAATGTCTTACCGTCCCGAGTGACAATAAGTTTGGTCGGGTACCCCCACCTGTACATGACATTATGGTTCCTCAATGCTTTGGTAATTGATAAGAGGGACCTACGCTTTTGCATAGTGTATTGTGAGAGGTCCGCGTACAGTTGTAGATTTGAGTATTGTTCCGGAGGATTAGAATTCTTACGGTAGGCAGCCATAAGGTGTTCTTTCACATGGTAAAAGTGCACCCTCATCAACACGTCTCGGGGTATGTTGTCTGAGAGTTGTGACGGCTTAGGGAGGCGGTGTATTCGGTCTATGACCAATTCAGTGGATGGGAGTGAGGGTAGGAATGCCGCTACTAGATCTTTGGCGTATTGATGCAGATGTGCAGGGAGCACGGTCTCAGGCACCCCACGCAGTTTAATATTGTTACGGCAGGACCTATCCTCGAGGTCCGCCAGCTTAGCCTTAAGCCAGGCCACTTCATCCGCCTGATCGTTATGGGAGTCTACTAGTGTGTTGTATGATATAGCATATTCCCCCATTTTCTTCTCAACATGATCAACTCTACATCCCAATTCAGTCACTTCCGATTTAAAATTCCTCATGCACTCCATCATATCTGAATGTAGTGAGCCCCGCAGGGAAACTAGCATGTCTTTTAGGGTAGTATCAGATATAGGCTGATTCGTTGTAGGGAAAGAGTTGATGGTGTCAGCTAACTCTCTAGTGTCATCCAGAGATCCCATCTGCGTACTAACCTCTTCTCCCGGTTGATCTGCCGTCAGGCGAGGTCTTGATTTAACCGGACTGCAGGACAGTGGCGTCGAGACAGCCGGAGAGCGCCGCTGTGATTCCCTGTCCGATCCCGGACTCGGCGTCGCTGATAAGGATGGAGAGAGGGGTCCGGCCGATGGGGAAGAGGAGCCGCCTCCAGCGCCATCTTGGGCCTCGCGGCCTTTAGGAGTGAAGAAGTCCCGGAGTTTTTTCGGCTGGGAGGAATTGCTCCGTTTGCGGGTCATCTCCGGTGGGTGAGTATGTGCTCAGGAGCGATCTAGTGTAGTTGGAGTGGAAATTCGCTGCCTCCGTCTGCTTTAGATCCCGTCGCTGGTTCACCGTTCATGTCAGAAATTTTCCTCTGTTCGGGAGCTCTGGTGCGAACCGAACAGGGAGGTGTTAGGTTCATCTTTATATACATGTAATCCATCCAGGCACATCACAGGACAATGCAGAGACACCACTCACAGAACACACTCCCCTAGCTTGCACAGCGTAATGACGTCATCAAGTGTGGGCTCTATCTTAAGGGAGCAGTTCCCTCCCCCTCAAGCAAAAAACATTTTTGGACAAAAATCTCCACCAACCCTCAAGCGAAAATTACCCCTAATAAAAATCCTCCCATGAAAATATATATTACTCCTCCAATCAAAATCATCTTTGCCCCAAGAGCAGTACTGTGTCTGACGTCTATGTTGGCTCATTACTGTTATGCAGCTAAAATACATCATCCATGGCTCTGCAGAGACTCTCATATTCCACTAAAATGTGAGACATATCTGACCAAATACACAGAGCAAGAGACATTAGGCACATTGTCCCAATGCCTGAGCCGAGGCCTTGCATTGTGACTGTAACACTCATACAGCCATAGTTGACAAATCATGTGCTAAAATTGTGCAGTTACTGGAGCTTATACTGTATGTTGCTGTTCAGATAGCTAGGTTCATACTCTGTACTAGTATATGACTGTGTGAGCCTAACCCAGCCTTCTGAAGCCTTGCTAAAAACAATGTTTATATTGAAACATATTAAAATACTATCTAAGCTACATAAACAATCACACTTACACATAAAACACATTTAGACTCTACAGCAAAAATTATAATGTATATATCACAGTTTACCATCCATCTGGAGTTTTAATTTCTTTTATTTTTTTCAGGCTTTTTTTCACTATATTTTTACTTGGTGATATTTCCAAAGGAAAAGAAGTGTGTTTGAACTGCAGAACATCACCCTCTCCTCATGTCTGTAACATAACAGGAGGTGTTTTGTAGTTCACAAAAATGAACTGGGCAGGACTGATAAGACTATTTGAGATAATACTGGATTTTTGTCAAAATCAATAAGTATTTTTTTGCACCTATCAAACAGAACATACAAAACACTTTCAATGGTATATCAATAGACAAAAAACGTGTCCTCTTTAATGAGAGAAGTTTATTGATAGGTGTTACATACACTTAATTTAAAACATACAGTGCCATTTCAATTTTTTTTTTTTTGGGTAACTTTTCTAAAGCTGGCCATAGACAGTTCAAATGATGGTTCCGGCTGAAGCATGCATAGGCAGGCTGAATATACTTAAGTTGATCGATTGATCAACTTGGGTACAACCAGCCTGTTAGATTTAACATGTGATTATTGCTGACAGCTATTATTGCCCCAGCAAACATCACTGTGTTCTCCCGGCAGGGATGCTTGGCTCAGTGGGAGAGATTCAAGAAATAATCAAGGAACAATTAATAAAATTGCCCCATCTAAGGCCGGCTTAAGATGACTATAAAAAAAAAAATGCCATCATTCTGCTAAGTCAAATTCTGAATCAATATTAAGTTTGACGATGGCTAATTAGAAAGTCAAAGTTGTAAGACTGATCAAATCTAGTCTATGTCTTAGCCCACTGTGCATGTTGATTTGCTTTCTGGAAACTAGAGACCACCCTTCTCAATCTGATCTTCTATAACTTTTTTCATCTTGGTGGTATATTGGGAGCTGTGCTTATACTGGATTTGACCAAATTCTAATATTAAAAAAAAAAAAGCTCTTTCTCCAAGATTAATATTAAATCTTATTAAACCTTAAATCTTAGTATGGATGTGCCTATTTTAGATATAACCAAGATAGTCTTCTTTAAGATCAAAACTAATACTAATAATGTTTGAGAAAAACACCAGCATACACCCACATATATTGGAATATTTTGACTTTGTGATTTTCTTCCACAATTAGTGATCACATTTTGCTGGTATATATTTTTTCACAGATTTGACCAATTCCTATAAAGAAAGTATTGATACGTTCAACTCCATCCCAACAATCAGTGACTTGCTGAATGATGAGGATCTTTTGTATACCCTGAAAATAAAACTGGATCCTTGCCATCCCACTGTTAAAAACTGGAGGAACTTTGCAAGCAAATGGGGTATGAATTACGACGAGCTTTGCTTTCTGGAGCAGAAATCTGGAGCACAAAGTCCTACTATTGGCTTCTTGCTACGGAACAGTGAAAGGACTGTGGAGCAGTTGATAGACCTGTGTAAACTGTACAAGAGGGTTGATGTTCAGAAAGTGTTACTAAAATGGGTCAATGTTGATTGGCCAATGAGGGTACATAAAATTTACAGGAGCAGTGTGTGAATAATTCTTTTGGATGAATGACATTTAAAAAAAAATTAAATAATCTGTACTTTGACATTGTTATATATCTGTGTTGTCCGCTATGTTGTCTAGCGCATGTACAGAATGCAGTGGGTTCTATTTATGAGTACTTGATGTGATTGTAGCCGTATTAGTCCAATTGTGACAGATAAAATTGAGTACTGTCCGTGATACTTTTTTTATTTGCACTAACATACAATTTTTCAGGACAAGCTTTCGGGGTATGTCCCCTTCTTCAAGGTCCAAGTAGTACTGAGTACTTGAAATTTATCCATGATGTTTGTTGAAAATCCCTGAACAATTCTGTAGAGCTTTGAAAATTGTAATTTAAGCAATTACATCCAGATTAACTGATAAATAGGGACCAATCCACGTAATTTGTAAATTCAGTGCCTACTTCTTTCTTTCTATTGCTTTTTTTTTAATTCATCAGGGAAGTTGTGAACTTTGCTGACTTCCCACCCAGCCTTGAATGATGGCTCAGTGGTTCAGTTATCCTGACTAGGTGTCATATGACCTCCAGCAGGATAAGCCACGATCGCCCATCCGCTAGGGGGGCACGCTGCACGGTGATTGGTGGTGTGGTGTCAGTCTGACACACCACCTCTCCGATCTAGGTAAAGAGCCTATAATGGTGGCTCTATACCACATGATCAACTGTGTCCGATCACAGCTGAGCACAGTGTAAACCGGAAAAGCCATGTATCGGCTTTTCCTCCACTCGCGCTGACAGATGCGAGTAGAAGAGAACCGATCGGCTGCTCTCCTGACGGGGGGGGGGGGGGGGGGGTCTGCAGTGATTGATTATCAGTGCAGCTCCCCTGAGGATTGTCACCAGGGATGCCCACCCACCCATGGGCAGCCAGGATACCCACCCATGGCCTATAAAGAAAGTATTGATACGTTCAACTCCATCCCAACAATCAGTGACTTGCTGAATGATGAGGATCTTTTGTATACCCTGAAAATAAAACTGGATCCTCCCACTGTTAAAAACTGGAGCAACTTTGCAAGCAAATGGGGTATGAATTATGACAAGCTTTGCTTTCTGGAGCAGAAATCTGGAGCACAAAGTCCTACTATTGGCTTCTTGCTACGGAACAGTGAAAGGACTGTGGCAGGCATCAGTGATCTCTGATCAGTACTGCCTATCAGTGCTGCTCATCAGTGCCCACCAGTATCCATCTGTGCCACCTATACGTGCCACCTGTGAGTGCCCACCAGTGCTGTTTAGCAGTGCCACCTATCAGTGCCCATCAGTACTGCTTATCAGTGCCGCCTATCAGTGCCTACCAATGCTGCATATACACTATCTCACAAAAGTGAGTACACCCCTTACAATTTTGAAAATATTTTATTATATCTTTTCATGTGACAACACTGAAGAAACGACACTTTGCTACAATGTAAAGCAGTGAGTGTACAGCTTGTAGAACAGTGTAAATTTGCTGTCCCCTCAAAATAACTCAACACACAGCCATTAATGTCTAAACCACTGGCAACAAATGTGAGTACACACTAAAGTGAAAATGTCCAAATTGGGCCCAAAGTGTCAATATTTTGTGTGGCCACCATTATTTTCCAGCACTGCCTTAACCCCCTTGGGCATGGAGCTCACCAGAGCTTTACAGGTTGCCAATAGAGTCCTCTTCCACTCCTCCATGACAACATCACAGAGCTGGTGGATGTTAGGGACCTTGCACCCCTCCACCTTCCATTTGAGGATGCCCCACAGATGCTCAATAGGGTTTAGGTCTGGAGACATGCTTGGCCAGTCCATCACCTTTACCATCAGCTTTTTTAGCAAGGCAGTAGTCATCTTGGAGGTGTGTTTGGGGTTGTTATCATGTTGGAATACTGCCCTGTGGCCTAGAGGGGATCATGCTCTGCTTCAGTGTTTCACAGTACATGTTCCGATTCATGGTTTCCTTAATAAACTGTAGCTCCCCAGTGCCAGCAGAACTCATGCATCCCCAGACCCTGACACTCCGTACCACCATGCTTGACTGTAGGCAAGACACACTTGTCTTTGTACTCCTCACCTGGTTGCCACCACACACGCTTGACACCATTTGAACCTAATAAGTTTATCTTTGTCTCATCAGACCACAGGACATGGTTCCAATAATCCATGTGCTTAGTCTGCTTGTCTTCAGCAAACTGTTTGCAGGCTTTCTTGTGCATCATATACAGGTAGAGGCTTCCTTCTGGGACAACAGGCATGCAGACCAATTTGATGAAGTGTGTGGTGCATGGTCTGAGCACTGACAGGTTAAACCCCACCCCTTCAACCTCTGCAGCAATGCTGGCAGCACTCATATGTCTATTTCCCAAAGACAACCACGCTCCCTCAACTTCTTTGGTTGACCATGGTGAGGCCTGTTCTCAGTGGAACCTGTCCTGTTAAACCGCTGTGTGGTATTGGTCCCCGTAGTTTCAGGTTTGTGGCAATCTTTTTGTAGACTAGGGCCCTAGGCCATCTTTATGTAGAGCAACAATCCTTTTTTCCGATCCTCTGAGAGTTCTTTGCCATGAGGTGCCATGTTAAACTTCCAGTGACCAGTATGAGAGAGTGAGAGCAATAGCACCAAATTGAACACACCTGCTCCCCATTCACACCTGAGACCTTGTAACACTAACGAGTCACATGACATCGGGAGGGAAAATGGCTATTGGGGCCAATTTGATCATTTTCACTTAGGGGTGTACTCACTTTTGTTGCCAGTAGTTTAGACATTAATGGCTGTGTGTTGAGTTATTTTGAGGGGACAGCAAATTTACACTGTTATACAAGCTGTACACTCACTACATTGTAGCGAATCGTCATTTCTTCAGTATTGTCACATGAAAAGATATAATAAAATATTTACAAAAATGTGAGGGGTGTACTCACTTTTGTGAGATACTGTATGTTCCACCTCATCAGTGCCAATCAGTGAAGCCTCATCAGTGAAGGAGAACACTTACTTATTTACAAAGTTTTGTAACAGAAACAAAGAAAAACTTTTATTTTTTTCAAAATTTTCATTCTTTTTTTATTTGTAGCGCAAAAAATAAAAACCACCAAAAGAAAGCTCTATTTGTGGGAAAAAAAATGATAAAAATGTTGTTAAGGTGTATAAGAATATTGAATTGGTTAATGCTTACCACAAACCTTATAATCTGATTGTACAATCTCCTATGGATCTACCAACAACTATGTAGTGCAAGTGCCCACCTGACTGAATACTAATTGATTAGATAGATTGATTAGGCAAGTCTTTATATTACACAGTTTGGGGATTCCTAAGGTTGACTGTATGCATATTGTATGATCGGACTGTAACGTATATCCCTACAAATGCTAGCTCTGGGGCCATCATTGTTATCCTTGTATCACTACTTAGTGAGTGACTAGCCTTCTAAAAGTATGCAGCCAATGATGCCTTTATACTTGGTTTTGATCACTGACACACTAGATAGTAAAATCAGAATCACAGAATCCACACTGAATTCACTGAAAAAATCAAGTCATCATTAGTAGCTCCAATAATTTTGTCCTTACATGTTTCCTTTAAAGGCTAAGTTAATTAAAAACTGATATTTCATTTTAGCATAGTTGCCAGTGACTTAAATCACATTACCCTTTTCTGTCTCTCAGGGACTCCAGTCTCAAAATTTCAAAATATCTCCATCAGACTTCCTAGTTTCACCCAGCTGCTGTCAGGAACCATGAATCAGACAGAGACAGAACATGCAGTAAAAATCACACCTTTTATGGATGAATATATTTTTATTAACCATTTTTTTTTTTTTTAGAAAAGTAGTTGGGGGTACAGAATAAAGAAAAACAGGTGCTATATAAGGTGGTATATAAATTGGTGGTTGAAAGCCGCCACCACATTTACAGTACATAGAATCAATTTATAAAATGCAGGTATCATAATGTAGAGGTTGCAATCAATATCTCAGTTGTGTAACATATCTACTGTAAGTAGTCGGGTATATAGAGTTACCATAAACCTGAGGTGTGGTGGGGGGTAAAGTGGCAAATAGAAGAAAGGGAAGATGGTTTGGGGGGGGGGGGGGGGGGGTATAGATATACATTCAGTGGTCGTTTTCCACAACATGGATGAGTGCAGATGATTAGAAGGCCGTTCACCAGTGTGAGGTCATCAATACATCTGGACCATCTACTGTACACCAGTGTTTTTCCGGTTGTGAATTTTAGGTTGTTGTTCAGCTCAGCTTTAGTAACTCTATTCAATAGTCTATCCGATGAAGAGTAATGTACCCAGACATACCACAGTACCTTGGTCCACCTATGGATGGGGGGGGGGGGTGCCTCAGATTTCCAGTATTTAGTGTTAAATTGACTGGCTGCTGATAGAAAAAACCTAAAAAGATTGGTTTTCTGGGATTTAACTGATCCCGGTAGTATCAACAATAGGGCTATTTTAGAGGAGAGGGCTATGGAGATATCATACATTTCATTATAAATCGTGAATATACCTTTCCAGAAGGGGTGAAGCCGAGCACATTCCCACCAGATATGAAGGTATGTTCCTTGTCCTCCGTGACAGCGCCAGCAGACAGCAGAAGAACTGGGAAATGTCCTGTGAACCAAGAATGGATCCCTATACCACATGGAGAGTAGCTTATAATGTTTCTCCTGCATAAAGCTGGAGATTGAGGATTTGTGGGTGAATGTGAAACAGGTCTGCCACTCCTCTGGAGAGATGTCCATGTCCAGGTCTCTGGACCATTTTTGTTATGCGCGTGGGATCGGATTTCCTTGTTAATTATAGAAAGGGTGTTTCTGGTAATCTGAGAGGGACCACACATCTCCTCCAAGGTTGTTAGGGTCCTGTGTATGTGGCCTGATAAGTGTAGGTTCGAGCAGAATGTTTTGAGGGATATCATGGATAACCAATTGGTTGAGGAGGATTGACTACTGTCCTGTGGTGTGAATCCACCTGTGAACATGTGGACAATGAGCATGCTGTTGGTTAGTCTGTTCTCTCGTAGCCTCCTATTCAGTCAGAGGTTTCGTAGTCCGGGAGTGCAGGGTTGTTGAAGAGCGACAGGAGAGGGCTGGGCTCGGTGGACAGAGCGTAGGTGGAATGTCGGCGGTACCATAGTAACAACACTGGCAGAGTCGTGGTATATTTTAAAGTCAGGAAGGTCGAGAACGCTTGTGTATTTGTGGGAGCATAGGGCCTTGTGTTTTAATCTGGGGGGTGGTGGTGCCAAATGAATTTAATTGCAAGGGATCATAACGTGCGGTAGAAGGAAGTTGGGAGGGAGGGCCTGGAACAGGTACAATAGTTTGGGGAGGATATCAATCTTAAGTACATTTATACGTCCAAGCCATGGTAATTTGAGGTGATGCCATGAGTCTAGGGATCTAGGGAGCGTCGTATTTTAGCCAGTATAGGGCTGAAGTTTAGGGGGTAGATGTCTTTTGAAATTGCTAGGAATTTTGGTCCCCAGATATTTGAATTATTTTTTTGCCAATGGAAGGGGAAGTTTTGTTGAATAAGTGAAAGGGTGTGGGTGGGTAGGGATATGTTTAGGGCTTCTGTTTTATTCATGTTCAATTTAAAATTACTGTGGGAGCCAAAGCGAGCTAGTTCATGGAGAAAGGAGGGGATGCTGATGTGCGGCTGTGTTACATAGAGCAATAAGTCGTTGGCGTACAGGGAAAGCTTACAGTGGGTTGAGGGTGTATGGATACCATTTATGGATTCATTACTACATATTGCCTGGGCTAAGTGTTCTATGGTGATGGTGAAGAGGAGGGGGGACAGTGGGTAGCCTTGTCTGGTTCCGTTGTTGATCAGGAATGTCGCTGTAACTTTTGCTGATGGGTTGGAATAGAGGGACATGATTTTTGCTAGGAGTCTGGGACCTAACTCTATCACACCTTTTAATATAGTGGTAAAAATGGTACAAATAGTAAACTTAGTCAAAACATAGCCAGGGTTCGGTAATTAAAGCGGGTAGTCAGTGTTAGCCAGTAGATCAAGAAACCAGAGATCAGTGTAGTCAAAGACCGCAAACAGGGTCAGGAACCAGAAGGGTCATTAGCCAGGCAAGTCTTTAACAGGAACACAGCAGTGAATCTTCTGATATGTTGACCAAGGCGAAGGCATGGGAAAAATGAACCAGGCAGTTTAAATAGCCAGAAGGGACTAGCTGATGAGCAAGAAATGATCACCAGGTGAGGCACTGTGGAACGATGAGTGCTGGCAATTAACCGACAGCTGAGCACTGAGAAGGGAGGGCTGAGCCCAGCCCTGACAGATGCCCATGCCATTAGATAAGCTAATGATAGTATCATACTTTATCATATAGAATACGCAAATAATTAGAGCATGCAGTTATATATATATATATATATATATATATATATATATATATTTATATTTATATATATATATATTGTAATGTTCAGGGGACCAGGTAGATCGCAGGACACAGGCTTTTCACACAACAAGGGGTTTATTAAACTTAAACAGCTTTACAGCAGCCCAAAAACAAAAGGAAAAAGGTTTTTAGTCTCACCGACTTGCAAAGTCCAGAATAGCTGTCTCTATCAAAACAGTGCTTGATCTTGATGGCAGGTAGCTTCCCCTGCAAGGAGCCTTCCAAGCAGGACGCTGCTGTCCACGTCTGTTGTTGCAACAACCCAAAACAAACACCATCCACCATCCACCATGTCTTCTCCACTCCTCTACACCCATCTACCACTTCCTGTCTTGTTTTTAAAGACACTTCCTCTAACAGGCGGGTTAATAAATTTTATTCCCTTAAAGAGACCACAAACCAAATAGAGGGGAAATATAACGTCCTTCCAGGACCCAGCCACGGCGTCCTGTACATATCCCCCCCCTGTGCCCCAGCGCCAAGGAGGTGAAGGCAACAATGGAGCTCAAACAATGGACTCGGGAGAGGGCATCTGCATTTTGATGCAGTTTCCCGGGCCTATGCTCCACTATAAATTTAAATTCCTGGAGTGCCAGAAACCACCGGGTAACCCTGGCATTAGTCCCTTTTCCCTGTCTCAGCCATGTTAAAGGGGCATGATCAGAAATCAACCTAAACTTCCTCCCCAAAAGGTAATATCTGAGGGATTCCAGAGCCCACTTAATGGCCAGACACTCTCGTTCAATTATGGCGTAGTTTTTCTCCGCTGGTGTTAACTTCCTGCTGAGGAAGACTATCGGGTGTTCCTCGCCATGAATAACCTGTGACAACACCGCTCCCAATCCTACATCAGAAGCATCAGTCTGGACAACAAACTCTTTTGAAAAATTAGGTGCTACCAGGACAGGGTGTTGGCACAGCGCCGACTTGAGCTCCAAAAAAGCCTTCTCAGCGTCTGCATTCCACTCCACCATGACCAATTTCCGACCCTTAGTCAGATCGGTCAACGGAGCCGCCAACGTGGCAAAGTTGGGTACAAACCTCCTGTAGTATCCCACCATGCCCAGGAATGCACATACCTGCTTTTTTGTGAGGGGGCGGGGCCAATTCTGTATAGCCTCTATCTTGTTGACCTGCGGTTTCACTACCCCTCTACCCACGATATAACCCAGGTATTTCACCTCCTCCATTCCCAAAGCACATTTTTCAGGGTTTATTGTAAACCCCTCCTTCCAAAGAGAGTCCAGCACTGCCTGAACTTTGGGCAAATGTGATTCCCAGTCTTTGCTAAAAATGACTATATCATCCAAGTATACTGAGGCATACTTCCGGTGAGGTCGTAAAATCCTATCCATTGCTCTCTGGAATGTGGCTGGAGCAGTTTGCAATCCAAAAGGCATCCTTTTGTACTGAAAACTCCCCTCTGGGGTAGAAAAAGCAGTTTTCTCTCTAGCAGCCTTAGTCAACGGTATTTGCCAATACCCCTTGGTAAGGTCTAACGTAGTGATATACCTGGCTGGACCTAGTCTCTCGATAAGCTCATCTACCCGGGGCATGGGGTAGGCATCAAACCGGGAAACTTCATTAAGTTTCCGGAAATCATTGCAGAATCGCAGAGTCCCGTTGGGCTTCGGTACCAACACAATCAGGCTCGACCACTCACTCTGCGATTCCTCAATAATCCCTAGGTCTAACATCTTTTTTTACTTCCTCTGAAACGGCCTTCCTTTGAGCCTCTGGGATGCAGTAGGGCCGGACAAAAACTTTGACTCCTGATTCTGTGATAATATCATGCTCTATGACACTAGTGAGCCCTGGCAAGTCTGAAAATTTTTCTTTATTTCTCTGCAAGAATTCCTTTGCCTGCTGACTTTGGGTTTTAGACAGGGTATTTGCTACTTGGACACTCTCCAACCCGAGGCTCAAGTTTTGTACTAGCCAGGGAGGTCACTGGTTCCCTGTCTGTCCAGGGCTTTAACAAGTTTACATGATATATCTGGTAGGGTTTCCTCTTGCCTGGCTGGTGGACTCTATAATTTATCTCTCCCACTTTTTCTACAACCTCGAAAAGGCCTTGCCATCTGGCTAAGAATTTACTTTCCACAGTGGGAATCAGCACTGCTACTCGATCCCCCACTTGGAAGTTCCTAATTTTGGCTGCCCTATTATAGACCCATCATTGAGCCTCCTGTGCTTTTTGTAAATGTTCCTTAACTAGCGGCATCACAGTTCGGATCCTCTCCTGCATTTGAGAGACATATTCAAGAACACTCTTATGCTGAATTGGTTCACTTTCCCCATTCTTCTTTAACAAAGTCCAGTAATCCACGAGGTCTCCGCCCATATACCAATTCAAAGGGCGAAAACCCAGTGGAGGCCTGGGGCACTTCTCGGATAGCAAACAGGAGAGCTGGTAACAGGCAGTCCCAGTCTTTCCCATCCCTTTGTACCACTCTCTTGAGCATAGACTTAAGGGTCTTATTAAAACGTTCTACCAATCCATCTGTTTGGGGATGGTAGACCGATGTGCGCAGCTGTTTAATCCGGAACAGTTTGCATACATCAGCCATAACCTTCGACATAAACGGGGTGCCCTGGTCTGTGAGTATTTCCTTGGGAAAACCTGTCCGTGTAAACAACTGGAATAGTTCCCGTGCAATAGCCTTAGAGGAGGTATTCCGTAGGGGTAGCGCCTCAGGATATTGAGTGGCATAGTCGAGGATCACTAGTATGTAAGAATGACCTTGAGCCGACTTTATCAAGGGACCCACTATATCCATGGCTATCCTCTCGAATGGGACCTCAATTATGGGCAGAGGGACCAACGGGCTCCGGAAATGGGTCGCCGGAAAGGTCAACTGACAGGTGGGACAAGAGGTACAGTATCTCCTTACCTCTGCTTTCAAGCCTGGCCAGTAAAACCGGTCGGCGATCCGTGCCTCCGTCTTTTCAACTCCCAGGTGTCTCCCTAAAACATCATCATGGGCCAGGTCCAGGACCTTGCGTCTATACTGTTGGGGTACCAATAATTGTACCACATTTTCTCTCACTTTAGTAACCCGATAAAGCAATTCATTACATATTGAAAAATGTAGCCACCGCTCATTAGCACCTGGCTCTGGGGGCTCCCCATTTATTACTACAACCTGTTCCCGTGCCCTGGCCAAAGTGGGGTCCTGCATCTGGGCAGTACCAAATGCCCCCTGGGGAACACCCAAATCTGGCAAGGCAGGGGTAGAGGCCACTTCCTCATCCTCTTCCCCCAGCATTACCTGAAGCGGGAAAGGTTCCCCCCCTCAGTATTCAGGTAGGTCTGTGAACCCCACATTTTGACATCCTTGACAGTGTCAGCACTACTTTCATCACCATTAACCAAATCCTTAGCATTTTTATCAACTGGGTCCATATTACGAACATGCGGCATCTCAGGGTTATTACCCTCAACAACAGGAACAGAGGGACTAGTTTCTTCCCAGTCTCTGGACCTTTCGGATAGTTCTCCTTGTCCCCACAGTTTTGCAAATAACGGACAGTCTCGTCCTATGATAACGTCATGTACCAAGTTCTTTACCACCCCCACCTCTTGAGTACCAGTGCCACATGCTGTAGAGATGGACACTGAGATGAGAGGGTACTCTCTAGTGTCCCCATGAATGCACACAACCCGTAAAATCGGACCGATCTTCCCAATTACTCTAGGATGAACCACGGTTACCAGGCTTCCAGAGTCCAGCAAAGGCCGTGCAGGGTGGTGGTTCACTTGGACTTCACACTCAAATTTCCTCTCTCCAAGGTCAAGATGCGTTGTACACGCTTTATGGGCATAAAAAGACCCTCTCCGAAGAACCCCGCATTCCATGGGTTCTTCCTGAAATGGGCAGCGGGCCCGGGTATGACCCCAGGCATGACATCGCCAACATTGTACATCCCCTCCTCTCCGATCAGGAACAGGTCGCTGAAGGGGTAACGGGTGTGACTCTTGGCCTTCCGGGGTGCAGCCATTTTTTTACTAGTTGCACCAGGTCATGCATTTGAGATCGCGGTGGCCGGTATGAACGATACTTCCATTGGTGCACTCGTTGGGCCCGAACAGCCGTAGTCACCCTCAACCGAGCCAGTATTTCTGCCTTTCGTTTTTGATAATCTTTAGCGTCTTCTGGTGGTAGGTCAAAATAGGCTTTTTGAGGATCTCCGGTGAGGAAAGGAGCAATTAAGCCGGCCCACTGGTCCTGAGGCCACCTTTCTCTCTCTGCCGTCCTCTCAAATGTTGCCAGAAACGCCTATACGTCATCACTCAGGGACAATTTCTGCAAAAAATGGCTTGCCCTTATGGTCACCTGGTTGCCAGGGGTAACGGCCACTTGTTCACGGCCCTGAGAAAGCTGCTGCACTGCTTCTTTTAAGGCCGCCATCTGAGCCTGCATAACCCCTTGCTGGGCTGCTAACTGGGCCACCAACTCGTTGTGGTGCGTTTTTTGTACCTCCAGCTGGGTTGCTAAGCGCTGATTAGCTTCCTCATGGCGAGTCTGCGCTTGTATATACAGCTGTTTAATTAGCTCCTCCATTGTTTCAGCTTTCAACAGTTGTGCAGCTTTAACCCAGGACATAAATTCACTGTACTGTCCCTTTAAATGTCAGTTCAAATCCAATGCAAAAAAAAAAAATAGCAAGAAAAATGCCTGTTACTTTGTCCTGCCCGCATTCGAGCACCACTTGTAATGTTCAGGGGACCAGGTAGATCGCAGGACACAGGCTTTTCACACAACAAGGGGTTTATTAAACTTAAACAGCTTTTGCAGCAGCCCAAAAACAAAAGGTTTTTAGTCTCACTGACTTGCAAAGTCCAGAATAGCTGTCTCTATCAAAACAGTGCTTGATCTTGATGGCAGGTAGCTTCCCCTGCAAGGAGCCTTCCAAGCAGGACGCTGCTGTCCACGTCTGTTGTTGCAACAACCCAAAACAAACACCATCCACCATCCACCATGTCTTCTCCACTCCTCCACACCCATCTACCACTTCCTGTCTTGTTTTTAAAGACACTTCTTCTAACAGGTGGGTTAATCAATTTTATTCCCTTAAAGAGACCACAAACCAAATAGAGGGGAAATATAGCGTCCTTCCAGGACCCAGCCACGGCATCCTGTACAATATATATATATATATATATATATATATATATATATATATATATATATGTATATATGTATATATATATATATATATATATATATATATATATATATATGTATATATATATGTATATATATGTATATATATATATATATATATATATATATATATATATATATATATATATATATATATATATATATTCATATATATATATATATATATATATATATATATATAGAGCTGTGGGCAATTCAAACCATTGATGAACTAAAAATTTACATTTTGGTTTTGGGATAATTGACATTTCATTGCCCTTACCTAAGGAAAACAGATAATACATGGAAAATAAGAAACGTTGTTGGTAAACTGCTGCTTTACCAGGTCAAGTGAAACTATGAGGGGGAATCAGTTAAGGGAGAAGGCAGTAGAGTCCGGTCGTATTTTTTTTTGGGGGGATGCATGATTGGACTTTGCTCCATTGGACTTATGTTGTCAAAAAGTTTGTCTGTTCCCACAGCCAATAAAAGTCAGATGAAAACCGAAAAAGTTTGTCTGATGGACCGTACACACGGTCGGATGTTGCCCCAAAACAGCTAATTTTTATGTTTGTTGTCAAAAAGTCCAATCGTGTGTACGGGCCTTAAGAGACACGTACAAACCTCAGTACAATCATTTGCAAAAAATGAAACCTTCCATTACATATGCTTTTCTGTACACAGCCTACCTCGAAGAAGTTCATCAACATAGTAATTACTGAGCAATCAGCAACTGTATAGCAACAGTATAATATAAAGAGTACGGGGCTCAGGAGTACAAAATACACAGTATAGTGTATAGGGATAAAGTACAGAATCAGGAGTGTGTAATGCACAGAGTACAGAGGTCAGGAGTGTGTAATGCATGTAATACCCAGGTTAAGGAGTTCTTCATGTGCAGAATGCAAGGTTCAGAAATGCCATAACACCTAGTGTGTAATGGTCAGGAGTGCATAATACACAGAGCCAAGGGGCATGTAGTTCAATGAAAGCAGGGGCTAGGAATAGGTAACTTGCAGGGGACAGGAATGTATGATGCACAGAGCATAAGCATGGTTTTGAATAGTCTCCCCATAAACAAAGCCTGATTTAAATGACGGGATAATTTCCAATATAAGGAAATGCAAATGGGAATTGTTATTTAAAATGTTATACATATACTAGCTACAAGAATTTAAAAATATACTAAATGGCAGCTTAATGTTACATAGGGGGTGTGGTCTATATTTTTTTTCACGACTCTATGAGTTTTTGTAGCTGATGTCATCTACATTTATATTCATGTATTCAGTATATATGCCTCTAAATAAATACAGAACTCTACTTTTTCTTTTTTACTTAAAGTGACCCTGTCAGCTGTGTTAATGTTTTGAAGCTAAATGTACTTTATAATAGCAAGGACACGACTATTGATTATTAATCTTTACTACCTTTGTTAAAGCCCAACTGGGCAAACAAAAAAATGATCCCTTGCAGTGGGGCTGTGCCTGCACTGCAAGGGTTAATTGATAATTTTGGTCGAGGGTGGTGGTCTCCAAACTGTGTCCTAAGGACCAGATGCAGCCTTTTGCTTGCTTTTATCTGGCCCTTGGGGCACTGCTCCTACCACTAATACAAGGCTCTCTTTATCCCTCTGATATCAGATACTATTCCTTCCACTGACACCAATGATGGGACACTATTCCTCTGACAGACACCAATGATGAGACACTATTCTTTCCACTGACACCAATGATGGGACACTATTTCTCTAACTTAAACCAAGGATGGGACGCGATTCCTTCCACTATTACCAATGATGTGATACTATTCCCTCCACTGACACTAATGATAGGACACTATTCCTTCAACTGGCACCAATGATGGGGCACTATTCCTCCAACTAATGCCAATGATCAGGCACTATTCCTCCTTCTACTGATCTCAAATTCTGAGACAATTTCTACTCTCACTGACCACAGTCAGGCCCCCATAAGGTCTAAAGGACATTAATCTGGCCGTTTTGTTTATAAAGTTTTGAGACCTCTGGTCTAGGGGAACAATAAAAGGAGATTTACTTGCCTGATCCTCCACTCCTTCTTGCAGCTAGATGGGTCTCCACAGCAACTGCACCCCCACGCTCCACTGGTCTAGGGTCCTAACATCCTTAAGACCAGAGCAGGCTCCATAGCCCTGCACTGGACGTGAGGATGCCAAGGGATAGATCACCACCGGATCGCGGGGGAGCGCAACCTGCTGGGAGAGCAAAGGTTTTAATTTGCCCAAAGTTGGGCCTTAAATTGAAAAATCCTCTGGAGGTAACCCTACAGCCATGAGGGCCTCAACTTCTCCGTCTTGGGCGATAAAGCTGTCCCTGCTGTTAACTGCTTGTTAGGTGGCTCTCCTGGGCAGGATCACTTACCTGTACATGACCTGCACTTCTGGATCTGGGGAACGTCGCCGGCGACCCGCTCCCGATGTGATTGAACACAGCAGGAGCCAATCGTTGGGTCTGATGGATGCGATATCTGTAGGCTTGTGCAAGTCACTTTGTAACTAAACTAAATTCGGTCACATTTTGGATCTTTTGGACATTCGGACGCATCCGAATGTCCGAAATAAAAAAATAACGAATTTCAACTAATACAAAATAAATTATAGTGGATATAACAAATAAATTCGACATGATTTGGTAATTCATTAAAGATCTAATGAAGCAAAAGGTCAACTCAAAATGTCAACTAAGTAAATCTTACAGTCCAATCAGCTGATTAATTTTGTGCTGGAGGTTGGATTACTGGCAAAGTGCATTCCTGAGAACTGAGTGAGAAGGGTATTGAATTGTATTTGAGCAGAGGAGAAGAGATCTTGTCATCGTGTGTGTTAAAAGATTCAATAAACAAAAACTTTCCAAATTAGGAATCGTTATCATTAATCAATATACATACATAAATATCGAATTTTGGTTGGTCACGTAAAACTTTAGCTCTGTGCAGGTCCCTGCGGGGGCCTAAGGGCTACAACAAACCGGATCCATACCTCGGGCCGATATTTGACTCCCAAGATGGTATGGTACCTGGGCCTCGTCAGCCGAAGAAACGAGGTTTGGCCTGTAAGTCCTCTCCTGTTGGAAGACTGGGCTCTGGGAAAACCAGACTTGGTGTACTGTTTACACAGAGCGCACAAAAGTTTCTGGCAGAGTCTTTGACATGGTCCAGGTAGGAGGCTCTTCCGAGAAAGAGCCCCAGATAAACCTGAAGGTTGGCTAACACTGCCCGCCGTGATGGGTGAAGGCTGGAATTTGTCTGTTTCAGCAATTCCTGCTGCGAGGACAGGTAAGGGAAGTAAATCCTATATATATTTAATTATATGATGGATTTCTTCGTTTTGAGTAGTTGTATGTCTTACCTGGTTTCCACCACTAGAGGGAGTAAGAGCAGCCTGATGCATACTTACATGCCTTTTAGTACACACGCTCAGTGAATCCTGGTTACATAGTTACATAGTTACATAGTTAGTCAGGTTGAAAAAAAGACACAAGTCCATCCAGTTCAACCAAAAAAAATAAAATAAAAAAAAATAAAATATAATATACATATATATATATACACACATATATACACACACACATATACCAGCCCATATACCCAATTCTATACCCACAGTTGATCCAGAGGAAGGCAAAAAACCCCAGCAGAGCATGATCCAATTTGCTAAAGCAGGGGAAAAAATTCCTTCCTGATCCCCCGAGAGGCAATCGGATTTTCCCCGGATCAACTTTACCTATAAATTTTAGTACCCAGTTATATTACGTACACTTAGGAAATAATCCAGGCCTTTCTTAAAGCAATCCACTGAGCTGGCCATAACCACCTCTGCAGGGAGTCTATTCCACATTTTCACAGCTCTTACTGTGAAGAAACCTTTCCGTATTTGGAGATGAAATCTCCTCTCCTCTAGACGTAAAGAGTGACCCCTTGTCCTCTTTGTTGACTTTAAAGTGAATAACTCGACACCAAGTTCCCTATATGGACCCCTTATATATTTGTACATGTTGATCAAATCCCCCCTTAATCTCCTCCTATCAAGAGTGAATAAATTCAGTTCCTCTAATCTTTCCTCATAGCTGAGTTGCTCCATGCCTCTTATCAGTTTGGTTGCCCTTCTCTGCACTTTCTCCAGTTCCCCGATATCCTTTTTGAGAACTGGTGCCCAAAACTGAACGGCATATTCCAGATGAGGTCTTACTAATGATTTGAACAGGGGCAAAATGATATCTCTCTCTCTGGAGTACATACCTCTCTTAATACAAGAAAGGACTTTGCTCGCTTTGGAAACCGCAGCTTGGCATTGCATGCTATTATTGAGCTTATGATCTACCAAAACCCCCAGATCCTTCTCCACTATGGATTCCCCCAGTTGTACTCCCCCTAGCGTGTATGATGCATGCATATTCTTAGCCCCCAAGTGCATAACCTTACATTTCTCAACATTAAACCTCATCTGCCACATAGTCGCCCAATTAGACAGAGCATTGAGGTCTGCTTGTAAATTGGTGACATCCTGTAAGGACGTTATTGCACCACATAGCTTGGTGTCATCTGCAAAGACGGAAATGTTACTCTTGATCCCAGACCCAATATCATTTATAAAGATATTAAAAAGTAAGGGTCCCAGCACTGAACCTTGGGGTACACCACTGATAACCTTAGACCATTCAGAGTAAGAATCATTAACCACTACTCTCTGAATTCTGTCTTTTAGCCAGTTTTCTATCCATCTACAAACTGATGTTTCCAAACCTGTAGACTTTACCTTACACATGAGCCGTGTGTGCGGAACAGTATCGAATGCTTTTGCAAAATCCAAATATATCACGTCCACCGCCACCCCTCTGTCCAAGGTTTTACTTACCACCTCATAAAAAGAAATCAGGTTTGTCTGACAACTCCTGTCTTTCATGAATCCATGCTGTCTGTTGCTCAAAATATTTTTTTCCTGCAAGAACTCATCTATGTGGTCTTTTATTAATCCCTCCAGTATCTTCCCAACTATAGAAGTTAAACGAACGGGTCTATAATTACTTGGTAAAGACTTTGTTCCCTTTTTAAATATAGGCACCACATTGGCCCTGCGCCAATCCAGTGGTACTATTCCTGTCATTAATGAGTCCCTAAAAATGAGATACAATGGCTTTGAAATTACAGAGCTCAATTCTTTTAGGATCCGTGGGTGGATGCCATCAGGTCCAGGTGCTTTCTCCACCTTTATTCTGTCCAAATATTTCTGGACCATATCACTTATGAGCCATTGTGGATTAGGGGCTGCGTCAGTACCACCCCCATTGTGGACATGAGCTCCCCCATGCTCCTTTGTATACACAGAGCTGAAGAAAGTATTTAATAAGTTAGCCTTCTCTTTGTCCCCAGTCACCCACTCCAGATTATTTTGCAAAGGGCCTACATGCTCAGACTTAACCTTTTTACTATTAATATATTTGAAGAATTTTTTGGGGTTTGTCCTACTGTCTTTTGCAATTTGTCTTTCATTTTGAATTTTTGCATCCTTGATTTCCTTTTTACATATTCTGTTAAATTCCTTGTAACATTTAAATGACACTAGTGTTCCTTCATTTTTATATTTTTTGAAAGCTCTTTTTTTATAGTTTATAGCTTTTTTAACTTTGGCCGTGAGCCACATCGGCTTTATTTTTAACCTTTTAAACTTATTGCCCATGGGAATATACTTTGCCGTGAGATCACAAACAAGCTTTTTGAAGAATTCCCATTTCTGTTCTGTGCCCATTGGTGCCAATATTCTCTCCCAGTCTAAGTCCTGGAGAGCAGCCCTCATCCTAGGAAAATTTGCTCTCTTGAAATTAAGTGTTTTTATCTTTCCCGTATGTGATTTTTGCTTACAGCTAACATCAAATGAAATCATGTTATGGTCACTGCTACCCAGATGTTCCTTTATCTGAACATTAGTAATACGTTCTGCATGGTTTGAGATTACCAGGTCCAACAGAGCATCATTCCTAGTTGGGGCCTCAATAAACTGTACCATAAAATTGTCCTGTAATAGGTTTACAAATTTTTGCCCTTTAACTGTCCCAGCAGTGCCATTACCCCAGTCAATTTCTGGGTAGTTAAAATCCCCCATTATTATCACTGTCCCAGCCCTTGCAGCCCTTTCTATCTGTGCAAGGAGCTGAGTCTCCACCTCCTCATTAACATTGGGTGGTCTATAACAAACTCCAATGATTAACTTTGAACTACGCGCATCTGTATGCAGTTCTACCCATAATGCCTCAGACTCATCACACTCTCCGCCCACCAGTCCTCTTTCTCACTTGCTTTGAGATTATTTCTCACATACAGACAGACCCCTCCACCTTTCCTTTTTACTCTGTCTTTCCGAAAGAGTGCATAGCCAGGAATATTAATAGCCCAGTCATGTGAGGAATGAAGCCAAGTTTCAGCAATACCGATTACATCATAGCTCTCCTGATGCACCAGAGCTTCCAACTCGCCTATTTTGCTTGGCAGACTTCTGGCATTGGCAAACAAACATTTTAATGTATTAATATATTTTGACCGGTCACACACTATCCTCTTGGGTGTTCCAAGATTACAACTAGGACTTGCTACTATATTTACCTTGGGTTTATGTGCTTCGGTTACCCCACCACTAATGCCCCTAATATTACCCTCTGGAATATGCTCCATGCTGACTATCTCTATCTCTGAACCCACCCCCCCATCACCTAGTTTAAAAAACCCTCTAACTTTTTGGCCATCCTCAATCCCAGCTGATCTGCACCCTCCTCATTTAGGTGCAGTCCATCCCTTCTATAGTACCGGTTGTCGACTGAGAAGTCGTCCCAGTCCTCCAGGAACCCAAACCCCTCCTTACTACACCAGCTTTTGAGCCACTTGTTTACTTCCCTAATCTCCCTCTTCCTTTCTGGTGTGGCTCGATGTACTGGTAGTATTCCTGAGAATACTACCTTGGAGGTCCTTTTCCTCAACTTAGCTCCCAAGTCCCTAAAATCATTCTTTAGGACACTCCACCTGCCTCTGACTTTGTCATTGGTGCCAACGTGCACCATGACAGCTGGGTCTTCCCCAGCCCCTCTCAGTAATCTGTCCACCAGATCCGTGATGTGCCGAACCCGAGCGCCCGGCAGACAACATACAGTTCGGCACTTCAGGTTGTTGTTACAGATTGGCCTCTCTGTCCTCCTAAGAATTGAGTCCCCTACCACCAGAATCTGTCTTTCCTTTCCCTTCTCTCCCCCCCCACTCTCACTGGAGGAGTTCTTCTCCTGGCAGCTAGGAGGATCCCTCAGCTCCAGCAGTGCTGGTCCCTGACTGGTTCTCCAGCTGTCTCACGTCTCCACTGCAGTCCCTGCCACAACAAGGTAATACAGGGGTCCCACGTAGTCTGGGGGTCCCACGCAGCTCCGGTGGTGTTCTCCTTTCCCCCCTGGATCCCGCGGTCCTTGTGCACACGTGCTGGGTGCGTTCCTGGACTAATGGAGGAGGGGGGAGTGTGGTTGTGAGCCGTGCAAGTCAGTGGGCACGGCGCTGTACTGCGCAGGCGCCAGGCGGCAGATTTAAAAAGCCCAGAGCGTCAGGGGGCTGTAAGTGGAGACACAGGAGCTGTGGGCAGTAAGCATCCGTGGGGATTGGATCTAGGCAAACCTTAGACACCTACTCAGCATCAGGTTGTGCAGTTTAAGCATATATATTTATTGTGAGACTTTAAGCACAACAGTGATTGCAGTTTGTACTAGTACCTCTGCTTTGTAGCTTAGGACTATGTCTCCTCGTAAGAGGGTCTCAGGGGGAGGTAATAAGAGCACTGGTAAATCACCGCCTAGGTCCAGGGGTTCTAAAAGTGCCTGTAAGTTACCATCCCCCCCTGCAAGACTGGAGCCAGCCTCTCAGGACGAGTCAGTGCCCCTGTCAGGTTTTGCAGCCTCTCCTAATGTCCCAGCCCCGGTTTATGTCACTGAGGACTCCCTAAGGGCTACATTGGAGGGTTTTGAAGGGAGAATAATGAATTCTATTTCTGCTTCCCTAAAAGATAGCAGGAAAAGGGGTAGATCCCCTCCCTCTGCTGAAATTCCTCTCTCAGATGATTCTTCTGACAATGAGGAGAGATCCCTATCTTGGGACAGGGATCAAGAGCAGTCGGATGAATCAGAGGAAGAGGAGAGAGTCCCCTCCTCCCAGGCGTTCAGAAAACAGGTGCAGTATTATACTGAATTGGTGCGTACCACATTCAGAATGCCTGCTGCTGAAATCGCTACGTCCTCTGTTTCTTCCCTGGGAGTCAGGAAAGCCCCACAGACTGCCTATTCCTTTCCAATTCATCCCTTAATGGATGAATTGTTGTATGAGGATTGGTAACATCCCGATAAACTGTTTGCTCCTCCTAAAAGGTTTTCTATGCATTATCCTCTGGAGGAGAGTTTCACCAAGAAGTGGGGGGTCCCATCTGTTGATGCGGCTGTTTCTTGTGTGAATAAAAACCTGACTTGTCCGTTGGATAATGCACAAGTATTTAAAGATCTGTTAGGAACTTCCCTTGTGATCAGTAAAAACTCCAGATGTATTTGAGAAGCAAACAATTTATTTCTGATGTGGCCCACAACAGGGAGACATGCTTACAGGACTAGCTGCAGAAAAAAGTCCCAACAAAAGAATATCTCTCTCTCTCCTCATACCCTACAAGAATAACACCTCTATGCTTCTATTGGCTGAGGGAACATAAATAACGTTGTCATGGCACAGGATGGCACTTTATTTGCTATTCATGTTCCGTACATTCTTAGGCTATCATATTAATTTAAATCTAATCATCCTACCTACTATGGAGTTAATTAAGACAAAACAATACAATGAGTTAATACAATAATGTGCTCAGAAGTAAGCTTTTTAACAAATCAGTCTCAGGACTATTGTTTTTCTAATAGTCACACAATAAACATTTAAAACTTTTCTAACAAGATCCAACTGATAAGAAGCTGGAAACTTTATTAAAAGCCTCCTTTTCCATGACTAGTGCTGTAGTGCAACCTACAGTCGCAGCCGTGGGGGTTGTGCCAGTTCCTCAAGGAACAGGTTAAGCAGATGCCTGGGCTCCTTCCCAGCGAGGAAGTAGAGAAGTATGCAGAGATGCCTCATATTCTGTGTCTCATGATTGATGCGATTTTGGATTCTGTCCAACAAGCATCACGTTTGTCCCTCATGTTGGTACACATGCGAAGGGCCCTATGGCTAAAAAATTGGGCAGCTGAGCTATCATGCAAGAAGCATTTGATTGGGTTCCCGTTTAAAGGGGAACGTTTGTTTGGAGAAGAATTAGACAAGTTCGTCCAAAAAATTTCAGGAGGTAAATCTACTCTCCTTCCAGTCAAAAGGAGCAAGCGTCCTTTATTCAGGCATGCTCTCTCTCCCGGAGCATCAAGCTCTAAGCAGTGGCGACGGCCTTCTCAACCCTCCTCTACAGGAAAGGCTCAGGGCCGAGCCCAGGGGCAGAAAAAGACTTGGGGGTGAAAGCCTGCCAAGCAGAGCCCAAAAGCTTCCTTGTGAAGGGGCGCCCCCGCTCGGCCGAGTGGGGGGAAGGCTCCTGCAGTTTGCAGGAGCCTGGCGGGAAGAGATCTGGGACAAGTGGGTGATCTCTTCGGTATCTCTGGACTACAGGCTAGAATTTCAGGAGATTCCATTCTCGTTTTCTAAGGTCAAGGATCCCCAGGGATCCAGTAAAGCAAAAAACGCTATTTCTGGCCTTAGATCACTTACTATCCCAAGGGGTGATAGTAGAAGTGGACCCAAAAGAACAGGGTTCAGGGTTTTACTCGAATCTCTTCACCGTTCCGAAGCCTATACTAGATCTGAAGGATCTGAACCGTTTTTTACGCATCCGGTCCTTCCGAATGCAGTCAATCCGCACAGTGGTCTCCTCCCTGCAAGGGGGAGAGTTTATGGCATCAATAGACATCAAAGATGCATATCTCCATGTGCCAATTTTTCCCGCACACCAAAAATTTCGAAGGTTCGCGGTAGAACGGTGCCATTTTCAATTTGTGGCCTTGCCGTTCGGGCTTGCTACGGCCCCTCGAGTCTTCACAAGGATTCCGGACCCTCTCTTGGCAAACCTAAGAGCTCAGGGTATAGCCGTCATGGCTTATCTAGACGATTTGCTTCTCATGGAGAAAACAGTAGCGTTCCTGAACCACAGCGTTGCCAGAACGCTAGAACACCTGGAACGTCTAGGTTGGATTATAAACCTAGAAAAGTCGTCCCTACAGCCTGCCACCAGGTTGGAATACCTGGGTATGATCATCGACACCGCCCAGGGCAAGGTGTTTCTTCCAAGGCCAAAGGCCTTGGCAATTGGGGATCTGGTGCGCCTAATTCTGGGCAGGAGATCATCCCCCATTCGATTGTGCATGTTAGGGAAAATGGTCGGCTCCTTCGAGGCCATTCCATTCGCCCAGTTCCACTCAAGGCTTCTGCAAAGATGCATCCTTGCGGCTTGGAACAGGAAGCCCCAATCCTTGGATCTTCCTATACGTCTATCCCCAGAGACACGCGAGAGTCTCGTCTGGTGGTTACAAACCAAGAATTTGCTGAAGGGCAAAACCTTTCTTGCTCTTCCATGGAAGATTATCATGACAGATGCCAGCCTGACAGGCTGGGGAGCAGTGTTGGAGGAGACGTGCTCGCAGGGGAAATGGTCTGCGATCGAGAGGCTATTGCCCATAAATGTCTTGGAGATCCGGGCAGTTTATATGGCTCTCATAAAGTGGTCTTGCAGACTACGAGGTCTCCCTGTTCGGGTTCAGTCCGACAATGCCACAGCAGTGGCTTATATAAATCACCAGGGCGGTACCAGGAGTCTGGTTGCGCAAAAAGAGGTGAATCGCATACTTGTCTGGGCAGAAAAGCATGTTCCGTGTCTTTCTGCAGTCTTCATTCCAGGAGTGGAAAATTGGCAGGCGGATTTTCTGAGCCGCCAGCAGTTGTGCCCAGGAGAATGGGCTCTGCACCCCGACGTGTTTCGGAACATATGTCACAGGTGGGGTACTCCAGACGTAGATCTGTTTTCATCCAGGTTCAACAGGAAACTGGACAATTTTGTGTCAAGGACAAGAGATACACTTGCTCAGGGGTCAGATGCTCTGACAGTTCCCTGGGATCAGTACAATCTGATCTATGCCTTCCCCCCGAGTCCGCTTCTGTCCCGGTTCCTGGGAAGAGTCAAGAGGGAAACAAAATCGGTCCTTTGGGTAGCCCTGGCTTAGCCCAGGTGACCGTGGTACGCAGAGATCATCAAGTTGGCAGTAGGCCATGGATCCTCCCTCTTCGGCCAGATCTGGTCTCACAGGGTCCAATTTACCATCCTGCTTTACACAGTCTAAATTTGACGGTTTGGCTGCTGAGACTCACATTCTGAGAGACCGTGGCCTTTCGGGGCCAGTCCTTTCTACTCTGGTCAATGCCAGAAAGCCGGCCCCCAGGCTTATTTATTACAAAATCTGGAGGGCATATGTTTCCTGGTGTGAACTCAGGAAATGGCACCCTAGAAAGTATGTCATTAGTAGGATCTTGGCCTTTCTTCAGTCAGGCCTAGAAATTAATTTGGCCATAAGCACTATGAAGGTGCAGATTTTGGCCCTGTCAGTGTTTTTTCAGAAGCCACTTGCATCGCATTCCCTGGTGCGGGCTTTCATCCAGGGGGCCATGCGGATAAGACCGCCAGTCAAACCACCGGTATGCCCATGGGATCTGAATTTGGTTCTCTCTTTGCAGGGGCAACCATTTGAACCTTTGCATCTTGCTTCATTAGTTCTCCTGACTAAAAAATTGGTTTTCTTGGTAGCCATATCCACGGCTAGAAGAGTATCAGAGCTAGCAGCTCTTTCCAGCAAGGAGCCGTATCTAATTATTCATAGACAGGGTGGTCATGCGTTCCAACAGGTCCTTTCTACCTAAGGTGGTTTCGGGATCCCATTTGAATCAAGATGTAATCCTACCATCCTTTTTTCGGACCCACAGTCCGCAGAAGAAGAATCTTTGCACACTTTGGATGTGGTTAGAGCAATCAGTATATATCTTCAAGCAACTGCTCAGATAAGGAAAACTGATTGCTTGTTTATTTTGCCGGAAGGCCCTAGGAAGGGCCAGGCAGCGTCAAAATCCACTCTCTCAAGGTGGATTAGACAGGTTATTTCTCAAGCCTATAGTGTTAAAGGGAAGATCCCTCCTTTTCGAGTGAAAGTGCACTCTACTAGGGCTGTAAGTGCTTCTTGGGCAGTGCATTGGGCAAGAGGATATCGCCTTCGGGCGTAGTGTACTGAAGGTTGCAGTTTAGGTCCTCAGGTCCCTGGCGGTCTATAATTATGATCTGTGTCTCCCTCCCCTCAATCTGAGCATTGCTTTGGGACATCCCACTATGTAATGAGCTCCTGTGTCCCGTGATGTATGATCAAGAAAATAGGATTTTTATATACACCTTACCTGTAGAATCCTTTTCTTGAGAGTACATCACGGGACACAGGGCTCCCGCCCCTCTTGGGTTTTACGTGGTTTCTTATTGCTTTGCTACAAAACTGAGGTGCCTCCCATATGGGAGGGGTTATATAGGGGAGCAATTCTCCTTAATTGGTGTCAACCAGTGTCCAATCACCAGAGGTGCCTATATAACCCACTATGTAATGAGCTCCTGTGTCCCGTGATGTACTCTCAAGAAAAGGATTTTACAGGTAAGCTGTATATAAAAATCCTATTATAGTGGATATGAATGAATTTGACATGATTTGGTAATTCGTTAAAGATCTAATGAAACAAAAGGTCAACAAAAAGTAAATCTTACAGACCAATCAGCTGATTAATTTTGTGCTGGAGGTTGGATTACTGGCAAAGTGCATTCCTGAGAAGTGTGTTTTATTGTATTTGAGCAGAGGAGAAGAGATATTGGGGTTGATTTACTAAGATGAATGTGCTTCACCGGTTCATACCTCAATTTGTGCACCAGATAAATTAATTAATTATTAAGTGAGCGTATGAACCGGTGCATGCATAAGCGCAACACATAATATTCCGGCGCACGCAATAATAATATGCCATTGATAATAGCGCACGCCGTATCAACAGTCCATTCACACAGGGGCAACACGACTACCAGCACGACTTTGGGAGGCAGCTTGGACATGACTTGAGTGTGAATCACAGCGTGACTTACAACACAACTTGGGGCGACTTATAACATGACTTAAAGTCGCCCCGAGGCCAGGCGACTTTAATAAAAAAAAAACGGCATGGGTTCCCCTCCAAGAGCATACCAGGCCCTTCAGGTCTGGTATGGATATTAAGGGAAACCCCGTGCCAAAAAAATGGCGTGGGGGTCCCTCTCAAAATCCATACCAGACCCTTCATAAAGGGGTTGCCTCGTGTTTTTTTCACCTTAATGCATCCTATGCCCTTCCTAGGGGTAGATTCCATCTCACTTCCTGTTGTCTCCTTCCGTATGCAAGTAGGAGTTGTTTGTAAGTTGGATGTTTGAAAGTAGGGGCCTGCCCTATATGCTGTGCAGAAATTTGGGCCTAAGGTGTTGGTGTTGCCACAACACTGCAAACAGGGGCAGAAAAATTGGGCCTTAGGCACTAGTGCTGGTGCCACAACACTGCAGCCCCTCACAGATACTCTAATTGGAGCGCAGGAATGAGCCCTGCTGCAAAGTATTGCAACACAAATTTTAATTATACGCCCCTGTTAAACATGGGCTGAAAAATTGGGCCTTAGGCACTGGTGCTGGTGCCACAACACTGCAACGCCTCACAGATATTGTAGTTGAGTGCAGCAAAGAACCCTCCTGCAAAATATTGCATCAAAAATTTTAATTACACGCCCCTGTTAAACAGGGGCTGAAAAATTGGGCCCAGAACCAAAAATGTTCTTTCAAGCTATCAGCATGATCATTGAGGAAGAAGAGGATAGTCACTCAGCATAACAGGATAGTCACTCAAATCAGCATAGGCAGTCTTCAAGGGATCTGACATTTAAAAAAAAATTATTTGGCTACATCAGCATCAGGTGCTTGGTAGCCGGTGGTGATCCAAGACTGATTCATTTTTATAAAGGTCAGTCGATGCAAGCTCTGGCCGGTGATCCATCCTCAAGACCGAGTAACCCAGAGGATTTTCGGTGGGAAAGGAGTCCAAGTCTGATCTTGCCCCTAGGTATTCCTGCACCATGTAAATCAGATGCTGGCGATGGTTGCTGGAACCGATCATACCTTGGGGCTGCAGACTAAAAAATTGTCTGAACGCATCAGTCAGATGACCACCTTCTCAGCCTCAGCCTCAGCAACATATTGTCCAGGACCAGGAATTTGTAACCTCCCAGGCTCTGGGAACACATTGCACAGACAATAAACAGTAACAGATTCTGGACAGCCGCACTCTTGAAATGCAGCCTTCTTTTATTGAGAAATATTCACATCAAAAATCTAAGATAGAAATCACAGCAGACGTCTGCAGCATGACGTTTCACACCAGCAGCAGTGCTTATTCATATTAAGCTCTGTGGTGTGATGCAGTCGGTGTGCTGCCTTTAAGCTGGCCCCTGTAGAGCATTCTACCTCGTTGGAGATGTGCCTCCTCCTCCTCTCTTCTATCAGGCACCCACGTGGAGTCAGTGACCTCATCATCCCCTCCCTCCTCATTACTGGAGCAAACCTGGCAGTATGCTGCAGCTGGGGGAACATGACTGCCAGATTACTGTCCTTCTTGGGCACCCCCTCTCTCTGGGCTCACGTTACTGCCTTCCGCAAGCTGGGTACCATCACCAGAGCCTTCAAGATGCTGGGCATCCTCCTGGAGCATGTACCCAACACTTTGGTCAAACAGTTCAGGGGACTCCTCAGGAGGACATGGTGGGGCTAGGGAAGGAGTGACTGATGACATTGAGCCAAGGGAAGAGGCCGTGTTGGCAGCTGCTTTGCCAGACAAAATACCCTGAGCCTGGGTGAGAGAGAATGAGGACGGCTTGGTTATCCACTCTACCAAGTCTTCGGCATGTTGTGGCTCAACGCGGCCAGCTGCCGAAAAAAAGGACAAGCGTGTCCCACGGCCATTTGCAGATGAGGATTAGACATGTGCACACTGAAATATTTTGTTTTCTGAATTTTGTTTTCGGCCGAAAAATACATTTAATTAGTTACTCCCAAAATTCATTTTTATTTACTTCGTTTTTCGTTAAAAATTGCATTTGTCTGAAAACAAAATTAATTAAGGTCGAATCTGTCATTGAAGGCTTATGGTGTCTGTTCAAAGAAGATTCGATGGAGCAGCTAAACTGTATGACTCCGTATAGTTTAGCTGCTCCGTCGAATCTTCTTAGACCTGTCGACAGACACCATAAGCCAAAGATTTGACAATGTTTTTCGCTGCTTTGTCGAATCCTTGTCGTTCATGTTGAATGTATATAGTTCAAACAGAAAATGGACTGGTGATAGTGATCACTGATCAGAAAGATAACAAGATATGGTATATAGAATCTATAATAATAAATCCCCCCCCCCCCCCCCCCCCCCACAACACAGGCAGCCTCTGTGGCTATCACAACACTAGCAACACTAGTATCACTATCAGGTTCACAACACTAACACAATAGCAGCAGATTATTATGAAAAAGTTGAACAGTAGCTTGCTTCACTATTGTTCTGCTGCTGTGCTTATGTGTAATTGCTAAATAATTCAGGTTCTCTGACAAACAGACCAAGTAAGATTGACTGTCTTCTGAAATTATTCAGTGTGTGTGTCTCTTTCTGCTAGCAATTGTAAGTGTAAGAAATTCAGACCAAAATGTATTTGGACGAAAACGAATGCACATGTCTAATGAGGATGCACCATGACCAGCACTGTTGCCTCTAGAAACAGAGCCTACTTGCCCTCTTTTATTGGCTTGTGACTGTCTGCCTCTCCTTGTCCTTCCAGATATATTAATGGCCTGCAGGGAGATGTAGCTGCACAAAGCTGGGACGTATATACATACTGATTATACTGCAGCTAGCAGAATCAACTGCCTGCCTGTAGTATTATTAATATAAGAACACCGGCAATTGTATTCAGGTAAAGCTTTAGGCGCACACTGTGCAAAGGACACTAAAACAAAATACTGCAGCTCCCTGCCTGTATTTGTATGAGAATGCCGGCAATTGTATTCAGGTAATCTTTAGGTGCACACTGTGCAAAGGACACTAAAAGAAAATACTGCAGCTCCCTGCCAGTATTTGTACGAGAACACCGGCAATTGTTGAGAACACCGGCCATTGTATTCAGGTAAAGCTTTAGGTGCACACTGTGCAAAGGACACTAAACAAAATACTGCAGCTCCCTGCCTGTAGTTCTATGAAAATGCCAGCATTTGTATTCAGGTGAAGCTTTAGGTGCACACTGTGCAAAGGACACTAAAAGAAAATACTGCAGCTCCCTGTCTGTATTTGTACAAGAACACCGGCAATTATATTCAGTTAAAGCTTTAGGTGCACACTGTGCAAAGGACACAAAATCAAAATACTGCAGCTCCCTGCCTGTATTTGTATGAAAACATCGGCAATTGTATTCAGGTAAAGCTTTAGGTGCACACTGTGAAAAGGGCATTACAAGAAAATACTGCAGCTCCCTGCCTGTATTTGTACGAGAACAATGGCAATTGTATTCAGGTAAAGCTTTAGGTGCACACTGTGCAAAGGACACTAAAACAAAATACTGCATCTCCCTGCCTGTATTTGTACGAGAAAACCGGCAATTGTATTCAGGTAAGCTTTAGGTGCACACTGTGAAAAGGACACTAAAAGAAAATACTGCATCTCCCTGCCTGTATTTGTACGAGAATAATGACAATTGTATTCAGGTAAAGCTTTAGGTGCACACTGTGCAAAGGACACTAAAACAAAATACTGGAGCTCCCTGCCTGTATTTGTACAAGAACACAGCAATTGTATTCAGGTAAGCTTTAGGTGCACACTGTGCAAAGGACACTAAAACAAAATACTGCATCTCCCTGCCTGTATTTGTACGAGAAAACCGGCAATTGTATTCAGGTAAAGCTTTAGGTGCACACTGTGCAAAGGACACAAAAAAATACTGCAGCTCCCTGCCTGTATTTGTACAAGAACACCGGCAATTGTATTCAGGTAAAGCTTTAGGTGAACACTGTGCAAAGGACACTAAATCAAAATACAGCAGCTCCCTGCGTTTATTTGTGCGAAAACACTGACAATTGTATTCAGGTAAAGCTTTAGGTGCACACTGTGCAAAGGACACTAAATCAAAATACTGCAGCTCCCTGCCTTTATTTGTATGAGAACACCGGCAATTGTATTCAGCTAAAGCTTTAGGTGCACACTGTGCAAAGGACACTAAAACAAAATACTGCAGCTCCCTGCCTGTATTTTTATGAGAACGCTGGCAATTGTATTCAGGTAAGCTTTAGGTGCATACTGTGCAAAGGACACTAAAACAAAATACTGCAGCTCCCTGCCTGTAGTTCTATGAAAATGCCAGCATTTGTATTCAGGTGAAGCTTTAGGTGCACACTGTGCAAAGGACACTAAAAGAAAATACTGCAGCTCCCTGTCAATATTTGTACAAGAACACCGGCAATTATATTCAGTTAAAGCTTTAGGTGCACACTGTGCAAAGGACACAAAATCAAAATACTGCAGCTCCCTGCCTGTATTTGTATGAAAACATCGGCAATTGTATTCAAGTAAAGCTTTAGGTGCACACTGTGAAAAGGACACTAAAAGAAAATACTGCAGCTCCCTGCCTGTATTTGTACGAGAACAATGGCAATTGTATTCAGGTAAAGCTTTAGGTGCACACTGTGCAAAGGACACTAAAACAAAATACTGCATCTCCCTGCCTTTATTTGTACGAGAAAATCGGCAATTGTATTCAGGTAAACTTTAGGTGCACACTGTGAAAAGGACACTAAAACAAAATACTGCATCTCCCTGCCTGTACAGTATTTGTACGAGAAAACCGGCAATTGTATTCAGGTAAAGCTTTAGGTGCACACCGTGCAAAGGACACAAAAAAATACTGCAGCTCCCTGCCTGTATTTGTACGAGAAAACTGGCAATTGTATTCAGGTAAAGCTTTAAGTGCACACCGTGCAAAGGACACAAAAAAATACTGCAGATCCCTGCCTGTATTTGTACAAGAACACGGGCAATTGTATTCAGGTAAAGCTTTAGGTGAACACTGTGCAAAGGTCACAAAATGAAAATACAGCACCTCCCTGCCTTTATTTGTACGAAAACACTGACAATTGTATTCAGGTAAAGCTTTAGGTGCACACTGTGCAAAGGACACTAAATCAAAATACTGCAGTTCCCTGTCTTTATTTGTATGAGAACATCGGCAATTGTATTCAGGTAAAGCTTTAGGTGCACACTGTGCAAAGGACACTTAATCCAAATACTGCAGCTCCCTGCTTTTATTTGTACGAGAACACTGGCAATTCTATTCAGGTAAAGCTTTAGGTGCACACTTTGCAAAGGACACTAAAACAAAATATTGCAGCTCCCTGGCTGTATTTGTATGAGAACACCAACAATTGCATTCAGGTAACTCTTTAGGTACACACTGTGCAAAGGACACAAAAATAAAATACTGCAGCTCCCGGCCTTTATTTGTACGAGAACACTGACAATTGTATTCAGGTAAAGATTTAGGTGCACACTTTGCAAAGGACACAACAAAAATACTGCAGGTCCTTGCCTGTATTTGTATGAGAATGGCGTCAATTGTATTGAGGTAAAGCTTTGGGTGCATACTGTGCAAAGGACACTAAAACAAAGTACTGCAGCTCCCTGCCTGTATTTGTATGAGAATTCCGGCAATTGTATTCAGGTAAGCTTTAGGTGCATACTGTGCAAAGGACACTAAAAGAAAATACTGCCGCTCCCTGCCTGTATTTGTACGAGAACACCGGCAATTGTGGAGAACACCAAAACTTGTATTCAGGTAAAGCTTTAGATGCACACTGTGCAAAGGAAACTAAATCAAAATACTACAGCTCCCTGCCTGTATTTGTACGAGAACACTGACAATTGTATTCAGGTAAAGCTTTAGCTGCACACTGTGCAAAGGACACTAAAACAAAATACTGCAGCTCCCTGCCTGCATTTGTACAAGAATGCTGGCAATTGTATTTAGGTAAAGCTTTAGGTGCAGACTATGCAAAGGACACTAAAACAAAATACTGCAGCTCCCTGCCTGTATTTGTATGAGAACGTCGGCAATTGTATTTAGGTGCACACTGTGCAAGGGACTCTAAAAGAAAATACTGCAGCTCCCTGCATGTATTTGTACGAGAACACTGGCAATTGTATTTAGGTGCACACTGTGCAAAAGACACTACAACAAAATACTGCAGCTCCCTGCCTATATTTGTATGAGAATGCCGGCAATTGTATTCAGGTAAGCTTTAGGTGCACACTCTGAAAGGGACACTAAAAGAAAATACTGCAGCTCCCTGCATGTATTTGTACGAGAACACCGTCAATTGTATTCAGGTAAAGCTTTAGGTGCACACTGTGCAAAGGACACTAAAAGAAAATACTGCAGCCCCCGGCCTGTATTTGTGTGAGAATGCCAGCAATTGTATTCAACTAAAGCTTTAGGTTCACACTGTGCAAAGGACACTAAAAGAAAATACTGCAGCTCCCTGCCTGTATTTGTATGAGAACGCCAGCAATTGTATTCAGTTAACACTTTAGGTGCACACTGTGCAAAGGACACTGAAACAAAATACTGCAGCTCCCTGCCTGTATTTGTATGAGAACACCAACAATTGTATTTAGGTCCAAACTTTGCAAAGGACACTAAAAGAAAATACTGCAGCTCCCTGCCTGTATTTGTACGAAAACACCGGCAATTGTGGAGAACACCAGCAATTGTATTTAGGTAAGCTTTAGGTGCACACTGTGAAAAGGACTCTAAAAGAAAATTCTGCAGCTCCCTGCCTGTATTTGTACGAGAACACCGGCAATTGCATTCAGGTAAGGCTTTAGGGGCACACTGTGCAAAGGATACTAAAACAAAATATTGCAGCTCCCTCCCTGTATTTTTACGAGAACACCGGCAACTGTAGAGAACACTGACACTTGTATTCAGGTAAAGCTTTAGGTGCACACTGTGCAAAGCACACTAAAACAAAATACTGCAGCTCCCTGCCTGTATTTGTACGAGAACACCAGCAATCGTATTCAGGTAATGTTTTAGGGGCACACTGTGCAAAGGATACTAAAACAAAATACTGCAGCTCCATGCCTGTAGTTTTACGAGAACACCGGCAATTGTGGAGAACACTCGCAATTGTATTCAGGTAAAACTTTAGGTTCACACTGTGCAAAGGACACTAAAACAAAATACTGCAGCTCCCTGCCTGTATTTGTATGAGAACACCGGCAATTGAATTCAGGTAAGTTATAAGGTGCACACTGTGCAAAGGACACTAAAAGAAAATACTGCAGCTCCCTGCCTGTATTTGTACGAGAACACCGGCAATTGTGAAGAACACCGGCAATTGTAGTTAGGTAAAGCTTTAGGTGCACACTGTGCAAATTACACTAAAACAAAATACTACAACTCGCTACCTGTATTTGTATGAGAATGCCACCAATTGTATTTAGGTCCAAACTGTGCAAAGGACACTAAAAGAAAATACTGCAGCTCCCTGCCTGTAGTTGTACAAAAACACCGGCAATTGTGGAGGACATCGGCAATGGTATTCAGGTAAGCTTTAGGTGCACACTGTGAAAAGGACACTAAAAGAAAATACTGCAGCTCCCTGCCTGTATTTGTACGAGAACACCGGCAATTGTATTCAGGTAATGCTTTACGGGCACACTGTGCAAAGGATACTAAAACAAAATACTGCAGCTCCATGCCTGTATTTGTATGAGAACACCGGCAATTGTATTCAGGTAAGCTTTAGGTGCACACTGTGCAAAGGACACTAAAAGAAAATACTGCAGCACCCTACCTGTATTTGTACGAGAACACCGGCAATTGTGGAGAACACTCGCAATTGTATTTAGGTAAAACTTTAGGTGCACACTGTGAAAAGACACTAAAACAAAATACTGCAGCACCCTACCTGTATTTGTACGAGAACACCGGCAATTGTGGAGAACACTCACAATTGTATTTAGGTAAAACTTTAGGTGCACACTGTTCAAAGGACACTAAAACAAAATACTGCAGCTCCCTGCCTGTATTTGAACGAGAACACCGGCAATTGTGAAAAACACCGGCAATTGTAGTTAGGTAAAGCTTTAGGTGCACACTGTGCAAATTACACTAAAACAAAATACTACAACTCGCTGCCTGTATTTGTATGAGAATGCCACCAATTGTATTTAGGTCCAAACTGTGCAAAGGACACTAAAAGAAAATACTGCAGCTCCCTGCCTGTAGTTGTACAAAAACACCGTCAATTGTGGAGAACATCGGCAATTGTATTCAGGTAAGCTTTAGGTGCACACTGTGAAAAGGACACTAAAAGAAAATACTGCAGCTCCCTGCCTGTATTTGTACGAGAACACCGGCAATTGTATTCAGGTAATGCTTTAGGGGCACACTGTGCAAAGGATACTAAAACAAAATACTGCAGCTCCATGCCTGTATTTGTATGAGAACACCGGCAATTGTATTCAGGTAAGCTTTAGGTGCACACTGTGCAAAAGACACTAAAAGAAAATACTGCAGCACCCTACCTGTATTTGTACGAGAACACCGGCAATTGTGGAGAACACTCGCAATTGTATTTAGGTAAAACTTTAGGTGCACACTGTGAAAAGACACTAAAACAAAATACTGCAGCACCCTACCTGTATTTGTACGAGAACACCGGCAATTGTGGAGAACACTCACAATTGTATTTAGGTAAAACTTTAGGTGCACACTGTTCAAAGGACAATAAAACAAAATACTGCAGCTCCCTGCCTGTATTTGTATGAGAATGCCGGCAATTGTATTCAGGTAAGCTTTAGGTGCACACTGTGCAAAGGACACTAAAAGAAAATACTGCAGCACCCTACCTGTATTTGTACGAGAACACCGGCAATTGTATTCAACTAAAGCTTTAGGTTCACACTGTGCAAAGGACACTAAAACAAAATACTGCAGCTCCCTGCTTGTATTTGTATGAGAATTCCGGCAATTGTATTCAGGTAAGCTTTAGGTGCATACTGTGCAAAGGACACTAAAAGAAAATACTGCCGCTCCTTGCCTGTATTTGTACGAGAACACCGGCAATTGTGGAGAACACCAAAACTTGTATTCAGGTAAAGCTTTAGATGCACACTGTGCAAAGGAAACTAAATCAAAATACTACAGCTCCCTGCCTGTATTTGTACGAGAACACTGACAATTGTATTCAGGTAAAGCTTTAGCTGCACACTGTGCAAAGGACACTAAAACAAAATACTGCAGCTCCCTGCCTGCATTTGTACAAGAATGCTGGCAATTGTATTTAGGTAAAGCTTTAGGTGCAGACTATGCAAAGGACACTAAAACAAAATACTGCAGCTCCCTGCCTGTATTTGTATGAGAACGTCGGCAATTGTATTTAGGTGCACACTGTGCAAGGGACTCTAAAAGAAAATACTGCAGCTCCCTGCATGTATTTGTACGAGAACACTGGCAATTGTATTTAGGTGCACACTGTGCAAAAGACACTACAACAAAATACTGCAGCTCCCTGCCTATATTTGTATGAGAATGCCGGCAATTGTATTCAGGTAAGCTTTAGGTGCACACTCTGAAAGGGACACTAAAAGAAAATACTGCAGCTCCCTGCATGTATTTGTACGAGAACACCGTCAATTGTATTCAGGTAAAGCTTTAGGTGCACACTGTGCAAAGGACACTAAAAGAAAATACTGCAGCCCCCGGCCTGTATTTGTGTGAGAATGCCAGCAATTGTATTCAACTAAAGCTTTAGGTTCACACTGTGCAAAGGACACTAAAAGAAAATACTGCAGCTCCCTGCCTGTATTTGTATGAGAACGCCAGCAATTGTATTCAGTTAACACTTTAGGTGCACACTGTGCAAAGGACACTGAAACAAAATACTGCAGCTCCCTGCCTGTATTTGTATGAGAACACCAACAATTGTATTTAGGTCCAAACTTTGCAAAGGACACTAAAAGAAAATACTGCAGCTCCCTGCCTGTATTTGTACGAAAACACCGGCAATTGTGGAGAACACCAGCAATTGTATTTAGGTAAGCTTTAGGTGCACACTGTGAAAAGGACTCTAAAAGAAAATTCTGCAGTAGTGATGGCCGAACGGTTCGCCCGGCGGTCGTTTCGCGGCGAATTTCCGACTTTCGCCGTCCGCGGGTTCGAACGCCTTTTTCCGTCGTTCGCCCCGGCGGACTTACGTGTTTAATGTATACAAGAACTTTAACCTTTCGTGACACGTTTATCATGTGTTACAGGACAACCAATTGAGACATGACAGCTCATGGACACTTGGACATTCCCCCTAACCTATAAATACACCCGATCCGGTGGCCATTTTACATTCTTTCTTCTGTCACTGTAGGGAAAGGATCCTGTGTGGAGTAGGGACAGAGAAAACGCTAGCTATTTGGTACACAAAAGTTCTTTTCAGGACTGGTATAGGTGTTAGGTCAGCAGCCTGAGTTTCTTTTGTCAGTTTAGATAAAGGGACAGAGCGCTGTATGCTGCTATTTTAGGGACAGCTCAGCCAGATTAGTCTTTCTTCATCATCATCATCATCATCATCATTAGCTGTTACTATCAGGTCCACAAAAGAGCTGTTCCAGCTAATCGTTCCAGCCTACTCTTTTTTGCCAATTTGTATAGGGACAGGCAGGAAGCAGTGTGTCAGGCAGTGAGGATAATTTTAAAGACTTGCTGTTACTATTAGTTCCACAAAGGTTCTTTTCAGGACTGGTATCAGTGGTACGGTAATAGGCTTGTACACGTATAATATTCTTTCTTCCAAATATAGAAAGAATATTATACTTGACTGCTGCCCTTCTGCTGCAGTCTGCTAATCATTCACAACTCACTTGTTCCACAAAGCTCTTTATCAGGACTGGTAACTTGGTCTGTCTAGGGTGCTACGGTACATAGGCTTGGGTGCGGTACAGTCTGCTGTTCTGTAAGGACCGCTATCGGTCCACAATACATAGGGTTGCCGTGCACTACTGCTGACCGCTGCCCTATACTGCAGCAGTCCTTCATTGGTATAGGGACTGACGTACAGTCTGCTAATCACTAACACACAACCTGCTTGGTCCACAAAAGTTCTTATAAGGACTGGTAACTTGGTATAGGGTGCTACGGTACATAGGCCTGAGTGCGTTACAGTCTGCTGTTCTGTAAGGACCGCTATCGGTCCACAATACATAGGGTTGCCGTGCACTACTGCTGACCGCTGCCCTATACTGCAGCAGTCCTTCATTGGTATAGGGACTGACGTACAGTCTGCTAATCACTAACACACAACCTGCTTGGTCCACAAAAGTTCTTATAAGGACTGGTAACTTGGTATAGGGTGCTACGGTACATAGGCCTGAGTGCGTTACAGTCTGCTGTTCTGTAAGGACCGCTATCGGTCCACAATACATAGGGTTGCCGTGCACTACTGCTGACCGCTGCCCTATACTGCAGCAGTCCTTCAGCGGTATAGGGACTGACGCACAGTCTGCTAAACACTAACACACAACCTGCTTGGTCCACAAAAGTTTTTATAAGGACTGGTAACTTGGTATAGGGTGCTACGGTACATAGGCCTGAGTGCAGTACAGTCTGCTGTTCTGTAAGGACCGCTATCGGTCCACAATACATAGGGTTGCCGTGCACTACTGCTGACCGCTGCCCTATACTGCAGCAGTCCTTCATTGGTATAGGGACTGACGTACAGTCTGCTAATCACTAACACACAACCTGCTTGGTCCACAAAAGTTCTTATAAGGACTGGTAACTTGGTATAGGGTGCTACGGTACATAGGCCTGAGTGCGTTACAGTCTGCTGTTCTGTAAGGACCGCTATCGGTCCACAATACATAGGGTTGCCGTGCACTACTGCTGACCGCTGCCCTATACTGCAGCAGTCCTTCATTGGTATAGGGACTGACGTACAGTCTGCTAATCACTAACACACAACCTGCTTGGTCCACAAAAGTTCTTATAAGGACTGGTAACTTGGTATAGGGTGCTACGGTACATAGGCCTGAGTGCGTTACAGTCTGCTGTTCTGTAAGGACCGCTATCGGTCCACAATACATAGGGTTGCCGTGCACTACTGCTGACCGCTGCCCTATACTGCAGCAGTCCTTCAGCGGTATAGGGACTGACGCACAGTCTGCTAAACACTAACACACAACCTGCTTGGTCCACAAAAGTTTTTATAAGGACTGGTAACTTGGTATAGGGTGCTACGGTACATAGGCCTGAGTGCAGTACAGTCTGCTGTTCTGTAAGGACCGCTATCGGTCCACAATACATAGGGTTGCCGTGCACTACTGCTGACCGCTGCCCTATACTGCAGCAGTCCTTCATTGGTATAGGGACTGACGTACAGTCTGCTAATCACTAACACACAACCTGCTTGGTCCACAAAAGTTCTTATAAGGACTGGTAACTTGGTATAGGGTGCTACGGTACATAGGCCTGAGTGCGTTACAGTCTGCTGTTCTGTAAGGACCGCTATCGGTCCACAATACATAGGGTTGCCGTGCACTACTGCTGACCGCTGCCCTATACTGCAGCAGTCCTTCATTGGTATAGGGACTGACGTACAGTCTGCTAATCACTAACACACAACCTGCTTGGTCCACAAAAGTTCTTATAAGGACTGGTAACTTGGTATAGGGTGCTACGGTACATAGGCCTGAGTGCGTTACAGTCTGCTGTTCTGTAAGGACCGCTATCGGTCCACAATACATAGGGTTGCCGTGCACTACTGCTGACCGCTGCCCTATACTGCAGCAGTCCTTCAGCGGTATAGGGACTGACGCACAGTCTGCTAAACACTAACACACAACCTGCTTGGTCCACAAAAGTTTTTATAAGGACTGGTAACTTGGTATAGGGTGCTACGGTACATAGGCCTGAGTGCAGTACAGTCTGCTGTTCTGTAAGGACCGCTATCGGTCCACAATACATAGGGTTGCCGTGCACTACTGCTGACCGCTGCCCTATACTGCAGCAGTCCTTCATTGGTATAGGGACTGACGTACAGTCTGCTAATCACTAACACACAACCTGCTTGGTCCACAAAAGTTCTTATAAGGACTGGTAACTTGGTATAGGGTGCTACGGTACATAGGCCTGAGTGCGTTACAGTCTGCTGTTCTGTAAGGACCGCTATCGGTCCACAATACATAGGGTTGCCGTGCACTACTGCTGACCGCTGCCCTATACTGCAGCAGTCCTTCATTGGTATAGGGACTGACGTACAGTCTGCTAATCACTAACACACAACCTGCTTGGTCCACAAAAGTTCTTATAAGGACTGGTAACTTGGTATAGGGTGCTACGGTACATAGGCCTGAGTGCGTTACAGTCTGCTGTTCTGTAAGGACCGCTATCGGTCCACAATACATAGGGTTGCCGTGCACTACTGCTGACCGCTGCCCTATACTGCAGCAGTCCTTCAGCGGTATAGGGACTGACGCACAGTCTGCTAAACACTAACACACAACCTGCTTGGTCCACAAAAGTTTTTATAAGGACTGGTAACTTGGTATAGGGTGCTACGGTACATAGGCCTGAGTGCAGTACAGTCTGCTGTTCTGTAAGGACCGCTATCGGTCCACAATACATAGGGTTGCCGTGCACTACTGCTGACCGCTGCCCTATACTGCAGCAGTCCTTCATTGGTATAGGGACTGACGTACAGTCTGCTAATCACTAACACACAACCTGCTTGGTCCACAAAAGTTCTTATAAGGACTGGTAACTTGGTATAGGGTGCTACGGTACATAGGCCTGAGTGCGTTACAGTCTGCTGTTCTGTAAGGACCGCTATCGGTCCACAATACATAGGGTTGCCGTGCACTACTGCTGACCGCTGCCCTATACTGCAGCAGTCCTTCATTGGTATAGGGACTGACGTACAGTCTGCTAATCACTAACACACAACCTGCTTGGTCCACAAAAGTTCTTATAAGGACTGGTAACTTGGTATAGGGTGCTACGGTACATAGGCCTGAGTGCGTTACAGTCTGCTGTTCTGTAAGGACCGCTATCGGTCCACAATACATAGGGTTGCCGTGCACTACTGCTGACCGCTGCCCTATACTGCAGCAGTCCTTCATTGGTATAGGGACTGACGTACAGTCTGCTAATCACTAACACACAACCTGCTTGTTCCACAAAAGTTCTTATAAGGACTGGTAACTTGGTATAGGGTGCTACGGTACATAGGCCTGAGTGCGTTACAGTCTGCTGTTCTGTAAGGACCGCTATCGGTCCACAATACATAGGGTTGCCGTGCACTACTGCTGACCGCTGCCCTATACTGCAGCAGTCCTTCATTGGTATAGGGACTGACGTACAGTCTGCTAATCACTAACACACAACCTGCTTGTTCCACAAAAGTTCTTATAAGGACTGGTAACTTGGTATAGGGTGCTACGGTACATAGGCTTGAGTGCGGTACAGTCTGCTGTTCTGTAAGGACCGCTATCGGTCCACAATAGATAGGGTTGACGTGCACCACTGCTGACCGCTGCCCTATACTGCAGCAGTCCTTCAGCGGTATAGGGACTGACGTACAGTCTGCTAAACACTAATACACAACCTGCTTGGTCCACAAAAGTTCTTATAAGGACTGGTAACTTGGTATAGGGTGCTACGGTACATAGGCTTGAGTGCGGTACAGTCTGCTGTTCTGTAAGGACCGCTATAGGTCCACAATAGATAGGGTTGACGTGCACCACTGCTGACCGCTGCCCTATACTGCAGCAGTCCTTCAGCGGTATAGGGACTGACGTACAGTCTGCTAAACACTAATACACAACCTGCTTGGTCCACAAAAGTTCTTATAAGGACTGGTAACTTGGTATAGGGTGCTACGGTACATAGGCTTGAGTGCGGTACAGTCTGCTGTTCTGTAAGGACCGCTATAGGTCCACAATAGATAGGGTTGACGTGCACCACTGCTGACCGCTCACCTATACTGCAGCAGTCCTTCAGCGGTATAGGGACTAAGAGTTTTGTCACAGGGTCATTTAAAAAATGACATGCAGAGGAAGAGGCAGGCCCTTCCGCAGGGGTGGTAGGGGTAGGGCAGGAGCAACAGGCTTGAGCCAAAGTGGGAAGTTGCAGAAGGTGCGTTCAATTACTTTAAAGGATGCACCAGACTTGGTTGAGTGGCTCGCTCAGCCTTACTCTTCTGCACCCTCCTCATCCTCTCGATCTGCACCCTCTTCTTCACTCTCTGCTATGTGCACCCCCAAAGACACTACCACCAACAACACGACCACCACCACCACCACCACATACCTTCCGCTTGAGTCACTGGAATTATTTTCCGATCCATATCAAGAGGACATTTCTGATGCGCAGCCACTCTTGGTATTGGATCAGGAAGAGGAGGTAGCAACAAGCGCTACTCAGCAGTCTGACGCCAGTACCCAGATCAGCCCAAGGAGGAGGTTGGTCCCCGGTGTTGCTGCCTACTCTACTTATAGCGGTGGGGAAGGTGACGTTGATGATGACGTGTCTAGTGATGTCACGTGGGTGCCCACAAGAGAGGAAGAGGAGGGGAGTTCAGAGGGAGATATGGACCAGCAGATAGGGAGGAGAAGCAGCAATGACTTACATTGCACAGCAGGGACAAAGCAGACTGCAAATGTATCAGGAGCGAGTCATCGACCATGTACGGTCACATCTGGCGCTCCCAGGACACCGGCACATGGCTCCGCAGTGTGGGCTTTTTTTAACGTGTCCGCTGCTGACAATAGCGTTGCCATCTGCAATCTTTGCAGTCAACGCGTTAGTCGCGGTAAGCCCAATACTCACCTAGGGACGACCGCCTTAAGAAGGCACATGAGCAGCCATCACCGAGCCCAGTGGGAGCAACGGAACACACAAAGCCACACTGCAGGCTCTCACCGTCCAGCCTCGTCTTCTACTTCTCCTTCTCCTCTCTCCTCACAATTGTCCTCCACTCCACCTTCCATCACGCCAAGCTCACATTTTTCTGCAAAAAGGCAGGCTTCCGTGGGCCTAATGTTTGAGCGTAAAAAAATGATGACGCCGGATAACCCTCTTGCCCAACGGTTGGCGGCTGGCTTGTCAGAACTCATAGCCCGCCAACTACTGCCATATAAACTGGTGGACTCGGAGGCCTTTCGCAAATTTGTGGCCATTGGAACACCACAATGGAAGGTCCCAGGAAGGAAGTATTTCTCAGAGAAGGGCATCCCAGAGCTATATGGCCATGTTCAGCGGCAAGTGAATGTATCTCTGGCACACAGTGTCGGTGCCAAGATACATCTGACCACAGACACGTGGTCTAGCAAACACGGGCAGGGAAGGTATATCAGTTTTACTGCCCACTGGGTGAACCTTCTGACGGCCGTCAAGCATGTAACCCGTGGCACCCGTGTAGATTTGGTTTTACCGCCACGGATTGCATGCAGGCCTGACTCTTCTTCTCCTCCTCCTACTCCATCCTCCTCCCTCTCCTCCTCAGCTGCCTCCTCCTTTTCCGCTGCTAGCGTCTCTTCCACTGCACCGCCCAAGCTCCCCAGAACCTATTCCACATGCCAGGTGAGACGTTGCCATGCCGTGCTGCGTCTGTTGTGCCTGGAAGCAAAGAGCCACACTGGCCCGGCACTCCTTTCAGCTTTGCGTTCACAGGCAGATGAGTGGCTAACACCGCTCAATTTGACAGTTGGTAAAGTGGTGTGTGACAACGGTGCCAATCTGCTTAGCGCATTGAAACAGGGCAAAATCACGCACGTGCCGTGCATGGCACACGTCTTAAACTTGGTCGTGCAGCGATTCCTTGTCAAATACCCTGGGGTCCAGGACATCTTGCGGCAGGCAAGGAAAATCTCGGCCCATTTCAGAAGATCTTACACGGCCATGGCTCGCCTTGCTGACATTCAGCGGCGACACCATCTGCCGGTCAGACGTCTTATTTGCGATTGCCCGACGCGATGGAACTCAACCTTCTATATGCTTGATAGGCTGCTCCAGCAGAAACGTGCAGTTAACGTCTACCTGTATGAACTCTGCGAAAGAAACGGTTCTGGGGAGCTGGGTTTTTTTTCACCGCGCCAGTGGCTGCTCATGCGCGACACATGCAGACTTCTGCGGCCATTTGAGGAGATCACCAAACTGGTCAGTCGCAGCCATGGCGCCATCAGTGACATGGTACCTTATGCCTTCTTTCTGGAGCGTGCATTGCGTCGTGTCATTGATCAGGCTGTGGAGGAGCAGGAGCGGGAAGATGAGGAAGTCGCAATGCTGGATGAATTCCCAGGGGGGGCTACTCTATCTGAGACAAGTCAACAACAGGAGTCTGATGAGGAGTCAGAGGAGGATGGTGCCGGGGCGGATGAGCAGGAGCAAGAAGAGCATGCTTTAAACCTTTCTGGGATCCCTGTTGTGCGAGGATGGGGAGAGGAGAATGAAGAGGACGACATTATCCTGGATGATGAGCAGGAGCCAGGCCACCACACCGCTTCCACTTTAGTGCAAATGGGGGCCTTCATGCTCCAGTGTTTTAATAGGGACCCCCGTATAAAAAGCATGAGGGTCAAGGACCAGTACTGGGTGGCAACGTACTTAGACCCCCGGTACAAACACAAAATGGCGGAAATGTTACCGCCGTCGCAGAGGGCTGTCAGAATGCAGCACTTCCAGGCCTTGCTTCGAGAAATGCTGCATTCTGCTTTTGCGTGCGCTGGCAGAGGAGCAATTCCCACTCCCAGAGAAGGATTTGCGGGTACCAATCCAACAGCGCCTGCAAGAAGAGGCCGGTTTGAAGATGTGTTGGTGACTTCGGATATGAGGTCATTCTTTCAGCCGACCCATCGACAGGTGTCATCCGGATCCAGCATCAGGGAACGCCTAGACCGTCAGGTGTCCGACTACATTGGGTTAACGGCCGATGTGGACGCTCTGAGGAGTGATGAACCCCTAGACTACTGGGTGGGCAGGCTTGACCTCTGGCCAGAGCTTGCCCAATTTGCAATCGAACTGTTGGCTTGCCCCTCATCCAGTGTCCTGTCCGAAAGGACGTTCAGCGCAGCAGGGGGGATTGTGACCGATAAGCGTACTCGCCTAGCTCACCACAGTGTTAACTACCTCACATTTCTAAAAATGAATGAGGCATGGATCTCGGAGGAATTCAACACATGTGATCAGTAGACCATGTATATGTCTATAAACAATTTTTGGAATCAAGCACACAGACCTTCTTAATTCATTTGGCTCACTTCCCTGACCCAAAAAAGCACACCGTACTATATGCCCCTACCCTCCTCTTTGAAGAGGTTGAGCGGTGTCATATTTCTACTGGGGCTGCTTATTATGAGGGGTTCCCACCATCCCTGTGCTGTGCTGACTTCCTCCTGGGTGTTCTTATTATGAGGGGCTCCCACCATCCCTGTGCTGTGCTGACTTCCTCCTGGGGGTTCTTATTATGAGGGGATCACACCATCCCTGTGCTGTGCTGACTTCCTCCTGGGGCTGCTTACGGTGCTGCTGTCAGCGCTGTATGTCACGGAGCTGCTGTCAGCGCTGTATGTCACGGAGCTGCTGTCAGCGCTGTATGTCACGGAGCTGCTGTCAGCGCTGTATGTCACGGAGCTGCTGTCAGCGCTGTATGTCACGGAGCTGCTGTCAGCGCTGTATGTCACGGAGCTGCTGTCAGCGCTGTATGTCACGGAGCTGCTGTCAGCGCTGTATGTCACGGAGCTGCTGTCAGCGCTGTATGTCACGGAGCTGCTGTCAGCGCTGTATGTCACGGAGCTGCTGTCAGCGCTGTATGTCACGGAGCTGCTGTCAGCGCTGTATGTCACGGTGCTGCTGTCAGCGCTGTATGTCACGGAGCTGCTGTCAGCGCTGTATGTCACGGAGCTGCTGTCAGCGCTGTATGTCACGGAGCTGCTGTCAGCGCTGTATGTCACGGAGCTGCTGTCAGCGCTGTATGTCACGGAGCTGCTGTCAGCGCTGTATGTCACGGTGCTGCTGTCAGCGCTGTATGTCACGGAGCTGCTGTCAGCGCTGTATGTCACGGAGCTGCTGTCAGCGCTGTATGTCACGGAGCTGCTGTCAGCGCTGTATGTCACGGAGCTGCTGTCAGCGCTGTATGTCACGGAGCTGCTGTCAGCGCTGTATGTCACGGTGCTGATGTCAGTGCTCTGTATTACGGTGCTGCTGTCAGTGCTCTGTATCTCCTGCACCCTCTTGTTTGCCTACCCTGGTCCCTGACCTTCCCTCTCCTCCATTGCCTTCATTAGCTCCATAGTCCTGAATTGTCAGAACAATTTCCCAAATAAAAAAAAAATGCTTGTAGTTATCGATCCCAAATTCACCTCATACATGTATTATGCTATTGTCCAGGTGGTGGGACTACGTGCTACCCCCTAATAATTACCCCGTGGCCGCAAATTCGACCTAAAGGTTTGCGAAATTCGCCTCCCATTGAAGTCAATGGAGCCCGCGGCGAACGGTCGTTTTCGCGAACGTTTGTGCCCGTTCGCGTTTCGCGTTCGCGAAACGTCCCGTCGGAAGTTCGTCCATCACTATTCTGCAGCTCCCTGCCTGTATTTGTACGAGAACACTGGCAATTACATTCAGGTAAGGCTTTAGGGGCACACTGTGCAAAGGATACTAAAACAAAATATTGCAGCTCCCTCCCTGTATTTTTACGAGAACACCGGCAATTGTAGAGAACACTGACACTTGTATTCAGGTAAAGCTTTAGGTGCACACTGTGCAAAGCACACTAAAACAAAATACTGCAGCTCCCTGCCTGTATTTGTACGAGAACACCAGCAATCGTATTCAGGTAATGTTTTAGGGGCACACTGTGCAAAGGATACTAAAACAAAATACTGCAGCTCCATGCCTGTAGTTTTACGAGAACACCGGCAATTGTGGAGAACACTCGCAATTGTATTCAGGTAAAGCTTTAGGTTCACACTGTGCAAAGGACACTAAAACAAAATACTGCAGCTCCCTGCCTGTATTTGTATGAGAACACCGGCAATTGTATTCAGGTAAGTTATAAGGTGCACACTGTGCAAAGGACACTAAAAGAAAATACTGCAGCTCCTTGCCTGTATTTGTACGAGAACACCGGCAATTGTGAAGAACACCGGCAATTGTAGTTAGGTAAAGCTTTAGGTGCACACTGTGCAAATTACACTAAAACAAAATACTACAACTCGCTGCCTGTATTTGTATGAGAATGCCATCAATTGTATTTAGGTCCAAACTGTGCAAAGGACACTAAAAGAAAATACTGCAGCTCCCTGCCTGTAGTTGTACAAAAACACCGGCAATTGTGGAGAACATCGGCAATTGTATTCAGGTAAGCTTCAGGTGCACACTGTGAAAAGGACACTAAAAGAAAATACTGCAGCTCCCTGCCTGAATTTGTACGAGAACACCGGCAATTGTATTCAGGTAATGCTTTAGGGGCACACTGTGCAAAGGATACTAAAACAAAATACTGCAGCTCCATGCCTGTATTTGTATGAGAACACCGGCAATTGTATTCAGATAAGCTTTAGGTGCACACTGTGCAAAGGACACTAAAAGAAAATACTGCAGCACCCTACCTGTATTTGTACGAGAACACCGGCAATTGTGGAGAACACTCGCAATTGTATTTAGGTAAAACTTTAGGTGCACACTGTGAAAAGACACTAAAACAAAATACTGCAGCACCCTACCTGTATTTGTACGAGAACACCGGCAATTGTGGAGAACACTCACAATTGTATTTAGGTAAAACTTTAGGTGCACACTGTTCAAAGGACACTAAAACAAAATACTGCAGCTCCCTGCCTGTATTTGTATGAGAACGCCAGCAATTGTATTCAGTTAACGCTTTAGGTGCACACTGTGCAAAGGACACTAAAACAAAATACTGCAGCTCCCTGCCTGTATTTGTATGAGAACGCCGGCAATTATATTTAGGTCCACACTGTGCAAAGGACACTAAAAGAAAATACTGAAGCTCCCTGCCTGTATTTGTACGAGAACACTGGCAATTGTGGAGAACACCAGCAATTGTATTTAGGCAAGCTTTAGGTGCACACTGTGAAAAGGACACTAAAAGAAAATACTGCAGCTCCCTGCCTGTATTTGTACGAGAACACCGGCAATTGTATTCAGGTAATGCTTAAGGGGCACACTGTGCAAAGGATACTCAAACAAAATACTGCAGCTCCCTCCCTGTATTTTTACGAGAACAACGGCAATTGTAGAGAACACTGACAATTGTATTCAGGTAAAGCTTTAGGTGCACACTGTGCAAAGGACACTAAAACAAAATACTGCAGCTCCCTGCCTGTATTTGTATGAGAATGCCGGCAACTGTATTCAGGTAAGCTATAAGGTGCACACTGTGCAAAGGACACTAAAAGAAAATACTGTAGCTCCCTGCCTGTATTTGTACAAGAACACCGGCAATTGTGAAGAACACGGGCAATTGTAGTTAGGTAAAGCTTTAGGTGAACACTGTGCAAAGGACACTAAAACAAAATACTACAGCTCGCTGTCTGTATTTGTATGAGAACGCCAGCAATTGTATTCAGGTAACGCTTTAGGTGCACACTGTGCAATGGACACTAAAACAAAATAATGCAGCTCCCTGCCTGTATTTGTATGAGAACGCTAACAATTGTATTTAGGTCCAAAATTTGCAAAGGACACTAAAAGAAAATACTGCAGCTCCCTGCCTGTATTTGTACGAAAACACCGGCAATTGTGGAGAACACCGGCAATTGTATTCAGAAAAGCTTTAGGTGCACACTGTGAAAAGGACACTAAAGGAAAATATTGCAGCTCCCTGCCTGTATTTGTACGAAAACACCGGCAATTGTATTCAGGTAATGCTTTAGGGGCACATTGTGCAAAGGATACTAAAACAAAATACTGCAGCTCCATGCCTATAGTTTTACGAGAACACCGGCAATTGTTTAGAGCACTCGCAATTGTATTCAGGTAAAACTTTAGGTTCACACTGTGCAAAGGACACTAAAACAAAATACTGCAGCTCCCTGCCTGTATTTGTATGAGAACGCCAGCAATTGTATTCAGTTAACGCTTTAGGTGCACACTGTGCAAAGGACACTAAAATAAAATACTACAGCTCACTGCCTGTATTTGTATGAGAACGCCAGCAATTGTATTCAGGTAAGCTTTAGGTGCACACTGTGAAAAGGACACTAAAGGAAAATACTGCAGCTCCCTGCCTGTATTTGTACGAAAACACCGGCAATTGTATTCAGGTAATGCTTTAGGGGCACATTGTGCAAAGGATACTAAAACAAAATACTGCAGCTCCATGCCTATAGTTTTACGAGAACACCGGCAATTGTTTAGAACACTCGCAATTGTATTCAGGTAAAACTTTAGGTTCACACTGTGCAAAGGACACTAAAACAAAATACTGCAGCTCCCTGCCTGTATTTGTATGAGAACGCCAGCAATTGTATTCAGTTAACGCTTTAGGTGCACACTGTGCAAAGGACACTAAAACAAAATACTACAGCTCACTGCCTGTATTTGTATGAGAACGCCAGCAATTGTATTCAGGTAACGCTTTAGGTGCACACTGTGCAAAGGACACTAAAACAAAATAATGCAGCTCCCTGCCTGTATTTGTATGAGAACGCTGGCAATCGTATTTAGGTCCAAACTGTGCAAAGGACACTAAAAGAAAATACTGCAGCTCCCTGCCTGTATTTTTACGAAAACACCGGCAATTGTGGAGAACACCGGCAATTGTATTCAGGTAAGCTTTAGGTGCACACTGTGAAAAGGGCACTAAAAGAAAATACTGCAGCTCCCTGCCTGTATTTGTACGAGAACACCGGCAATTGTTTTCAGGTAATGCTTTAGGGGCACACTGTGCAAAGGATACTAAAACAAAATACTGCAGCTCCATGCCTGTAGTTTTATGAGAACACCGGCAATTGTGGAGAACACTCGCAATTGTATTTAGGTAAAACTTTAGGTGCACACTGTGCAAAAGACACTAAAACAAAATACTGCAACTCCCTGCCTGTATTTGTATGAGAACACCGGCAATTGTGAAGAACACCGGCAATTGTAGTCTGGTAAAGGTTTAGTTGCACACTGTGCAAAGGACACTAAAACAAAATTTTGCAGCTTCCTTCCTGTATTTGTATGAGAACGCCGGCAATTGTATTCAGGTAAGCTTTAGGTGCACACTGTGCAAAGGACACTAAAAGAAAATACTGCAGCACCCTGCCTGTATTTGTACGAGAACACCGGCAATTGTATTCAACTAAAGCTTTAGGTTCACACTGTGCAAAGGACACTAAAACAAAATACTGCAGCTCCCTGCCTGTATTTGTATGAGAACGCCAGCAATTGTATTCAGTTAACGCTTTAGGTGTACACTGTGCAAAGGATACTAAAACAAAATACTGCAGCTTCCTGCCTGTATTTGTATGAGAACGCCGGCAATTGTATTTAGGTCCAAACTGTGCAAAGGACACTAAAAGAAAATACTGCAGCTCCCTTCCTGTATTTGTACGAGAACACGGGCAATTGTAGTTAGGTAAAGCTTTAGGTGCACACTGTGCAAAGAACACTAAAACAAAATACTACAGCTCGCTGCCTGTATTTGTATGAGAACACCAGCAATTGTATTCAGGTAACGCTTTAGGTGCACACTGTGCAATGGACACTAAAACAAAATAATGCAGCTCCCTGCCTGTATTGGTATGAGAACGCCGGCAATTGTATTTAGGTCCAAACTGTGCAAAGGACACTAAAGCAAAATACTGCAGCTCCCTGCCTGTATTTGTACGAAAGCACCGGCAATTGTGGAGAACACCGGCAATTGTATTCAGGTAAGCTTTAGGTGCACACTGTGAAAAGGGCACTAAAAGAAAATACTGCAGCTCCCTGCTGTATTTGTACGAGAACACCGGCAATTGTATTCAGGTAATGCTTTAGGGGCACACTGTGCAAAGGATACTAAAACAAAATACTGCAGCTCCATGCCTGTAGTTTTACGAGAACACCGGCAATTGTGGAGAACACTCGCAATTGTATTCAGGTAAAACTTTAGGTGCACACTGTGCAAAGGACACTAAAACAAAATATTGCAGCTCCCTGCCTGTATTTGTATGGAAACGCCGGCAATTGTATTCAGGTAAGCTTTAGGTGCACACTGTGCAAAGGACACTAAAAGAAAATACTGCAGCACCCTGCCTGTATTTGTACGAGAACACCGGCAATTGTATTCAACTAAAGCTTTAGGTTCACACTGTGCAAAGGACACTAAAACAAAATACTGCAGCTCCCTGCCTGTATTTGTATGAGAACGCCAGCAATTGTATTCAGTTAACGCTTTAGGTGTACACTGTGCAAAGGACATTAAAACAAAATACTGCGTCTCCCTGCCTGTATTTGCATGAGAACGCTGGCAATTGTATTTAGGTCCACACTGTGCAAAGGACACTAAAACAAAATACTACAGCTCGCTGCCTGTATTTGTATGAGAATGCCAGCAATTGTATTCAGGTAACGCTTTAGGTGCACACTGTGCAATGGACACTAAAACAAAATAATGCAGCTCCCTGCCTGTATTGGTATGAGAACGCCGGCAATTGTATTTAGGTCCAAACTGTGCAAAGGACACTAAAACAAAATACTGCAGCTCCCTGCCTGTATTTGTATGAGAACGCTGGCAATTGTATTCAGGTAAGCTATAAGGTGCACACTGTGCCAAGGACACTAAAATAAAATACTGCAGCTCCCTGCCTGTATTTGTTCGAGAACACTGGCAATTGTGAAGAACACTGGCAATTGTAGTTAGATAAAGCTTTAGGTGCACACTGTGCAAAGGACACTAAAACAAAATACTACAGCTCGCTGCCTGTATTTGCATGAGAACGCCAGCAATTGTATTCAGGTAACGCTTTAGGTGCACACTGTGCAATGGACACTAAAACAAAATAATGCAGCTCCCTGCCTGTATTGGTATGAGAACGCCGGCAATTGTATTTAGGTCCAAACTGTGCAAAGGACACTAAAACAAAATACTGCAGCTCCCTGCCTGTATTTGTATGAGAACGCTGGCAATTGTATTCAGGTAAGCTATAAGGTGCACACTGTGCCAAGGACACTAAAATAAAATACTGCAGCTCCCTGCCTGTATTTGTTCCAGAACACTGGCAATTGTGAAGAACACTGGCAATTGTAGTTAGATAAAGCTTTAGGTGCACACTGTGCAAAGGACACTAAAACAAAATACTACAGCTCGCTGCCTGTATTTGTATGAGAACGCCAGCAATTGTATTCAGGTAACGCTTTAGGTGCACACTGTGCAAAGGACACTAAATCTAAATAATGCAGCTCCCTGCCTGTATTTGTATGAGAATGCCGGCAATTGTATTTAGGTCCAAACTGTGCAAAGGACACTAAAAGAAAATACTGCAGCTCCCTGCCTGTATTTGTACGAAAACACCGGCAATTGTGGAGAACACCGGCAATTGTATTCAGGTAAGCTTTAGGTGCACACTGTGAAAAGGACACTAAAAGAAAATACTGCAGCTCCCTGCCTGTATTTGTAAGAGAACACCGGCAATTGTATTCAGGTAATGCTTTAGGGGCACACTGTGCAAAGGATACTAAAACAAAATACTGCAGCTCCATGCCTGTAATTTTACGAGAACACCGGCAATTGTGGAGAACACTCGCAATTTTATTCAGGTAAAACTTTAGGTGCACACTGTGCAAAAGACACTAAAACAAAATACTGCAGCTCCCTGCCTGTATTTGTATGAGAACACCGGCAATTGTAGTCTGGTAAAGCTTTAGGTGCACACTGTGCAAAGGACACTAAAACAAAATACTGCAGCTCCCTGCCGTTATTTGTATGAGGACGCCGGCAATTGTATTCAGGTAAGCTTTAGTGCACACTGTGCAAAGGACACTAAAAGAAAATACTGCAGCACTCTGCCTGTATTTGTACGAGAACACCGGCAATTGTATTCAGGTAAAGCTTTAGGTGAAGACTGTGCAAAGGACACTAAAAGAAAATACTGCAGTTCCCTTCCTGTATTTTTACGAGAAACCAGAAACCGGCAATTGTATTCGGGTAAAGCTTTAGGCGCACACTGTGCAAAGGACACTAAAGCAACATACTGCAGCTCCCTGCCTGTATTTGTATGAGAATTCCGGCAATTGTATTCAGGTAAGCTGTAGGTGCACACTGGAATGTGTAATGTGTGCACAAATACTGCCTGTATTTGTATTAGATATATGGTCACTACCATATATTGTATACAATAAGGAAAAAGGCTAGTGAGGGTTGATAAAGAGTCTCTAGTGGAAGTCAATGGTATATATAGCAGAGAATTGATTAAAGCACCATTCACTAAAAAAAAATTTCACCTCGTGCTCCACACACCCACAAGGGGTTAAAACTCACCAGAACCCAGAGATTATCAGACCTCAATCAGCATCCTTTAGTCAATTAACTCACGGTGTCCTCATAAGGTAACTTCATCACCATCTCCCTCAGCTCCGTCCATCCCTGTTTGGATGGCTCCCCTCCTCCTCCTGCACTCAGCTCGGTGCTACCGAGCCTGCAGCCCATGAGTGGGTCTGCCGCAGACTACAACTCCCAGTAGCGTTTTTCCTTATTGTATATGATATATGGTAGTGACCATATATTATTAGTCAGTTTTATTTTAACTGATGAGAGCGCCACTTGGATATTTTATTTGTTACTCTTTTAGAGTCTTAAATTTTTAAATTTTTTGTTTGATATGTATAACTTGTTTTAAGTAGCTACTGAGAGACGTCTCATTTGTATTTTAACTGTATTTTATTATTTCTGTGTGTAAATACCTGATAATACATGGCACTGAGATATGAGATAGGAGTGGGATAGGGCTAGGTTCTTCCTTGTTTTAGTATTTTTTTGTTTATAGCGCAAAAAATAAAACCCGCAGAGGTAATCAAATACCTCCAAAAGAAAGCTCTATTTGAGGGAAGAAAAATGTATTTGGGTACAGAGTGGCTTCACCGGGCAATTGTCAGTTAAAGTAATGCAGTGCCAAATCGCAAAAAATGGCCTGGTCATTAACTACTTGCCGCCAGCGCTATAGCCGAAAGTAGGATGCAGCCGAAAGTAGGCTGCACGCAATGCGGGTAGCGCATGGCGCGCTCTATGATCACCGAGTCTATGAGACTCGGCTGATCACAGATCCGAGCAAGGGGTCGATCCCAGCCCCTTACCACATGATCAGCTGTCAGCCAATGATGGCTGATCACGTGATGTCAACAGAAGCTCGGCAATCTGTATTTTTTCCCTCACTCTGTCAGCGAGAGGGGAAAAAAAGCCGATCACCGGCTTCTGTCTGAGGGACATCGGCCCCTCACTCAGAAAGCCACGGCTGTGCCCACCAGTGTCACCTGCCAGTACTCACTGTGCCACCTACCAGTGCCACCTATCAGTACCCACCAGTGCCACCTACCAGTGCCACCCATCAATGCCCACCAGTGCTGCCAATTAGTGTCTAATAATCAGTGCCAGAGATCTGTGCTGCCTATCAGTTTCAACTACCAGTGCCTACTAGTGCCCATCAGTGCTACCTATCAGTGACCTTCAGTGCCACCCATCAGTGCCAACCATCAGTCCCGCCTCATCAGTGCTTATCAGTGCCACCTTATCAGTGCCGCCTATCAGTGTCCATCCCTGTAGCCTTATCAGTGCACATCAGCGAAGGTGAAAAATTACCTGTTTTAAAATTTTTACAACAAACTATGAAACAGTTTTGTTTTTGTTTTTTTCAAAATTTCGGTCCCTTTTTTGTTTTATTTAGCAGAAAGAAAAAAACAGCAGCAATTAAAAACCACCAAAATTGCTGCACAATTAACATTCAAAAAGTGACAGCATTGAAAGCTGAAAATTGGTCTGGGCAGTCAGGTGGTTTAAGAGCCCAGTAAGCAAGTGGTTACATAGTTACAAAGTTACATAGTTAGTCAGGTTGAAAAAAGACAAAAGTCCATCTAGTTCAACCACAAAAAAAAAAATAATATCATACAATCCCATACACCGAATTCTATACCCACAGTTGATCCAGAGGAAGGCAAAAAACCCCAGTAGAGCATGATACAATTTGCTAAAGCAGGGGAAAAAATTCCTTCCTGATCCCCCGAGAGGCAATCGGATTTTCCTCGGATGAACTTTACCTATGAATGTTAGTACCCAGTTATATTATGTACCCTTCGGAAATAATCCAGGCCCTTCTTAAAGCAATCCACTGAGCTGACCAGAACCACCTCTGCAGGGAGTCTATTCCACATTTTCACAGCTCTTACTGTGAAGAAACTTTTCCGTAATTCGAGATGAAATCTCTTTTCCTCTAGACTTAAAGTGGAGGGCCACCCTGAAAAAAAAAATGAAAAAAAAAATTTTTTTTAACTTACCAGAAATGCCTGTTGCTAGGCAGATCATCCTAATCTGCCTCTTCCTCCTCCGCGGAGATCTTCTTTCTTCTCTCCTCGTTGCGTTGTCTTCTGGGTAATGGGTCGCGCTGTGTTCTGAGAACTGTGTGTCCCAGAACACAGCGCGTCCCATTCACAAAGCGCTGCGCAACTCGCGCATGCGCAGTAGGAAACGGACAGTGAAGCTGCAAGGCTCCACTGCCTGTTTCCCTTACATAGAATGGCGGCACTGGGACCCGAGAGCCGAGGGACGGGTCGGCCTCGAACGGCCGACATCGCGGGCGCCCTGGACAGGTAAGTGCTTATTAAAAACCGGCCCTCCTCTTTAAGGAGTGCCCCCTTGTCCTCTTTGTTGACAATAAAGTGAATAACTCGACACCACGTTCATTATATGGACCCCTTATATATTTGTACATGTTGATCATTTCCCCCCTTAATCTCCTCTTATCAAGAGTGAATAAATTCAGTTCCTCGAATCTTTCCTCATAGCTGCTCCTCCATGCCTCTTATCAGTTTGGTTGCCCTTCTCTGCACTTTGTTCAGTTCCCCGATATCCTTTTTGAGAACTGGTGCCCAAAACTGAACTGGATATGGTTAAGGGAGGTAAACCTTCCGGAGGGCAAATGGTTAAGGCAGAACTAACTTCACCGATTTAAATGTTTTCAAAAACAGTTAGGCCCCTTTCACACTGAGGCGCTTTGCAGGCGCTAGAGTACTAAAAATAGCGCCTGCAAAGTGTCCTCAAACAGCCGCTGATGTCTCTCCAGTGTGAAAGCCGAGGGCTTACCCACTGGAGCAGTGCAATTGCAGTACGCTGAAAAATGTCCTGCAAGTCGCATCTTTTTTTACAACAAGTCTTTACAACAAGTTTTTACAAGTCTGAGCATGTAGGCCCTTTACAAAATAATCTAGAGTGGGTGACTGGGGACAAAGAGAAGGCTAATTTATTAAATACTTTCTTCAGCTCTGTGTACACAAAAGAGCATGGGGGAGCGCATGTCCATAATGGGGGTGATAGTGACACAGCCCCAAATGATCCACAATGGCTCAAAAGTGATATGGTCCAGAAATATTTAGACAGAATAAAGGTGGATAAAGCACCTGCCCCTGATGGCATCCACCCACGGATCCTAAAAGAATTGAGCTCTGTAATTTCAGAGCCATTGTATCTAATTTTTAAGGACTCCTTAATGACGGGAATAGTCCCACTGGATTGGCGCAGGGCGAACGTGGTGCCTTTATTTAAAAAGGGATCAAAGTCTTTACCAAGTAACTATAGACCTGTTAGCTTAACTTCTATAGCTGGGAAGATACTGGAGCGTTTAACCGCTTCCCGACCAGCGCACGACGATGTACGTCGACAGAATGGCACGGGCAGGCATATTGGCGTACAGGTACGTCCAATATTCGATGCCGCCCTGCCATCGGGAGCGCGCCATCGGGAGCGCGCCACCGGCGGCGCGCTCCCGCGCTGGTCGGGACCCCCGTGAGTCCGGTCGCGGGACCCGCGGACTCGATCGCCGCGGGCATCCCCGCGATCGTCTCACGGAGCGGCCGAATAGAGCAAATGCTGTGTAAACAACATTTGTCTATTCTGCCTAGCAACTAGTGACGCTGATCTCTGCTCCATGTGCTTGGAGCAGAGATCAGTGTACACTAAATGAAAGCCCAACCCCCCCCCACAGTTAGTAACACTCCCCTAGGAACACTTAACCCCTACACTGCCACCCACTGGTTAACCCTTTCACTGCCAGTGTCATTTACACAGGAATCACTGCATTTATATAGCAGTGATTACTGTATAAATGACAATGGTGTCAAAAATGTCCGATGGGTCCCCCACAATGTCGCAGTCACAATAAAAATCGCTGATCGCCGCCATTACTAGTAAAAAAAAAAATAATAAAAAATTATTAATAAAAATGCTATAAAACTATCCCTATTTTGTAAACGCTATAACTTTTGCGCAAACCAATCAATAATCGCTTATTGCGATTTTTTTTACCAAAAATATGTAGAAGAATACGTATTGGCCTAAACTGAGGGAAAAAAAATGTTTTTTTATATATTTTTGGGGGATATTTATTATAACAAAAAGTAAAAAATAATGCGTTTTTTTCAAAATTGTCGCTCTATTTTTGTTTATAGCGCAAAAAATAAAAACCGCAGGGGTGATCAAATACCACCAAAAGAAAGCTCTATTTGTGGGAAAAAAAGGACGTCAATTTTGTTTGGGAGCCACGTCGCACGACCGCGCAATTGTCAGTTAAAGCGACGCAGTGCCGAATCGCAAAAAGTGGTCTGGTCTTTGACCAGCAAATTGGTCCGGTCTGAAAGTGGTTAATAAAAGACCACATCGACGAGTTCTTGCTGAACAAAAACACTTTAAGCAACAGACAACATGGATTCATGAAAGACAGAAGTTGTCAGACAAATCTAATTTCTTTTTATGAGGAGGTAAGTAAAACCTTGGACAGAGGGGTGGCGGTGGACGTGGTATACTTGGATTTTGCAAAAGCGTTCGATACAGTTCCCCACACACGGCTCATGTGTAAGGTAAAGTCTACAGGTTTGGAAATATCAGTTTGTAAATGGATAGAAAATTGGCTAAAAGACAGAATTCAGAGAGTAGTGGTTAATGATTTTTACTCTGAATGGTCTAAGGTTATCAGTGGTGTACCCCAAGGTTCAGCGCTGGGACCCTTACTTTTTAACATCTTTATAAATTATATTGGGTCTGGGATCAAAAGTAACATTTCCGTCTTTGCAGATGACACCAAGATATGCAGTGGAATAACGTCCTTACAGGATATCTCCAATTTACAAGCCGACCTCAATACACTGTCTAATTGGAGCGACTATGTGGCAGATGAGGTTTAATGTTGATAAATGTAAAGTTATGCACTTGGGGGCTAAGAATATGCATGCATCATACATGCTAGGGGGAGTACAACTGGGGGGATCCATAGTGGAGAAGGATCTGGGGGTTTTGGTAGATCATAAGCTCAATAATAGCATGCAATGCCAAGCTGCTGTTTCCAAAGCAAGCAAAGTCCTTTCTTGTATTAAGAGAGGTATGAACTCCAGAGAGAGAGATATCATTTTGCCCCTGTTCAAATCATTAGTAAGACCTCACCTGGAATATGCAGTTCAGTTTTGGGCACCAGTTCTCAAAAAGGATATCGGGGAACTGGAGAAAGTGCAGAGAAGGGCAACCAAACTGATAAGAGGCATGAAGGAACTCAGCTATGAGGAAAGATTAGAGGAACTGAATTTATTCACTCTTGAGAAGAGGAGAATAAGGGGGGATATGATCAACATGTTCAAATATATTAGGGGTCCATATAGTGAACTTGGTATTGAGTTATTCTCTGTACGGTCAACCCAGAGGACAAGGGGGCACTCTTTACGTCTAGAGGAAAAGAGATTTCATCTTCAAGTACAGAAAGGTTTCTTCACAGTTAGAGCTGTGAAAATGTGGAATAGACTCCCGCCAGAGGTGGTTCTGGCCAGCTCAGTAGATTGCTTTAAGAAAGGCCTGGATACTTTCCTGAATGTACATAATATAACTGGGTACTAACATAGGTAAAGTTGATCCAGGGAAAATCCGATTGTCTCTTGGGGGATCAGGAAGGAATTTTTTCCCCCTGCTGTAGCAAATTGGAGCAGGCTCTGCTGGGGGTTTTTTTCGCCTTCCTCTGGATCAATTGTGGGCATAAAATTGGGTATTTGGATTGTACGATTATTTATTTATTTTATTTATTTTGTAACTATCTTTGGAGCGCTGTAGGAGCGGTGTATTTACTGCTCCTAAAACGCCCCTTCCCATCGAAAACAATGGGGCAGCGTGCCAAACCCGCCTGCAAAGCGCCACTACAGTGGCGCTTTGCATGTGGTTTTAACCCTTTTTCGGGCCGCTAGAGGGGGTTAAAAGTGCCCCGCTAGTGGCCGAAAAGTGTTGCTAAAACTATGCTAAAGCGCCGTTAAATATAGCGCCACTTTACCGCCAGAGCGCCCAGTGTCTCAGTGTGAAAGTAGCCTTAAATTCAAGGCATGTCTTAACTGATAACTTTTACAACTTGTCAAATGGCTGGTATCATAGCTCATCATGTATGCAGCACTATGGCAACTGCAGATCAATAGATAAAATATCAGCTTCCTTCGTTGTACCCTTCATGTGCTAAGGTGTTTTGAAAACAACTACAGGACTCCTGGAGAGCTCTCTCCCAGAATGAATTTTGAACAAAGAGGATGTTTAAAGCACCAGGAGTTTTAACCACAAGACAGCTACAGAGCGGACACTAACTGCCGGGAGGGTGTCCCTGGATGTCCTCCTGTGTACTCTCTCCCCTCGAGGGCGCGCTTTGGGGAAAATCTGTGTTGGTCGTATCCTTCGGACACGGCCAATCACAGATCATTGTAAACGGCCAATCACAGTGGCTGTTTACAGCGCAATCGTAGCTGCCAATGACAGATAATCTCAAATATAAACATATGAGATCATCTCTCATTGCTGGCTCTCCCTCCTCACACAGAGACAGCGTGTGAGGAGGAAGAGTGACCTGTGCTTTTTTTCAGTGAGTGTAAAACATATATACACAGTGTTACAGTGCCTACAGTACCCATCAGTGCCATCTGCCAGCCCCATCTGCCAGCGCCATCTGCCAGAGCCATCTGCCAGATCCAGTGCCATCTGCCAGTGCCATCTGCCAGTGTCACGTGTCAGTGCCACGTATTAGTACCACGTATCAGTGCTATCTCTCAGTGCCACCTGTTGTCAGTGCCACATATCAATGCCATCTGTCAGTGCCACCTGTTGTCAGTGTCACCTGCCACATCAGTGTCACCTGTCAGTGTCATCTGCCACATCAGTGTCATATAACAGCTGAGGAGGCATACAATATTCTTGCGGCCGACGAGAGCAATGGGAAGCTCTCCGCTTCGGATTCTTCCTCATATTCAGATTCTGAGTCTGACGTGGACTACGAGCCTGTCCTAAGCAGCGGTACAATGACAGCCTCAGAGGAGGAAGATGAGAGTCCGCCCGTCAGACTAAGGCATACTGATGAGGAGGTAGTGCCATCCACCAGCACCGCAGTGTCATCCACCAGCACCGCAGTACTTCGGCAAAGGCAAAGTGCCAGTGGGTTGTCACCTCAGCCCCAAAGGGTTAGGTCCCATGCCAGCCTTCCCTATTCCCTTCAGAACCCCTTCTGGCTTCCTCCTAATTCAGGAGAAGCTAAGGTTCCCCCTTTCACTGTCCAACCAGGAGTCCAGGTGGACACAGAACATTTTTCCCCGATAGACTTTTTCCATTTAATTGTTACTGAGGACATGCTTGCATTGATTGTGGCCCCCCTTTTCAAATTTTCTGGCAGGCTGGGCTTAAAACAATTTAATCCCAGAATACATTGGATCGAGTGGGAAAGTTTGGGAACTCATAAACCCACTCCTGGAGAAAGGCTACCATCTGTATGTGCAGGGGAATGCTGGCAGCCTTAGGCCTGGGGGGCAAGTCCAGTCAAGTGGCCCATTGAACCCCCGAATCAGCTCACCATCCTTCTACACCACATTACTCGTACAGAGAGGGAGGGAGACTGCTCCACATTGCCCGAGAGAGAGAGAGAGACTGCTTGACACTGCCTGCACAGAGAGAGTGACTGCTTCACACTGATGGTCACTCTCTGTACAGGCAGTGTGAAGCAGTCACTCTCTGTGCGGGCAGTGTGAAGCGGTCACTCTCTGTGCGGGCAGTGTGAAGCGGTCACTCTCTGTGCGGGCAGTGTGAAGCGGTCACTCTCTGTATGGGCAGTGTGAAGCGGTCACTCTCTCTGTACGGGCAGTGTGAAGCGGTCACTCTCCCTGTACGGGCAGTGTGAAGCGGTCACTCTCTCTGTACGGGCAGTGTGAAGCGGTCACTCTCTCTGTACAGGCAGTGTGAAGCGGTCACTCTCTCTGTACAGGCAGTGTGAAGCGGTCACTCTCTCTGTACGGGCAGTGTGAAGCGGTCACTCCCAGAGAGAGACTGCATGATTGCCCCCAGAGAGACTAAGAAAAAGAGCTTGCCCCTTCCCCACACCCAGTACAAAGACCAATAAGACTGCAGGAAGATGAAGACTAAAGACTGTGCTGTCACTGCCGCTACACTAAGTGCTACCTGTGGAGTCTGGAGCTTCTCTGGTGAGTGAGCACCACACCACTGGGCAAGCTAAGCCAGCAGAGTAGCCGAGAGTCACAGCGAGTTCAGCAGGCTAAACACGCAAGTCCTGCTTTCTCCCTGGCATGACCACCAGATTCACCAGGGTGCAGGCTCCTCCTGTGTCAATTGCGGGTAGTGAGAAAAGCACATGCAGGGGCACACCGGAGCACCAGCCAGATTAAGGGCATCGTGGGCCTGGTGCTGCAGAGGAGCAGGTTTAGGAGTGGCAGGAATATGAGGCAAGTAATGTCATATCCCAGCTCTCCTCTTACTGGCCACCCTTCCCATGTTTCCAGGAGCCTGTGCTAGCTTGTGCCCAGACTTGGTCGCAGTCACACAGGTGTAATGCTAGTGAAGCCTGGCACTTGATTTACTAAGCATCCATAAGAGCCGTGTGTGGGTGTGTGCTCTGAGGTGAAAGTTTTCAAGCCATCAGAATACAGTGATCGCTGCCGGCAGCTTAGCAGCCAGCAGTGATTGCAAAAAAATAGACACGCTGGTTGTATTGTCAGTTGATAGATCGAATTCTGTGCAACCAGTCTGCACATAGATTGATTGAAATTTCTGCTGAACAGGCAGAAAATATCTTCTTCCTAAACGGCTTTGGAACCATTAAGTAATTCCAGACGTCCTCCGCATACCATTCCTCACAGACCTGTTCAATAACATCCATTATTTCCCTGTGCACATAGGGGAATTCAAACCCGTATTCAGATGCCACCTGCTTATTAAGTAGTCTCTGAGACCTCTTAAGCTTTGGCAAAGCTCCGGCATTTCCATCTCCGGGAGGTACACAAGAGTTAGGTGCCTTGCGCACCAGGGCATCAGAGCTTGTTTTAGGCATAGGCAAGGTTACAGGTTAGGGCAAGGTTAAGTCTCTTGTGGTCGGGGTTTCCACGCGTGGAGTTACACTCCCTGAATTCAGCGTCAGCCATCCGGAGATGCTGCAGGTTGTGGAAACATCATCCGAGTTAGCCCAAAGCATCTCTTGTGACATGGTCTCGAAGAGGTCGTCATCTCCAGTGTCAGAGATAGAGTCCAACTCCGAATCTCTCAACTCCTCCACTGGGAGATAATTCCTCACAGTCCCACCCAACACAATAGCCCCAGATCTCTCACCATCAGTGTTGGCAGACCTCTCCAATGCAAATTCCTTTCTCCGGTCAGGTTGATATGAACTGCGGAAGTGTCCTCGACTGCGGCCGCAGGAGGACTTGAATCACCCCACCTTCTCCAAGGCAGCCGTGGTTGTGGCAGTCATGGTAGATGATGCTGTATCCATAACTTCTGGAGTAATTCCTACGATGATGGCAGCAGTAGTAGTAGTCACAGTAGTGGTGGTCACATCTCTGTCCGGAGTACTGACAGGGACAGGCATCACGGCTGTGGTAGGCCTCACTAAGGGAGTATAAGCAGCAGACTCCTCAGTGACCATGCCCATGGCGCAGTCCACGCGGTACGTCCTTGGCGGCACAACAGGTTGCTCCACTCGGAACAAATACTCTCCACATACTGTACAGAGGGCAAATAGCCAGGGACTTGTGGCCAGTCCTGCACACCTTCCGCACAGCATCCCGAGGGCCTCAATGTCTCCCGAGGTGTATAACAGAACACGCCCTTGAGGTGCCAGGAGATCCCTGTATCAGTTATCACAGTCCCTGGAAGTCTCTTTCATTGCGAGAGGTAACGGTAAATCCCGGACGAGCCTCCACATGTAGCACTGACCCCTCAAGGAGCGGCTGATTTAATTGGCTTACTGTTACCTTCTTAACCTCGTGTGTGTCTAGGGGTTTCCCAAGAACTGTAGAGACTGCCAGATACGCTTGAGGGAATTATTTTTTGCAAAAAAAAAATTTACGAACACAGTCTCTCAACGTAGGGTTAGAGGGTTAGGTAGGAAAGTTCAGGTACTCTTAGTACTAAGTCAACTAGGAAAAAGTCTCTCACATTAGGAAATCCAGAGAATAGCCATTCACAGCTGAATCCTCACCCTTATCGGATAGTCCTTCTCTCACCAGGCCTAGCAGCCAACAGGGTGTTTACATCAAACTAAGTCTCTGCCACAGACTTGTATAACAATTCAATAAAACTGAAATATGTATACAACTCAGAGAACCCTCAGATTCACTTGGGGTCTTTCAACTTAGCCTCCAGGCCCCTGCTGAGAAGTCAACCCTTGCGTGGCCTTCTCCCGCAGAGTCCTCCCCTGGATGCTTCCACAGTTGCTGGGCCTCTCCAAAAACCGAGACGGCACCGGACCACCTTTGAATCCTTCCTTCGGTTACTTTGCCTCGAGCTAGCCAGCCCCAAGACTTGGAGTCGGGTGGATCCGCACCCCAGGCCATGAGAGCCCTGGGGGCTGGTCAGGAGAACCAGGACCAAACAGTCAGAAAGCACTTCTGGGCCGGAACCCCAAAACACGTGACGTCAGCCCCTTAAGTACCCCCTCCCAGAATGCACAGCAAGAGTAACACTCCCACTGGGCTGGCAGAGAGAGAATAAACACTTAATGCACCTGACTAGACTGTGTTCTAAACCCTGCCAGAGATGACAGCGCCACCTATGGTCAGGCAGAACACCATGCAATCCAACCAGACTGGTACGGAGGTCAAAATTTTATATAATTGAACCCAAAACCAAACTGTAATTGACCATAATTGACAAAAACACATAGCGTGTGCTCTTCAGGAGCCGACGCTACATATATACCTTACATATGCTTTTTGTATCTCTTTGTAGCCAATATATGCCTTACATCTCCAGAAGAAGAAATATAGAGAAACATGTCGATTCCAACAGGTATTTATATAGCTACATAGATCTTTAGATGCACATTATTGTTTCTATTATTGGTGATAATTTTATATGTATGTCTTTATTTTTGAGAGTCAACATTGTTTACTCCTTTTTATATTTTTTTTAGGATAATTACATTCTATTGCATTCTATACATTTGTCTATACCTGTGGCACCATAAAAATCCCCCTTTCCATTTTCTGGTAAATTTTCAATTTGGGATGTGGGTGCCTTGATCTTTTGAGTTAGTGTAGCTATTGCAACTAACAAATTGAAGTCAAACTCAAATTCACGGTGCAGTTACACAAGCAGTTACAGCTTTGGGTTAAGAATTTTACATGAATTAATAAAAGCTGATCATTGTCGGCACCCTTGTCAGTGGTAAATGGTTTGTCTCAACACTCTAAACTGATACATTTGCAGGACAGCTTGTCCTGGTAAAAATAACAGATTTACTGGCTGGATGACCAGATGAAAAGGAAGAAAGCCTAAAATAGTATTGTTAGGCTGCCATAGGAGTGTGTAGCCTTTTGCATTAGGATGTGCACCCCAAAGCTAAACACACATGCGTGTGTTTGTATATATATATATATTATATATATATATATATATATATATTTATTTACACTATATTACTGAAAATATTGGGTTGCCTGCCTTTACACTCACATAAACTTAATGGCATCCCAGTCTTAGTCCGTATGGTTCAATATTGAGTTGGCCCACCCTTTGCAGCTATTACAGCTTCAACTCTTCTGGGAAGGCTTTCCACAAGGTTTAGGAGTGTGTCTATGGGAATGTTTGACCATTCTTCCAGAAGAGCATTTGTGAGGTCAGACAATGATGTTGGATGAGAAGGCCTGGCTCGCAGTCTCCACTCTAATGTGAAGGCCAGTCAAGTTCCTCCACCTCAAACTCATCCATGTCTTTATGGACCTTGCTTAGTGCACTGGTCCAAATCATTTGGTGGAGGGGGGATTATGGAGTGGGGTTGTTTTTCAGGGGTTGGGCTTGGCCCCTTAGTTTCAGTGAAGGGAACTCTTAAGGTGTCAGAATACTAAAACAATTTCATGCTACCAACTTTGTGGGAACAGTTTGGGGATGGCCCCTTCCTATTCCACATGACTGCACATCAGTGCACTAAGCAAGGTTCATAAAGACATGGACGTAGCAAGGGTGGTGGAAAATTAACTTCAAGTGGAAAAATGCACATTATAATAACTAAAACATATAGAATTAAATGCAACAATCTAAAAAAGAAAAATTCCAAAGTACTATAATGGTGTGAACCTCCTAACTAAAAAGTTGTTGCACTTGAAGTTCATTTGTAATGCAATTATCTGTAGAGGGGTTTCAACCACCCCTGCTAAGTTTAAAAAAAATGTTTAGGTCTTATTCTTATTTTGATGTGTATTACATGTGAAATCACATATCGCTGGAATTATTGCACTTGAAGTTAATTTGTTTGGCAAATATCTATATGAGTGGTTTCCACAATCCCTGTTAAGTTACATTTTTTTTAGTCTGATGTGTATTATATATGACATTACATATCACAGAGACCGGTATTGTGGTAATATTGACATTTATTGAGATTTCCATATATTAGAGGGTTCCCTCATCATTGTTAATTTGTTGATTAGTAAATTAGCGCTACACTTTTTTTTCATGGTGTGGGAACACATAACAGTGCTTAGCAGCAAGCCTTTTACTGATACTTTTTATTTTACCTCCAGTTACATAGTACATAGTTAGCCAGGTTGAAAAAAGACACAAGTCCATCCAGTTCAACCAAAAAAAATAAAATAAAAATAGATAAAATAAAATATACTATACATATATATACACATATACACACATACATACATATATATATATATATATATATATACACACACACATACATATACCAGCCCATATACCCAATTCTATACCCACAGTTGATCCAGAGGAAGGCAAAAAACCCCAGCAGAGCATGATCCAATTTGCTAAAGCAGGGGAAAAAATTCCTTCCTGATCCCCCGAGAGGCAATCGAATTTTCCCCGGATCAACTTTACCTATAAATTTTAGTACCCAGTTATATTACGTACACTTAGGAAATAATCCAGGCCTTTCTTAAAGCAATCCACTGAGCTGGCCATAACCACCTCTGCAGGGAGTCTATTCCACATTTTCACAGCTCTTACTGTGAAGAAACCTTTCCGTATTTGGAGATGAAATCTCCTCTCCTCTAGACGTAAAGAGTGCCCCCTTGTCCTCTTTGTTGACTTTAAAGTGAATAACTCGACACCAAGTTCCCTATATGGACCCCTTATATATTTGTACATGTTGATCAAATCCCCCCTTAATCTCCTCTTATCAAGAGTGAATAAATTCAGTTCCTCTAATCTTTCCTCATAGCTGAGTTGCTCCATGCCTCTTATCAGTTTGGTTGCCCTTCTCTGCACTTTCTCCAGTTCCCCGATATCCTTTTTGAGAACTGGTGCCCAAAACTGAACGGCATATTCCAGATGAGGTCTTACTAATGATTTGAACAGGGGCAAAATGATATCTCTCTCTCTGGAGTACATACCTCTCTTAATACAAGAAAGGACTTTGCTCGCTTTGGAAACCGCAGCTTGGCATTGCATGCTATTATTGAGCTTATGATCTACCAAAACCCCCAGATCCTTCTCCACTATGGATTCCCCCAGTTGTACTCCCCCTAGCGTGTATGATGCACGCAGTAAGTTATTGTAAATGGTAGTGTGGTGATTGCCTATTATACTAAAGATTGGCATGTGGCATTAACAAACATCAACAGATTTCAGTTGCGCCCCACTAGGCTGGCCACCCCATGAACAATGTGCTGTTTGCTGAGTTCATCTCCCCATCCCTGCACTCAGTGTACTGATTGGCAGCACTGATGGGAACTGATTGGCAACACCGATAGGCAGCACTGGTGGGCACTTATAGGTGGCACTGATTGGAAGCACTGATTGGCACTAGTAGATTGCATTGGTTGGCACTCATTGGCCACACTGACAAGTAGCACTGACAGGTGGCATTGGTTGGCACTGACAGGTGACATTGGTTGGCACTGACAGGTGGCCCTGATAGGTGGCATTGGCTTGCATTGATTGGCACTTACATCTGACATTGATTGGCACTGATAAAGAAGAGGGAGAGTTTCACATTGATCAGATCGCCAGGCTTGTAAGAGCCACTAAGAGCCTTAAACTGTCATGTAATGTCACTGCTTGTAGAGACCAGCTGTCAAAACTCTGCAGTGATGTCGGGGGTGGGCAGGACCGAACAACTATCATACACCAGCCAATGGGATAGGAGCTGGGCAGGCAGCTCTGTGCATGTGGATCCGCCCCCTATCAGCTATCAACCACCAGCCAATGATTGGGCTGCTTAAGAAAGGGGCGGAGTGACCCATCCAGCCCCTATCCCATAGACTGGTGTATGATAGCTGATAGAAAGGGGGAGGAGCCACGTACACAGAGTGGCCAGCCCAGCCCCTATCCCATTGGCTTGCGTAGGATAGCTGTTCGGTCCCACCCACCCCGACATCACCACCAAGTTTTGACAGCTGGCCTCTGCAAGCAGTGACATTACATGACAGTTTAATGCACTTAGTGGTTCTTAGCCCCGGTATCTTCTTCTTCGGCTGGCGGTGCAGTTTCTGATAATGGTGGTCTCTGCTACGGATTCGTGGCAAGATAACTTTTATCGGCGGTGGGAGAGGGGGCCCCCTAGCATCGGCTCCTTGCTAGGAATGGAGAGGAGTGAGGGGAAGATGGCCCCCCACCCATCTCCGTAACATTGTAGGGTGTACACCGCTCCTCCACTGCTCCTGCCTATTGAAATGAATGAGCACTTTTGCGGAAGCACCTGCAAAGCGACTCGGCAGCGGTACTACACGGGCACATTTAACCCTTTATTCTGACTCCAGCGGGGGTTAAAAGTGATTCATTGAACCTAATATACTAAAGGCAAATAGGGTGTTCATTTTGCAAAGAAATTGCCCCTTTTACTTGTGAATGTGATGAAAAAAAAATCGCTTTACAAAAGAATACTCAATCAGGTGCAAGGAAAGTAAACAAACAGTATTTTGTTTGCACATGATTGGGTGATGAAAGTCGGTAGAGCTTCAATTCATTTACTATCCTATAGGTAAATTACAAAATATACATTTCCATGTAAAGTGAAAAATAGCTAACCCAAACATCATGGATTTGATTTATAAAACAAATGTTAACAAAAGGGGTTATTTTTCTAAATACAAATAGGCTGTTCACTTTGTACTTTCTCCTGAGCTTAGTGAGTTGAAGCTCTGCTGACTTCCATCATCCAATCATGTGTGATTTATTTCCCTACAAATCATTGGTTATTCTTTGAAAAGTGAATATCACAACATTTACTGAGGTTTGTTGATAATTTGCCTGCAAAGTGCAAGTTCTCGTGCAAAAAAAAAAAAAACGAAAAGCCTATTTGTGTTAAGTAAATCAACCCTAAAAGAGTGCATATGTTCTACATAGTAAACAGTCAGGTATTTTAATACAACGTCACAATAAATAACAGAAGACTTTTGATTGGCTCCTTTTTTTTTTTATACCTTTCCCTTTGTACTTCAATGCACAATGGTGACACAAAGTGAAGAAAATAAATTTATTAGGAATATTATCATAATGCATGCCAATGTATGTGTTGACACAAGACATACATCTCTCCTTAGAGAAAGTAAATATAGTATTTATGAAGTTACAATATATAGTACAAAATTACAAAATATGATACATTTGGTTTTCTAGTGAAACATTTATATTTCTAAATAACATTTTACATTTGATATATATGCAAGAGAATGATACGTTACATGAAAGATAATATAATAAAAGCAGTTTATTAAGAGACTTAAATATAGCTTAACATTTCTGAGCCACAAAAGAATCTTTAAGAACAAATTAGGGACAGGTACTTTAAACAGAAAGTAATTCAAAAATATGTGTATTGTGCAGTAAACCATAGTATCCAATTAAAAATCTTCTTCTTTCTTCAACTGAAATAAATTATTAAATGAAACTGGATGTTAGGTGTATGTAAGATTTCCCTGGACTAAAAGAGCCACACTATGAAAAATGTTTCTAAGGCAAATATTACAGGAGTGCTGTAATCTTTCCATCAGAAAATATCTATTTTGGGGTTTCTGTGTTAAATTGTGTGTGAGCCTCTGTCTTTTTGGTCACTAATGCTGCATTAATTAGACTGAGGTATAAATTTAGTGGCTGCATTGGTTTTAATGAAATACATATATTTTATACATTCTGCATGTTTCCTATTGCTGCTCTGTTACCATAAGATTAGTGTAAAAGTTCTGATATCACAAAGACGGTTCAGTGTTGGAATACTCATTAAAAGGAAGGACCGCCTTGGAACTGTGGCACCAAAAAGGATCACAATCTATTTAAATATAAGGTCCCTGACCACTTTGTGGTCTTTCTGCTTCAAGTGAGAAAATTCATCGCTCCATTGAACAATCATCATATAACAATCACCTATTTGGTTAAATATTTCTCTACCCTGATAAATATTGATTGACAATGCTTGGATGACACAGATGACCACACATTTATATTGTCTAATCAACTACACTATTGGTGATGTTATTATGACCAATTCGTTCAACTGGCTTTTAGGCCAAGTAGCTGACTACTGATTTATGACATACTTCAGTAATATATAAAAATACAGAAAGCAACTACCTTACAATTGTATATTTTGAATGTTTTTAAAATATTTAATGTCGAAAAAGTATAGATAGAAACATGACATTGTGAAACACTTACAATTTCAAGCATAACAACGCACAATGTTTTACCTAAATCTTCCCTTACTATCCAATAGATGTTTTTTTTTTTTTTTAAGTATTAGTAACATCAACTTTATCATTAGTCTATACCTGACTAGCTAATGCAGTCACTTTTTACATTGCATTGGACAATATAAATATACAAGAAAACTTATGATTTGCCTAGATTTGGGGGAGAGATGTCAAAGGAGACATCAGGAATAGAGAACATATTTTCAGAAAACATGGAGGAAAACTTTGACTGAAGATTGTCCTTTTTTACTGGTGAAGTAAGGTCTATATCTATGTTAGCAGGAGGCACGTCAACATGTATGTCTTCACCTGGTTCCTCTGTTTGCCCAGAGAAAGGTTTTTTCGACTTTGGAGGATTTACTTGTACAGATGGTAAATTTATATCCAAGGTGGAATCATTTTGATAACTTTGCATCTTTGGTGCTGATATTTTAAGGTCATTTCTCATTTGTGGAATGCTAGTATCTATAGTAGGGCCTTCCGTTTGACCTGGGAATGGTTTCTTCCACTTTGGCTCATTAACATTTGTAGATGGGTAAAATGCATCTATATCCATACCATCTAATCCATCGTGTGTCAGCTTTGGACCCGAAATATTGACATTTGGGGCTTTTATTTTCGGTGCTTTGATATTAGCAGAGGTTGGTTCCATTGTGAAGTCAGGTACACTTATTTCAGGTGTGGAAATCTTCAAACCTGGTGCTTTTATTTTACTGTTAGGTATTTCAATTCCAGGATCAGATACATTAGCAGAAGGTAATGAGATATTTCCTTCTGTGTTTTCTATTGTTAATTTTGGAGCTTTTGCTTGAACACTTGGTACATTAATTGCACTTTCCAGCTCTGGAACCCGAACTTTCAAATCCGCCTCTGGAGTTTTAAATTTTGGAGGTTTTACATTAATACTTGGCAAACCTGCATTCAGCTCTGGGCTTTGCACTTCCATGCTAGCTTTTGGCAATGATGCATCAGGTGCTTTAAGTTTAAAATCGAAGTCCTCTGAACGAGATTTTCCAAAGGTTGGCATTTTAAATTTTGGCATAGTCATCTTTTTATCTGAAGTCTTAAGACTGACATTGGGTGCACCAACATTCATATTAGGTAATGTAGCACTGCCTTGTACTTTTGGAATATAAGGGGCATCCATATTTGCAGGATTAAAGCCTAAATCAACATCTGGTATGTTACCCTTAGGGTGAAATATACGCAAAGATGGAAATTTGAATTTGGATTCTTTGACTCCTACACTCGGTGCTCCTATCTTTACATCTTTATTTCCTAGAGAACTTTGGGGTATTGTAATGTTTGGGTTTTTGACATTTACACCTGCATTTATATCAGTTTCTTTCATATTTAACCGTGGAGCATTTAAATCAACTTTTGGGGGATTCAAGGATCCATCTACTTCTAAATCTGGAGTCTGGACATTTGGACCTGTCACTTGAAAAGATGGCATTTTTAACTTTGATGCTTTAAACTGTACATCTGGACCTTTAACATCAGGGCTAGGTAGATTTACATCCACTTCCGGAGTTTTGAAGGATCCATTAACATCTACATTTGGAGCTTCAATCTTTGAACCAGGCATTTGGAAGGAGGGCATTTGAAATGCTGGTAATTTAAATTTAGGGGTATTTACATTTACGCTTGGGTCTTTAACATTAATTTGAGGAGCATTAATATCTACTTGAGGACCCTTTACAGATGCATCAACAGTAGGAGTTTGGACCTTTGGAACAGATGTTTGAAAAGAAGGTAGCTGAAATGAAGGCATTTTAAATTTGGGTGCATTTATCTTTCCATCTGGGGCTGGAATATCAAAGTTAGGACCATCAACATTCACTTTTGGGGCATTTAAAGAACCACCAAGTCCTAACTCATTGCTTTCAACATTAAATTTTGGTGTTTTTATCTGAGCTTCTGGAACATTAACATTAACTTTGGGTGCCTTGAAATCAGGGTGTGCAAATTTGAGAGACCCATCAACATCTATATCTGGAGTTGCAACCTTTGGGCTAGACATTTGGAAAGATGGAACCTGGAATGAGGGCATTTTAAATTTTGGAACATTTACATTTGCATCTGGACCTTTGACATCAATTTCTGGTGCTTTTATATCGAATTCTGGAGCTTTTACAGATGCATCAATATCTGGAGTTTGGACCTTGGGACCTGACATTTGGAAAGATGGCATCTGGAATGAGGGCATTTTAAATTTGGGTGCATTTATCTGTGCATCTAAATTAGGACCGTCAACATTCACTTTTGGGGCATTTAAAGAACCACCCACTTCTAACTCATTGCTTTCAATATTCATTTTTGGTGTTTTTATCTGAGTTTCTGGAACATTAACATTAACTTTGGGTGCATTTATATCAAAGTGTGCAGATTTTAGAGACCCATCAACATCTATGTCTGGAGTGGCAACCTTTGGACTAGACATTTGGAAAGATGGAACCTGGAATGAGGGCATTTTAAATTTTGGAACATTTACATTTGCATCTGGACCTTTAACATTAATTTTGGGTGCTTTTAAATCCAATTCTGGAGCTTTTACAGATGCATCAATATCTGGAGTTTGGACCTTGGGACCTGACATTTGGAAAGATGGCATCTGAAGTGATGGCAGCTTTATTTTGGGAGCATTTAGATTTGTGTCTGGACCTTTAACATTAATTTCAGGTGCGTTCATTTCTACTTCTGGACTTTTTAAAGATGGATCAATATCCAAGTTAGGGCTTTTTACACTTGAGCCTTTCATCTGAAATGAAGGAAAATTAAATGATGGTTTTTTAAACTTTGGGCCACTTAGATCTGTTTCAGGACCTTTTATGTTTATCTGAGGTGCATTGACATCTAATTTTGGAGCAGAGAAAGAAGCATCAGCATTTACATCAGGGGCATTCATGTTTGGCCCTGACATCTGGAAAGAGGGCATTTTCATTTTTGGATTATTGATGTTGAAAGAAGGCATTTTAAATTTGGGACCCTTCACATCTGCTTCTGGAAGCTCAATGTTGGCCTCTGGACTTGAAATATCCCCCTTTAGTTTTGGACCTGACACATTCATGCTAGGTGAATTTACATCCAATTTGGGCCCCTTTAAATCTAGTGTTCCAGTTTTAACATGTGGAGCTTTTAGATTCAGCTCAGCATCTGGAAATCCTTTTTTGCTCCCAAACAAGTTAAATGAAGGCATTTTAAACTTTGGCTTTATATCGGCTTTTGGAACTTCAAGGTTCACATCTTGAGATTTAAGTGTTGGCATTTTTATTCCACCTTTAGGCAGATCAACATTAACATCTGGGCTGTTCAGTTTCGGAATATTTATATCAGCTTTTGGAAGCTCAACATTGACTTCTGGACCATTAAGTTTTGGAATATTTATATTAGATTTTGGGAGGTCAACACTGACTTCTGGGCCTTTCAGTTTAGGAGCCTTTAAATCTACTTTAGGTAAATCAAGATTAACATCTGGTCCTTTTAGTGTGGGAGCTTTTATATTAGCCTTTGGAAAGTCAACGTTAACCTCTGGGCCTTTTAGTTTTGGAGTATTCAAATCTAATTTTGGTAAATCTGCTGTGGATAGGTCAACTTTTACTTCTGGACTCTTTAACTTTCCCTTGTTTATGCCTACTTTGGGGAGGTCTATATTTACATCTGGCGTTTTCAGTTGTGCAATGTTAATATCTGCTTTTGGAAGGTCCATATTCATATTTGGACCTTTGATCTTTGGCATTTGAAGATCAGTGTTAGGAAGATCAATAGTCACATTTGGACCTTTAATCTTTGGAGTTTTTAAGTCAGCTTGAGGTAAGTCAACAGTCACATCTGGACCTGTAAATTTTGGCATTTGTGTTTTACTCTTGGGAAAACCAACATTTACATCTGCACCTTTTGGAACATGGATATCAGTTTTAGGAAGATCGATATTCCCATCCACACCTCTCAATTTTGGAATTTGCATTTTAGGATTAACATTCATACCAGAAAAGTCTGTACCTTTTACTCCAATTTTAGGTAAATCTGCATGTATTTCTGGTCCTTTCAGTTGTAGGCTATTTACATCTAGATCAGGAAGATCCGCACTGACACCTGGACCTCTTACCATTTTCATGCCTGCTTTAGGAAGGTCAAAATTCACTTCTGGACCTTTCAGTTTTGGAACTTGTACATCAGCTTTTGGAAGGCCAACATTTACTGCTGTACTTTGCAGCTTTGGTGAGCTTATATCTACATCAGGTAACTTAGCACCTTTCACACCAATTTTTGGAAGATCCACATTAAGTTGTGGTCCCTTTAAGTCAGATTTGATTGAGCCTATATTAGCTTTTGGTAAATCAACATTTACTTCTGGCCCTTTCAGTTTTGGACTTGTAATGTCTTCTTTTGCACCTTTAAACTTTGGAGCGTGTAGGTCTATTTTTGGGAGAGACATATTAACATCAGGAACTTGAACATTTGGCAAATTAGCTTCATATTCTGGAGCCTCTTGAACTGATTTTTTAGAATTAAAAAGGTTAAGTGAAGGTGCTTTAAACTTTGGCCCTTTAACATTTGGTTCAGCTACCTCTACCTCAGGGTTTTTCACTTTGCCTGATACAGTTGGTGCTGTTAGTTCCACATCAGGAACCTTTATTTTTCCATCTATGTCTGCTTTAGGAAACTTCACACTGGGGCTATTTACATCAACATCAAGATTCTGTTTTTGTGAAATGTTAACTGAAGGTGTTTTTAAACCTATATCTAAATTTGGTGCAATTTTTTGTTTGCCTGAAGTATTAACAGATGGCATCTGAATTTGTGATCGATCTCCTTTACTCTGGGAACCTTTCATACTGATGTGTGGTGTACTGATTTCTCCAAGTATTTCAGGAGTGGACAGTCCTAAAGATGGAACCTCAGACAAATTATCTGATGATGAACTATATGTATTCAATTTGTAGTTTGGTGTTGTAGATTTAAACTGTCCACCACGTGTGCCTGTCTTGGACAAATCTTGCATAGAAACTGAACCTTTAAGGTATCGACGTATCTTATTGTTGAAAAGATCACCATATGCTGAAGGTGTAAATCCCTATAAAAACAGGTAAAATACACATTAATTGTTCAGTTAGACATAACAATTATATGATACTGAAAAAAAAGTGTATGACCTTACCGGATTTTCTGCTCTAATTAATGGGCTGTATTGAGGGAGTGAGAAATCACTTTTTGTATGCAGTTGTAGACCAGCTTTGTAAGGTTCTGCAGCTTTCAGGATATTAAGCACTTCTGCCTTGTGTAGATTATCAAAAAAAATGGTCGCTCCAAGAAGCTCATCACCTGGAAAAATTTACAAAAACATTTAAATATTAGCAGAAAAACTAATGTCTCAGATATCAAAGAGGTCCACTCTCTAAAATTCAGTATAGCAAACTGCAAGCCAGTCTGTGTATAATAGCGCTCCATTCGGAAAATGTTATGAAAGGTGAACTTATCCTTTAACTACTTAAGGGCTGCCTCCTGTACATACGTCGGTACTTTGAAGAGGGAGATCTCGGTAATGGCAGCCCACAACCAAGATATCACTCTTTACAGGAGGCGGTCCTGTTTACGATAATGGATGGTCTTCGTGGTGGGTTCACCGCAAGATCACCGTTATCGGCGGTGGGAGAGGTGCCACCCCCCCTCCTGCCGCTCTCCCACGCCCTTCGCCGCTTACCGGAGGCGTCCGTATCGGCAGAGGCAATCGGGTCCTTCTTGTTGCTGGGTATGGAGACGAGTGAGGCTAAGATGGCTCCCACTCATCTCCATACCATAGGTTGGGCGGAAGCAACATCAAAATATGAGATCTGAGGACTTTTTAACCCCAGATCTCTATTTAAAGAGGACCTGTCATGCTTTTTTCTATTACAAGGGATGCTTACATTCCTTGCAATAGGAATAAAAGTGATTCATTTTTTTTTAAACAGTGTAAAAATAAATAAAATCAAGTAAAATAAATAAGAAAAAAATATATATTTTTTTTAACACACCCCGTCCCGACGAGCTCAGGCGCAAAAGCGAGTGCATACTTGAGTAGCGCCCGCATATGAAAACGGTAGTCAAACCACACATGTGAGGTATCGCCGCGATCAGTAGAGTGAGAACAATAATTCTAGCCCTAGACATCCTCTGTAACACAAAACATGCAACCTGTAGAATTTTGTAAATGTCGCTTATGGAGATTTTTGAAGGTAAAAGTTTGACGCCGTTCCACGAGCGGGCACACTTTTGAAGCATGACATGTCGGGTAACAATTTACTCGGCGTAACATTATCTTTCACAATATAAAAAAAAAAATTGCGCAAATTTTACTGTTGCCTTATTTTTTTTATTCACAAAAGTGAGTTTTTTTCCCAAAAAAAAATAAGTGCGCTTGTAAGACCGCTGCGCAAATATGGTGTGAAAAAAAGTATTGCAATGACCGCCATTTTATTCTCTAGGGTGTTGGAACCCCCAAACATTAAATATTGTTTTTTTTCTAAGTAATTTTCTAGCAAAAAAAACAGTTTTAAACATGTAAACACTGAGTTTAGGCCTGGTCCTTAAGTGGTTAAACCCATTGACCAACCCATGGACAACTGCCATTCCAAAAGGAAACTTTACTAGAAAAAAGACAACCTGAACTAAGCAAAATTGAGTAAGTGTTTGTCTTTAATTTGGGGTTAGAAGCCTGTTTTGATTTAAGAAAAATTTACTTAGTAACACTATTTTAAATCTAATCCCCACAGTATAGTAATCCCAAGGAACCAACAGCAAACTAACATCTGCTATCGTACTACGGGTTACTGTCAATTACTACCATCAACTCTGCTTTTTACTAATGATAACTGGGCCAGTGATGTAGTTTGCATTGATGTGAAGTTTTTAATTGTTTTAATCATCATTGTAGTACTGGTTCCATACTATGTATACCTTCCTTAAGTCCCAGATTGTTGACAATAGGGTCATCTCGTTTAATCCCAGCAATGACAACATTCCCATTGTCATCATCCAACATTAACGAATCAGAGATGCTTCCAGGTCGGCCAGAGAGGATCACCTTATTATTGCTTTCCATTTGGTAACTCTGAAAAACAAGCAAACTTCAATGATAGCATTTTAATCACATAAATATAAAAAAATACTGTGATTAGACAAAAATATTATAATCATTACCACAAACAGTTTTCTTCAGCATTTTATTTGTCTGTGTGTTATTGGAAATTATAAGAAATTTTGAGCGCCCCTCAAATTTTGTTTCACTATCTATTCATCACTTTAAATTGGACTGTATTGCCATATTGATTTGCATATGTTGGAACATATCTATTTTTTTATAGATTTTTTGGATATGCCATATTGGCACTTTTCATTATGTATGGGTGTTTTATGTTGATCATTTCACGATGCTAATATTTAGGAGATTTGTAGAGTAATTTAGTGTGCTACTGTGGAATTATTTGTCTCTCTCTCTTTATTACATTGACATTTCTTTCACCCCTTTTGCATATGTATATGCCAAACCTTTATGTGTCTCCTTTATTCGGAGGTCTGTGTAATGTTCTATTGGTGAAGTGACCTTGCTGTGTGATAGAATCATAACAGGCATTTATGGGAAGCCCGAAAATCGGCTGAAATTTACAGGCTACGTGTAAAATTACCGGCCAGTTGGTAACACTGCTATTGATGCACAAAGTGTAGGGAAACACAGCTCTAGTTCCGGCATGCAAAGGTGACGCCACAGGATGCCGCAAGAGAAATGAGCCACAACAGGAAACCTGGGGCAGCAATCATGGCACCAAATTAAACTGGAACATAGACAAGAATTAAAAGACAAGGAATCTGCATTCTCAGAAAGTAATTAAATGAGCTACACAGAAACTGTTTACATATTCTTTTCATTCTCTAAATTGCATATAACATGAACAGCTTGATTGTGATTTTTTTATGATGAATATATTTTTTTAAACTCAGTTTTAGTATATGTGTGATGTTGGAATTTGAGATTTTTTGAGCATAGCATTTTTTTTTTACCTGTGTAGAGTGTTTGTGCACTATTTAAGGTAATGTTATCCTTGGAGTGTAAAAAAAACATGTTGCCAAAGTGCTTAAAAAAAAAGTGTTTAATATGACGCTAAAATTATTGTGATCGGTAGCTGAATTAAGGATTGGGAAATGTTTGTAATGTTTACTGGTTATTAGAGATGGGCTGAACACCCCCCAGCTAGGTTTGCACTAGAATTCTCAAACATCGCAAAAGATCAGACCCGTACAGCGAACCTCATTGAAGTCTATGGGACCTGGATTTGAAAAATCCAAAGTCCCAATTTTTAAGGCTTATATGCAAGTTATTGGCCATAAAAAGGTTATGGGGGCCCGGCTCCTGCCCTGAGGGACATGTACCAATGCAAAAAAAAAAGTAAAAAAAAAAATATATATTGTTTTTTAACCACTTCAATACCAGGCGCTTTCGCTCCTTCCCGGGACAATTTTGAACTTTCAGTGCTGTCGCATTTTGAATGATAATTGCGCGTTCATATAACACCGTACCCAAACTAATTTTTTAGCATTTTCTTCCTACAAATAGAGCTTTCTTTTGGTGGTATTTGATCACCTCTGCGGTTTTTATTTTTTGCTAAACTAAAAAAGACCAACATTTTTGAAAAAAACTTTTTTCTTCGTTTGTTATAAAATTTTGTTTTCTCCTTCACTGACGGGCACTGATGACTTTGCACTGATATGCGGCACTGTTGGGAACTGACAGGCAGCACTGATGGGCACTGACAGGCATCACTGATTGTCACTGACAGGTGGCATTGATAGACACTACTAGATGGCAATGATGGGCAGCACTGATTGGGCAGGTACTGACAGGTGTTAATGCTGGGCACTGATTTTCAATGTGATGGACACTGATTGGCACTATGGTGGGCACTGATTTGCACTTTATTGGGCACTGGCATGGGGTAATGATGGAGCACTGACAGGGCACATTTGATGGGGGCTGTGCTGATCAGCACAGACCCCCCCCCCCCCCCCCATAGGCTCTCCCTGTCAGCACGACCTGAGGAATGACGTTTACCTGCACTTCCTGGTTCTCACGATGATCAGCTGTAATTGGTCACAGCTGTTCACGTGACAGACTGACATGCCGCACTCGCGATGGCCGTGTTGTGTGCCCCCGCGGGCGGGCGCCGGCATGTTATTCTGCTAGACATCATATGACGCCCAGTCAGGATAACAGAACCACTTCCTGGCCGTCAATCTGTTATAGGCCGGGAGGGAAGTGGTTAAAGGAGCGGTGATTTTAATGATGCTTAAAGGGTAAGTTCACCTTTGTACACTTTTTTTCTAAATTCCAGCTCCCCTATGCACCAATATAGCATTCATGCATTTCTTTTTTGCAAAAATATCAAAGCGTTCCATTAAATCTAGAGTCACTTACTTTTCTTGTCTAAATACACGTTTCCATTGGTCAAGTCGTCTTTCTTCCTGATCAGAATTTAGGTCATGACACAGGAAGGAGTTGACCAGCTGGCCTCATTAGCACATACACCCTGCATCATCCACCCTCCCATTCCCAGGTGCGCCACTATTTACTTTTACATTTCAGGTAGAGGGTAAAATACAGTTCTTATTTTGATTTATTTAGAGTGGCAGCTTTAATCAAATCTCTAATCTTTCCTAGGGGCGCAGTGGTAGGGCTTCAAGTGTGGGCGTGTTAAACTTGCTGACCATCATTTAGAGGTGTTTAATCACTGCTGGGGTTTAGGAAAGTAAAAATACCCCAAAAATTACCCCCTTTTGGAAAGTAGACATTCCAGAGTATTTAGCAAGAGGCATGGTGAGTTTTCTAAGTTTTTTCCCACAATTCTTTGAAAAATAGATTTTTTTCTTTTTTTTTTCCACAAAATTGTCATATTAGCAGGTTATTTCTCACATACAGCATATGCATACCACAAATTACAGCCCAAAACACATTCTACTACTCCTGAGTATGGTGATACCACCAGTGGCGGCCCGGCCGGACACACGGCAGTCTATGGGAAGATTCCCAGCTTGCAATCAGCTGATTTCAAGCTGGGAAGCCGATTTGCCTGTGTTAAGGGTGTGTGCAGGGTGCAAGCCATGCACCCGCACACACTCCCACTCAACACTAATTTGCCCTGGCTCCTGTCTTGACTTTTATTGGGTGGGACCAGAGGGTGATTGGGCGGTGCTTTTTCGGCACTGCTGCTAGTTTCCCGGCAGGCTCACTGACACGACTTGTGGAGTGCGGACTCCGGAGACGTGACTGCAACTATCCGGGACCGAGACCCATGGATGTGAGGCGGGGAGGATCACAGTGGCAGCGGATGGATGGACACAGAGCTGGCAGACAGTGTACCAGAGAGCACCAGGTGAGTGCAGGGATCGGAGAGGATTGCTGTATTTACTCCCCCTTCCTGCATGTCTCTCTTTCGGCATCATGCTTCCCCCACCTCCTCTGCAGAGCAGCAAACCGAGTGCGACTGCTCCACAGCGAGTATTGTGTCCTGCCGTGAGCCAGCCCCCTCTCCCCCAGCTCTGATCACTTTCACGTTTCTCAGCTTCTGCAGAGCTTCATGGAGGGGGGGAGGGTGGGGCTGCTGAGTGTTGTGCGTGACAGTGACTGGCAGCTGTGGGGTTTCTTCACCCCCCGCCTGCATCTCCACCCTAAACATCCCTCCTGACTGCATCTGCACCATAAACACCCCCCCCTGACTGCATCTGCACCCTAAACAACCCTCCTGACTGCATCTGCACCCTAAACATCCCCCCTGCCTGCATCTCCGCCCTAAACATCCCCCCTGCCTGCATCTCCGCCCTAAACATCCCCCCTGCCTGCATCGCCGCCCTAAACACCCCACCTGACTGCATCGCCGCCCTAAACACCCCACCTGACTGCATCGCCGCCCTAAACACCCCACCTGACTGCATCTCCGCCCTAAACACCCCACCTGCCTGCATCTCCGCCCTAAACACCCCACCTGCCTGCATCTCCGCCCTAAACACCCCACCTGCCTGCATCTCCGCCCTAAACATCCCCCCTGCCTGCATCTCCACCCTAAACACCCCCCGACTGCATCTCCACCCTAAACACCCCCCCCCCCCCCGACTGCATCTCCACCCTAAACACCCCCCCCCGACTGCATCTCCACCCTAAACACCCCCCCCGACTGCATCTTCACCCCAAACACCCCCCCCGACTGCATCTCCACCCCAAACACCCCCCCCCCCCCCCGACTGCATCTCCACCCTAAACACCCCCCGACTGCATCTCCACCCTAAACACCCCCCCGACTGCATCTCCACCCTAAACACCCCCCCCCCCGACAGCATCTCCCCCCTAAACACCCCCCCCGACTGCATCTCCACCCTAAACACCCCCCCCCCCCGACTGCATCTCCACCCTAAACACCCCCCCCCCGACTGCATCTCCACCCTAAACACCCCCCCGACAGCATCTCCACCCTAAACACCCCCCCCCCGACTGCATCTCCACCCTAAACACCCCCCCCCGACTGCATCTCCACCCTAAACATCCCCCCCGACTGCATCTCCACCCTAAACATCCCCCCCCCCGACTGCATCTCCACCCTAAACATCCCCCCCCCCCGACTGCATCTCCACCCTAAACATCCCCCCCCCCCGACTGCATCTCCACCCTAAACATCCCCCCCGACTGCATCTGCACCCTAAACATCTCCCCCGACTGCATCTGCACCCTAAACATCCCCCCCGACTGCATCTGCACCCTAAACATCCCCCCCGACTGCATCTGAACCCTAAACATCCCCCCCGGCTGCATCTGCACCCTAAACACCCCCCCGGCTGCATCTGCACCCTAAACACCCCCCCGGCTGCATCTGCACCCTAAACACCCCCCCGGCTGCATCTGCACCCTAAACATCCCCCCCGACTGCATCTGCACCCTAAACATCCCCCCCGACTGCATCTGCACCCTAAACATCCCCCCCGACTGCATCTGCACCCTAAACATCCCCCCTGACTGCATCTGCACCCTAAACATCCCCCCCGGCTGCATCTGCACCCTAAACATCCCCCCCGGCTGCATCTGCACCCTAAACATCCCCCCCGACTGCATCTGAACCCTAAACATCCCCCCCGGCTGCATCTCCACCCTAAACACCCCCCCGGCTGCATCTCCACCCTAAACACCCCCTTCTTTCCTCTCCACCCTAAACATCCCCCTCTCTGCCTCTCTACCCTAAACAAAATAACCTCGCTGTGTTTAATTATGGGGTTAGTGTAAGGGAGTGTAACAATGGGGGGCAGTTTTGAGGAAAGGGTCCTGTGTAATGATGAGGAGAGGGATGGTTGTAGGGGGGATTGGTTTGGTTTAACCATGGGAGGTATGTACTCTGTCCCCTGATGCTGAGTTGTATACCCTGTCCCCTGATGCTGAGTTGTATACTCCTGACACGATGGGTGGAAGTTAATGGAATAGAGGGGACGGAATGCGTGGATTCTATATTAGGTGGGGCTTATGAGAAGTGGGATGGGTCAAAAGGGAGGGGCGGGGTCTGGCCCCCCCATCCTAAAACTTCACCGGCCGCCACTGGATACCACATGTGTGAGACGTTTACACAGTGTGGCTACATACAGAGGCCCAACATGCAGGGAACACCATCAGGTGTTCTAGCAGCATAAATTACACATATAACTTCTTGACTACCTCTTGGACATTTGAAGGCCCTGGAGCACCAGGACAATGGAAACACCCAAAAAAAGACCTCATGTTGGAAAGAAAACACCCCAATTTATAATCTATGATGCATAATGAGTCTTTTGAACATGTTATTTGTTTTCTACAAGTTTGTGTAAAATGTGTAAAGAAAATGAAAACGCATTTTTTTTTTAACAAAGTTGTCCATTTATACAATATTAACACACATGTACATACCAAAAATTACACCTCAAAATAGATTCTCCTACTCCTGAGTATGGCGATACCACATGTGGGAGACTTCCACAGCCTGGCCACATACAGAGGCCCAACATGCAGGGAGCACCATCAGGTGTTCTAGGGGGTATACATTTCAAATCTAATTTGACTATCTATTACACTTTTGTGAGGTATTGTAGTGGCATGGATGAGGCATGGATGAGCATGAATGGGAATAGATGAGCCATGGATGAGGACGGCTGAGCATGGTTGAGCCATGAATGTGGATGGCTGAGTATGACTGTGTATGGATGGAATGACTGAGCATGAATGAATATGGCTGGTAGGGATGAGCCCCTTTGTCGAATTTAGTTTGTCAGAACGCCCCATAATGCACTGCAAGATCACAGTGCATTGACAGCTGCTGATTGGCCAAAGCATGCACCTGACCTGCATGCTTTAGCCAATCACAGCGCTCTCTGCTGTGAGAGCCATGAATCCATGCCCCACAGCATGTAAGGCTGCTTAAATAGTAGCTGTACATAGTGTAATGTATGAGATCAGCAAAATTAAATTTCTATATGAAAAGTGTCATTTAAAACTGCTCGCAGCTGTAATGTATTGTTGGATCCTAGCAATATACATAAAAATCATGGAAAAAAACTGTGCGTCTTTCCCCCCCCCCCCGACCATTACCAGGTCTGGTATGGATATTAAGGGAAACCCTGAGCCAAAATTGAAAAAAAATAAAATAAATAGCGTGGGGGGGGGGTTCACCCCAAAATCCATACCATGCCCTTCAGGTCTGGTATGGATTATAAGGGAAACCCCACACCAATTTTTTTTAAAAAATGGCGTAGGGCCCCCCCCCAAAATCCATACCAGGCCCTTCAGATCTGGTATGGATTTTAAGGGAAACCTTGTGCCAAAAAAAAAAAAAGGGGGGGGATGACTAGGGGTACAATGTACCCGATACCTATTCACATGGGGGCAGGATCTGGAGTCCCCTTGTTAAATGGGGTTTACAGATTCCGATAACCCCCTGCCCGCAGACCCCAACAACCACCGGACAAGGGTTGTGGGGAAAAGGCCCTTGTCCCTATCAACATGGGGACAAGGTGTTTTGGGGGACCCCATGTTGAGGGCATGTGGCCTGGTACGGTTCAGGCGGGGGGACGCTCTCTCATCTCCCCCTTTCTCCTGTGGCCTGGCAGGTTGCATGCTCGGATAAGGGTCTGGTATGGATATTGGGGGGCCCACACCATTTTTTTTTTCACATTTTGGCACATGGTTGCCCTTAATATCCATACCAGACCTGAAGGGCCTGGTATGGATTTTGCAGGGGACACCCACAGCATTTTCTTTAAAAAAAATTGACGCGGGCTTCTCTTCGCTGTTTTTTTCAGGGATTTTTATGTATATTCCTGGGATCCGACAATACATTATAGTCGCAAGCAGTTTTAAATGAAATTTTTTCCTTTAGAAATTTCATTTTGCTGTGGTACTGTTATGAACAAGGGAAAGATGCGCTACTTTACAGGCAGACTAATGAGACCCCAGGCACGATATTTAAAGGAATATTACATTTTTATTGTTTCACTTTAAGCTTAATTAAAATCACTGCTCCTGAAAAAACTGCCGTTTTTTAAAACTTTGATGGCGCGGTTTTCAAAACATGTTGATAGGGACAAAGGCCTCTTCCCCACAACCCTTGCCCGGTGGTTGCGAGGGTCTGAGGGGGCTTCTTGAAATCTAGAAGCCCCTTTAACAAGAGCGCCCCCAGATCCTGTCCCCCTCCCAATGTTAATGGGCATGTACCCCTACTCAATTACCAAAAAAAGTGTCAAAAAAGTTAAAAAAAAAAAAATTATAGGAGACAGTTTTAGTCAGTTAAAGTCCTTTTTTTAAAATATAGTGTCCCGCGATGTCCATCTGTCAGGGACATGGCAGTCGCGGTACTGGCAATGCCACCCTGAACACTCATGGAGGCCCACAGAGTCTCAAGACTTGCACGAGCCTGCGCCGCACATCAGCGTGCATTGGCGCATGCCAGTGCGCATTGCCGCATACTGGTGCGCATCGGCACATACTTTGGTGCATCAGTGTGCATTGGCGCATGCCAGTCCTCATCAGCGCACATTGGCACACACTGGTGCGTGTTGGCACACACGTATGCGCAATACTGCACATGCATGATGGCGCACAACTGGCGTGACTAACGCTGGTGCCAGTAGCCCTATTTAAGCCAGCCTGCAACTACAGGACCTTGCTGGATTATCTCCTCAGCTGCCTTGTGTACCTTGGCCTTGCTTCTTGATCTGAGATATCTGTTGTGACCCGGCTTGCCTTCGACCTTGCTTCCTGTTCTCCTAGTCTGACCCTTGGCCTGTTCCTGGACTCTGCCTCCGCTTCCTGATCTCCCGGCTTGACCTTTGGCTTGTATCTCGACCCTGCCTGTGTTTGACCTTGGCTCGCCCCTGTGTATTCTTTGGACTGATCTATCTGTGCATGAATTCTGGCCTGGCTCCTGGTTTCTCTGTTCATCTGAACACAGCAAGTTCAGCTCCGCCTGCTCCATCCATCCCACAGCAACCAAACTCATCAAACTACAAGCAAGCACTGGGCCACCCATGCTTCTTCTGGCACCGCGCTTCCTGTTCCCAACTTCAGGAGAACGCTGCACCTAGCCGCAAGGGGAGCCCTCTTAGCATCTCGATCTGCATACACGCTCCTGACATCATTCATCTTCAATCAAACAGGTGACCCTGCCCCCTCTGATATGACATGTCACATGACATCAGAAGGGGGTGGGGTCACCTGTTTACATCACCAGGTGGTCCCACCCTCAGCTGTATAACAGCTGTCTTCACGAAAAGGCTGCAGTCCGCGGGACGCCTTCCATGGAGGCTTTTTTTTCCGTTTATTTTTATTTGGTCGGTCGGCGCTGTGATTGAAGATGGATTTACATCGCAAGAGACTTTTTTTTTTTTTTAAATAAAAGGAATCGTCCAAAACTGTCTCCTGACATTTTTTATTTTTTGACACTTTTTTGGTGAATGAGGAGTTTTTTTTTAGTACAATGTACCCGATATCCATTCACATTCACTTGTTAAAAGGGGCTTCCAAATTTCAATACGACCCCACCTGCAGACCCCCACATCCACCAGGCAAGGGTTTGGGGGAAGAGGTCCTTGTCTCCATCAACATGTGGACAAGGTGTTTTGGGGGACCCCATGTTGAGGGTTTAGGCGAGGGGGGCACCATTTTTTTTATTTTGCCATGGTGTTCCCCTTAAAATCCATTCCAGACCTGAAGGGCCTGGTATGGATTTTGGGGGGCACCCATGTCATTTAAAAAAAAATAATTGCTGCGGGGTTCCCCTTAATATCCCAGAGTTATCGTGGCGTGCCGTAGCCATCATTCGGCTATAGTGCTGTTACGTGGTTAAAGTGAAACAATAAAAATTGAAAATTTGTTTAAATAAAAGTGGCACATCTGTGCCATGTATAAAACCTGCTGCAGCAAAACTGACATTTCTAGAGAAAAAAAAAAAAAGATATTTAAATAGATTTTCCCTGATTTCCAGGCTGCATATGCAGCAGCTTCTTTATCTTTTAAGTATTATTATTATACACAATTTATTTATCTCGAACAGTTTACAAAGTGCTTTACAATGTAGAGGGGGGATTGCACAATTACAGTACAATACAGAAGGGACAGGAGGGTCTTGCTCATAGAGCTTACATTCTAAAGGGAGGGGGTGGTGGTACAAAAGGTAATAGCTGCAGGGAATGATTTGATGGGGAAGGGGATTTAATCCTTGACTATGTTCCAGTTTAAGTTCATGCCAGAATTAAAGATTTCCTGTTCCAGGGTGAGTTCTTTCTCTTGATGTAACCCATGGAGTCACCCTTCCATGCAGGGATTAGAGCGTTATCTCCCTACACTGTGTACATCAATAGAAACACACAGCCCCATAGCCTAGTGTAGTACCCTCCTAGCACAGGTTGCTAGGCAAATTTAGCTTCTGTAATCAAGGGAGCAGTAATTGTTGTGGCTTGTTCAGGGTCTCACAGGCTGGGAGTTTTATCACTTCCCCTTGCCTCTGGAAGAGTCTTCCAGAGCCTATGGCAGGAGATTCAGATTGACTATTCTGAATATTTATTGGGTTCTGGACAATCCCTCTAGAGGAAGTGTCCAAATGGGGACCAGAATGTAGATAAACAATCTGAGGCAATGTAGAGCAGGGTTCCTTCTCCTCAGGAGGGTTCTAGAGTTGCAGGGGCTTCTGCTGCCATGCAGTCCATGGACCGAACAGCTGCTCTAAGAGGCCTCAGGAGGTGCCAGGACAGAAACATTGAATGGACTTTGCACAGAGCTGATTGAAGAACCACACCATGTGGATCGGGGTCCTGAGAGGTGCCATATCACTTAAAAAAAAAAAAAAAAACCTTTACAACCCCTTAATTTTCTAAATAGGTTCCTTTAAGCTAGTGCATTGTTGGCACACTTACCTTTTCCTTCGATTTCCCTTCCAAATGTTTTTTTTCTTTGCTTTCTTTGTCTGAATTTCTCACTTCCTGTTCCTCCTCAGTAAACTGTTCAGTAAGCTGTTCTGGCTGACTAAACACCACTCGAATGATGGTGTGAAGTTTACTGGAGGAGAAACAGGAATTGAGAAATTCAGACAAAGAAAAAAAACATTAGAAGGGAAATCAAAAGGAAAAAAATAAAAAAAGGTAAGGAACCCATTTAGAAAATAAAAAACAAACCTTTACAACCCCTTTAAGTCCAGAGGAAGCTGGAAGGAGGCAGCTGTCCTGGGGAATTTCGGGGAGTGATCCTAAATGTATCCCTCCAACTGTGTACTGGAAGCTGCACTTGCAACATTGACACACAGTAACCATATGCCCAAAGACTTGCTGTGGGCATGGCACTGTTCACCACTAGCCACCATCCTTACTTGGAGAGACTACCCTAAAAAGGCTAGTTCAAGTACCCCATGTTCAAGTTCCCTGTTCCCTCTTCTCTGTTGAAGTCCTTCAAGCAATAAACCAAACAGAGACATCCCCTAGACTTATTGGAGCCCATGTTAATGTGTTAAAGATGAGCTTTAGTCCCCTTAATCATGGCTCCACTCCCTCCATAACTTTTAATTCACCTGTGTGTGCGCAGATGTGACGCAGGGCTCTACCATGGTCTTCAGGATGTGGCAGAGCCCTATGGTACTTGTGTGCATGCACTGACTTTCAAGTGCATGTACAGAAAAACAGGGGTTCTGGACCTCCTTGACTGTGTCATCCTTGGAAGGAGGAATAAGCTGTCAAGGAACAGGAATCCTCTGTATACAAGTCTTCACAAGATGAATCTTTTACAATGAAGTTACAGTTTCCAGAATTCTCTTAACATCACTCAGTTTTTAGACCTAGCGACCACCAAAACATCCCAAAACCCTCCAAGTGCACCATCACTCGCAGGAAGTGAAGTACTGTATGCTGATTAGGTTCACCCAGAGAAGATGTTTTCACTTTACCACATGGAGGCAGAACACAAGAAATAGGGTACTCTGGAAAGGGCTGCCTGTCTCAGTGGGTCATTGCACCTGTACCTAAGTGGGAGAAGTCTCATGGTTTCTATTCCAACCTGTTTACAGTTCCCAGGTCAATAGGTTTTGCCCAACCTATTCTGGACCCCAAGGGGGTAAATTACTAAGATGAATGTGCTGTGTCGGTTCATACCTTAAATTTGTGTGCCAGATAAATTATTAATTGATCGCGTGAACCGCTAAGCGCATTAGATAATATGCCAGCGCATGCTAATTATATGCATTGATAATAGCGCACGCAGGGGCAACACAACTTCCAGCGCGACTTTGGGAGGCAACTTGGACACGACTGGAGTATGAATCACAGCGTGACTTGGGGCGACTTACAACACTACTTGGGGCAACTTACAACACGACTTTAAGTCACCCCAGGTCAGGCAACTTTCATTTTAAATAAAAGGTTACCATCCAAGAGCATACCAGGCCCGTCAGGTCTGGTATGTATATTAAGGGGAACCCCGCACCAAAAACAAAATATAAAAAAATGGCGTGGGGTCCCCCTCAAAATCCTTACCAGGCCCTTCAGGTTTGGTATGGATTTTAAGGGGAACCCCGTGCCAAAAAAAATAAAAAATGCTGCGGGGGTCCCTCACAAAATCCATACCAGACCCTTATCCAAGCACGCAACCTGGCAGGCCGCAGGAAAAGAGTGGGGATGAGAGATCGTCCCCCTCCTGAACCATACCAGGCCACATGCCCTCAACATTGGGAGGGTGCTTTGGGGTAACCCCCAAAAGCACCTTGTCCCCAAGTTGATGAGGACAAGGGCCTCATCCCCACAACCCTGGCCAGTGGTTGTGGGGGGTCTGCGGGCGGGGGGCTTATTGGAATCTGGAAGCCCCCTTTTCCCCTTTTGGGCAAAACCTATTGACCTGGGAACTGTAAACAGGTTGGTATAGAAACCATGAGACTTCTCCCACTTAGGTACAGGTGCAATGACCCACTGAGACAGCAGCCCTTTCCAGAGTACCCCATTTCTTGTGTTCTCCCAGCCTCCCCCCCCCCCCGTGTGAAATGGTAAGGGGGTACAAAAGTATCCCTACCATTTCACCAAAAAAGTGACAATTCCATTATTAAAGTCTTCTTTCCATCTTCTTTGGGTCTTCTTCCTTCTGTTTTATTCCTCCATCTTCTTCCTCCGGTGTTCTCGTCCGGCATCTTCCTCCATGGCGTCTCTTCTTCCCCACTTCATTCTCGGGCCGCTCTGCGCAACGGGAGGCTCCCACTGTGTGACGCTTCTCTTCTTCTGACTCTTATATAACGGAGGGCGGAGCCACCTGGTGACCCCACCCCCCTCTGACGCACGGTTCCTTTATATAAGCGTCAGAAGAAGAGAAGCATCACACAGCTGGAGCCTCCCATTGAGCGGAGCAGCCCGAGAACGAAGCAAGGAAGAAGAAACGCCACGGAGGAAGATGCCCGGACGAGAACACCGGAGAAAGAAACAGGAGGATCAGAGGAAGAAGAAGATGGGAGGAAGAAGATAAAAGAAACCGAAGGAAGGAAGGAAGGAAGGAAGTTGACCCAAAGAAGATGGAAAGAAGACGACTTTAAAAATTAAAAAAAAACTGGCTCTTATTTTTAACATGAGGTGCGCCTGTTCAACTTATGCAAATGCACTTACGTTGCTTGACATTTACTACGATTTTTGCCGGCACAGTGAACCAACGCATTTGAACGTGCGCAAATGCCGCTTGCGCACGTGCATTGCATAAATTGACCTCACGCAGTTCTAAGTGTATTTGCAGGCGCAGCAGGCTTGTTCAGAGAAAGTTACTTTTCCATTCTATTTTGGGCATATTTGCTACTTGGACAGTTATAACTATACTTCTTCACATCACCCACATAATATTGGCACTTCCACCTTCTTTTAATTCTAAATTGAATAATGCGTGGGCCATGTCTATAGTGGCGCACTGATCGCCGCCTCCCGTGCGCCGGGAAGATAATAGTAAATGGGGAATTGCTCTGTGTTACAGACACAAATGTTTTGTGAATAGGAAACCGGCCGTTGCGCATCGGCGTGCCCCGCAACTCATGCCGCAAACCATTCGCAAATCAGCCCCCCAAGGGTCTCAACAAGTTCCTGAAAGTACAACAATTCAGGATGGAGTCTAGTCAGTCAATGATTACTTTGCTTCATCCGTGTATTAGTAGATAAAGGGTGCCTGATGTTTTTGGCCTCAAAAATAGTTTCTGTAATTCATAGTAGAGGTTTGCCACTACCAGTTTGTGCATTGTCTTTGGGTCTGTCGATGCTTCTCAGGAAACAATCAGTTCAGAAGCTGACATAAAATGTTAAGTAGACAGTATAGGTGCTGGAAAGGTTTGGCTGGGTGCTGAACTTTCAGAAGTTGACTTGTTGACTGGTTCTGACACATCAGGAGGATTAAGGCTTAGTCCTCGACATGGCTCATGTGAAAGTACTGCTTCTGTCTCCTTGGTTCCTGGTGGATTCCCTAATGTTGTTGGAAAGACCTTAAAAATTTGGCATCCAATTGATGAAGTATGTCAGCTTGTCAGGCTAAGTTGTTCTGGAGAACCTTTTGGTTCAAGAAACATGGTCGTCAGATGAGTAAAAGTTGCCGATCAACAGCCTGGAACTACAGGCAATAGGGCTGGCTCATCTACACTAGTCTGTCTACCTTTGCGGTCTCCCTATAAGGGTGCAGTTGGACAGACCTGTCTTCTTGAAGGGGACCTGATTTTGTCTTGACCAAAACTTCATGCTCCAGGCTCTACAGTGTGCATATTCCCAGCTTATAAATTTGGCATGCAGATTTTTTTCAGCGATCAGCAGCTCAGTCTGGGAGAATGGGCCCTTCATCTGGAGGTGTTTGCAAAAATGTATCTGCAGTGGGGGACACCAGATGTGGCTCTCTTCTTTTTCAGGTTTAAGATTCAACAAAAAAAAGTGTCCCAGACCAGGAATCCTTAGGCATGTGTTCAGGGTGTCACATGTGTTACTCCCTTGCACACTTCTCTTTTTAAGATTCTCTGAGAAAATACCTGGTCACTTACCAGCAAGGCTGCCTTTTTGGTTGCTATTACTTTGATTTTTAGGATCTTTTAGTTGGTTACGCTCTCCTACAAGGAGCCTGTACTGGTTCTTTACCAGGATATGGTGGTTTTAAGGCCCCAGTCCTCATTACAACCTACTGTGGTTTCTTCATTACCCCTAAATCAGGAAATCCCTTTGTCCTAATCCTAAGCATACTAAGGGGAAAGTGCTTCAATCTTTGGGTTTTGTTTGAGATGTTCAATTATACTGTATATTAGGGATGAGCCGAACCCCCCCCGGTTCGGTTCGCACCAGGACTTTCGAACAGACCCCAAATTCGTACGAACGTTAGAACCCCATTGAAGTCTATGGGACTCGAACGTTCAAAATTAAAAAGTGCTAATTTTAACTGCTAATATGCAAGATACTGTCCTAAAAAGGGTTTGGGGACCTAGCTCCTGCCCCAGGGGACATGGGTCAATGCAAAAATAAAAGTTTTAAAAACGTCAGTTTTGGCGGGAGCACTGATTTTAATGATGATTAAAGTGAAAAAAAAAAAAGTGAAATATTCCTTTAAAGATCGTGCCTGGGGGGTGTCTATAGTATGCTTGTGAAGTGCCACATGTTTCCCGTGTTTAGAACAGTCCCTGACATTTAACGGAAATAACATAACATTAAAACCGCAAGCAGTTTTAAATGACATCTGGTTCCTGCAATATGGGTGAAAATCATTGAGAAAAAAATGGCATGGGTAGCCCTCCCGGCCTATTACCAGCCCCTTTGCGTCTTGTACGGATATTAAGGGGAACCCCGTACCCATATTAAAAAAAGGAAATGTGTGGCCCCCAGGCCCTATATACTCAGAACAGCAGTATACAGGCGGTGCAAACAAGACAGGGACTGTGTAGATTTGTTGTGTTAAGTTGAATCCGTTTGTAATTTTCAACTGGTACATTTTTAAAGTGTAGCTCCAGTCAAAAAAACTATTTTTAAGCTTTTTGGAAAACATAGGGAAGGGTTATCACCCCTGTATAATTTGTTTTGCCGTCCGTCTTTTTTCATCTCACTTGCTGTTGTCTCCTTCCGTTTGCAAGTAGGAGATGTTTGTAAGTTGGATGTTTGAAAGTAGGGGCCTGCCTTATATGCTCTGCAGAAATGGCGGAACAAGGTGTTGGTTTTGCCACAACATTGTAAGCCCTCAAAGTGACTCTTGGTGGGCGCTGGAGCACCCTGCTGTGAACGATTATATCAAGAATTGTAATTACATGCCATTGTTGAACAGTGGTAGAAAAATTGACCTTTGGTGGTTGTGGTGCTGGTGCCACAACACTACAAGTCCTCACAGTTACTCTGGGTGGGCACAGGAACGGGCCCTCCTTTGAAATATTATATCAAGAATTGTAATTACATGTCCCTGTTAAACAGGGGCTGAAAAATTGGGCTGCTGGCACTGGTGCCAAGACACTGCAACCTCTCCCACATACTCTAGTTGTAGTGCAGGAATTAGCCCTGCTGCAAAGCATTGCATCAAAAATTGTAATTAAATGCCCCTGTTAAACAGGGGCAGAAAAATTGGGCTGATGGCATCACCCAGAGCCAAAAATGTACTTCCAACATATCAGCGGAGGAGGAAGAGGATAGACAATCAACATAACAGGACAGTCACTCAGCATCAGCATAGGCAGTCTTGAAGGGATGTGATATTTCAAAAAAAATTATTCGGTTACATCAGCTTCAGGTGCTTGGTAGCTGTGGGTGATCCAAGACTGATTCATCTTGATGAAGGTCAGTCGACAACCGAGTCGGTGGACAGGCGCACCCTGTGATCGGTGAAGCCACCAGCAGCACTGGATGCAGGACAGGCCAGTAGCTCAATTGCATACTGTGCAAGCTCTGGCCAGTGATCCATCCTCAAGACCCAGTAAGCCAGAGGATTTTCGGTGGGAAAGGTTTCCAAGTCTGACCTTGCCCCTAGGTATTCCTGCACCATGTAAATCAGATGCTGGTGATGGTTGCTGGAACCAATCATACCTTGGGGCTATGGACTAAAAAAAATTGTCTGAAAGCATCGGTCAGACGGCCACCTTCTCCACCGCTCCTTCTGGACCGATGCCTCAGCAACACGTTGTCCAGGACCAGGAGTTTGTAACCTCCCAGTCTCTGGGAACGCATTGCACAGACCTTTCTGCAAGGCCTCCCGGAGATGTCTCATCCTATGCTCCCTCTGCGACAGCAAGATAAGGTCGGCAACCTTACCCTTGTACCGTGGATCAAGGAGAGTGGCCAGCCAGTAATGGTCCCTCTCCTTGATCCGAAAAATACAAGGATCCTTCCGCAGGCTTTGCAGGATCAGGGAGGCCATGCAGCATAGGTTAGCTGAGGCATTCGGTCCGGAGTCCTCTGGGTCACTAAGGACAACATGATCCGCAGCTACCTCTTCCCAGCCACGTACAAGTCCACGGGGGTCTTGGGACTGTAAATCATCCCTACAAGACTGCTGCTGCTGATGCTGAGTGCCAGCCTCCACCTCCATGCTGACATAATCATCCTCCTCCTTCTCATCCTCTTCCTGTGTGATGGGTGGCAAAGCAGGAACACTGTCTGGATAAAGGGGGCCTTGAGAGGCAAGGAAGTCCTCCTCTTCCTGCCTCTGTTCTGCCTCAAGTGCCCTGTCCATTATTCCACGCAGCGTATGCTCCAAGAGGTAGACAAGAGGTACAGTGTCACTGGTGCATGCACTGTCACTGCTCACCATCCTTGTGGCCTCCTCAAACGGTGACAGGACAGTGCATGCATCCCTGATCATGCCCCACTGGCATGGTGAGAAAAAACTGAGCTCCCCTGACCCTGTCCTGGTGCCGTAGTCGCACAGGTACTCATTGATGGCCCTCTGCTGCGTGTGCAGCCACTGCAGCATGGCCAACGTTGAGTTCCACCTGGTGGGCATGTCACATATAAGGCGGTTCTTGGGCAGGTTCAACTCCTTTTGGAGCTCAGCCAGCCGAGCACAGGCATTAAATGATCGGCGGAAAGGCACACAGACTTTCCTGGCCTGCTTCAGGACATCCTGTAAGCCCGGGTACCTGCCCAAGAACCGCTGCATCACCAGGTTAAGGACGTGAGCCCCACAGGGCACATGGGTCAGTTGTCCCTGTCGGAGGGCGGAGAGGAGGTTGGTGCCATTGTCGCAAACCACCATCCCTGGCTTAAGCTGGCATGGCGTCAACCACCTCTCGGCCTGCCCCTGCAGAGCTGACAAAACATCCACCCCAGTGTGGCTCCTGTCCCCCAAACAAACCAGCGCAAGCACGGCATCATTTTGCCTGCGTGCTTGCGTAGCCCCTGGAACGCCTACAGAGCACCGCTGGTTCTGAGGACAGAGCACTGGAAGAGGCCATGGGAGGAAGAAGAAGAGGAGGGGGTGGAGGAGAAAGGTGTGTCACAACCAATAGTAGCATTTTGGAGGCGTGGTGGCAGAACAACCTCCAATACTACTGCACCTTGTCCTGCATCCTTCCCAGCTGCCAGAAGAATGACCCAATGGGCCATGAAAGACAGGTAACGTCCCTGTCCATGCCCGCTGGACCATGAGTCAGCGGTAATATGCACCTTACCGATGACCGCCCTGTCCAGCGAGGCAAGGACATTGCCTTCCACATGCCGGTAGAGAGCCAGAATCGCCTTCCGTGAGAAAAAGTGGCGTTTGGGGACCTGCCACTGAGGAACCGCACATTGTACAAACTCATGGAAGGGGGCCGAGTCTACCAACTGAAAAGGCAGCAGTTGAAGTGCTAGCAATTTAGCCAAGCTAGCATTCAACCGCTGGGCATGTGGATGGCTGGGAGTGAACTTCTTTCACCGGTCCAGCAGCTGGGGCAGGGACATTTGCCTGCTATAATCGGACGTGGGTGTACTGCTAGCAGAGTGCCCGGAAGCACTTGGCTGTGGCACACCTAAGTGTACACCTTCATTCCTCTCAGAGCAGCTTTCAGAGAGGACTGAAGGTCTAGTGGGGTTGGAGATCCCAGCTGATGAGGAGCAAGGAGAGGTCCGCTTTGTTCTTTGGTGTGGGTCTTTAAGGTACGCTTGCCAACGAGCTGCATGGCAGGTCAACATATGTCTGGTCAAGCATGTGGTGCCCAAGCGGCTGATGTTTTGGCCATGCCAGATACGCTTGAGACATATGTTGCAAATAGCAGCGGTGTGATCTGATGCACTAGTCTCAAAAAAGGCCCACACCAAAGAACTTTTAAAATAACGCGCAGAGGCAGTGCCCTGCACAGGCGGAGCTCTGCGGTGTGATTCAGTCGGTGTGCTGCCCCTAAGCTGGCCCCCGGAGGGCATCCTGCCTCGTTGGACATGTGCCTTCTCCTCTCTCCTACCAGGCACCCACATGGAGTCAGTGCCCTCATCATCCCCTCCCTCTTCATCGCTGGAGCAAACCTGGCAGTATGCTGCAGCTTGTGGAACATGACTGCCAGATTGCTGTCCTTCTTGAGCATCCCCTCTCTCTGCATTCATGCTACTGCCTTCCTCTAGCTGAGTATCATCATCAGAGCCTACAAAACACTGGGCATCCTCCTGGAGCATGTACCAAACACTGTGCTCAAAGAATTCAGGAGACTCCTCAGGAGGACGTGGTGGGTCTAGGGAAGGAGTCACTGATGATGACATTGAGAGGAGGGAAGACGATGCGTTGGCAGCTGCTTTGCTAGTACCCTGAGCCTGGGTGAGAGAGGATGAGGAAGATGAAGAGGGCTTGGTCATCCACTCTACCAAGTCGTTGGCATGTTGCAGCTCAACATGTCCAGCTGCCGAAAAGAAGGACAAGCATGTCCCATGGCCACGTACTGATGATGGCGACGATGCACCGCGTCCACGACCAGCACTGTTGTCTCTAGACACAGAGCCTACTTGCCCTCTTATCGGCTCGCACCTGTCTGCCTCTCCTTGCTGGCCTTCCAGACATGGTAATGGCCTGAAGGGAGTTGGGAAAACCAGCAATTGGGTAGTGTATATTGTGCTGGAGGCACACACAACATCCACCAACTCCTGTAGATGGCTCAATTAGAGAAGAGCTATATTAGGTGGATATAACGGTGTATACTGGGTTCAGAGCACGCACAAATCTCCTACCACTGACTGCAAGCTCTATTAAAAAAAGAGAAAGATGTACTCCAAGAAAAGGAAAATCATAATTTGTGCCAGCACATTTCTATATACAAAGTGAACACAGTTTTAATTTATTCACTTTGCTAACTGAATATAGACTTTCCTGGGGAGCATGGCCTGCATCGCATTTGAGTGGACATATCTCACCAGGCTCCTGCTGTAATCCTCTAACGATCCTTGCCTCCGTCACCGATCGGCTCTGTACCTCTTCTGCCTGCTGCCTCGTGTCTCGGGAAGCCTGGGGCAGTATCCTCTGCAGATTTCCACACTTGTTGATCCATAAAAGGCAAAGAAGATGCCGTGGCCTCGGAGTTCCAAGAAGGAGCCAAGCAAAAGCGACAGCCTCGTGGAGTAGACAAGCCAAAAGGTGGCGTGAGTACTACTACCAAACCCCCCAACTGGGAGGGAAAGGCATATAATGAACTATGCACACATAGTGTCAGCTGTGGCCAGTCAGTCTGCTGTGGAGAACTATGTGTCTCTCTCTGACCCAGTATAGGGAGACATGAATGGCATGACTGAACAATGAAGAGGGGGGGCAATGATGATTCTTTCCAACCCACCCTGGGGACGATGGTATCCCTGTTGAGGTGTACACAAGATATGGGGAATTCATTCTGCCAGAATGACTTCAGGTCTTTAATGCTGCTTATGTTCAATGTTTACCTGAGTCTATGTCAAGGGCTAATATTGTTCTGCTCCTAAAGCTGTGTAAGGACCCAACAGATCCAGGGGTCCTACAGACCTATTTAGTTGCTGCAGCTCGATGTTAAAATCCTAGCCAAGGTGTTTGCCATGCGTCTTAATTAGGTTATTCTTTCTATTATACACACTGACTAGGCGGGCTTTATGCCCCACAAATCCACTACCTTGAACCTACAGAGATTATTCCTTAACATGCGGACACCCTGGATGATAATAAAGCATTTGACAGTGTGGAGTGGCAATATTTGTGGGCAGTGTTGACCAAATTTGGCCTGGGCAAAAGGTTCAATAAATGGGTCCAACTCCTTTATCATGCTCCTAAGGCTGCTATCGGGTGTGCGGATAGGGTTTCCGCTGCTTTTATATTGGGGTGTGGGACTAGACAGGGGTGTTCCCATTGTTTGTTGTTGCCACTGAACCATTGCCACCTTGATCTGTGCCAATCCATTGCTTACGGGGTTTAGACATGGCGACTTACATGAGAAACTCATGTTAAACGCAAATGACATGCTGCTCTTCCTGGGGGTCACCAAGTTCTCCCTAGAAGCTGTCATGACCATGATTTCTCAATTTGGACGCTTCTCTGGCCTCACCATTAACTAGTCAAAGTCAACTTTATTGCTGTGGGATGACAGATCAGGGCATTCGGTTGTGGCGGTCTACCCTATACCTACCATCTCATCTTTTAAATATCTGGGGATTATGTCCATTATGTTACCTCTAACATGATGGACTATTGCCGTCTTAATATCCATCCTTTATTGTCCAGGTTTGGAGATAGGGTGAACACCTGGAGCAAGCTGCGACTGTCAGTAGCAGGCAGGATCTAATTAAGATGATCCTGATGCCCCAATTGCTATATCCCCTGCATGTCTTGGTAGATGTGCAGTTGTGCCATACTCTTTCCATTTTTGGATGATGAATTGAACAGTGCTCCGTGAGATGTTCAAAGCTTGTTTTTTTTTTTTTTTACAACCTAACCCGGCTTTAAACTTCTCCACAACTTTATCCCTGACCTGTCTGGCCTGTTACTTGGCCTTCATGATACTGTTTGTTCACTAATGCCCTGTACACACACGACCAGTTTGAGTCGGAATAAACTCTGAAGATTTTTCCTATGGAGTTCTGACGGAATTCCGCTGAAACACCATCACACCAAAGTCCGACCGACGGTGACGTACAGCATGTACGATGGGACTAGAAAAAAGGAAGTTCAATAGCCACTGCGCCACCCTTTGGGCTCCTTCTGCTAATCTCGTGTTAGTAGGAGTTTGGTTAGAGACGATTTGCACTTTTCAGACTCCAGCTTTTTTAGATCGTTTTACTGCTGTTAAGTTTGTCCTTGTGGGTTTGTATCTGGTTTTCAGTGCGTGCAGTCAGTTCTTATCTGTTTTTCAGTGTGTTCTTGTCTGCTCGTTGACGATTTTCAGCTCGCTTTTCACAGGCCAGTGCATTCTGTTAAGTTAATTCTGACCAGCCGACCGTTTTGAAGCCATGTTGCAGTTATGTATTCGTCGTACAATTGGTGCTGTGTAGGGGCTTGGTGTTGAAGTTTATACTTTGACCAAAGTCCAGTCCATGAACAGGGTGAGGAGGAGTTCATGGACCAAGAATTGGTTACTCCAGCATGACCAACTCTTGCACACGCCTCTGCTGCGTGAGATCCAGGAGAATAATCCTGATGATGGACCCCGTTTTTCACCATTTATTGGCTTTGCTCACCCCTTATATTATGAAGCAGGACACCTGCATGCAGCAAGCCATCACTCCGGAGCAGAGGCTAGTCACCACCTTGCGGTACTTGACGACTAGGAGAAGTCTACAGGACCTCAAGTTCTCTACAGGCATCTCTGCCCAGGCTCTGGGGTTCATTATTCCAGAGACTTGTTCTGCTATTATTCAGGTCCTGCAGAAGGATTATATTGGGGTAAGTTTTATCCTTTAACATCACATTATATGTATTTAATGTTTGCTAATGTATTGTATTTCTTTCATCATTCTCCAATTACCATGATTGTACTATGCTGTGATTTTCCGCTTTATCCTCATGCATGCTGTAAGCTCTTAATGCTCCTTTTTTGGCCTACATGCATATTTGCCTTCACTAACGTTCTCAGCATAGTTATATAGTTAGTCAGGTTGAAAAAAGTTGAACCACAAAAAAAAAAAAAATAATAATAATAAATAAATAATATCATACAATCCCATATACCCACAGTTGATCCAGAGGAAGGCAAAAAACCCCAGCAGAGCATGATCCAATTTGCTAAAGCAGGGGAAAAAAATTCCTTACCGATCCCCCGAGAGGCAATTGGATTTTCCCCAGATTCACTTTACCTATAAATGTTAGTAATTTTTAATTAATCCTAAAAAAAAAAAAAAAAAAAAAAAATCTTGATGACATAAAAAAAAAAATTGCAAACATTATCATGGAGATCTGGCTTTTAAATAATACAATATTATTCATGAGATCAGGATAAATAAGTTTGTGTTTGAATATGAGCAGCAAAACAATGAGTCAGATGAGACATACACACGATCTGAATATACGATGAAAAGCTTCCGTCAGACTTTTTCTGTCAGACATTCCGCTCGTGTGTAGGCAGCATAAGGTTCTTTAACAAACCTCTGAGGGCTTCACAGAACAGCTGCATTTCTACTGAGATATATTGAGATTAAAATACACACAGGTGGACTTTATTTACTCATTAGGTGACTTCTTAAAGCATTCGGTTCTATTTGATCTTAGTTAGGAGTAGCGGAGTAAAGGGGCTGGAAACAAATGCACCCACACTTTTCAGATATTTATTTGTAAAAATAAACATTTATCATTTTCCTTTCATTTCACAATTATGTGTCACGTATTTGGTTGTAACATGACAAAACTTGGAAAATTTCACGGGGTATAAATGCTGTTTCAAGGCACTGTATACAAGATGAGAAACACTGGTAACAGGGAATACCATAGATGCAAGGAAAGAAGGGAATCAGGACATGGTACAGTAACAAGGAACAGAATTAAAGTTTTTGTTAAGCCATTATATGGGTGCTTTGTAGAATCCCCTCTGTCATAACCTGTTATATCGCTCACTCCTGTTCTTTTATAAAACTGATGCATCACAATACCTTATTTTGAAGGGCTTTTGTGCACTCAGCTGATGTCCAGGGCTCTCCTGCCCTGCTCCAAGGATTGTAGAGGGAGGGACTGAGGTTCCCTCTGACATCACCTGGGAGGAGAGCAGGAGAGCCTCGGGCGGTCATATGACCGTTCAGCCTTGGTCTTCAGCAAGGTATTGTGTTTCTTCATTTTTATAAAACAAAGTAAGAGAGATATAACAGGTTATAACAGAGGGGATTCTACAAAAGACAGATTGTTATTTTGCATAGTATGGCAGCAGCAGGGGAGGGGCGTGGAGGACACGGCTCACACACAAAGCTGAAAAGCAAGGAAGGGGGGAGGAGGACAGAGGAGGACAGGAGAGCTGCAGATAGCAGGGCTGCGGATGATGGAGGCATGTACTCTGACCATGGTGTCAGGGCTCAGCAGCAATGAAACACCGTGGTCAGTTTACAGAGGGGAAGGTAGAAACTGGCAGGATCAGCCAGGTATTTCAGGTGTTACAGGGGGCTAAAAAACACAGCACAAGCACTGTGCTGTATAACATGCTTTAAAGGAACAGGATCTATATTTTTTTCTTTAGGTTAACCACTTGCCGACCGCCGCACGACGATATACGTCGGCAGAATGGCACGGGCAGGCATATGGGCGTATATATAAGTCCCTGCCTGCCCGCGGGTGGGGGGCCCGATCGGGCCCCCCCCCGGTGCCTGCGGCGGTCGGCATTCCTTCGAGAGCGATCCGGGATGAGGGGGCGGCCATTCATTCATGGCCACCCCCTCGCGATCGCTCTCGACGAATGGAAATCCTTCGTGACATCACTTCCCCTCCTGTAATGTAAACACAGGAGAGGAAGTGATGTATTCTCTCCTCCGTGTCGGTATTTTTCGTTCCGGCACCGAGGAGAGAGGTTCGGTGAGTTGCACCAACACACCACACATACAGTAGAACATGCCAGGCACACTCACACCCCCCCTTTACCCCCCGATCACCCCCCCAATTACCCCTGCCCCCCCAGTCACAGTGACACCAATTGCTTTTTTTTTTTTTTTGCATTGGTGTCATTTGTGACTGTAATAACTGTTAGGGTTAGCCCCCTTTAGTTCTAAGGTACCCCCCTAACCCCCCCAATAAAGGTTTAACCCCGTGATCACCCCCCGTCGCCAGTGTCACTAAGGCTGGGTTCACATTGCAGCGGTTTGAGAACGGATGTGATTCGCACCGCACTGCAGTGCAAATCACATCCGATCTCTGTGCGATTCGAGTTCAGCCATACAGATAGTATGGCTGAATTCGTGTCGCACCCGCCGCACCCGCCGCAAACTCGCACGGGACCCTTTTGTTGGTCCGCAGCAGAATCAGATCGCATGGGTGTTCACACCATGCGATCCGAGTTTGCAGATCGCACTGCGATATGCGAACTGATCTGGGGGTGTCATTAACATTTCACTGACACTCCCAGCAGTTCGCATAGGGCAGTGTGAACTGCCGCCGGGAGGCATGAGATGCGGGAACCCGCCGCGGATTCGTGGCGTTCCCGCATCGCTCCAGTGTGAACCCAGCCTAATAAGCGATCATTTTTCTGATCGCTGTATTAGTGTCACAGGTGACGCTAGTTAGGCAGGTAGGTATTTAGGTTCGCCGCAACTTTTTATAGCGCCAGGGACCCCCATATACTACCGCATAAAGCCCCCTGATTGCCCCCTAGTTAACCCTTTCACCAGTGATCACCATATAACTGTTACAGGTGACACTGGTTGGTTAGTTATTTTTTTATAGTTTCAGGGCACCCGCCATTTATTACCTAGTCTCACTAGTGTACCCCTAAATTTAGGGGTGTCTACTTTCCAAAATGGGGTCATTTGGGGGGGGTTTGTGCCATCTTGGCATTTTATGGCCTTCAAAACTGTAACGCCCTTAGATAGCCTGAAGGCGGTGCTTGGTTTTCGGGGCCCCGTACACGGCTAGGCTCCCAAAAAGTCCCACATATGTGGTATCCCCGTACTCAGGAGAAGCAGCAGAATTTATTTTGGGGTGTCATTTCACATATGCCCATGGCATGCGTGAGCAATATATCATTTAGTGACAACTTTGTGAAAAAAATAAATAAAAAAAAAGTTTGTAATTTTCCCGCAACTTGTGGCAAAATATAAAATATTCCATGGACTCAACATGCCTCTCAGCAAATAGTTTGGGGTGTCTACTTTCTAAAATGGGGTCATTTGTGGGGGTTTTGTGCCATCTTGGCATTTTATGGCCTTCAAAACTGTAATAGGTAGTGAGGAGTGAAGTCAAATATTTACGCCCTTAGAAAACCTGAAGGCGGTTCTTGGCTTTCGGGGCCCCGTACGCGGCTAGGCTCCCAAAAAATCCCACACATGTGGTATCTCCGTACTCAGGAGAAGCAGCAGAATTTATTTTGGGGTGTCATTTCACATATGCCCATAGCATGTGTGAGCAATATATCATTTAGTGACAACTTTGTGTAAAAAAAAAAAAAAAATTATTTTTTTGTCATTATTCAATCGCTTGAGGCAAAAAAATAAAAAATATTCGATGGGCTCAACATGCCACTTATCAATTTCCTTAGGGGGTCTACTTTCCAAAATGGGGTCATTTGGGGGGGTTTTGTACTGCCCTGCCATTTTAGCACCTCAAGAACTGAGATAGGCAGTCGTAAACTAAAAGCTGCGTAAATTCCAGAAAACGTACCTTAGTTTGTAGATGTGACAACTTTTGCGCAAACCAATAAATATACAGTTATTGACTTTTTTTTTACCAAAGACATGTGGCTGAATACATTTTGGCCTAAATGTATGACTAAAATTGAATTTATTGGATTTTTCTAATAACAAAAAGTAGAAAATATCATTTTTTTTCAAAATTTGCGGTCTTTTTCCATTTATATCGCAAAAAATAAAAATCGCAGAGGCAATCAAATACCATCAAAAGAAAGCTCTATTTGTGGGAAGAAAAGGACGCAAATTTTGTTTGGGTACAACATTGCATGACCGCGCAATTACCAGTTAAAGCAGCGCAGTGCCAAATTGTAAAAAGACCTCTGGTCATTTACCAGCAAAATGGTCCGGTCTGAAAGTGGTTAACAAACACTTTAAGACAGTGGGACACAGAGTACAGGATGCAAGGCTAGATCAAGAGCAGGATAAAGCAGCATACAGTACCTGGCAGCAAGCAAGGCAAATCAAAACAATGTCACAAGGTGTATCAGCAGAGAGAGGCTTAACCACTTGCCAACCAGGCGCAGTACATATACTACAGCAGGTTTGCACATGCAGAAAAAAAAAAAAAAGTGTTTACAAAATTGAAATAAAAAAATAAATTAAAAAAAAAAGTTTCAACATACTGTCACCAGTTAGTGTCCCATATCATTCATATGATGATGTTGTACTGCACTGGTGAGCCACATTTTATAAAATTTTCAAAAATATTGTGACAAAAAAAATAAAAATAAAAAATACTACTTCAAAAAACTCGCCATGCGTCATTTGTGATGAATGTGTACATTTTAGGGCCTCAAGAAATGACATAGGCCATCAGTACATCAGAATTGATACATTTTTAAATACTGCATATATACCATAGTTTGTCAACCCTATAACTTTCACACAAACCAATTGATATACACTTATTGGGATTTTTATTTGCCAAAGAAATGTAGCAAAATACATTTTGGTCTAAATTTATGATGAAATTGGATTTTATTGGATATGTGTTATGACAGAAGATAGACAATATTGTTTGTTTTTTCAACATTTTTGACCTTTTTTTTTTATATCGCAAAGAAATAAAAAACCCAAATGGCGATCAAATATCACCAAAAAAAAAAAAAGCTCTATTTGTGTGAAACAAATGATAAAAATGTAATTTGCGTACAGTATTGCATGACCATGCCAATTAAAGTAGCACAGTGCAGAATAGCATAAAAAAATGACATGGTCATGAAGGGGGTAAAATCTTCCAGAGCTCAAGTGGTTAAGTACCCTCCCAACAGCCAGTATCAGGTGTAGATTTCTTATCAGAAACTGCTTTCTGTTGGGAGACATCCGCTGGTGGACACTGGAACTACAGCTAGCCGCTCAGGGAATCAAAGTGCCACCATGACAAATTTTCGAACGATTTTTTTGTCTAGTATATGGCCACCATTAGAAAGCTGCCATAAAAATGATTTGTCTCTAATGGATCTTTGCTCTCACCTCTTCCCTTGATGGCAACTCAAAATTGTCTCAGTAATAATGGCCACTAGGACGAAAGAAGGGATAAGTCTCCCAAGAAAAGACACAGTAAAAACGACTTACCTACTCTATCCAAATAAAGATTAGATTGGCATACAGTATTTTTCACCCAACAGAATTTTTTACCTCAAGGCTGAGACATACAGTCTGCATTTTATTATTTTTGCAAACTTGTACTTGTCGAGAGGATTTATCATGTTCCCATGGGCAATACGTTTAAAAGGCTAAAAACAAAACCTATGTGGCTCACGGCCAAAGTTAAAAAAGCTATAAACTGTAAGAGAAGAGCTTTTAAAAAATATAAAAATGAAGGATCACTAGTGTCATTTAAATGTTACAAAGAAATTAACAGAATATGTAAAAAGGAAATCAAGGATGCAAAAATTCAAAACGAACGACAGATTGCAAAAGATAGTAGGACAAACCCCAAAAAATTCTTCAAATATATTAATAGTAAAAAGGTCAAGTCTGAGCATGTAGGCCCTTTACAAAACAATCTAGAGTTGGTGACTGGGGACAAAGAGAAGGCTAATTTATTAAACACTTTCTTCAGCTCTGTGTACACAAAAGAGCATGGGGGAGCGCATGTCCATAATGGGGGTGATAGTGACACAGCCCCAAATGATCCACAATGGCTCAAAAGTGATATGGTCCAGAAATACTTAGACAGAATAAAGGTGGATAAAGCACCTGGCCCTGATGGCATCCACCCACGGATTCTAAAAGAATTGAGCTCTGTAATTTCAGAGCCATTGTATCTAATTTTTAGGGACTCATTAATGACGGGAATAGTCCCACTGGATTGGCGCAGGGCGAACGTGGTGCCTATATTTAAAAAGGGATCAAAGTCTTTACCAAGTAACTATAGACCTGTTAGCTTAACTTCTATAGCTGGGAAGATACTGGAGCGTTTAATAAAAGACCACATCGACGAGTTCTTGCTGAACAAAAACACTTTAAGCAACAGACAACATGGATTCATGAAAGACAGAAGTTGTCAGACAAATCTAATTTCTTTTTATGAGGAGGTAAGTAAAACCTTGGACAGAGGGGTGGCGGTGGACGTGGTAAACTTGGATTTTGCAAAAGCATTCGATACAGTTCCGCACACACGGCTCATGTGTAAGGTAAAGTCTACAGGTTTGGAAATATCAGTTTGTAAATGGATAGAAAATTGGCTAGAAGACAGAATTCAGAGAGTAGTGGTTAATGACTCTTACTCTGAATGGTCTAAGGTTATCAGTGGTGTACCCCAAGGTTCAGTGTTGGGACCCTTACTTTTTAACATCTTTATAAATGATATTGGGTCTGGGATCAAAAGTAATATTTCTGTCTTTGCAGATGACACCAAGATATGCAGTGGAATAACGTCCTTACAGGATGTCTCCAATTTACAAGCCGACCTCAATACACTGTCTAATTGGGCGACTATGTGGCAGATGAGGTTTAATGTTGATAAATGTAAAGTTATGCACTTGGGGCCTAAGAATATGCATGCATCATACATGCTAGGGGGAGTACAACTGGGGGAATCCATAGTGGAGAAGGATCTGGGGGTTTTGGTAGACCATAAGCTCAATAACAACATGCAATGCCAAGCTGCTGTTTGCAAAGCGAGCAAAGTCCTTTCTTGTATTAAGAGAGGTATGGACTCCAGAGAAAGAGATATAATTTTGCCCCTGTTCAAATCATTAGTAAGACCTCACCTGGAATATGCCGTTCAGTTTTGGGCACCAGTTCTCAAAAAGGATATCGGGGAACTGGAGAAAGTGCAGAGAAGGGCAACCAAACTGATAAGAGGCATGGAGGAACTCAGCTATGAGGAGAGATTAGAGGAACTAAATTTATTCACTCTTGAGAAGAGGAGATTAAGGGGGGATATGATCAACATGTTCAAATACATTAGGGGTCCATATAGTGAACTTGGTGTGTAGTTGTTCTCTGTAGGGTCAACCCAGAGGACACGGGGGCACTCTTTACGTCTAGAGGAAAAGAGATTTCATCTTCAAGTACGGAAAGGTTTCTTCACAGTTAGAGCTGTGAAAATGTGGAATAGACTCCCGCCAGAGGTGGTTCTGGCCAGTTCAGTAGATTGCTTTAAGAAAGGCCTGGATACTTTCCTGATGGTACATAATATAACTAGGTACTAACATAGGTAAAGTTGATCCAGGGAAAATCCGATCGCCTATTGGGGGATCAGGAAGGAATTTTTTTCCCCTGCTGTAGCAAATTGGAGCATGCTCTGCTGGGTTTTTTTTTCGCCTTCCTCTGGATCAATTGTGGGCATCTGGATTGTACGATTATTTTTTATTTTATTTATTTGTTTTTAAGGTTGAACTGGATGGACTTGTGTCTTTTTTCAACCTGACTAACTATAACTATGTTGGAATAGACTACGTAGCACAAAGTTTAAATTTTTTTTTCGTCCACTTGTAACCTGTTACACAGGTTGCGTACAGTTATCAGGTATAACAAATTTCAACCGTCAAACGCGTCCAATATTACCACAGAGAGTAAGGCCGTTTTTACAATGAAAGCACCAGCTGTTAGCAGTAAAACACTGCTCGCTTTAGTGGTGCCTTACCGCTGTTAAACCGACACTTTTGTGATGCTTTTGACCGCTAGTGGGACACTTTTAACCCCAAAGAAGGGATTAAAAACGCACGTGCTGCTGCAGCACTTTTCAGGCACTTTGGAAGTGCTGCCTATTTATTTTAATGAGCAGGGGGTTTTGGGAGCGCTGTATACAGTGCTCCCAAACCGCCTCAAAGATGCTGCTCGTAGGACTTTTCCTAACATCCCACAAGTGCACCGCCCGAGTGTGAAAAGTCGCACTAAAATGAATGAGAGACGGTTTTCATGCTATTTCTAGCACTAAAATGCCTGAAAACTGCCTCAGCGTGAAAGGAGCCTGATCTGTGAAATATGTCAAGAACTGGCACCATCATAAACCACGAAACACTTGCAAATTAATTTTGTTACTTTCCAAGTAAAAGTTAGTCACTTACCATTTTGTATGCAAAAAAATCACACTTAACTGGGTTGTTTTTCTCTCATATCTATTAAAACAAAGAAAAAAAAGGCAGCAATATTAACATGACATACAAAAAAAAACATTGTAGTATAGTACAAATGAAAAATGTAATCTAACAAAATTGTTGCACAGGACACCATATGTGTAACCTGTGATATTGGGGGGTTCTTTAGCTTCTGTGTAGAGCACACCAGTGAGTCAGTCAATGCCAGTCATGCCATTTAAAGGGCTTATTGGCCCACTTTTATTAAATGAAAAAAAAAAGAAAACAAGTCCAATAACAGAAGGGTTGCCCACACAGGGGTATCAGCTTTCCACAGCAAACACTGTAAGTTGAACAGAAAATACCAAGCCACCTGACTCTCTTTAGCAGCACTGCTGCTCAGGCTAATGCTTCAGCCCTCTCAGCTCTATAACGAAGTTCCACAGCACTCTTCCAGCTTCCTTGCTGTTCCAACCCACAGGCTTGGAACCTCTTTCTGCTCTGACAGACCAAACTGTGCAGACATGTACACTTCTCCCTTGCTTGGCTGGACTCCTTGGGAGGGTGGAGCCCAGAACCATGGTCAGGTGTCTACAAATAGCCCAGCACACACCTGACCAGTCAGTATGCTGGGGATCTCAAAACCCGAACCCAGGACTAGGAATTTCATCCCACCCGGATCGCTACGAAATCCCCGGGCTCCAGGTCCCAAAGTGGACTTTAGTAAGCAATGAGGAAACTGAAAAGCCAGTTCTGTCCCAAATAAACAACTCCCCTGGAGCCCCTCAACCTGCCTGGTTGAGAACCCTGCATCCTTCTGCTGGTGGGGTACCACACTACCACAAACCGTATGAAATGTCCAACCTAATGTAATACGTTTTTATTGAGGTTCAACAAGTTTGTTGCAGCAGTTAAATTGGGTAGTATGGTGTGGTATAACAGATAAGACTTCTGGCTTACTCAACTGAGGCATATAAGTAAGAAATAGATCATGCTGTATCATCTTTGGCAAAACATTCAACTGCTGGGGCTTAAGGAAATAAATATGTTAAGCATTAGGTGGAATCTGGAAGCTGTCAGTATAATCAGTATTAATGTGGGTGTGTTACAGAATTAGTCAATAACCTTAACACTTTACGTAAAAAAAGCAACAGCTAGATGTTAATTGAACCTATTAACCACTTAACGACCGCTGCATGCCATTGTACGTCATCACAATGGCATGTAGAGGCACAAGCACGTACATGTACGTGCTTGCCTTCCAGCGGGTGGGCGGTCCGATCGGACCCCCCTCCCACTGGATGCAGTGGTCCGTTTCGCTTCAGGAGCGATCTGGGATGAGGGGATGGCCGTTGGTTTCTGGCCATCCCCTCTCGATCGCTCCTGGCGAATGAGAAGCTTCCTCCCACTGTGTATTGTATACACAGGCAGGGAGGAAGTGATTTCATTCTCCTCGGGGCGGTCTTTTTGACCGGACTACGAGGAGAAGACTAAAAGTAAGTGTGCACCAACACTACACTGACATGTAGGCACACACAGGCACACAAACCCCCCCCCCCATCTCCCCCCTGATCATCCCCCGCCCCCCTCCCCCTCCCAGTCACAGTGTCACTGATTGCAGTGATCATTTATTTACTGATCACTGCATTCAGTTTCAGTTGTAAAAGTAAAAAGTGTCAGGGCAGTTAGTGTTAGCTCCAGGGTAGCCCCTTACCACCCCCCAATAAAGGTTTAACCCCCTGATTGCCCTTAGAGTTAACCCTTTCACCCCCTTTTGCCAGTGTCACTAAGCGATCGTTTTTCTGATCGCTGCATTAGTGTCACTGGTGCCGCTAAGTAGCTAGTTATTTTTTTAGGTTCACCGCCAGGTATTTATAGCGCTAGGTACCCCGATATACTACCCAATAATGGTTTTAACCCCCTGATTGCCCCTAATTAACCCTTTCACCCCCTTTTGCCAGTGTCACTAAGCGATCATTTTTCTGATCGCTGCATTAGTGTCGCTAGTGTTGCTAGGTAGCTAGTTATTTTTTTAGGTTCACCGCTAGGTTTTTATAGCGCTAGGTACCCCGATATACTACCCAATAATGGTTTTAACCCTCTGATTGCCCCTAGTTAACCCTTTCACCCCCTTTTGCCAGTGTCACTAAGCGATCGTTTTTCTGATCGCTGCATTAGTGTCACTGGTGCCGCTAAGTAGCTAGTTATTTTTTTAGGTTCACCGCCAGGTTTTTATAGCGCTAGGTACCCCGATATACTACCCAATAATGGTTTTAACCCCCTGATTGCCCCTAGTTAACCCTTTCACCCCCTTTTGCCAGTGTCACTAAGTGATCATTTTTCTGATCGCTGCATTAGTGTCGCTAGGTAGCTAGTTATTTTTTTAGGTTCACAGCCAGGTTTTTATAGCGCTAGGTACCCCGATATACAACCCAATAATGGTTTTAACCCCCTGATTGCCCCTAGTTAACCCTTTCACCCCCTTTTGCCAGTGTCACTAAGCGATCATTTTTCTGATCGCTGCATTAGTGTCACTAGTGTCGCTAGGTAGCTAGTTATTTTTTTAGGTTCACCGCCAGGTTTTTATAGCGCTAGGTACCCCCATATACTACCCAATAATGGTTTTAATCCCCTGATTGCCCCTAGTTAACCCTTTCACCAGTGATCACCGTATAAGTGTCACTGGTGACGCTGGTTAGCCAGTTAGTTATTTAGGTTTCCTGTCAGGTTTTTATATAGCGCCAGGGACCCCCATATACTACCTAATAAAAATTTGAACCCCCTGATTGCCCCTAGTTAACCCTTTCACCAGTGATCACCGTATAAGTGTTACGGGTGACTCTGGTTAGTTTGCTTTTTATAGCATCAGGGCACCCACCATTTATTACCCAATAAAGGTTTAACCCCCTGATCACCCGGTGGGTGATATCAATTAGGTTTTAGGGTCAGGGTCTGCGTTGCCCCAGGCAGCGCTAGGTTAGTGCCAGTACCGCTAACACCCACGCGCAAAGCATACACCTCCCGTAGTGGTATAGAATCTGAACAGATCAATATCTGATCTGATCAGATCTATACTAGCATCCCCAGCAGTTTAGGGTTCCAAAAAAACGCATTGTTAGCGGGATCAGCCCAGATACCTGCTAGCACCTGCGTTTTGCCCCTCCGCCCAGCCCACCCAAGTGCAGTATCGATCGATCACTGTGACTTACAAAACACTAAACACATAACTGCAGCGTTTGCAGAGTCAGGCCTGATCCCTGCGATCGCTAAGGCCGCGTACACACGGGCGGACTGTTCGCCCAACCTTGTCCGCTGAACAGTGTTTGGGCGGACAGTCCGCTCGTGTGTGGGCTTTCAGCGGACAGTTTCAGCGGACAGTTGGACGGACAAAGTCTTTCGGAAATTCCGAAAAACTGTCCGCTGAAACTGTGTTTGAGCGAACAGTCCGCCCGTGTGTGGGCCTGTCCGCTGTACTTTCGAAATGAGCGGACTGTTCCCGCTCGGAAAGTTCGCCCATTTCGAGCGCGTGTACAGGTAGGCGGGGCCCGCGAAGGAGACGTCGCGGGCTCCGCCGCCTGGAATGGGCTTAAAGGGGAACCCCAACGCCGAAAAAAATCGGCGTGGGGGTTCCCCCCAAGTCCACACCAGACCCTTGTCCGAGCACGCTACCCGGCCGGCCAGGAAAGGGGGGCGAGCGAGCGCGCCCCCCCTCCTGAGCCGTACCAGGCCGCGTGCCCTCAACATGGGGGGGTGCCTTGGGGAAGGGGGGGGCCACGCGGCCCCCCCACCCCAAAGCACCTTGTCCCCATGTTGATGAGGACAAGGGCCTCTTCCCGACAACCCTGGCCGTTGGTTGTCGGGGTCTGCGGGCGGGGGGCTTATCGGAATCCGGGAGCCCCCTTTAAGAAGGGGGCCCCCGGATACCGGCCCCCCACCCTATGTGAATGAGTATGTGGTACAATGTACCCCTACCCATTCACCTGTGAAATAAAGTACAAATAAAAACACAACACAGGGGGAAAAAATATTTTATTGCACAGCTCCGGGGGTCTTCCGTCTTCGGGGGTCTTCTCGCCGGACTCCTCCGCTATGTGTGTGTAGCTCTTTTGCCAGCGGAGGAGTCCGGCTTTCTTCCTCCCCGCCGCCGGCCTCTTCTCCCGACTTCGGGGGTCTTGTCCCCCTCTTCGGTTCTTCTGCCGGGCCACCGCGCCTGGTCCGGTGGCCCGGTCTTCTGTCGCCGTCTTCCGTTCTTCTGTCGCCGCCTTCGGTTCTTCTGCCGGGCCACCGCGCCTTCTCGTAGCTCTTTTACAGGCGGTGGCCCGGTCTTCTGTCGCCGTCGCCGCCTTCCGTTCGTGTTCTTCTTCTTGTTCTTCTTGTTCTTCTCCTGGAGATGTTGACTCGACGAGCTCTCCGGCCGGAATGCCGGGGACGCGCTGTGCGGTCACTTATATAGTGACAATGGGGCGGGGTCACATGGTATATGTCACATGGGTTGGTCACATGGGTTGATGTCACATGGGGACTATGACATCGTAAGGGGGCGGGGTCACCATGTGACATCAACCCATGTGACATATACCATGTGACCCCGCCCCATTGTCACTATATAAGTCACAGCGCAGGGCGGCTCTGGCATTCCGGCCGGAGGGAGCGACGTGTCAACATCGCCTGGAGAAGAACAAGAAGAACAAGAACGGAAGGCGGCGACGGCGACAGAAGACCGGGCCACCGCCTGTAAAAGAGCTACAAGAAGGCGCGGTGGCCCGGCAGAAGAACCGAAGAGGGGGACAAGACCCCCGAAGTCGGGAGAAGAGGCCGGCGGCGGGGAGGAAGAAAGCCGGACTCCTCCGCTGGCAAAAGAGCTACACACACATAGCGGAGGAGTCCGGCGAGAAGACCCCCGAAGACGGAAGACCCCCGGCTGTGCAATAAAATATTTTTTCCCCCTGTGTTGTGTTTTTATTTGTACTTTATTTCACAGGTGAATGGGTAGGGGTACATTGTACCCCATACTCATTCACATAGGGTGGGGGGCCGGTATCCGGGGGCCCCCTTCTTAAAGGGGGCTCCCAGATTCCAATAAGCCCCCCGCCCGCAGACCCCGACAACCAACGGCCAGGGTTGTCGGGAAGAGGCCCTTGTCCTCATCAACATGGGGACAAGGTGCTTTGGGGTGGGGGGGCCGCGCGGCCCCCCCTTCCCCAAGGCACCCCCCCATGTTGAGGGCACGCGCCCTGGTACGGCTCAGGAGGGGGGGCGCGCTCGCTCGCCCCCCTTTCCTGGCCGGCCGGGTAGCGTGCTCGGACAAGGGTCTGGTGTGGACTTTGGGGGAACCCCCACGCCGATTTTTTTCGGCGTTGGGGTTCCCCTTTAAGCCCATTCCAGGCGGCGGAGCCCGCGACGTCTCCTTCGCGGGCCCCGCCTACCTGAACACGCGCTCGAAATGGGCGGACTTGCCTCCGCCTTACGTGGGCGAGTCCGTTCATTTCAAAAGTTGAGCGAACTGTTTGCCCAACCTTGTTCGTCAAACAGTCCGCTCGTGTGTGGGCAAGTCCGCTCATGCAAATTTTGAGCGGACTGTTTGATGAAACTGTTTGCCGAACAAGGTTGGGCGAACAGTCCGCCCGTGTGTACGCGGCCTAACAGTTTTTTTTGGTAGCGTTTTATATTTAAATCCGGAAGGCAGTGCTTGGTTTTCGGGGTCCCGTACATGGCTAGGCTCCCAAAAAGTCCCCCACATGTGGTATCCCCGTACTCGGGAGAAGCAGCAGAATTTATTTTGGGGTGTAATTTCACTTATGCCCATAGCATGTGTGAGCAATATATCATTTAGCGACAACTTTGTGCAAAAAAAAAAAAAATTGTAATATTCCTGCAACTTGTGGCAAAATATAAAATATTTCATGGACTCAACATGCCTCTCAGTAAATAGCTTGGGGTGTCTACTTTCCAAAATGGGGTCATTTGGGGGGGGGGGGGTTTGTGCTATTTTGGCATTTTATGGCCTTCGAAACTGTGATAGGTAGTGAGGAGTGAAATCAAAAATTTGCACCCTTAGAAACCCTGAAGGCAGTGATTGGTTTTCGGGGTGCCGTACACGGCTAGACTCCCAAAAAGTCCCACATATGTGGTATCCTCGTACTCAGGAGAAGCAGCAGAATATATTTTGGGGTGCAATTCCACATATAACTATGGCATGTGTGAGCAATATATCATTTAGTGACAACTTTTTGTAAACTTTTTTTTTTTTGTGTCATTATTCAATCACTTGGGACAAAAAAAAATATTCAATGGGTTCAACATGCCCCTCAGCAATTTCCTTGGGGTGTCTACTTTCCAAAATGGGGTTAAATTAGGGGGAGTTTGTACTGCCCTGCCATTTTAGCACCTCAAGAAATGAGATAGGCAGTCATAAATTAAAAGCTGTGTAAATTCCAGAAAATGTACTCTAGTTTGTAGACGCTATAACTTTTGCGTAAACCAATAAATATACGCTTATTGACATTTTTTTTACTAAAGACATGTGGCTGAATAAATTTTGCCCTAAATGTATGACTAAAATTGAGTTTATTCGATTTTTCTTATAACAAAAAGTAGAAAAAATATTTTTTTCTCAAAATTTTCGGTCTTTTTCCATTTATATCGCAAAAAATAAAAATCGCAGAGGCAATCAAATACCATCAAAAGAAAGCTCTATTTGTGGGAAGAAAAGGACGCAAATTTTGTTTGGGTACAACATTGCATGACCGTGCAATTACCAGTTAAAGCAGTGCAGTGCGAAATTGTAAAAAGACCTCTGGTCCTTAGGCTGAAAATTGGTCCGGGGCTAAAGTGGTTAACATACCGTGCCTTGCAAAAGTATTCACCCCCCTTGGCTTTTTACCTATTTTGTTACATTACAGCATTTAGTTCAATGTTTTTTTTAAACTGAATTATAGGTGATGGATCAGAACACAATAGTCTAAGTTGGTGAATTAAAATTAGAAAAATATATACATAAAACTATTTTTCAGACATAAAAAACTGATAATTGGCATGTGCGTATGTATTCACCCCCTTTGTTATGAAGCCCATAAAAAGCTCTGATGCAACCAATTACCTTCAGAAGTCACATAATTAGTGAAAAGATGTCCACCTGTGTGCAATCTAAGTGTCACAAGATCTGTTATTACATATTTGAAGGCCCCAGAGGCTGCAACATCTAAGCAAGAGGCACCACTAATCAAACACTGCCATGAAGACCAAGGAACACTCCAAACAAGTAAGGGACAATATAGTTGAGAAGTGCAAGTCAGGGTTAGGTTATATAAAAAATATCCAAATCGTTGATGATCCCTAGGAGCACCATCAAATCTATCATAACCAAATGGAAAGCACATGGCACAACAGTAAACCTGCCAAGAGACGGCCGCACACCAAAACTCACAGACTGGGCAAGGAGAACATTAATCAGTGAGGCATCACAAAGACCTAAGGTAACCATGGAGGAGCTGCAGAGTTCCACAGTGGAGTATCTGTACATAGGACAACAATAAGCCTTACGCTCCATAGAGTTGGGCTTTATGGCAGAGTGGCCAGAAAAAAATAAAATATAAAAAATGGCACGTTTTTGAATTTGTGGAAAGGCATGTGGGAGGCGCTCAAAATGTATGGAGGAAGGTGCTCTGGTCTGATAAGACTAAAATTTAACTTTTTGGCGATCAAAGAAAACGCTATATCTGGCGCAAACCCCGCACATCACATCACCCAAAGAACACCATCCCCACAGTGAAACATGGTGGTGGCAGCATCATGCTGTGGGGATGTTTTTCAGCAGTCGGGACTGGGAAACTAGTCAGAGTTGAGGGAAAGATGGATGGTGCTAAATACAGGGATATTCTTGTGCAAAACCTGTACCACTCTGTGTGTGATTTGAGGCTAGGATGGAGGTTCACGTTCCAGCAGGACAATGACTCCAAACACACTGCTAAAGCAACACTTGAGTGGTTTAAAGGGAAACATGTACAGTAAATGTGTTGGAATGGCCTAGTCAAAGCCCAGACCTCAATCCAATAAAAAATCTGTGGTCAGACTTAAAGATTGCTGTTCAGAAGCGCAAACCATCCAACTTGAAGGAGCTGGAGCAGTTTTTCAAGGAGGAATGGGCAAAAAACCCAGTGGTAAGATGTGGCAAGCTCATAAAGACTTATCCAAAGCGACTTAGAGCTGTGACAGCCGCAAAAGTTGGCTCTACAAACAATTGACTTTAGGGGGGTGAATGGTTATGTACATTGACTTTTTCTGTTATTTTGTCCTATTTGTTGTTTGCTTCACAATAAAAAAATATCTTCAAAGTTGTGGTCATGTTCTGTAAATTAAATCCTCAAACAATCCATGTTAATTCCAGGTTGTGAGGCAACAAAACACGAAAAATGCCAAGGGGGCTGAATACTGTTACAAGGCACTGTAAGTAGGTTGAAGGAATTACTGCAAGAGAAAGATGCCTGCCTGTGCTGTCTTTAAGAGTTGATTTGGAATTTGTATTTAATAGGAAACAATTTTATTAAGATGTATCATGCATCATGTGCATTTTAGGTGACCCATTGTTTCCAAATCCTTACAGAAGGTGTTTTTACTTCCAAGTCAGGAGTTGACCTTTAAAGGTCCAATCCGCCCAAAATTAGTATTCAGTTATGAGTATACCTTATGAGTTACCTGCCATAACTCATAAACTCATAAACTCATAACTCATAAAAAACATGGGGGTGTAGAGTTAATAGTTCTGTCCTATCTGTCATAGAGCCTTATTCCCTCTAGTTCATATTCAATAGTGTATATCATTTAAATTTAATTACATCAGTGGGTCTGCATATCTAATAAAGACATTGGCTAGCTTGCACATGTTGGAATCTCACCAGAAGAGTATCTGAAGGATTTATGATGTTAGTAGGTTATGCAATCTGACAGCATGTTTTCCAAATTGACATTTGAGGTGGGTCAAACTTAAAAACAAGAACCTTTTTTTAGGCTTGATTCACACTAATGCGTTTTTTGATGCATTTAGCATTTGCAGGGAAATTTTTTAACATGGGTTCCTAAGGAACATGTTCACATCAATGCATTGTTGTGCTTCTGCATTTTTGCAAAGGGTCGGGGACTTATTTTCATGCAAAATGCAGCGTTTTGCATGCAATAGAAGTCAATGGACCTGCATCCAAACCGCGTTTTTACTGCGTTTTTGCCACAATTTTCGTTTTGCGTTTTTTTTTTTCATTTTTTACACTGTATATAGCTGGTTGCTAAGCAACCACACTGTAAAAAAAATAAAATAAAATAAAACCGCAAAACTCGGCAAAAACACGTGTCCAAAAAACGCGGCAAGCATCGCAAAAAGCACTGCAGAAACACTCAAAAGCAAAATGCATAGATGTAAATCGAGCCTAAAGGAGGCTTTAAAAGCGCACACACACACAGGTTGGACTCGATGGACTTGAGATGAGAGAGGGAAAAGGGAAGGATATGGGTAAGGAAAGAAAGGGGGGGTGCGGATAGGGACAAGGGTTAGGCATAGCCATGGCCCTAAACAACAGGGCTACTTTGTCTTTTGCTTCTCAGGACTCACGTTCCGTATAAAGCTTGTCCTTCTGAGAATATAAACATATTCCAAAGATCCCATGTCTTTTTATATGTCTCATGTTTGTTTTGTGCTGTAAGAATACATTTTTCCATTTTTCTTATCTCTTACACTTTTTTTAAGCAAGTCACAGAGGTCCGGGGGTTTTGTTGCTTCCAGAACAAGGGAATGCATGATTTAGCGGCATTTAGTACGTGTTGCAGAATGGATTTTTTATAGACTCTAGTGGATATTGTTGATATGTGTTATAGGAAAAACACTAGTTTATTCGGGATCTATACACTGGGGGGAGAAAATCTGGGGGAATCTAGGATGGAAAAGGACCTGGGGGTCCTAGTAGATGATAGGCTCAGCAATGGCATGCAATGCCAAGCTGCTGCTAACAAAGAAAACAGAATATTGGAATACATTAAAAAGGGGATCAACTGCAGAGATAAAACAATAATTCTCCCGCTCTACAAGACTCTGGTCCGGCCTCACCTGGAATATGCTGTCCAGTTCTGGGCACCAGTCCTCAGGAAGGATGTACTGGAAATGGAGCGAGTACAAAGAAGGGCAACAAAGCTGATAAAGGATCTGGAGGATATTAGTTATGAAGAAATGTTGCGAGCACTGAACTTATTCTCTCTGGAGAAGAGACGCTTGAGAGGGGATATGATTTCAATATACAAATACCATACTGGTGACCCCACAATAGGGATAAAACTTTTTTTGCAAAAGGGAGTTTAACAAGACTCGTGGCCACTCATTAAAATTTGAAGAAAAGAGGTTTAACCTTAAACTACATAGAGGGTTCTTTACTGTAAGAGCGGCAAGGATGTGGAATTCCCTTCCACAGGTAGTGGTCTCAGCGAGGGGCATTGATAGTTTCAAGAAACTGTTAGATAAGCACCTGAAGGACCGCAACATACAGGGTTATACAATGTAATACTGACACACACATAGGTTGGACTTGATGGACTTGTGTCTTTTTCCAACCTCACCTACTCTGTAACTATGTAGTGAAGATTCTACAAACTGCAACCCAGGCAGGTTGGCATAAAGGCTATAATTTTACCAGAGCTTTTTTATTTTAGTTTTAATTTTAGCAACAGAGTCGCTTTAGTAGGTGTATGCTCTAACTGAAATACATCCAGTTTGCTTTGAGTGTCATGGACAATTTCCTTTTTTCATTTTTTTTTTTTGAGAAATTGATTTTTTTAAACCTTTGCTGCATCTAAGTGCTGCTGAACTCCTACAGCCACATTCTGCCTGAGTCTAGTTCACTTCTTTGCAGCTGCGCTTGATGTGTTTTTCAGGCATGTTTTTCAGTGCATTTTGTGTCTTTAAACCAGCGTTTTTTATGCGTTTTTGCATGTAGTTTTATGGGGGTTTTTTCTCTTTAAATGGACTGTAAAACACACTGTATATAGCTGGTTGCTAAGGAGGGGACCAGGAAGCTGGCCGCCGCATCCTTAGCAACCAATGAATCATCAGCTGTCGGCGGGGTTCCCCGCTAAAAGCTGAATGTAAAAAAAAATTAAAAATTCACGAAAAAAGCAGCACGGGGTTCCCCCCAGGTCCATACCAGGCCCTTCAGGTCTACCATGGATTCAGACAGCTGCAGGAAAATCCATACTAGGCCCTTTATCCGAGCATGCCACCCAGCAGGTCAGAAAAGAGAGGGGACAAGCGAGCGCCCCCCCCCCGAACCATTCCAGGCAGCATGCCCTCAACATGGGGGGGTGGGTGATTGCTCTGTGCCACCCACCCCAAGGCACCTTGCCCCCATGTTGATGAGGACAAGGGCCTCGTCCTACAACCCTAGCCGGTGGTTGTCAGGGTCTGTGGGCAGGGGGCTTATCGAAATTTGGAAGCCCCCTTTAAGAAGGGGGCCCCCAGAACCCGCCCACCCCCCATGTGAGTGTGTGTCGGGTACATCGTACCCCTATCCATTCACCAAAAAAGCAGTGAAATGTAATGAAAACATATGAACCGTTTTTTTACAATTCCCTCATTAATAGGTCTTCTGTAGCCATCTTTTCCCATCATCTTCTCCTTCCCGTCATCAACTCCTTGAGCTGTCTCTTCCCACCGTCTACTCCTTCCCACCGTCTCCTCTTCTTGCTATCTCTTCCCACTGTCTTCTCATCCCCACGTCTTCAAGGGGCGGGCTCCCTGGGTGATGTCATCAGATGGCCATGCCCCATTGCTATATGAGAGTCAGCAGAGAGTGGGCAACAACAAAACAGATGAAGACATCAACAGAACAAGAGCAGCTTTTAAAAAAATATTTAGCTGGTAACCGGTGGCAAGGAAGAAGACAGCTGCAGGAAGAGAAGGCAGGGGCAGGAAGAGACAGCTCGAGGAGGAGAAGGTGGAAGGAAGGAGAAGACAGCTGGAAGAGACAGCTAGAGGAGGAGATGGTGGGAGGAGATGGCGGGAAGGAGAACCGCAAAACACATCAAAAATCGCATTAAAAATTTACCACTTGCATTTCTGGTGCAGCTCCATTGAAGTCTATTAGCCGCAAATCGCGGGGGAAAAAGTCCCCAACCCTTTCCAAAAACGCACCTGCCACAAAACGCATAGATGTGAACCAGTACCATAGGAAACCATGTTAAATGGACTGTAGTGCATTTCTGAAAACTGCAAAACACACAAAAAAATGCCTAGGTGTGAACATAGGGTGAGTGCCCATATTCCAATAATGGTTGCAAGGCATTGCTCAGGGTGGATTTCTTGATGGTGATGACAGTGGATCATGCTGCTGAAACGTCCACTTGTAGCTTCTCATGGAAGCCCATGTAACAAGGTGACAAAGCAGGAGCACAATTAGAAGACAGGAATAGAGTGCTGTCACCCTATAAAAGAAAGTGCATGAACAAAGAGTTTCATGGCAGGATACCAGATGGTATTTTAATGAAACCTATAGATTTCAAAGGATTGAAAATGACTTTTGAAATGACATTATCTGTTAAGCTTATATGAGATTTTTGTGATTGGGTTTGCATATATTTTATGTGAAACTTAAAGCAAGGGCTTCCAGTGCTGGACTCACACACATATTTTTCAGCTTGTTGGAATATAACTTCTGCTTATCAATTTAATTGAATCACATACTCAGTTGGAATTACTTACACTTTGTGACAAGTTTACTTTACACAGTTTTCATATGCTGCAGTTTATTCTGCAACAAATACAATTAGAGACTCTTTATGAATCACTGCCTCTGTTTATATGATTAAAGTAGTATTAAATGCTCCTATTCAAGCAATGCATACTAAGCAATCTGGTAAAACATTCCCGAGCACATAAATTGCAGGATATGTGGGCACAAAAGGTTTTTGAAAAGCTATATGCGGCAGATCACTTTTCAGAAGGTGGCATAGCAGCAGTTGGTAGGCATTAAGGAAGTGCCACTGCTGCCTCCTAATACTTTTTTTTTTCGTTCACTTTTTTGAAATTTCCAAATGCCAATTTTACATTGCAGGACTGCATTGCAACTGTGAGCCAAGCATTTGGTTAGTCGTTGTGGTGCAGCCCCACTGATCTCAATGGGCAAATTTTACAGGAGGTGCAACCTGTCAAACTCTGCAGCCTGAATTAGAAATTAGCCTGAATTAGAAATGGCACGGCCATAAAACAAAGCATTGTGGCCAAGGAATATATATAACCCTGTCAAGCTGCAATGATGGAATTAGGTGGGTGGCCAGGGGGCAGTAAAACTGCAATTCAGTCATCCATTTTTACTGCCTCCCTGGCCGGCAGCGTGAAAGAGCCCTAACACATTTATTAATCACCATCACCAACTCCAGATCACACAGTGCTGCTTCCCGAACTTCTGGTTGGGGAGCAAACACACTGGGGTAGATGTAGACCCCTTTCACACTGAGCAATTTTTTAGGCATTTAGCGCTAGAAATGGCCTCTGAAAACTGCCTGAAAACTGCCTCCCATTCATTGCAATGTGTGCTTTCACACTCGGGCGGTGCGCTTGAAATGAATGGGCAGCACTTCCAAAGCACCTTAAAAGTGCCACAAAACTGGTCTTTTTTCCTTTCTTTAAGGTCACGTGACAACAACAAAGAACCCTGCCAAGGCACGAAAAGTGCCACACTGCAAAAAAGACCAGCACTTTAATGCAGTTTTAGTGGCGCTTCAGTGTGAAAGGGTTCTTACTAAGACTGGAGTGTACATCTGGTGCAGCTGTGCATGATAGCCAATCAGCTTCTAACTCCAACTTGTTCAGTTTTGACAAAATAAAACCTGGAAGCTGATTGCTTTCTATGCAGAGCAGCACCAGATTTTGCACTCTCCAGTTTTAGTAAATCAACCCCACTGCGTACTTAACATGTACTAGTTCATAAGGGACAGCGCAAACCCCAGTTGCCTGGAGAAGGGGGGAGTGGATTGTTGCTATAAGCTTGTATCTGTTTCTGTGAATGCATCCAGTATAAGGCCTCTTTTACATGGGGCGGAACCGCCCCGTGGATGTCCGCTTGCTCAGCGGGGATCGCCGGAGTGATCTCCGCTGAGCAGATCTCCGCTGAGCAGGCAGAGGACAAGTCCGTCTCTGTACACTGTGCAGGGACGAACCTGTCACAGCGCCGCTCTACCCTATGGGAGATTGGGTGCCGACGGACCGTAGTGTCCATCGTCATCCAATCCGCAGACGGAAAAAAAGTTTCAGGCAAATAATATTGCAATAACAATGTAAAAATGTAACATTTTCACATTCCTACAACTTCACAAAATGGCATCCTGTGATAACAAAATTCTAGACACACCTTGTAGCATAAAATGCAAGTGGGTAATTTTTTTGGTCTGTGTTTAGACTTTCCCCATTAATAAGGCCTCTTTTAAAATGTATTTATGGAAGCTAAATTGTTGAAAACCCCATCTGTCATATACATACAGATATAATTCTAAAGTAAAAAACAATTGTGAACTTGTCAAGAGAATTATTATTTGAAACTAATAAAACAAAAAAAATCAACTCATAATGAAGTATGTCCCACACCATCCAGGCTGATGGTTCCTGTGGCAATATTCACCCCGGGGATGCTCAGTCCTCTTTATAGTTCTGAACTTACAGGGGTTATTAGCTTAGGTCTTACATTGCAGTACATTGAAGAAGTTTCAAGGGGTGCAAGGACAGAAGTCCTTGCATTATTTTCACAGAATGTACCACAATGTACCACTGTGAATGGAGCAAAAGCTGATGAATTAAAGTATCATCTTCCACATTCAGAGAATGTGTTGCATTCTGTGAAAGCAATGCAAGGACAGAGAGATGACATAAAGTGACAGACGTCTGTCAGAGGCTTTTTCAATGTGATGAAATATTAGACATGAAGCTATTAATTCTAGCAGTGACAGAAGTTCAGCACTGCGAAGAGAACCGGGCATCACTGGAGAAGCATATTGGACATTCTTCATTATACGTCAGTGAGAAAAAAAAAGTTACTAAACGTTAGCTTTAACACAGTGACTAGAAACCACTTATCTTTATCCCAAACCTTTATTGCAGCTCCACAGTTTATAGAACAATAATAATTCACAATTTGTCAATGATAGTGACCAAAAATAAGTGCTGGGTTGTACCAGGGAACGGGGTAGGTGTGTGCTCACCTTGGGCAAACTCCTACTCTTCTGATATTGGCCTCCAACAATTAATAAATACCAGTTAGAATGCACCAAAAACATGGTAACACCTGAAAATGTCTTTAAATTCTATTAATTCTTTTCAAAATTCACTACGTATCCTATCACTTTGAGACAATTAAGTGCATGAAAGCATGTGCATGGGCAGTGGATGATGTATACAGATGATCGGTTTGTTAACTGTGTTCCCTATCTTCGTCCTGGCACTGAGTGTACTGGAGGTGGTCTGAGCCTGCAGAGCTAAAGCTAGATAGATTACAGAAAATTGGAAACCATATTTTCTACAGAAAGCTCTCCACTGCCACCCCTACCTTAACTAAGAAAGAGATTTTTAGATTTTACAGTTGTCATAGCTTCTGAATCTGCCGAGGCATTCAAGGTAAACACGTTAGTATCTACCAAATGAGAGTTCCATTTTTGAAAGAGGGGAGTTGATTAGAGCAACTTATGACAGCTGTAAATGTTCTGAAGCTGTCTCTATTTATAATAGAAGTTCTTTGTGAGCATCACAACAGCAGCACAACATGTTTCCTTCTGTGTATGTGATTAAAACAAATACAGCATTGGTGTTAAGATAAAAATGTAGCCATTCCACATTCTTAAAGGCTTACAAAATGGCCGCAAATGATTACAAACATATGCACACACCTTACTGAAGCGAATACATGAATCTTACTTCTGTATTTTAAACTTCCATATATAGTCATATTGTACAACTTAGCTAGAGCTATGCAAAAATACAGTATCCCAAGCAATAAACATTTTTTTAACCTTATGGAGAGGGTGAATGAGGATTAGAATCCTGTCTAGTTTTTACATCGATCCAGGGCTTTTCTGGAGAGATTTCCCTTCATTTTCTGTCCCATTAACAACAGCTTCACCAAGCAGGAAGTGAGGAAAATGCTGGAAACAGACAAATGGGATTCTACTGTTTACCTATTGGTAAAATGTCATTAGGACAAAAGAAAGGGGAAGGCTCTCTCACACAGCCTCGGGTGGCATTAAAGTCAAACAGGGGTTCTAACTCTTCCCCACTTTATCCAAAAAGATTTGAATTAATTACCAACTAAAGATTTAACTGTTTCCCAAAACAATTACATTTGAGGCATGCAAGAAGGGGTACTACATAGCTATGGGCTCCTCCTTTGCAGGATATGACCTGTTGTTACTGCCTATCTAGCATAAAACCATATATAGGGTAGGAAGTTGGAGTCCTGGAAAGTGGAGAGAGAGAATTGTGTATCTGACTAGAGAAAGAGATGTAGCAAAGAGTTAACTTTTTTTTCTGCAGGCTTCCCCAGCTGTGTGCCTTGAGTTACTAGACCTCCAGTACTGATTCAAGGAGAACAAGGACCTAACACTGTGCCAGAAGATAGTGGGTTACTGGATTGACATCTGAAGTGCCTGTATTGCCTTGGAAGTTGTACTCTTTAATTGCAGTAGTAAAAAAAGATGGGCTTTGCTTCTGGCTGGAGTGGTTTTATTTAAAGAGGATGAATACCTGAGTGGCAGTGTGTAAGGTGGACCAATACACAATTGGGCCATAGGCGGCTGGACAGGTGCAACTCATAACATGCTACAAGGGTGCTGCTGTACAGGATCCTGAATACCAGGTACACAGTGTAAACCTGGTTTGGTAGAGAGTAGTGGTGGTTAGGGAAAGAACTTGGCCTTGCAATGTGAGAACTCTCAACCATTGGTCAATGTTGCTGTGGACCAAGAGGATGGTGTAGCAAAGGATTTTTAGCCCATCATCTGTACATAAGTTAGCAGATACCGTTGGTCTGCGTAGGCTGTGGGGTGGGTGTAGACTGAAGGAGAAGGTTCTAGGACAGTAGTGTTACTCTGCAGGCTTCAGAAGTGTAACCACTACATTAGACAGCAATGCTTTTGCTGATAACTGCCACAGTTGCCTCTATCCTTATGTCTCAACTAACATTTCAAGCCCTGCATTAGTTTTTCATTTAGTATTTCTACATAAAACTAGTATTTTTGCAACACAGCTGTTTTCTGAGAGCGCGTTGGAGTGCCATTTTAAATTAATACATTGAAAGCACAAGTTTACCTTCATACCTTCAGAATTTGGTGTGACTACCCTTTGGCTTCAAACCATCATCAGTTCTTACACTAATCAGGGATTTTGTAGGATTAGAGTCAAATGTATGATCAACCAATTATTCCAAGCAGGTGCTAATGATCATCAATTTCATATGTAGGTTGAAACACAGGAATTAACTGAAACAGACACAGCTGTGTAGGATGCTTAAAACCAGGTGAGGAACAGCCAAAAATCTGCTACTAAGGTGAGGTTGTGGAGGTCAGCTTCGTGTCACTGGTCATAGACCATGGCAAGACTGAGCAGAGCAACAAGACACAAAGAAGTTATAATGCATCAGCAAAGTCTCTCCTAGGCAAAAATGTCAAAGCAGACTTGGATTTTAAGATGTGCTGCTCAAGCTCTTTTGAAGAAGCACAAATACACAAGCAATGTTGGGGATTGTAGATGCAGTAATTGGCCAAAGAAACTTAATGTAGCAGATGACAGACACACTACGCTTACTTCCCTTCAACATTGGAAGGGATATATTAAGGAATATTAAGGATTTTTTAAATTTCATCATTCATGTGCAATATTTCTTAATACAAAGCAGTGGTGATTTTGGAGGGATTTGCTATTTGAAAGCAGAGGGGGTATTACATAATTTATGTACTGTATTTGCTGGCGTATAAGACTACCTTTTACACTTAAAAAAAATGCCCAAAAATTGGGGGTCGTCTTATACGCTGGGTATACAATGCTGCCCGATGGATGTCAGCCCCCAAATGTCTGCTAATACTGTATGTGGCTTCAGCAACAAACAGTATACGCCGTTGAGCCAATCCCGGCAAGCGATGTATTCTATTAATGAATACAGAGCCTGCTTGGATTGGAGTAACAACCACTGCCAATCCGAGCAGGCTACATAGAGTAGCCTGCTGAGAGAGAGAGAGAGAGAGAGAGAGAGAGAGAGAGAGAGAGAGAGAGACAAGGGCTGATGATGCTACAGCCTCTGCCAATCCAAGCAGGCGTTGTATTCATTAAAATAATACACCGCTCACCATACTTCCCTGGGTAAATCCATTCACTGATCTCCAACTACTATACATCCTGCTATTTGCCTTTGAGGTCTCAGGCACCCAAGAGGGACAGGTAAATCTGGGACATATGACAGGGGGGTTATTAAATGCATTTTGGTGGACAATTCCCATAGAATGTAACCCAAAAGTGGTATAGGTTTGGTTAGTGAAAAATTCTACTTTCCAGAGTTGTGGCATTCAATAGATCTCTGTTTGTGTTAGTTTTGTTTGATTTACTTTATGACATAACACAGCATGGCGGATGAGTAGTTGGCATTCTTGCTTTGTATTTTTTAATCGTTCTAATGTTTTTTTTAAATGGTGTTGCCTCAGAAGGGGGGTAGTCTTATACCACGAGTATTGCCCAAAACCTATGTTTTCACTTGAAAAATAGGGGGTCGTCTTATATGCCCAGTCGTCTTATACTCCGGCAAATACGGTAACTGTATTATAATGGTTTATTAAGTTAAATGGTTCCAAGTCATTTGTTTCCAAGTAATTAGGTTCCAAATGAAAAATAGTCCAATGTTATATTGTTACTGATAATGGAGGATTTATTTGATGTTTGATCATACAAAGGGTGCATTTCTTTGCTGTATAATGGCCTAATTCACAAATATTAGGTCAAATATGCTTTAAATGAAGAGTGCAATGGTCTTTAGACATACATACCAGAATATACCAGATAAATGGTTAGAGGTACTGCATGGGATTCTGTTAATCTCAAGATCAGCCTCTCAGAGAAAACTTCAGCTGTTTATTGTCCAGAGGACATACAGAACCCTTTATTAACTTCATGGAGCAGGTCTTCGACGATAAGATAGCAGAGCTACTCACTGCAGTCAGGCCCCATCTGTTTTGAAAGTATCTTAAGATGGTGCAATATTGTAATAAAGCACCCCCCTTATTATCTACCTGAGTCCCTTCTCTCCCCAGCGATGTCCACGATCCCCTCAGCCATCCAGGACACACCTCCTGATTGGCTGAGACAGAGCAGCGGCACCATTGGCTCCAATCAAAGTCAGTCATCCAATCAGGGGAGAGGGGGCGGGGCCATGGTTGGGCTCTGTGTTTGAATGGATACACAGAGCTCTGACTCAGCTTGGGTGCCCCTTGTAGCAAGCTGCTGGCTGAGGGGCACTCAAAGAAGGGAGGAGCTAGGAGCAGCAAAGAGGGGTCCGAGAAGAGGAGGATCGGGGTTGCTCTGTGCAAAACCAACTGCACAGAGGAGGTAAGTATAACATGTTTGTTGTTTTTATTATTATTTTTAAACAAGCCTTTACAAATTTATTATATATTTTCTGCTATTATATCTTTCAGAGACTTCAGTGCCAAGATATTTCCACATGAAATTGCAGTTTCAATCCAGCATACATGGCTATTACAGAGATAACTTATAGTATTGTGTCCCCCACAGGCTTTTTTTTTACTATACATGCATTATAGGATTCTAGTTGGACTGAATGGCAACACCCCACCTGCACCTGTCCCAAACTTCACTGTGCCATAGTAATTTTATTATGTTTTTTAAACCAAGTGTGTTTACAACTCTCATACCCCCAGTCTTGACAGATAATGTCTGCCTTCATGACACCTCTATGATTTCATGACACCTCTATGCTGCAACCTCAGTGCAATGCTGCTGAAGTCCCATGTTGGCTCTAAGACCAAGAACTAAGCAATCACATGACTGCTGAATGCTCAGTTCTCGGTCTGCTCAGAGCATAGAGGGGTGACTGAGAGTCAAAGACCTTATGCCATTGTTTATTTGTACTGCTAAGCAATTGCAGTTCAAGCAAAACTTAGTGTAGGGTTTTCCCTAACTTTTCCCTAGGCCCCTTTCACACTGGGGCGCTTTGCAGGCATTACAGCGATAAAAATAGCGCCTGCAAAGCTCCCTGAAACAGCCGCTTCTGTGTCTCCAGTGTGAAAGCCTAAGGGCTTTCACACTGGAGCGGTGTGCTTGCAGCACATTAAAAAAACTCCTGCAAGCAGCATCTTTGGAGCGGTGTATACACCACTCCTTCACCGCTCCTTCACCGCTCCTGCACATTGAAATGAATGGGGCAGCGTGGCTATACCGCCGGCAAAGCTACAAATCTACATTAGTTCTACATGAACTAATTACCGTATATACTCGAGTATAAGCCGAGATTTTCAGCCTCTTTTTTGAGGCTGAAAGTGCCCCCCTCGGCTTATACTCGAGTCATCGCCGTCTGACTGCTCGATCAGCGTATCGAGCAGACAGACGGCGGACATACTACAATTCGAAAGCCGCGCCTCCGCCTCCGCCTCCGCCTGTGATAGGCGGAACACTGAATTTCCCAGCAGCCTGTGTTCCGCCTATCACGGACATCGTCTCATCCTCGTCCGTAGTACGAGGATGAGACGATGTCCGTGATAGGCGGAACACAGGCTGCTGGGAAATTCAGTGTTCCGCCTATCACAGGCGAAGGAGGAGGCGCGGCTTTTGAATTTTAGAATGGCCGCCGAGGTGCCGACGAAGAGCGGCGATCCTGGCACGGGACGGGACGGAGGCAAGGCAAGGCACGGCACGGGACGGGACGGAGGCAAGGCACGACACGGGACGGAGGCAAGGAGGCAAGGCACGGCACGGGACGGAGGCAAGGAGGCAAGGCACGGCACGGGACGGAGGCAAGGAGGCAAGGCACGGGACGGAGGCTCGGGACACAGGTAGGCTGGACACACACACACACACACACACACACACACACACACACACACACACACAGGGATGGATGGATGGAGACACACACACACACAGGGATGGATGGATGGATGGAGACACACACACACAGGGATGGATGGATGGATGGAGACACACACACACAGGGATGGATGGATGGATGGAGACACACACACACAGGGATGGATGGATGGATGGACACACACACACACAGGGATGGATGGATGGATGGACACACACACACACACAGGGATGGATGGATGGATGGACACACACACACACACAGGGATGGATGGATGGATGGACACACACACACACAGGGATGGACGGACACACAGGGATGGACGGACACACAGGGACGGACACACACACAGGGATGGACAGGCATGTCTCACCCTCGGCTTATACACGAGTCAATAAGTTTGCCAGTTTTTTTGGGGGTAAATTGGGGGCCTCGGCTTATATTCGGGTCGGCCTATACTCGAGTATATACGGTACCACAAAATTTTAAATGCATAGATGTGGTAATGGTTTTGTGGAGTCATACAATTCTGTGATCTTCACTCTGCATTGCCTTTCTTTTGTCTGTCACACCTACTTTGAAAGAGCTATGAGGTTAATAGCGCAGTTACAGGCAGACGTACAGTATTAAATGGTACATTAGATCTATGCAAACCAACTGGGGGTGTCCTTCAATGGGTCTATAACCTGAGCCTGTGTCTCTGGAAGGTCCCTGTGTTGTGGAAGACGTCTTCCCTTGTTTCTGTGCCTGAGATACCGCGTTCATGCGGCTCCAAGGATTCAATATTCTTTTTACCTATTCAGTGCTGTACTCCTAGTTGATAAACAACCACTCCAAAAAATGTGTGTGGATCCAATAGTGAACAATCATAAAACAAGCTGCTGTGCTAAATTTACTTTTAAGTATATAAAATAAATTTTTGAAGATAGTTTCGTGATACAGGCCAGTACTTTAAGTACCACAGTGTAAAACCTAGAAAATAAAAACATACACAGCAAAACAACAAAAAACTAAATAAGTTTTTTTTTTTAAACATCAAACTGTTACTGAATTATTAAAGTGTGTCCTTTTAGCAATAGCCAAAGACAATTGAATATGTTAACGTACCAAAATTTACCACACCAAAGTGTCCAAATATGTATATATAAATAAGTTCTACTATGTGTTAATCCACTGTGGCCAGAGAAACACCCTTTGTGTATCTGTTCACCAAGACATTTAACCGCACTTACCAGAAAGAAATGCGTAACTTTCTTAAGCAAGGCATTCAGGCTTAGTTCCCTGCTGTCCAGGATTCAATCTCCTCTATTCGCATTCTCCTTGCCCTCAGGGCAACAAACTGACAAAACAGTCCACAAATAAAAAGAGGAATCTCACATAGTAATTTCTTTAAGAAGAATATAATATACTAAATATATAATATACTCAAATCTGCCAAACTCCTGGTAATGTGTAACTACAATGGACCAATATCCCTGGGAGATCCAGACACTCCCAGCTTCTCTATGGATATCTCTGCAGCTGATTAACCTGCGGTCATCTTTTTGCACACCGGACTGTCATTCCACTCTGATGCGTTTCATTGCTGTGGCAACATTTTCAAGAAGATGGGCAAGGATTGTAGACTGGTAGCTTTGACCTCCCACGTCATGAAGACCTTGGAGAGACTCATTTTATGTCAGTTACAATAGTAGTAGTTAGTAGATATTTAGACCCATCATGGTTTGCCTATCAGCCTAGACTTGGAGATGAAGATGCTTTCATCTTCCTGCTAAATCGCATAAATGCACACCTGGATAAGCCAGTGAGCATTGTGAGGGTAATTTTTTTTAACTTTTCCAGTGCTTTTGATACCATCAGGCCGGCTCTCCTGTGCGAGAAGCTAACAGCAATGCAGGTTGATACATCGTGGATTGTTGACTACCTGACTGGAAGACCACAGAATGAGCGTTTGGCTGACTTTGTGTCAGATAGGGTGGTCAATACCTTGAACAAGTGCTCTACCAGATAATATGATGAATATTAGATTAAATGAAATCTAAAGAAAATACTTATAAAGTGCTCTATTTAAATAAATGGTCAGTTATATTGGGGTTCCACAGGAGACAGTTCTCTATCCCTTTTCACTGTCTATACCACTGATTTCAGTTACCAGAGAGTCATGCTATCTTCAGAAGTTCTGATGACTCTGCGGTAGTGAGATGTATCAGTGATGGGGAAGAGAGTGACTATAAAACTATCACATGGTGTGAAGATAATCATCTGTATCTAAATGTGACTAAGACAAAGGAGCTAGTTGTGGACTTGAGAAGGAGGAACCAGTGACCCCTGTAATCACCCACAGAGTGGATGTAGTAGAGAATTACAGTTATCTGGGGGTGCGCATAGATAATAAATTGGGGCAAAAATCTGCAAACCAATGCTGAAGATATCTTATGAGTCTGTGGTGGCCAGTGCTCTCCTGTATTCAGTAGCATGCTGGGGAAGCAGACTTAGGGTGGAGTCTTCAACAGCAGTGTGAGAGGAAGATGCTGTCCAAGGTATGTTCAGTCTTGGAATAATCCTCCCACCCACTCCACAATACACTGGCTCGAGGATTACTTGCATGATACACCACAGTGTGACACAGGAAATCATTTTTGCCTGTGGCTATCAAATTATAAAATTCTTCTCTGGTAGTGCTGGATGTGAGGATTTTGATCTAGCTTATGGTCCAGATTTTCATGTAGTTTTTATATTATGCCAGTATTAGGCTCATTATTTGTAATACGTTTTAGGGTAATGTTTGGAGAAAGTGGTGATATCTGTGCATTTTTGTCAATAATATCCATGTGGGATTAAGTATTTGAAATCTGAATTTAATAAAGTGATAATGCACACCCCTGGTACCCAACCTATGGCCCTTTGGCACTGACTGTGTGGCCCTTGGAGCCCATGAAGCAAATATTTTGCCGAAAGGCTTCTAGTAGTTAAATGATTTGGTTTATTTATTTTACACCAGCATTTTCTGTGCTTTCCATTCCTTTTCTCTCTTTATTTATAACTTAAAGCCAGTAGGATGTGTCCCTTGTGCTGATTCCTCTTCTGTTATTTAAAATCTTCCTCTGCCCTGTTTCCACCCCACAACCATAATCTTCCAGTGTTGCTGTCACAGGCAATCAGCAAGAGAGCCCTACTGCTGCCGCGCTTTCTGCCCAGCTCCTCCATTTATAAAAGTCATACTACAACTCTTAGAAATTAAAATATATTAAATAATCAAGAATGGCAGGTCATTTTAATTAGCAGAAGAGGTATCAACACAAATGACACATTCTACTAACTGCAAGTTTTGTTCCATGTGCTGATTTTTCGGTTTGAGATTTTGGCTGCACTTAGGCTTTAAGTAGGGTGCAGGTGGCACAAATGTGGTAAAGGGGCTGTAATAGTTGGGATGTCTAGCTGTCTCATATACTGTATGTCCGGTCTATGACTCTCTCTTGAAGCATATCTGCAGTCTTTGACAGTTTTCTGTAGCATTACATATACTGAACATTACTTGCAGTTCTTTGGTAATGTCACAGGGTGCATCTATGGCCCCCTATATCAACAAAAAGTTGACCAAAACTGGTGTAAATAACCTATATAAATAACTCAAGAGCTGCTGCAAGTATTTAGACTGAAAATGTTGTGGAGTAAAAAGTAAAAAAGTAAAGAGTGATAGTGTACAGCCCTGTACACTACAGGGCTGTAGACGTTTACATTTGCTTATCTTGCAACAGTTTGCAGTGCTGTGGGATTTTTCTGCATGTATCCATCTTAATATTATGACTGAATAATATGGCCAATTCTTTTGTGATTTTCAATTGCTTCAGCAGCATGACTAGCCATCACTCATGACTGATCATGGGTCCTGGTGATTAAGGCTCAGAACTTATGGTTGTTGACTTGTATTGTGATAGCTAGATAATTGCATGCTGCTGCCTTTGTCTCAGAATGACCCCCATGGCTGCAAACAGCAACAATTCATTCTCCAAAAACCACAGTAAATTTAGAAAGTAAATAGAGTTTGGAATGAGTAATTAATTTCAGGAATCATTGGATCTTGCTTGGAAATCAACAGTGTCGTTTAGGGTTTATGTTTAGGCAACAATAAGGTAATCATATTTCACACCTGCTATAAGTTTTTGGATGTGTATTTTGTACTGACCAGACAGCATTCCTGTCACCTTCATTCTTAACCCTTAAATGACTGTTGATCTCTGTTGTCATTCCCTAATGCCAGATATGCATTCTCACTTTTCACTCCAATTATCTCTGCATAGATCACATACTTGAGATCTAATAGCAGTTAGTCACCATGTCTAAATTTTGACACATATTTTAGGTAGGGCATAGCCATACTGAAAATATTTGACATATTTGCACTTGTCACACATAACATGAGACTTTACTTTACCTTGCACAGAATGTATACAAATTTTGCTGTTGCCTTTTAAAATTACCATTTAAAAAAAAAAAAATTATTCATAAAGCAACCTATCCTACGACGGCTGGCATGACTAAGGCTCGGTTCACACCTAAACCGGCCGCGGATCACACAGCAATGCTGTCCGTCCCTGTTCTCGGTTTCAGGGACGAATCAGGGGAGAATCTTTGCCTGAATTCGGCCCTGAAACGGAGGCAAAGACACACAGCGTTTCTGTGCAGTGCACTATGCAGCCACCCCGGAGACATGTGAACCGGCTCCATAGAGTGCCGGTCATATTCTCCTGCTATGCGAATTGGATGCAGGGAAACCCGCATCCAATTCGCATAGGTGTGAACCCAGCCTAAAAGCTTAGTTACATTTCATCCAAAGAGCATACTGGTCACAATTTCTGTATCATATAATAATAATAAACGAGTTGACCCGCCCAACAGATGGCTTAAAATATATCCAAAGCCCAATTTTTTTTTGGTCAAAAAGAGTAGAGGTTTTTTTTTCTTGTGTCTTACTGGGGTAATTTTACCAAACAGAAGTTTTCTCATGCAGTGACTTCAGTAAAAGTTTGGGGTTTCCATTATTTTTTATCCTGGAGACATGGACAAATGGAGTAGGTGAATTTCCTCAGCATAAAGACTGCAATAAATATGGGTAAAATAAAATGTATGGGTTTTTAACACTTTTTCTATCCAAACTTAGAAAAAGTAAAACATTTTGGCTGTAGATTTACTTAACTTTGATATTATATTGGTTAGTGGTGAGCTTAATTTGTTGTTTTTTACATTTTGTTAATCCAGTTTGGGACAAAACCCACGTGAAGTCATTACTGAGGACAGACAGCATGGAAATTGATAACACGAGTGGGAATCCCAAGTAATACTACACTGAAATTAGGTAACTGAAAATAGGTTGATTTGGATAAGGATTTATCTATGCAAATCTGACTACTGTTTTAATTTTTTGAAGGTAATAGCAAGTTGGATTACCATAAGATTGCTGCATGACTCGTTGAAACCATGCTAGCATAATATATGTTAGGTTCTCTTTCTTATTTTTGGATTTTTACATTTACACTAATTACTATTGAACATGTTTTATTGAAATTCTTACAATGAGCACAGAATATATCTGATTAGTACTTTGGTTTTTCATCCAGCACAAATATAACGCACAAATATATTGCACAAATATACGTGGTTCCATTTTGACCTAGGAACTCCTTTTCTTACTTATTTCCAATGCAGGAGAGGTATTCCAAAATACACCTTTACTGTGCACTCTTTACTGCCTCTCTCACTAAGGAAGTCTGAAGTATCAAAGGGCCATTACTAAAAGGGTTCTTTAAAACCATTTTTCACATTCATTTCAGCCTTGGATTGTGATCAGTGATAAAATGAGAGATATAGGACAGAAAAAAGGACATAACACATAATAAACCTGGATCACACTCTCCAATTTGCTTTAGATTTCTTCCTTTAGATTTACCAAAACCATATAATATGAGGTCAAACCTTAACAGTTTCAATTTGTATGCAATCAGGCAGGGCCTTGCACTACATGATTTTGGTAAATCTAAAGGAAATCAAACAAAAGTTGTACAGTGTGTATCCAACTTTAGGAAGCAGACCTACCCACTAAACATGAGAGCTCTGTGGAATTTGCCTGCTATGTATTTGTCAGATAAGTGACATACAGGAGTAGTCCATGTTGGTGAATTTGGAGATAGTGAAAATGAGTGTATGATAATTGCAATCGTGTGATGGTACAGTCCTCTGATAATCCATTCTGCTCAAAAGATATTTAAACAGAGAACTATCAGATATGATAACTGGAAGGATCCAGACATGCAAAAAAAAAAAAAAAGACCCAAACCTACTATGTAGATAGGCTGCATACGTATGCAGAGAATGCAGCCTGAAGATGGGGTGCACATAGTTAGTTTTGTAATCATAAAAATGCAGCGCTTTTTTGTCATAGCAACCATTATTGTTATGACAGTTAGCACGTGCCTTTTTTATTAGTAAGTCGAGTCTGAGAGTACAATATTTAATATAAAAGTATTAAATTAAGTAAAGGACATGTTGAATTCAGTACATTGTTTTTCTTCATCCGATGATCTTAAAGCAAATGCCTTATCCAGGTTACAGTTTAGAGTGAAACCAATTATGCAGAACTAAATATAGCAACTAATACTAAGGCTAATTCAGTTTTGTGAGTTTGGTGACAAGTTAACCTGCTTGCATAAGGAAGCCAGTGGAGAGATATCCTTACAGCATTTCCCAATTGTGCTGCAGCCATTAAAAAGATAAACTCTGATTCTGGTTCTCACAAAATTGGGGAGTCTAACTGCAAGAAAGTGAAACGTATATGTGGAAGGAACTACGACTCAAACAACTTTTGGGAAATCTCACCACTAAGGAATCAAAGGAGTCAATAGGGGATTCAATTCACTTGTGTCAACCTAAAACTAATGCCGCGTACACACGGTCGAACTGTTTGACGTACTTAGTCCGTTGAAACACATTTCAGCGGACAATCCGCTCGTGTGTGGGCTTCAGCAGACTTTTTCAGCGGGCAGTCCGGAGTACTAAGAATTTCGGTTTTTCCAAAAATCTGTCCGTCGTACTTTGGTTTCAGCGGACAATACGGTCGTCAGTATGCTAGTCCGACGGACTAAGAATGGCGCATGCCCAGAAAGGATTTACAGGGCTTTGCTGTGTCTTGGACTTCCTATTTCTAGTCCTGTCGTACGTGCTGTACGTCATCGCGCAAGCTTTCGTCGGACTGTTTGGGTATCCGTGTGTGGTCAAGTCCGTTCAGTGGAAAGTACGCCGGATTGTACGTCGGATTGTATGACGGACTAAGTATGTCAAACAGTTCGACCGTGTGTACGCGGCATAAGATATCATACTTAGATGGCTTTAAATTTTTCATTAAAACTTTCATTCTTTCCCACCTGGATTATAATGAACGCAAATATTAAAAATATCAAAACCTTCAACAAATGTTTATTTTAATTGTGACATATTTGTCATCCATAATTATAATTTAATAAAATCTAAAATATGAATATATTTATATACAGTATATACGTGTGTGTGTGTGTGTGTGTGTGTGTGTGTGTGTGTGTGTGTGTGTGTGTGTGTGTGTGTGTGTGTGTGTGTGTGTGTGTGTAGAAATGTGCAATACATCTATATATATTCTATATGAAGCCTAACAATTGATAAAGAGGGAGAAATACATCTCACTTCCATTTTAAATATTACATTCATTTTTAAGAAACAATAATATGTAACGTAACACAGGAAAACAGAGTAAATATGAATACATAGCTTTACCTTTGGATGATTCTTTACCAGGATGAAGTTTCCAGCTATCCTGATACTTAAGAATGGAGAACTTGTCATCGGCTACAATTGGTACTATTCTTTGAAGACACCAAACAAGTATTGCAAGCTGAAATATGTAGGGCGGTGACAATTTTATGACAAAAAGGGATGGGCCTGGAAAGAATGAAGCAGGTCTTCATTAAATTACATTACAGGCTCATGTAAACACAGAGATGTACGCAGTGAAACTACAATAGTTACAATGGAGTCACCAATGACATGGACCTCTCCCTTATATATAATAGCAGGAATATAGATTAGGCCCAGAAACAAGTGTGCAAAGGTTTCTAAATTTAAGAAGGTTTCGACCAGCAGCTAATATAATTCTTGCAACAGGGCAATATTTTGAGCTATCATTTATTTGAGCATGAAAGGTCATAATATCATGTCACAAGTCAGTGACAAGGCACACTGTGAACACCCTATCACTCTGACTCAGTATACAATTTCTAAATACATACAGTAGCTATCTTTTCTGTCGCATTTACACAAGTTTGGCTGCTTATGCCCCAAAAACATTACAAAAATTGTGTTAGTATGCCAATGAGCACCTCTACATTAGACAATTCATGCTACACAAGTGTTCCATTATGAGTAGCTCACATGTTAGCGGTGGGATGTGAGCATACCAGAGTAACAGGCATATCTAGCAAATCTGTATGAGAAAAAACAGAATAAGAGGCATATCTAACTTATTCAAGTGTGAATTTATTTTTTATTTTTTGTAATTGATGTCACTGTAATTTGATTAATTTTGTTTCCACATTGTGCTTGTGGTATTGATACTGGTTGGCACATCTCTAGCATACCAACAACCCAAGAAGCATCAGTGATAGAGTAAAGCACACTTTACTGTATGGAAAATTGTAATAAACATACAGTACTTACCTGTTAAATTGGATAAAAATTGATATCATTGCAGCTTTGACATGAACTAAAATATGCCTTCTCTGGAAGTAAATTGCAACTGAATTTGTTATTAAGGTAAATGAAGATTGTATTGATTACACAATAAAATATCCTTCCCCTGGCTTCTGCCCATGGTGCCTAGGCAAGGCTGATGCTCTTCAAGGGAATGCAGAGTAGCTCATATCTTGGGAAAACACATTTATGCACTGTTTGCATGAACTCATGGGACTTTACCTTTTCAACAATCCTCAGGGTTTTGTGGAAAGGAATGTGACATCACCCCTTGCAGTATGGAAGACCGTGGAAAGGTAAGTATATTTATGAACTTTTCCCACTACATTTATTTTATGCAACCTTTTGCCATGGGGGTGGGGGGGGGGGCTCAAAGTTAATAAGCTGTGCTTGCTTGTTATCAGTTTTTAAATTGACAGCTATGGTTATGGTTGCAATCCATATATTCTCTATATCCACTACATGCAGTGTATTTCATGAACAGTAGTTGGACACAGAGAAGGTGCATATAGAGAGGTTGGGATGGTATTTAAAGAGTCTTTATCTGAAAATCAGCTATTTATCTCAAGGAGTGTAATTATATAGTCAAAAAATGAATTTGTTTTGTTTGAATGGTTTACATGTATTAAGATGAATATTTATGATACAATTGGTGCAAACAATAGAGTACCTAGGTAACAGATGTTTGGTCTATGGCCCCTGAGTGCTCAGCAATGGCACTAGTGGAAGCACAAAGGTATTGTTAAGTAAAGAAAACTTCTAACTAAAAAAAAAATGGAACCGGAACCCAATGTCATCCCTTGTTTAATAACAATAACATATTTTATAATAATAAACCATTTTTAAGGATAAATTCCACTTCAAATATATAGTACACACATTTTTATTTACTATAAAGTCAACATGTACAAATATATAAAGCATATATATGTATAATATATATATAGTGAACTTGGTGTTGAGTTATTTACTTTAAAGTCATCACAGAGCACAAGGGGATCACTCTCCGCTGAGTGCCTGTTTATCAAGCTTTGTAGATCTCTTTTCATGTTGAGTTGTGAAGCGATCAACAAACGCCGTGACATCCTGAGAACAGCTCCTCTCACTGCAATCTTGCGTGATGTAGTGAGATTACAGTAAAAGGAAGTTTAACACGAAGCACCACACATTACACACCTCATAGTAATAAAATAATAAAGTTACATTCCCCCTACACAATATACATTAACCTAATTATTCAAAAACATTGTTTTTATCAATATTTAAAGATCAGACATGTGCCTATGTAAATGTGAATGATGTACAGTAAATTAATTGAAACCACATATGTAATGCAGGTAAACACCATTCATATAAATTAAAAATACATTTATAATCATTAAAAAATAATTTGAATGAAGTATACAATAAAATAAATATTTATTAATAAATTCAAATAAAATATGTTTCATAATTGATAAACCCCTGTATAACTGTAATAGAACAGTCCATGGGTAAAACCATATTTTAGGGTTTACAAATTTTTATTTTTTTACTAATAAATAAAACATTATATAAAAAATGACTTTAATAATAGCAGATAGAATAATATATATATATAGGATTGTTAATAACATTGATTTCAGCTGGCATCATCACAGTATAACCACTTACAGTACAGCGACTTTCTGCTATGTCACTGGTCAAGTGGATATAATATTTAGATGTGTATGTGCATATATATATATATATATATATATATATACATAGATATACAGTATCTCGCAAAAGTGAGTACACCCCTAACATTTGTATAAATTTGTTATTATATCTTTTCATGTGACAACACTGAAGAAATGACACATTGCTACAATGTAAAGTAGTGGGTGTACAGCTCGTATAAAAGTGAAAATTTGCTGTCCCCTCAAAATAACTCAACACACAGCCATTATTGTCTAAACCGCTGGGAACAAAAGTGAGTATATCACTAAGTGAAAATGTCCAAATTGGGCCCAAAGTGTCAATATTTTGTGTGGCCACCATTATTTTCCAGCACTGCCTTAACCCTCTTGGGGGCATGGAGTTCACCAGAGCTTCACAGGTTGCCACTGGAGTCCTCTTCCTCTCCTCCATGAGGACAGGGCCGTTTGAAGGAATTTGGGGCCCCCCCCAACCCCCCCCCACACGCACGCACACAGGCACGCAAAGCCTACAGGAATCATAGCATAGAGATACCGTTTAAGTTCACCAACTGTTTATATAAATAAAAAAGATTTACAGTGCAAATACTGCTGTTGCATATAATGTGCATAAAATTTTAACATTTTCAACAATTGAACATTTGCAAAAAAAAAACACTGTACCATAAAATCAAATATACATTAAAAATCTGTCATTTGTCAGTGTCCTCTCCTGCCGACCCTTATCTGCCTCCTCTGCACAGTGCACTGACAGGTTTGCTATCTCCAGGGCAGGCTGACACTGACACACACTCTGGGTTTCTATGAAATGCTGACAGTTCAGCACAGAATTCTGGCTACTGTATATATATATATATATATATATATATATATATATAGACACACACTATAAATTCCTAACCTGCTCATTTTGGGGTGTGTAATGGTGGCGAAGATGTGCTCTGACTGTTCGGCCACTGGGTGAAAGAAGGAGGTCAAAACAGTTCCTGCAGCCTTGGCATTGGAACAAACCCGTAATAACAAAGCCCCAGGGGCGGATGGGCTTCCATTCGAGGTCTATAAGCGATACACTGCCATCTTGCTGCCCACTCTTTTAAAAGTATTTAATAATGCCTTAGAGAAAGGTGCCCTACCTGACTCCATGAATGAAGCAGTTATAATAGTAATTCTAAAACCAGGCAAAGTAGCGACATCCCCTGACTCCTCTTAGACCCATCTCCTTACTCACGATGGATGTTAAGCTGCTTGCGAGAGTATTGGCAACGAGACTGTCCCAGGTTATACAAAAATTGATCCATAGGGATCAATCTGGGTTTATACCCACACGATCTACAGCCCAAAACATTCTAAGTTTATTTTTAAATATCCAAATCCCAGTGGAAAACCTCGGTAATCAGGCCATCCTCTCGCTGGACGCAGCTAAGGCCTTCGACAGTGTCGAGTGGCCTTACCTGTGGAGGGTCATGGAGAGAATGGGGCTAGGTAATGCATTTATTCGATGGGTTAAACTACGGTACGCCAAACCGACGGCCCGAATCCGGGCTAATGCAGAACTGTCCGAATCATTCTCGCTGTTTAGGGGCACAAGGCAGGGGTGCCCCTTGTCACCCCTGCTTTTTGCCTTGGCACTAGAACCACTTGTGGCTAGAATGAGAACTGATCGTTAGAATGTTGGATTTAGCAGGCACACCAGCACAAATTTGGTGTCATTATATGCAGATGACACACTAATATATTTAGGAGACACTCAGGGCTCCCTGACAGCGACCATGCACTTGATTAAACTGTTTGGCACGTTGTCCGGCTTCTCAATAAACTGGGACAAGTCGGTACTATTGCCCTTGCCCCTGTTGACAGTACCTCTCCCTGCATGCGCGATCATGATTCAAACAGTAACGTCCTTTCGATATCTAGGGGTGCTGGTATCTCCCGAGGTCACAAACTATACCACCCTGAATCTTTTATCTCTCTTACTTAAATTCAGGGAGAAATGTAAAACCTGGTGCAAACTACCGCTTATCTGTAGTGGGAAGGGCTAACCTTATAAAAATGGTGTGGGCTCTGCAACTACTTTATATTTGTCATAATTCCCCGATATGGATTCCTAAACGTTGGTTTGACAAAATTGACTTGCGATACAATTGCAATCTCGGTGTATGCCACTTCACCTGACGGACCATACCGTGGTGCAGGGGATCCTAATGGAGAAAGAAAAAAAGGGTATGATCTCTAGAGGGTATGACATTCTCCTTAATGCAATACATGACTCGGCAGGTCTTCTGTGCCGGCGGAAATGGGAGGCGGATCTGGGACCGATGGATGTGGAGACATGGAATCTTTGCCTGACCTCCGCCCCCCTGGTTTCAGTCTTGGCCTCCCACAAACTGTCACACCTCTATCTACTACATAGGGTCTACAGGACACCAGCCAAGTTGCATAGCTGGGGTATCCGTGACACACCCTTATGTCCTAAAGGCATGAGGGACCATGGCGACCTCCTGCATATGTTTTGGAGGTGCCCAAAACTGTTACGGTACTGGAATGGGATCCTTGAGACTATCTCTCACGTGTTTTCAGTCAACATTCCAAGAAATCCCTTGGTTTGCCTGTTGGGCGCCCTAGACGAAAAGTTGCTGACGCCAACCGCTCACACAGCGATAATTTGTTTACTCTATGTAGCCAGAAAACTAATAGCACAATTGTGGATTACGCACAGGGTCCCCACTCGGCAGCAGTGGATTGATCAAGTGAACAATATGCTAATCAGGGAAAAACTGACTTACAAGCATAGGAATGCACCACACAAATTCTATACTATGTGGCAGAATTGGCTTGATGTTCCGGGGCTAGCACCTCATCAACTAATAAAATATAGATTGCTACAGAGATAGAACACAGGTAACCAGCCCCATGCTCTGGGGGAAATAAAAAGTATTTTTATTATTTTTTTTACCCAATGACTGAATATGAGTAGAGCAGAGATTTGCATAGTTTGGTATTTGATAGTCGGGGGATATTTCTGATTCTATGATCCACGTATGATGTGTGTTCTGAAGGATTGCTGTTTCTTTTTGTTTTGTTTTTTTCCTTTTTTCTTGTTTAGCCTTCACTCTTTATGTTTTTGTTTCACCAAACATTGTATATATCATATGACATGCATTGCCATTAGCACTTGAATATAGTATAACTGATGTTGCCCCCCTTATTTGTTGCTACCCAGCCACCCAACTCCATCCGTCAACTTTCCCATTAAAGAGACCACACCTTTACTTGGAGTAATAAGTGGCCGTAGCAGCCTCTTTATTAATTAAACATATAATAAACATATCAAAACAAACAAGGAGCTTATCATTTAACTGAATAAACTGAAAACGCATTGGTCTTCTGCAGGGCCTTCCCTCTCCCCACCCCATTAACATACCAATCAACCGACACTGCGATCGTATTAACTGTACCAGGCCTCAAGCTGATATGCTAGCTCAGAGGCCACCAACTCTTTGACCGCAGTGCCCCCCATTCACCATCTTCCATATAACCATTGTTATATGGCATCAGCAACGAGCCCATATCTCCAATGGGTCCTGCATCAACTTCTCTGTGGGGAGGGGTTATCTTCCATTACCTGCACCGACCAACATCCGCCAACCGATACGACATCCAACACCAACATCTGAAAACAAAAACAAGTTAACACCTCCCGATAACGAAAGGATCGCTACGCCCTTCCCACAGTACCCTGTCCCCTCTCTTTTTATTCAACCAGGGAGGGAGGGTGGGAATCTTCTTCCTCTGACTGACGCTGGGGTGGGCAGCGCTCTCTCCTTGTGGCGCTAAACTCCGCCCCCTTTTTCTATCTACCTATCCCTGCTTCCCCCATTTAACTATGTTCATGCTCACTCTCCGCCTACCCCCCTGCATGGTCCATCTCCGAGCTTTCTGAATTGATCTTCTGTATAATTGTCCCAAGTGGACTATTGGACAATGTTTGGCCAAGGATTCAGCCTTATTGTACTATTACACTCTTTGTCTATGTATGGCTTGTAACACTTTAATATTCAATAAAAACCTATTTGATTTAAAAAAAAAAACCCCTTCCTGCTTTCTCCAGAATAGAATACTCAGCCACCTTTGTGCTTCTCTCTCTGATTCTCCACCTCTGAGCTGGTGAATCAAAGAGGGAGAATTCTGTCACAGATCACCAGTGAGGTGCCCAGATCGCACCTTCATAAACTGGCCGTTTCTGTGACAGTCAATTACAGATTCTCTGTGTGCTGCAATGATCAGTGGAGAACATGTTCTCCGCTGATTACCTCAGTTTCATAAACTGTTAATGACCTGTGATCAGCGGCAATACTTGAGATCGCCGCTAATCACAGTTTGATAAACGGACACCCAAATATGGAAAGGTTTCTTTACAGTAAGAGCTGTGAACATGTGGAATAGACTCCCTCCAGAGGTGGTTCTGGCAAGCTCAGTAGACTGCTTTACAAAAAGGCCTGGATTCTTTCATAAATGTACATAATATAACTGGGAACTAATATTTATAGGTAAAGTTGATCCAGGGAAAATCCGATTTCCTCTCGGGGGGGGGGGGGGATCAGGAAGGAATCCCCCCCGCGCTTTATCAGATTGGCGCATGCTTTGCTGGGGGTTTTCGCCTTCCTCTGGATCAACTGTGGATTAAGGCTTGTGTATATGGGATTGTATTATTTTATTTTTTTAACTAGATGGACCTGTGTCTTTTTTCAACCTGATTAACTATGTAAGACATCCAATAAGCTTTATATTTGCTTGTGTTTTATTTGTTACAGTACTTTGCACAAAGACAAATACTCTGGGAACGAAATTTTTGAATATGACCATATGTACATGTCAGAAACCATGAATCAGACCGAGATAGAAGTATAGTTAAAATAGTAAACGTAGTCAAAACATAGCCAGAGTTCAGGTAGTTCAGACAAGCCAAAACGTCAGGGAGCCAGAGTGAATGTCAGCCAAGCCAGTCTTTAACAGGAACACAGGAAAGCATCTCTAGAGATGTGACCAAGGCAAAGGCAGAGAGCATTTAAACTGGTCAGCTTAAGTAGGCAGGACCAACGGGCAGGATCATCAACAGTTGAGTCACTGTAGAGAGATAGGAGCTGGCAATTAGCCAACAGCTGTGCAGCCAGCTTAGAGAAGGAAGGCCCAGGCCTGACAGTACCCCCTCCTCAATGACCCCTCCCACTTGGAGGACCACCAAGCTTGAGGGGAAAACCTCTATGGAAATCTCAGAAAACGACAGGGACATGTCCGAGGATGGGACCCAAGAGTATCCGTACCCTTTCCAATGCACCAGGTACTGTATGCACCCATGGAACCTACGGGAGTCAACAATGGACTGTACTTCATACTCCTCATGGTTCTCAACCTGAACAGGGTGAGGACGTGGCATCGAGGTGGTAAAGCGGTTGCAGACCAAAGGTTTTAATAAGGAAACATGAAATGCATTTGAGATATGCATATTAGAAGGAAGGTCTAATGTGTAAGCCACTGGGTTAATCCTGCAAAGAATACAGACAGGCCCAATAAACCAAGGTGCGAACTTCAAAGAGGGAACATGAAGTCGAAGATGACAGCCAGACCTGGTAGGAAGGCGCAGGCAGGCATCTGCGGTCAGCATGGAGTCTGTACCTATCATTAGCATGTAGCAAAGCTCCCTGGACTTGTGCCCAATTGGATCAAAGACCACGGAGATGCTCCTCTTACTCAGGATAGAGTCAGGCAACGTGGAAGTTTGGAAACCATAGTTCTCCATAAACTGGGACAATCGGGAACCAGAATTCAAGGCACTATTGTGATCAAACTGCCCATGGTAAGAGGTCTGACCAGTTGTTAAAATGTCAGAAATATAGCAACATAGGAATTGCTCCAAGGACTGATTGACTCGTTCTATGGCCCCATTAGACTGTGGGTGATACGCAGAGGCGAAAGCAAGCTGAATTTCCAACTGTGCACAAAAGGCTCTCCAGAACCAGTACACAAACTGACTACCCCTGTCCGAGACAATCATCTTGGGTAGCCCATGTAAGCGAAAGATCTCCCGAGCAAAAATCGAAGCCAGTTCCTTAAAAGTGGGCAACTTCTTAAGTGGAATACAATGAGACATTTTCAAGAACCGGTCAACCACCATAAGGATAACTGTGTTGCCCTGGGAGTTGGGAAACTCCATAATGAAATCCATAGACAGGTGAGTCCAAGGCCTTTGTATGGGTTGTAGGAGTCCCACTGAAAGGTATCGTGCAGTCTTACTCTGAGCACACATGGAACAGGCAGCTACGAAGGCGGTTACATCAGCACGTAGACTAGGCCACCAGAATTGTTGGGAAATGGCCAGAGTTGATTCTTCCCAGGGTGACCAGCAGCCTTGGGAGAATGGTAAGTCTGGAGAACGGCAGTACGGAGACCCTCTGGGACAAAGCAGTGGTCACAAGGTTTCTCAGGAGGAGCATGGACCTGAGCAGCAAGAATTTTGTCACCCAAAGGAGAAGTGAGACTGGTGCGAACTGTAGCCAGAATATGATCAGGAGGAATCACAGGAACTGGAACTAACTCCATCTTGGAAGTGGAGGAAAAAGCGTCAGCCCTTACATTCTTAGTACCGGGTAAGAATGAGACAATGTAATTGAAACTTGGCAAGAAAAGAGCCCATCTTGCCCTTCTGAGAGAGAAGCATTGTCAGGGAAATGGCCGTAGGAGAACTGGCAATAGTGCCAGTTGTCAGGGAACCAACCGCAGGAGAAAGGCTCTAGAACCCAGCATCTCTACCTGCACTTATGGCAGGAGAAGGACTTTAAGACCCAGCATCTCTGGCAGGAGAAGGACTTTAGGACCCAGTTTCTCTACCAGAAGGTCACATTGGCCTATATAAGGAAGTCTGCTAGTTATTATTATTATTATACAGGTTTTATATAGCGCCAACAGTTTGCTCAGCGCTTTACAACATGAGGGCAGTCATTACATTTACATTACAATTTGGTGCAAGAGGAATCAGAGGGCCCTGCTCGTTAGAGCTTACAATCTAAAAAGGAAGGGGCAATTGATACAAAAGGTAATAGCTGTGGGAGATGAGCTGATGGAGGAAGTAAAACAGTGTTAATTAGAAGCAGGATAGGCTTCTTTGAAGAGAAGGGTTTTCAGGGATCGTCTAAAGATGGATAGATTAGGGGACAGTCGGACAGATTGGGGTAGGGAGTTCCAAAGGATGGGAGAAGCTCTGGAGAAATCCTGAAGGCGAGCATGGGAGGAGGTGACAAGGGAGCTAGAGAGCAGGAGGTCTTGAGATGACCGAAGAGGGCGGTTTGGTTGGTATTTTGGGACTAGGTCAGTGATGTAGCTGGGGGCAGAGTTATGGATGGCTTTGTAAATTATTGTTAGTATTTTGAATTTTATTAGTTGGGTGAGTGGAAGCCAGTGCAGGGATTGGCAGAGAGGGGTGGAGGACACTGAATGGCTGGTAAGGTGGATGAGTCTGGCAGTGGCATTCATTATGGACTGGAGGGGGGATAGTCTGTGTAAAGGTAATCCAACGAGGAGGGAGTTGCAGTAGTCGAGGCGAGAGATGACCAGGGAGTGAATTAGAAGCTTGGTGGTGTCATTAGTTAAAAAGGGGCGTATTCTGGAAATGTTGCGGAGGCTAAGGCGGCATGATTTGGACAGGGGTTGTATGTGGGCCTGAAAGGACAGTTCGGAGTCTAAGGTTACCCCTAGCACCCTGGCATGTAGGGATAGACTGATAGATGTGCTATTGATCTTGACAGAGAAGTCAGGCGAAAGGGTACGTGGGGGAGGAAATATTAAGAGCTCGGTTTTAGATAGATTAAGTTTGAGGAAGTGGTGTGACATCCAGGCTGATATGTCTGTTAGTAGATCAGAGATGCGTGAGGAGATTGATGGGGTGAGCTGAGGGGTAGAGAGATAGATTTGGGTGTCATCAGCATATAAATGGTAGTGAAAGCCATGGGAGGCTATCAGCTGACCCAGGGAGGACGTGTAGATCGAGAATAGTAGAGGTCCAAGGACAGAACCTTGGGGGACCCCAACGGAAAGGGGAGTTGGAGAAGAGGAAGTGGAGTTGTAAGTGACACTGAAGGTGCGATGAGATTGGTAAGATTCAAACCAACGGAGAGTGCAGCCATGGAGACCAAGCAAATTGAGTTTTTTGAGGAGGAGGTGGTGGTCAACTGTATCAAAGGCAGCAGAAAGGTCCAAGAGTAAGAGTATGGAATAATGACCGTTGGTTTTGGCTGTTAGTAAGTCGTTAGTTAATTTTAGGAGGGCAGTTTCTGTGGAGTGCTGTGGGCGAAATCCAGACTGAAGAGGATCGAGAAGGTTATTTTCAATGAGGTGGTTGCTCAGTCGGTTGTAGACTAAACATTCAAGGAGGTTGGAGGCAAAAGGGAGTAAAGAGATGGGTCTTAAGTTGTTAAGATTGGTGGGGTCTGAGGCCTTTTTTGGTATGGGAGTGACTAGTGCATGTTTTAGAGGGTTAGGGAAGATGCCAGTAGAGAGTGAGAGGTTGAAGATATGAGTTAAGGAGTGTAGGATTGAGTCAGATGGTGACCGTAGTATTTGAGAAGGAACAGGGTCCAGGGGGCAGGAGGTTAAGTGGGCATTAGAAAAAACTTTAGTGACTTCCTCTATAGTAGCTGGGTCAAAAGAGGAAAGTATTGATTGTGCAGGAGGACAGAGAGTGTAAGGTGAGGGAGATGTCTGTAGAGCGGCGATCTCGAGACAAATCATCTCAATCTTATTTTTGAAGTGATAAGCAATCTCCTGGGCAGTGAGTAAGTTAGTGGGTGGGGGTAATGGAGGACGAAGTAGAGTGGTAAAGGTAGAAAAGAGTTGACGGGACTGTGTGAGAGGGTGTTAATGAGAGTGATAAAGTAGGTCTGTTTGGCAGCGTGCAGGCAGGAATGGTATTTTTGGAGGACAGTTTTATATTGGCTGAAGTCTTGCTGTGACTTAGTTTTACGCCACAGACGCTCAAGAGCACGGCTACGTTTTTTGAGGCTTCTGGTATTTTCTGTCTGCCAGGGTTGTAGTGGTCGGGGCCTGATTCTGTGCGTAGTAAGGGGGGCCAAGGTATCCAGGGTGGATGACAGTGAACTATTGCAGACAGAAGTATCCAAGTTGGGGCAGGACAAGGATGAAATTTTGTCTTAGAGACAATCTGTAGCAGAGAAAAGAAGAGAAGGGTTAAGATGGCGAAGGTTTCTACGGGTAATAGTTTGGTAGTTGGAAGGTAAGGAGGAGGAAGACAAGGAGAGATTGAAACTAATAAGGTGGTGATCAGATAGAGGCAAAGGAACATTGGAAAGGGTGTGCGGAGTGCATAGGTAGGAGAAGATGAGGTCAAGGCATTTGCCAACAGAGTGAGTGGAAGCACTTGTCCATTGTTTTAGATCAAAAGAGGAGGTTAGGCTCAGCAGCTTAGAAGTAGCAGGAGTGTTAAGATTAACAGGAATGTTGAAGTCACCAAGAATGAGTGTTGGAATTTCAGAGGAGAGAAAGTAGGGTAGCCAGGCAGTGAAGTCGTTAAGAAAGTTCAATACCGGTTCAGGGGGCCGATAGATCACAGCAATCTCAATGAAACTGGAGAAAATAGGCGAATACAGTGAGCTTCAAATGAAGAGAGGGACAGAGAGGGGGGTGGATGAAGAACCTGAAAAGTGCCTTGAGGGGATAGGAGGATTCCAACACCACCTCCTTTCCGTCCACTAGGCCTGGGAGAGTGAGTCCACAGGAGGCCACCATAGGAGAGAGAAGCAGGAGAAGGAAGGTCAGATTCTTGAATCCAGGTCTCAGTAATTGCAAGTAGGTTCAGGGAGTTAGTGATAAATAGGTCATGGACGGTGGTGAGTTTGTTACAAACAGAGCGGGTATTCCAAAGGGCACAGGAGAAGGGGAGGCTGGCTCTAGGCTGAAGAGGAATAGAAATGAGATTGTGTGGATTGCGGCTGCTAGCAGAGGATGGGTTGTGCTGGGTATGTTGGCTGAAGGTAAAGGATTGTGGTCCAGGATTTGGGGAAATATCTCCAGAAGTTAGGAGAAGAAGAAGGGTGAGAGAGGTGATATGGGAGTGTGACTTATGTGGGGGGACACCTCCCAGTGGCCCGCAGGCTTTATTGGTATATGGGTCTACAGTTGCTGGTTTGTCAGACATCCTGTGTTCCTGAACCTCTGTGAAATTACTATTTGGATTCCTGTTGTGACCCGGCTTGTTCCTGACCTGTCTGATCTGCTCTTCTGGTTTGACCCCCTGGCTTGCTTTACCGACTTGCTGTCTTCTCCTATACCTGATCCCGGCTAGTATCACAGACTTTGCTACAGTTACCTGTTTCTGCCTGCTTCCTGATACCAGACCTTTGGCTTGTCCCCGTTTCTGCAACCTGCCTCTTCCTCATGCCGGATCTACTGTGTTTGACCCCTGGCCTGGCTTCCACTACTGTTCCTTATGTACACCTTGCCAAGTATTACAGAGGATTCTTATAGACTTTAACTCAGCTGTGCTTCCTGCATTACCTGGTGTCCTTCAGGTGCCCACCAGCTCTCATCTCCGGAACCCATCTGGCAACCTGTGCTTCTCTGGGCACTACACCCTCTGTACCCAACTTCAGGGGTGTACTGCACTCAGCCGCAAGGGGAGCCCTCTCGGCATTTCGGCCTCCAACCAGGTACGTGACAAGCGTTTAGCCTGAGACAAGAATGTGTGAGATTCTTATTGTCAGTAAGAATGAGAACCGGCACAGTGGTACCTTCGAGGAGATGTCTCCATTCTTTCATGGCTAAAATGATCGCTAACAGCTCTCTGTCACCAATCTCGTAATTGTACTCCGCAGGTGACAATTTCTTAGAAAAGTAGCCATAAGGATGCATAGCGCTCACAGAGGTAGGACGTTGAGACAGAAGGGCACCAACTCCAGTCTTAGAAGCATAAACCTCAAGGGTAAAAGGTAACATAGGATCAGAATGTGACAACACAGGAGCAGAAACAAAGACAACCTTGAGACTCTCAAAGGCCTTAATGTACTCTGGAGGCCAACTCTATGGGTTACCCTCCTTTTTGGTCATATCAGTCAGGGGCTTGACCAGAGATGAGAAGTTACGAATAAACTTCTCATAATAGTTGGCAAAGCCAAGAAAACGCTGCAGAGGATGTAAACCCATGGGTCAGGGCCATTGCAGGACTGCTGAAAGCTTCTCTGGGTCCATTGAAAAACCAGCAGTGGAAATGACATAACCCAAGAATTTTGTTCACAATGGAATTTGCACTTCTCCAATTTACAATAGAGATTTTTCTCTCATAGTTTCTGAAGCACATGACAGACATCTGTGTGGTAGCTCTCCAGGGACTTGGAAAATATGAGGATATAATCGAGATAAACCACACATAACTGCAACAAATCTCTGAGGACATTGTTAATAAATTTCTGTAAAACTTCCGGGGCGTTACAAAAGCCAAAAGGCATTACGAGGTACTCATAATGGCCTGTTCTGGTATTAAACACAGTTTTCCACTCGGCACCCTCCTTAATCCTCATGAGATTGTATGCCCCTCTCAAATCAAGCTTAGTGAAAAAAAACATTGCTCCCTTGAGGCAGTCAAATAATTCTGATCAATCAATAGAATCGGATAGGCATTCTTAACCCCTATAATCAATGCAAGGTTTCAGTTCACCACTCTTCTTCTTTACAAAGAAGAAACCAGCACCAGCAGGAGACGAGAATTTTCAGATGAAAACCTTGAGAAAGTGCATCTGCAAAATACTTATCCATGGCCTTATCCTCCAAGACCGACAAAGGGTAAACCCGGCCACGAGGGGGTATGGCACCAGGTTGAAGGTCAATTGCGCAATCATGCGACCAGTGTGGAGGCAACCTACCAGCTTGCCCTTTGTCAAAGGCATTGCTAAAATCACAGTACTCCTCAGTCAGGGAGGAGAGTGAAGAGGTGCACAGGACCTTGGCTAACTTCTGGAAGCATGTCTTACTGCATTGTGGCGACCACGAGAGAACCTCAGCAAGGAGCCCATCAAAAGAGTGGTTGTACTTCTGTAACCAAGGATAACCAATAACCAGCGGAAACTTAGGTGAGGAAATAACTTGGAATATCTCATGGTGAAGAGCCCTTTATAGTCATGGACAACAGAACAGTCTCATGAGTCACATGGACAGGCTGTAGAGGTTAACCATCAAGAGCCTCAATGCCAAGTGGAGTGTCACACAGCTGCAGCGGAATCAAGTGCTTCCATACAATGGCAGCATCAACAAACAGGCCTGCAGTCCTAGAGTTGATTAGAGCCTGTATCTCGATGGATGACTCTGCCCATAAAGGGTAACCAAAACCAGGGGCTTATCCTTCTGGACAACTGGGGACGAAACAACGCCACCTAAAATCTGTCCGTGACAGGACCTCAAGGTTCAGGCGTTCCCTGGAGGGGTAGGTCAAGACTTCAAAAAGTGACCTGCCTGGCCACAATAAAGGCACAATCTCTCCCTCCTTCTAAAGGTTCTCTCATCCTCAGAGAGACACGTGAAACTCAAGTGTATGGGTTCACCTTCACTGACTGACTCGGTACCAGGAAGCATGAGAGGTGAGGGAGGCAAGGGTGGGACTGCAAAGCTCAGAGACAAATGCAAGCGCTCCTTCAATGAGAGTCTTTCTCTGAGTATGGAGTCAATAAGGATGGCAAACGTGATGAAATTCTCCTGCTCAGTGGGTATATCTTGGGCTACTGTCTCATCCTTGATAGTATCTGAGAGACCATGAGGAAAAGCAGCCACAAGGGTCTCATTATTCCAAGCAACCTCTTCTGCCAGAGTAAGGAATTCAATGGCATAATCGGCAACAGTACTCGTACTCTGTTTGATGGACATGAGGCACTTGGCAGCAGAAGCAGAGCATGCAGGAACGTCAAATACCCTTTTGAAAGAAGCCACAAACTCAGGGTAACTCAAGACAACAGGTTTTTACCTGTTTTACCTATTCTGGTCGCAGTCACACATTCACTACTATTGGCAGCTCCGTCCCATTACTCCGGGGACCCCAAGGCCTAAAATGGGTTCCTTAGCCAGTGCACAATTCATTTTGAACTCCAGCCCCAAAACTTCCTGTTCGATTGTGCAAAGGTAGCCTATATTACATCACTCCTGTCTGGCAAGGCGTTAGCCTGGGCTTCCCCTCTGTGGGAACTGATGATCCAGTGGTTTCTAGCCTGTCTGACTTCTTGAAACATTTTTCATAATATCTTCGAGGAACCGGGTCATGTCTCATGACCCGGTTCCTCGAAGAGCGAGGAAGCGAGCCAGCGCCCTTTTACGTCTCCGTCAAGATTCCACTTCGGTGGGACAGTATGTTCTTCATTTTCGTACTTTGCTAAGCTGAAATAATGAGACCCCAATTGCAACCTTTTTACATGGCCTCTCTGACAGACTGAAGGATAAATTAGCGGGAAGAACAGCCCCTGCTGATCTGGACGGTGTCATCACCTTGTGTAACCATATTGATATTTGCTTTCAGGAGAGGACCCTGGAAAGAAGACACCAGCACTACCCGGTCTTTAGGCAGCCTGAAGACCGGGGACCACCTCCTGCTAGCTGAGTTGGACCAAGCTATCTCCCAAAGAATGTGCTAGTTGCAGAACTCTGGGCCTGTGCATCTATTGTAGGGCCAAAGGTCATTTTCGTGACACTTTCTCTCTTCGTCTGGAAAAACGGGGCAAGTACATCTGGAAGGTGGATTATTGGACCCTGAAATATCATCTTCCACTCATTCTGTCTTAGCATATCTGGATTCCAGAGCTGCTGGCAATTTCATGGACTGGGGAACTGCATCTTTCCTGAGACTTACCCTTTTGCCTCTCACCACACCATTGGTGGCCTTGGTGATTGATGTCACTGTTTTCCCAGGGGGCCCTATCTGCTTCCAGACCCCCCCTGTTAAGATGTCAGTAGATGTCCACCAGGTTTGGATATCCTTCCTTATCTTACCTAAGACCTCAACTCCTATCGTTTTGGGTCTTCCTTGGTTACGGCTCCATTCTCCACACGTTGACTGGACTGCTGGACAGATCCTGGCTTGGGGTTCCTCCTATTCCTCATCCTGCCTACTCAAGGTTGTCCCAATAGAGAAACTTCCTGTTGCCACCATCCCAGTATCTTCTACTCTTCTTGCTGCATATAATGATTTCTGGGATGTGTCCTGCAATAGTCAGGCTGATGCACTCCCAAGGTCAGGGGTGCCCAATCAGTGGCCATGGGGCCACATGTGGCCCACGACCTCTTGCTTGGGCATGGCGGGTGGCAAGCCCCGATTGTGGGTTGCTGACCTGCAATCTCAGAGCATCGGTGTTGTGAATGAAGCTGGCGGTAGAGGAAGCAAGCGACTGTGGCTTTACACCGATGCTTCCTGTATAGCGTTGGCTCCTGTCAAAGGTGGACTGATACCAAATGCACTCCATCTGGGACAGCAACAGCTGGCCATACCTGAATGGAAGACGGTTATTAAAGGTAAGTTTATCAGTAAATCACAGTGTATATATGGGCATATCTGTTCTACAGAGGTAACTGGGCTGCTTTCAAACTTATCCAGAGGTGCAGAACAATGCTCTCGCCTAGCAGTAAGAAGGGTTGCTGGTTCGAATCCCAACCATGACACTACCTGCCTGGAGTTTGCATGTTCTCCCTGTGCCTGCATGGGTTTCCTCCAGGTATTCCAGTTTCCTCCCACAATCCAAAGACATACAGGTAGGTTAATTGGCTTCTGTCCAAAAATTGGCCCTAGTATATGAATGGGGACCTTGGATTGTGGGCTCCTTGACGGTAGGGACAGATGTGAGTGTGCAATGTACAGGGATAGGGACAATTGTAGACACTCACTCAGGTTGAAATTGATGGACTGGTGTCTTTATTCAACCTTACTAACTATGAAACTATGAATGTGACAGTCATTGCATCCTCAATGTGCCCATCATTGCAGCCTCAAGGTGCTTGTCACAGCCTCAATGTGCCCTATTGCACCTTCATTGCAGCCTCATTGTCTCCTGCTTTATCTCAGAGCTGACTCTGATATTTGGCCGTGCTTTGAGAAAAGTCCCGCCCTCCTCCTAGACCAGATCGTGTGATAGACGCAGTGTTCTGTTTATCACACAAGCTGGTCTAGGAGGAGGGCGGGACTTTGGTCACAGTCAACTCTGAGACACAGCAATTTCCCACTGTGTAAGAGAGGAAGAGAGGGGGAGAGCGCTGCCTGCAGCTACCGCTCAAATCGGCAGTGGCCCCAGGGCAAGCGGCCTACTGGGAAAAAAAGTGGAAATGTGGAAAAAGTATTCCAGTAGGCTAGTCCAGCCCTGATAAGAGGTTAACCAGATCCTGGATTTCAAGTTCTTCCATGGACTGGAAGAACTTCGGCCCTCAAGAAATGTTCCAGCTTCTAAGGTCTCTACTCCCTACCTGGTAAAGAGGTTTCATCTCCATTTCACTTTGATAAAACCTGGACCTGCACCTCAACAAATTAGGGAGGCCCTATAAAAGGGTGGGGGGTTAATGTCACACTACCCTATTCCAACACAGGGTTTCTTCCTGTATGTATAGCTGCTGGCTTTTTGCTTGCTTCAGTGATGAAGCCAATCACTGAGGGAGAGCTGTCTCAAAGGGTTAGCATGTTGGTTGCTCAGTATTCAAGCAACGCATTTACACACTAGCAGCCAGTCCCCCTGTGTTCCCAAGTGAATTCTCAAGTGTTTCCCAGTGCCTCCCAGTGTAGTCTGTGACCTGTAGCATTCCCCGTGTCCATCCAGCCTGTACCCAGCTCCTGTGTGCTTCCAGTAATCCTTAGTGTCATCAGTGCATCCAACGTTGTGTCCTAGTCTGCATTCAGCCATGTAGTTCCAGTGAACTCCAGTCTAGTCTAGCCCAGTGCTGCTGTGATCTTTGTGTTCCTCAGCCTGTATCTTGCTACGTAGACCCCATGCACTCCTGCTGCCATCCAGTTTTCCTTCACTACTGCATCTCCCTCTGCAATTCTTTCAGCCCTCTGCCCCTCTGCACTAGTAAGCTTTCCTGCGAGTTCCTGTAAGTCTCTCATTATCAACAGCTGTTCTCTCCCAGCTGTGATCAAGGCTAGAGTTGCCGAAACAGGTTAGGCGCTTGCTTTTACTGAACCATATTTCAATAAACTCCAGAAGGTATTCAAGAGTGGCCGGCTCTACATATGTTTGTTCTTTTCCAGCGCTGTAAGGAAATGTTCTCTTTCTGTTCGCAGTGGCTGCCTGCTCAGGTGAGTCAGAGAAACCCAACCTTTTAACTTGCCTACAGTGTAATATCTCTACTTTTAGTTCTAGTAAAGAAAAGCCAATTACTTCTCAGGGCTCTCACTATTGCTAACTGAGCAGGGACACAGAATATCTATACCTACACTGTGGCATTTGTCATCACCTGCCCAGCTGTTACAACCAAGTCCTGATCAGCCAGTCTGCCCTTTCTGGGAGCAAATTTCCAGTCCATGACACTCTAGTCAGGAATTGTTTGTAAAAAAGCCCAAGTATTCTGGAAACAGTCATTTTTATTTTAAAACAACATGTACAAAGTGTGATTTTTTTGTTTTTTTATTTTTGAAATATAAAAGCTTGTACTTTTTTGCTGAACCTGAAATATAGACAAAACACTAAAGAAAACTTTTGAAATGTATATGTGAAGTTTAATGTGCATAGGGATTTGTAAAACTGTTCAGCCTTCTAATCTGGGCAATTCTGTCATTGAACAGAGCTAGATCCTGTAACTCATTGCAGGCTACACTGCAGCTAAACAAAACGGTATGTTCCAGAATCTATCCTTTATATGCGTTATTTCACTGTTGCTTCCTTTATGTCTTAGAAATTGCAGCTTTTCCCCTAAAGTTCCTGGTTCTATTGCCTGTGCAATGATATCTCACAATTTTTTCTAAATGTCTGTGATATAAATGATAAATCTAACAAGGCAGAGTGGGAAGAACCCTGTGGTATAACTGAGGTAGACAAATGACCTTTAAAACCCACAAACAACAGGTTATCTGCTAGACTTGCTGAAAAATATAATGTGATGCATCCAACTGTCTGGTGGACTGAGCAATTACAGAGCAAACAAGAAGTGAAAACAGTGAATTGGTAATGTGCTTTAGGAAACATGGTAGCTTTACTAAACACAGAAAATCAGCTCATTTTTGGTAATACAATTTCTAAGTAATTCGCTACAGTTAGATTTCACAGAGCTCCTGTTTTGGTGGTTTTCCTAAATCTGTGTTCCCCATTTTTCCACTTTATGGATCACCAATAAGATTCACACTTCCAAGGTACATGTAAATTTGGCCATTGACTGTGAGAAACCACTTAGTGTTGACTGCCTGATACATCAGGCTTTTTGGATGTGTAGTTTCTGAAAATATTCATGTTTACAGGTCAGTGCTTTATATATATTACCTTCAGTATTAGGGTATTTTACCATGTTAGCCACTGAATAACGTAGAATGTTTGGAATTTAGGCAATACCCTTGACTCCCTAACATTATTAAAAGATGAGAGCTTTCAGGATAAGTTCCTTCATTAGGCTTTACACAATTCTAGAAATGGTTCTGAAACCCACATTCATAGATTCCAATTACCAACAAAACAACAGATGTTCCTATAGCGCAGGGATATGCAATTAGCGGACCTCCAGCTGTGGCAAAACTACAAGTCCCATCATGCCTCTGCCTCTGGATGTCATGCTTGTGGCTGTCAGAGTCTTGCTATGCCTCATGGGACTTGTAGTTCTGCAGCAGCTGAATCCGCTAATTGCATATCCCTGCTATAGCGGCCCTTTTCTGCAAAGGAGGCTACAGCATAAATGATATTAAGATTATGGTATTGATAGGGAACTTCAAATAACAGAAAGAGAAGCTTGAATGGGTATGTAAAATTATACACAAAACTCTAGACAGTTGTCTAAATAGGGAGAGAAATTGTATGTGCCACTATGATTTTAATACATTTTTCTGACCTTTGGCGATAAAAGCTTGATTTCCTCAAGCCTTTGACCAAAAATATGGACAGTTTAAAAGGACTCTCATTCTCAATGAGCCAACAATATTTGTATTTCATGGATTCCATGCGGTTGGTTTACGAAAGACTTCATATTGCAGGGGAATTATTTCCAGAGCTTAGTGAATAATGTGAAGCTCTGCTGACTTCCATCATCCAATCACGCACAAGCAAAAATACTCTTTTTAAAATTTACCTTGCACGTGGTTGGGTATGCTTTGCACAGTGAAGTTCCAACACACATTTATGCCTCTTCGGCATTAAAAATCCTTCATGTTTCCCATTTTTTTTTGTTAAAGTTCCACTTTAAGTTAGACAGTAAAGGGTATCACCTAATCTTCAGACCTTATGCATTTATATTAACCTTTTGTAATGAAAGTATATCTAGTTATATCTAAGCTAAGGTTTTTATTTTCTTTCTGCTCACATAATTTACTTGTATAATGCATGTGGTTTTTACATAAATCAAAAATATTGTAAAGTTATCCACAACAGACTTGAACTGGTTTGTATTTAAATAACAGTCTGTGGTAACAAGCATGTGAAGGGACCTGCAATAGCTATTATAATGCTTAAATAGTACTTAAACAGCAGAGTAAGGTGTACTGAGAGGAGATTTAATAATACTTGAACCCTAAAGAGATATCTAATACCTCTCAGAAAGACATGATTGCTGTTTAAGACATGATTGCATTGCTGCTTTTGTGGCACCGAGTTCTTCCTCAAATTCTGTGAGTGCAAGCCCCAGCTTAACAAAGAAGGATGCAATGAGGTCAAGACAAGGTATTATCATATATTGTCAATGATGTTCAATTCTTCCAGATAATATTTCTTGTATTAAAAAAGATACAGCCTCCAGAGAGAGACAAAATTTTGCACCTGTATAAATCAAGAGCTCATCTGAAATACGTAGTTCAGTTTTGGTCACCTGTTCACAAAAAGAATATGAGAACTAGAAAAAGTGCAAAGAAGGGCAACTAAACTGATAAGAGGCATAGAGGAGCTCAACTATGTGGTCCATATACTTAACTTAGTGTAGAGTTTTTCAGAGGAAAACAGGACACTCTTTCCATATGTGGTGGTAAATCTATTTTCCTCCCAGATGTAAAGATTTCTTCACAGTAAGAGCTGTGAAAATGTGGAATCGTCCCTCTCAAAAACAAATTCTGGCCAGCTCAGTAGGTAGTTTAACTTTGTTTGAAATCTTTGCAAATGTATTAAAAAACAAATAAATAAATAAAAAATCACATGTGCATAAGTATTCACAGCCTTTGCTCAATACTATTGAAGCATCTTTGGGACTAATTACAGCCGCAAGTGTTTTTTTTTTTTAGCGTGATGCCGCAAGCTAGGCTAAGCTTTACACCTATTTTTGGGCAGTTTCTCACATTCTTCTTTGCAGGACCTCTCGGGCTCCATCAGGTTGGATGGAGAAGCATCAGTGCACAGCCATTTTCAGAGCTCTCCAGAGATTTTTGAGTTCAAGCCCGGGCTCTGGCTGGGCCACTCAAGGACATTCACAGAGTTGTCCCGTAGCCTCTCTTTTGTTATATTAGCTGTGTCCTTAGGGTTGTTGTCCTGTTAGAAGATAAGCCCCAGTCTGAGGTCCAGAGTGATCTGGAGCAGGTTTTCATCAAGGATATCTCTGCACTTTGCTGCATTCATTTTTGCCTTGATCCTGACCAGTGTCCCAGTTCCTGCTGCTGATAAAAATCCCCACACCATGATGCTGCCACCACCATTCTTCACTGTAGGGATGGTATTTTCCAGTTGATCAGCGGTGCCTGGTTTCCTCCTGACATGACGCTTGCCATTCAGACCAAAGAGTTCAATCTTTGTTTCATTAGGCCATTTTGTTTCTCATGGTCTGAGAGTCCTTCAAGTGCCTTTTGACAAACTCCAGGCTGGCTGTCATGTGCCTTTTACTGAGGAGTGGCTTCTGTCTGGCCACTCTACCATAAAGGCCTGCTTGTTGGAGTGTCGTAGAGATGGTTGTTCTTATGAAATGTTTTCTCTCTACAGAGAAATGCTGGAGCTCTGTCAGAGTACCCAATCGGGTTCTTGGTCACCTTCCTAAGGCCCTTTTCCCCTGATTGCTCAGTTTGGATGGGCAGCCTGCTCTAGGAAGAGTCCTGATGGTTCTAAATTTCTTCCATTTATGGATGATGAAGGCCTCTGTGCTCTTTGAGACCTTCAATGCTGCAGACATTTTTCTGTACCCTTCCCTAGATCTGTACCTTGATACAATTCTGTTTCAGAGGTCTGCAGACAGTTCCCTGAACTTCATGGCTTGGTTTGTGCACTGACATGAACTGCGGGGGATATATATATATATATATATACATACATACACAGTATCACACAAAAGTATACATTTTAATGTGATAACACTAAAGAAACTACACTTTGTTACAATGTAAAGTAGTGAGTGTACAGCTTGTATAACAGTGTAAATTTGCTGTCCCCTCAAAATAACTCAACACACAGCCATTAATGTCTAAACCACTGGCAACAAAAATGAGTACACCCCTAAGTAAAAAAGTCCAAATTGGGCCCAAAGTATCAATATTTTGTGTGGCCACCATTATTTTCCAGCACTGGCTTAACCCTCTTGGGCATGGAGTTCACCAGAGCTTCACAGGTTGCCTGTGGAGTCCTCTTCCACTCCTCTACGATGAAATCACAAATCTGGTGGATGTTAGTGACCTTTTGCTCCTCCACCATCCGTTTGAGGATGTCCCACAGATGCTCAATAGGGTTTAGATCTGGGGACATGCTTGGCCAGTCCATCACCTTTACCCTTAGCTTCTTTAGCAATAATGATAAAAATTATAGACCCTTAATTTCTTTGTAAGTGGGAAAACGTATAAAATCTGCCGGGGATCAAATAATTATTTTCCCCACTGTACAGTATATAGCCTGGTGTGTGCCTTTCCAAATCATGTTCAATCAACTAAATTTATCTTTAACCACTTCAGCCCCAGACCAATTTTCAGCCTAAGGACCAGAGGTCTTTTTACAATTTCGCATTGCACTGCTTTAACTGGTAATTGTGCGGTCATGCAATGTTGTACCCAAACGAAATTTGCGTCCTTTTCTTCCCACAAATAGAGCTTTCTTTTGATGGTATTTGATTGTCTCTGCGATTTTTATTTTTTGCAATATAAATGGAAAAATACCGAAAACTTTGAGAAAAATATATATTTTCTACTTTTTAACCCCAAGGAAATTGCTGAGGGGCATGTTGAGCCCATTGAATATTTTTTTTTTGTCCCAAGTGATTGAATAATGACACAAAAAAAAAAAAAATAAGTTTACAAAAAGTTGTCACTAAATGATATATTGCTCACACATGCCATAGTTATATGTGGAATTGCACCCCAAAATATATTCTGCTGCTTCTCCTGAGTACGGGGATACCACATATGTGGGACTTTTTGGGAGTCTAGCCGCGTACGGCACCCCGAAAACCAATCACTGCCTTCAGGGTTTCTAAGGGTGCAAATTTTTGATTTCACTCCTCACTACCTATCACAGTTTCGAAGGCCATAAAATGCCAAAATAGCACAAACCCCCCCCCCCCCCCCCCATGACCCCATTTTGGAAAGTAGACACCCCAAGCTATTTACTGAGAGGCATGTTGAGTCCATGAAATATTTTATATTTTGCCACAAGTTGCAGGAATATTACAATTTTTTTTTTTTTTGCACAAAGTTGTCACTAAATTATATATTGCTCACACATGCTATGGGCATAAGTCAAATTACACCCCAAAATAAATTCTGCTGCTTCTCCCGAGTACAGGGATACCACATGTCGGGGACTTTTTGGGAGCCTAGCCGCATACAGGACCCCGAAAACCAAGCACTGCCTTCCGGATTTAAATATAAAACGCTACCAAAAAAAACTGTTAGCAATCGCAGGGATCAGGCCTGACTCTGCGATCGGTTATGTGTTTAGTGTTTTGTAAGTGACAGTGATCGATCGATACTGCACTTGGGTGGGCTGGGCGAAGGGGCAAAACGCAGGTGCTAGCAGGTATCTGGGCTGATCCTGCTAACAATGCGTTTTTTTGGAACCCTAAACTGCTGGGGATGCTAGTATAGATCTGATCAGATCAGATATTGATCTGTTCAGATTCTATACCACTACGGGAGGTTTATGCTTTGCGCGTGGGTGTTAGCGGTACTGGCACTAACCTAGCGCTGCCTGGGGCGACGCAGACCCTGACCCTAAAACCTAATTGATATCACCCGCCGGGTGATCAGGGGGTTAAACCTTTATTGGGTAATAAATGGCGGGTGCCCTGATGCTATAAAAAGCAAACTAACCAGAGTCACCCGTAACACTTATACGGTGATCACTGGTGAAAGGGTTAACTAGGGGCAATCAGGGGGTTCAAATTTTTATTAGGTAGTATATGGGGGTCCCTGGCGCTATATAAAAACCTGACGGGAAACCTAAATAACTAACTGGCTAACCAGCGTCAACAGTGACACTTATACGGTGATCGCTGGTGAAAGGTTTAACTAGGGGCAATCAGGGGGTTAAAACCATTATTGGGTAGTATATGGGGATACCTAGCGCTATAAAAACCTGGGCGGTGAACCTAAAAAAATAACTAGCTACCTAGCAACACTAGTGACACTAATGCAGCGATCAGAAAAATGATCGCTTAGTGACACTGGCAAAAGGGGGTGAAAGGGTTAATAGGGGCAATCAGGGGGTTAAAACCATTATTGGGTAGTATATCGGGGTACCTAGCGATATAAAAACCTGGCGGTGAACCTAAAAAAATAACTAGCTACCTAGCGACACTAATGCAGCGATCAGAAAAATGATCGCTTAGTGACACTGGCAAAAGGGGGTGAAAGGGTTAACTAGGGGCAATCAGGGGGTTAAAACCATTATTGGGTAGTATATCGGGGTACCTAGCGCTATAAAAACTTGGTGGTGAACCTAAAAAAATAACTAGCTACCTAGCGACACTAATGCAGCGATCAGAAAAATGATCGCTTAGTGACACTGGCAAAAGGGGGTGAAAGGGTTAACTCTAGGGGCAATCAGGGGGTTAAACCTTTATTGGGGGGTGGTAGGGGGCTACCCTGGACCTAACACTAACTGCCCTGACAGTTTTTACTGTCACAACTGACACTGAATGCAGTGATCAGTAAATAAATGATCACTGCAATCAGTGACACTGTGACTGGGGGGGGGGGGGGGGCGGGGGGATCGGGGGGGTGATCGGGGAGGGGTTGTGTGCCTGTGTGTGCCTATGTGTTAGTGTAGTGTTGGTGCACACTTACTGTGTCCTCTCCTTGTAGTCCGGTCAATAAGACCGCCCCGAGGAGAATGACATCACTTCCTCCCTGCCTGTGTTTACTATACACAGTGGGAGGAAGCTTCTCATTCGCCAGAAGCGATTGAGAGGGGATGGCCAGAAACCAACCGCCATCCCCTCATCCCGGATCGCTCCTGCAGCGAAACAGACCGCCGCATCCAGCGGGAGGGAATCCGATCGGACCCCCCACCCGCTGGAAGGCGAGCACGTACATGTACGTGCTTGTGCCTGTCGGTGCCATTGCACCGACGTACATTGCCATGCGGCGGTCCTTAAGTGGTTAATACATTTGCAAAGATTTCAAACCAATGTCTTTCACATTGTCATTATGGGGTATTTTTTGTAGAATTTTGAGGAAAATAATGAATTTAACCACTTCAATACCGGGCACTTTTACACCTTCCTGCCCAGATGAATTTTGAGCTTTCAGCGCTGTCGCACTTTGAATGACAATTGCGTGGTCATGCTACACTGTACCCAAACTACATTTTTATCATTTTGTTCCCACAAATAGAGCTTTATTTTGGTGGTATTTAATCGCCTCTGGGATTTTTATTTTCTGCTAAACAAATAAAAAAAGACTGAAAATTTAGAAAAAAAAAGTATTTTTTTGTTTCAGTTACAAAACTGTGATCAGCCGTGATTGGACACGGCTGAACACGTGGTAAAGAGTCTCTGTCAGAGACCCTTTACCGAGATCTTAGTAGCGGTGTGTCAGACTGACACACCACAACAACGATCACCGAAATGCATGTCTCCGGGGGCTTAATATCATGATCATGTCATATGACATAATCATATGACATCCAGTCAGGATGTTGAAATCACTTTATCACCGTCATTCTGCTATATGGTGGGCGGGCAGCAAGTGGTTAATCCATTTTGGAATAAGGCTGTAAGATAACAAAATGTGGAAAAGGTGAAAGGGGAACTTTTCAGATGCACTGTAATAACAGATAATAGGAAGGATTTTTTTCCCCTGCTTGTGCAATTTGGATCATGCTTTATTGGGGTTTTTGTTTCCTTCCTCTGACTCTACTATGGGTGATATATGGAAGTTTTCAGGGGTTTTTTTTTCTCTTTTGGCTTAACTAGATGGACTTGTATCTTTTGTAAACTGGAACGACAATGTAAAAGTGCTAATGGATTTGTTTGTCTGATTAACCACTTGCTTACTGGGCACTTAAACCCCCCTCATGCCCAGACCAATTTTCAGCTTTCAGCGCTGATGCACTTTGAATGACAATTGGGCGGGCATACAACACTGTACCCAAATGAAATTTTTATCATTTTTTTTCCCACAAATAGAGCTTTCTTTTGGTGGTATTTAATTACAGCTGGGAGTTTTATTTTTTGCTAAACAAACAAAAAAAGATGCAAAAAAAATAAAAATCATGTTTAATAGTTTGTTATAAAATTTTGCAAACAGGTCATTTTTCTCCTTCATTGAAGTGCGCTGATGAGGCGGCACTGATAGGCTGCACTGGTGGGCACTGATAGGCTGCATTGGTGGGCACTGATAGGCTGCACTGGTGGGCACTGATAAGCATAGTTAAGGCGGCACTAATAGGCACAGATAAGGCGGCACTGATGGGCAAAGATGGGCTCAGATAAGATGGCACGGATGGGTGGCACGGATGGGTGGCACTAAGGGGCACTGATAGGTACCACTGATAGATGGGACTGATGGGCACTGATAGGTGGCACTGCTGGGCACTGATGGGCGGCACTGATGGGCACTGGTAGATGACACTGATGGGCACGGATATGTGGCACTGGGGTGCAGCACCTTTGTTGAGGCAGATTGTGGGCACTGCTGGGTGGCACTGTGGGCACTGCTGGGTGGCACTGTGGGCACTGCTGGGTGGCACTATGGGCACTGCTGGGTGGCACTGACGGGGCACTTATTTTTTAATGAGGTGGCACTGGCAGGGGGCAGGTGGGCACTGGCAGGGCTGGTCGTGATCAGGACTGATGTCCCGATCACGGCCGCCGGTGATCGGCTCTTTTTTTTTTACTAATAATAGCCGATTACCGGCTCCGTTGTATCACATGATCAGCTGTCATTGGCTGACAGCTGATCACGTGATAAGGGGTCGAGATCGACCCCTTGCTCGGATCGGTGATCAGGCGAGTCTCATAGACTCGCCGATCACAGAGCGCGCAGGCCGCTCGTGCACGGGACGACGTCAATAGACGTCGTCCCGGCAAAGGAGGTCCGCGCTGTAGCTGTCATTCGGCTATAGCGCGGGTCTCAAGTGGTTAAAGAGGAAGTAAACCCTGATGGGTTTACTTCCTCTTTGATTCCCTGCAAAGGTAAAGCATAATGGACTACTATGCATGGTATAGTAGTCCATTATGTGTCACTTACCTGACACGGGAGCCAGCGATGTCACCGCTGTCCCCTTGTGTACGGAGCCTCCATCTTCTCGGTGGGTCTTGCTGCTCCAGCGCTGTCATTCAACGAAGCAGTGATGACGTCACTCCCGCGCATGCACACGGGAGCCGACACTCGCGGCATATCGCCGTAGACAGCGGTGCCTGTGTTTTGGCAAATATCTCCTAAACCGTATAGGTTTAGGAGATATTTCTTGGACCTACAGGTAAGCCTTAATCTAGGCTTACCTGTAGGCCAAAGTGGTTTGTAAGGGTTTACAATCACTTTAAAGTGTCTGTACCTGATTTAATACTATACTGCAACTTACTCACCTGTCACACTCAACACTGTTATGCAGAAATCTAATAAATTGTGTAATAAACATTTTATGTACATAAATAAACGATTACTCACTAACCAATAAAAAACATATTATGAAACATCAAGGATCGCTGAGATCTGAATTTAAATAGACCGAACACCACAATACATTATACTATTTAAATCAAGTACATGACAAATTGCAACTTGCCAGAAATTTAAAAAAATGATATATACACAGATTAGCACATTATACTATAGTTTGGGTCCTCATCACTTGCAGTAAATGACTTGTGTAAAACACAATGAAGCTGATTTACTAAAGGAGTTGAGAATATCAATTCCCCAAAAAAAGAGGTAAAGATTTACTTTAATTACTTAAATTATCCAATCATGTTACCTAGTTGCTTTATGTTGCTACGAATTTTCATAGCCCTTTATATTGTGTGTTTGTGTGAATTTATGTACACTCTCTGCTGACACCATTAACTGTGGAAGGGGGTTCCACATCTTTACCGCTCTCATTAAAAAATCCCTTACGCAGTTTAAAACTGAACAGTTTTTTCATCCAGCTTCATTGTGTGGGCTTTAGTATTTCTTATGCCGTGTACACACGTAGCGGACTATCCGGCGGACTTAGTCTGGCGGACTTCCCGCCGGACTGTCCGCCGAACTTTCCGAATGAGCTACTTGCCCACACACGGCACTTTTTCAGCGGACTAATACGGCGTACTAAGTCCGCTGGACTATCCACCATACTTTTGAAATGAACGGACTCGCCCACACACGCGGAGAAAAGTCCGCTCATTTTGAGCGCGTCTCCAGGTAGCCGGGGCCACCGAAGGAGGCGTCGCTGGCCCCGTCACCTGGTATGGACTTAAAGGGGAACCCCTATGCTGAAAAATCGGTGTGGGGGTCCCCCCCTAGGTCCACATTAGACCCTTGTCCGAGCACGCTACCTGGCCAGCCAGGAAAGGGGGTGGGGACGAGCGAGCGCCCCCCCTCCTGAGCCGTACCAGGCCGTGTGCCCTCAACATGGGGGGGCGCCTTGGGCCCCCCCACCCCAAAGCACCTTGTCCCCATGTTGATGAGGACAAGGGCCTCTTCCCGACAACCCTGGCTGTTGGTTGTCGGGGTCTGCGGACTTTTCTTCAGGCGGGAAAAGTCCGTTCCTTTCAAAAGTACGGCGGACTGGCACACACATGGCCGGATTGTCTGACGAAATGCGAGTCCGACGGACAGATTGGAGTGCAAAACTACTTTCTAAGTCCGCCGGACTTTTGGGTAAAAAAAAGTCCGCCGGAGCCTACACACGGGGTGATTGTCCAGCGGACTTGAGTCCGCCGGACTTTTCTACTGGATTGTTTGATCGTGTGTACGAGGCATCAGCAACCTTACATGAAACAGTTTTCACTTGATTCGTGAGTCGTGATTTGTATATTTCAATCATACTCCCTCTTGAAGTGGAGATCCAGCAACAAATATTTTTTTTTAAAGTCAGCAGCTACAAACACTCTAGCTGCTGACTTTTTATAAGGACACTTGCTTGTCCAGGGAGCCTGCGATTTCGGCTCCCGAGGCCGATCCATCTATCGGATCGGGTGCAGGCGCCGCCATTGTAACTAAGGGAAACCAGCAGTGGGGCCTTCAGGCTTCACAGCCGGTTTCCTACTGCGGATGCGTGAGTCGCCCAATGCTTTGTGAATGGCCAGCTTGTCTTCTGGGACCCACACAGGTCCCATAAGACAGCGGGGGAGAAGGAGGAGGGCTCGCTGCAAAAGAGGACAGAGGACATCCTGTGCCATAGCCGAGATAGAACATAAGTACACTATGTACTCGAAAAAAGGTAGGAAGGGGAAAAAAATAAATACAATTAAAGATATCCAAAAACGATTTGTGGAGGGGTGGCCTTTAGTTTAAGACCACATTGCAAAAGTGGGTGGAACTCCACTTTAACTGGTTCCGGACCAGCTGGCAGTTATATTGTGGCAGGTTGGGCCAGCTGCGTAAAGCATCGTAGCTATACGTTGTGTGCGGCCGCCAAGACAATTGGATTCGGTCCAGAACCGATCAATCCCCAGGCCCAGGTCAATGATATCTGGCCTGGACCTGGTGATCGCGCCTGGCAAATGAGATCCTTCCCCTGCATGTGTAAGTGTAAATACTACAGGAGAAGTGATGTCATCTCTCCTCATGGAAGTCTTTTAGTTCCAGAGAGAGGAGAGAAGACATCCCAGAGTAAATGCACCAACACTACACTGACACCAGTCCACATAGGTACACTTGTGACCCTCTCGATCACCCCCCCAGTTAACTCCTTCACCCTCTGTCACTGTCACCCAGTGCAGTGTTCATATTTTTATTTTTTTTATCACTGTACTGGTGTCATTACTGAAAAAAATCGTTGGGGTAATTAGTATTAGGCCCAGATAGGTCTAGGGACCCCCCCTAACCACCCGTAATAAGGGTTTAACCCCTTGTCAGCAGTGATCACTGTATAAGTGTCACGGGTGATGCTGGTTAGCTAGTTTATTTTTTATAGTGTCAGGGCACTCACCGTATTTTACCTAAATAAAGGTTTAACCCCCTGATTCTCCTGCAGGTGATATCAGTTAGGTTTTAGTGTCAGATAGGGTCTGCGTCCCCTCAGGCAGCATCAGATTAGTGCCAGTAGCGCTAACACCCATGCACGTACTATAAACCTCCCTTTGTAGTATACTGTCTGAACAGATCGATATCTGAACTGATCAGATCTATACTAACGTCCCCAGCAGTTTATGGTTCCCAAAAACGCAGTGTTAGCAGTATCAGCCCAGATACCTGCTAGCACCTGCGTTTATCCCCTCCGCCCAGCCCCCCCAAGTGCAATCGATCACTGCCTCGTTCTTATGCTGTCATTGAGGTGAAAGAACCACAGGGCTCTCGTATGCAGCAGAGAGCCAGTACTAGTGGCGCTCATCCTTCTGGTGAACTGGCAAACACCAGCAGCCTAGTACATCCTGGTCGTGCATCCAGCACTGCAGTAACACTTGGTGACATGGCGAGACCCATAAGTCCAGTTCAAGCTGGCGAGGTGGCTAGCATGAGTAGTGTCCCGCTGCCACCAAGAAGACAAAACACTGGCCCGTCAAGCCCATAGTGAACTTCCTGCTGCATTCGCCAGTCCTAATTGGGAGCCTACCAATAATGCAGCACCCGTACGTCCCCCCATTCACTGTCCAACCCGGAATTCAGGTGGAAATAGGTTGATTTTATGTCACTTGACTTTTATTCGCTGTTTTTGACCAAAGACCTCTATATATCTATTGTGGACCAAACCAATTTGTATGCTTATTAATTCATCACCGCTAATCCCCAGTTGACCCTTGCCAGAAATTGGAGACCTATTATGGTCTCTGAATTAAAGACCTTCCTGGGCCTATCCCTCCTCATGGGCATAACTAAAAAGAGTGAGTTGCGGTCATATTGGTCCACTGACCCAATTCACCATATGCCCGTATTCTCTGCCTCCATGACCAGGACATGATACGAGCAGATCTTGCGGTTCATGCACTTCAATGGTAATGAACTCTGTCGTCCTCGGGGGGGCCCTGGATACGATCGGCTCTACAAAATTCGCCCCCCCATAAACCACTTCAACCAACAGTTTGCAGGTTTGTTTACTCCTGATCAAGTTGTCTGCATTGATGAGTCCCTGATGAAGTTTTATTGCCGCTGGTCTATCAAACAATATCTTCCCAGCAAGCATGCCAGATATGGCGTCAAGATGTATAAGCTCTGTGACAGGGCAACTGGCTATACATATAGTTTTATGGTTTACGAGGGAAAAGATAGTGACGTAGAGCTGGAGGACTGCCCAGACTACATAAGGAGCACTGGTAAAATTGTGTGAGACTTGGGCCGCGTACACACGGGCGGACTCTCCGTCCAACTAAGTCCGTCAGACAATCCGACAGACAGTCCGTCCTACTTTTGAATGAAGGGACTTGACCACACACGACGAACAGACAGTCCGCTGAAAGCTTGCGCGATGACGTGTACGGCACGTACGATGGGACTAGAAATTCGACGTCCAATACACTGCAATGCAACCTTCGGCCGTGTAAATCCTTTCTGAGCATGCGCCATACTTAGTCCGTCGAACTAGCCTACTCACGAGCGGACTGTCCGCTGAAACCAAGTTTGGACGGACAATATTACGGAAATTCCGAAAGACTTAGTCCGCCAGACTGTCCGCTGAAAAAGTCCGCTGAAGCCCACACACGAGCGGATTGTCCGCTGAAACACGTTTCAGCGGACTAAGTTGGACAGACAATCCTCTCGTGTGTACGCGGCCTTGGTGTCACCCTTATTCGGAAAGGGGTATCACTTCTACATGGACAATTATTACATAAGCGTGCCACTTTTTAAGTCACCTTTTTGATTATGGAATGTGGCACCATGCGATCTAATCGCTGGGGCTTCCCCCAAGGGCTTGTAGAATCATGACTTAGATGGGGGGGAGAGAGCCTGCTTGAAGTCTAATCATTTGTTAGCAGTGAAGTGGAGGGATTCACTGAGTGTTTTTGTTCTGTCCTCTCTTCACGCAGATACGACAGTTCAAATTTCTATGGCGACTGGTGTGGAGAAACCCCTCTGTGTCCACTAATACAACCTTAATATGGGAGGGGTGGACCTCAACGACCAGTAGTTGACGTTTTACCTAACTGCCCATAAGGCCAGACGCTGGCACAAAAAAGGTGTCTGTATATTTATTTCAATTGGCTCTGCTGAACGCTTTTGTGCTATACAAAGCTTCAGGATGGACTGGATCCTTCCTTAAATTCCAGGAAGAGATCGTCACAGCCCTTCTGTTTCCAGAGAGTGCTGTGGCCCACCTTCCCAAGGCAAATGTGGTGAGCCGGCTGAATGAGAGGCGTTTTCCGTATATGTCCTCCCTGGCACCCCTACCCAAAGAACACATCAAAGAAGATGTCGTGTTTGCAAAAACTGCGGATTTAGGCGCGACACCCGCTTTTATTGTCCCTCCTGTTCTGACCAACCTGGTCTCTGCATCAGTGACCATTTCAAACGCTACCACACACTAGTTGGGTATTAACGTAGGGTACAGCATTACACAGTCCTAGGCACACGTACACAGGGTCTCAAAAGATGTAATGGCCATCACATTTTAAGAGACCCTAATCTGCAACGTTCAGTTTACAGTTTTTTTTACAGTTTTTATAAAAGTGAAAAAAAAAAAATACAAACACACAAAAACACAAAAAAATATAAAATAAAAAAAGCCAAAAATAGTTGTGGTTTTATTTTTCTTCTCTCTCTCTTCTGTTCTCTCTCTTATGTTCGTTCTCTACTGTCCACTCACTATTATTCTATATCTATTGTTCTCTCGTTCTCTTGTTTTATTTTTATTATGTTTTATTGTATTTGCTTTGCAGGTATGGTATGTTATACTGTAATGTTTTTTTTATTGTTAACCATCATTTGCTTAGCAGGTACGCCATTCAGCTGCAGCACAGGTTTATTTATCTAGACAGCAACAGTGTTTGCTCCCACGATACGTAAATCAGCAACGGAAAGGTTTCTTCACAGTCAGAGCTGTGAAAATGTGAAATAGACTCCCTGCAGAGGTGGTTCTGGCCAGCTCAGTGGATTGCTTTAAGAAAGGCCTGGATTATAATAATATATATAATATAATTATTATATTAGTACACAATATAACTGGGTACTAACATTTATAGGTAAAGTTGATCCGGGGAAAATCCGATTGCCTCTCGGGGGATCAGGAAGGAATTTTTTCCCCTGCTTTAGCAAATTGAATCATGCTCTGCTGGGGTTTTTTACCTTCCTCTGGATCAACTGTGGGTATAGAATTGGGTGTATGGGATTGTATGATATTATTATATATTTTTTTTTGGTGGTTGAACTGGATGGACTTGTGTCTTTTTTCAACCTGACTAACTATATAACTATGTAACTCCAGAGCTGTAGGAAGTGATTTCACCACCACAGTTAAAAAAAAAAAAATGGTGCATGTATTATCATTAGAAGTGGGTGGATCTCCGGGCAATCTCTTTTTTTCGTTCAGCCCACAGGCTGTATGAAAAAAAAGAACATTACAATGTATGCACAACAAGAACCAGCGACGTATTGGTATGTTGCTGGACTTTGAGTGATTATACCAGAATTATGCCTGCAGGTTTAGGTATCATCTTGGTATCATTCTTTTCAGGCAGCGGTCAGCTTTCATTCTTTTACAAGCAGTGGGAGGGAACGTTCCCCCCCCCCCCCCCACCGTCTTCCATGGTGTTCTCGGGCTCTCCTGTCCCAACAGGGAACCCGAGAATGCAGCCAGTGCTTCCGCCAGCTGACCATAGAGCTGATCAGAGACCAAAATGGCACTAATCATCTCTATGGCCTAAGAAACCAGAAGTTACGAGCATTTCATGACTTTGATTTCACCGGATATAAACAGCGCCATTGGGAAATTGGCAAAGCATTTTATCACACCGATCTTGGTGTGGTCAGATGATTTGAGGGCAGAGGAGAGATCTAGGGTCTAATAGACCCCAATTTTTTCAAAAAAGAGTACCTGTCACTACCTATTGCAATAATAGGGGATATTTACATTCTCTGAGATAACAATAAAAATGATTAATTTTTTTTTGTAAAGGAACAGTTTAAAAATAAAATAAAAAAGCAGAATAAAAAAAAAAAAGCATCTCTGTCCACCCGTGCTTGCTACAAAGAAGAACGCAAGTGTCGGTCTGGTGTGATATGTAAACAGCAATTGAGGTATCACCATGAAGGTCATATTGAGGGTAGTCATTTTAGCAGTAGAACTCCTCTGTAAATCTAAAGTGGTACCCTGTAAAGGCTTTTAAAAATGTATGTAGTTTGTCGCTGCTGTACGTTTGTGTGCAATTTTAAAAGCATATCATGTTTGGTATCCATGTTACATAGTTAGTCAGGTTGAAAAAAGACACAAGTCCATCCAGTTCAACCACAAAAAAAATATATATATATATATATATATATATATATATATATATATATATATATATATATATATATATATATATATATATATATATATATATATATATATATATATATATATATATATATAGTCATACCAGCCCATATACCCAATTCTATACCCACAGTTGATCCAGAGGAAGGCAAAAAAAAAACAGCAGAGCATGATCCAATTTGCTAAAGCAGGGGTAAAAATTCCTTCCTGACCCCCCGAGAGGCAATCGGATTTACCTATAAATGTTAGTACCCAGTTATATTATGTGCACTTAGGAAATAATCCAGGCCTTTCTTAAAGCAATCCACTGAGCTGGCCAGAACCACCTCTGCAGGGAGTCTATTCCACATTTTCACTACTCTTACTGTGAAGAAACTTTTCCGTATTTGGAGATGAAATCTCTTTTCCTCTAGATGTAAAGAGTGCCACCTTGTCCTCTTTGTTGACTGTAAGTGAATAACTCGACACCAAGTTCACTATATGGACCCCTTATATATTTGTACATGTTGATCATATCCCCCCTTAATCTCCTCTTATCAAGAGTGAATAAATTCAGTTCCTCTAATCTTTCCTCATAGCTGAGTTCCTCCATGCCTCTTATCAGTTTGGTTGCCCTTCTCTGCACTTTCTCCAGTTCCCCGATATCCTTTTTGAGAACTGGTACCCAAAACTGAACTGCATATTCCAGATGAGGTCTTACTAATGATTTAAACGGGCAAAATTATATCTCTCTCTCTGGAGTCCATACCTCTCTTAAAACAGGAAAGGACTTTGCTTTCTATGGAAACCGCTGCTTGGCATTGCATGCTATTATTGAGCTTATGATCTACCAAAACCCCCAGATCCTTCTCCACTATGGATTCCCCCAGTTGTACTCCCCCTAGCATGTATGATGCATGCATATTCTTAGCCCCCAAGTGCATAACTTTACATTTCTCAACATTAAACCTCATCTGCCACATGGTCGCCCAATTAGAAAGAGCATTGAGGTTGGCTTGTAAATTGGAGACATCCTGTAAGGACGTTATTCTACTGCATAGCTTGGTGTCATCTGCAAAGACAAGTACACGTACTTGGCATAAGATCATGTTTTTTTATTTCATCAAACATTTAGGCAATATAGTGTGTTTTAGTGAATTAAAATTAAAAAAAGTGTGTATTTTCCCCAAATATTTGTATTTGAAAAAACGCTGAGCACCATTTTAATCTGTAGGGCCTTTGCTTTACAAAAATATATAATGTTGGGGGGTTCAAAGTATTTTTTTGCAAAAACAAAAAAATATTTTTTCATGTAAACAAAAAGTGTCAGAGAAAGGGCTTTGTCTTCAAGTGGTTAAAAGAGTGGGTAACATAAGCTTCTAAATGTTGTGCATAAAGGACAGTTCAAACCCCCCCCCCCCCCTCCAAATGACCCCTTTTTGGAAAGTAGACACCCCAAGCTATTTGCTGATAGGCATATTGAGTCCATGGATATTTTATATTTTGCCCCAAGTTGCGGGAAAATTAATTAATTTTTTATTTTTTTTTGCACAAAGTTGTCACTAAATGATATATTGCTCAAACATGCCATGGGCATATGTGAAATTACACCCCAAAATAAATTCTGCTGCTTCTTATCAGTATGGGGATACCAAATGTGTGAGGCTTTTTGGGAGCCTAGCCATGTACAGGACCCCAAAAACCAATCACTGCCTTCAGCCTTTCTAAGGGCATAAAATGGTGATTTTACTACTGACTACCTATCACAGCATACCCCAGTTCTTAATACCATGTATTGCCTACTTTAACATCAATGACAGCTTTAAATTTTTGTGGTATTTATGAATGAGGTGTTTTATCTTCTCAGATGGTGAAGCTGCCCATTCCTTTTGGCAAAAAGCCTCCAGTTCCTGTAAATTCTTGGGCTGTCTTGCATGAACTGCACGTTTGAGATCTCCCCAGAGTGGCTCAATGATATTAAGGTCAGGAGACTGAGATGGCCACTCCAGAATCTTCCCTTTATTTTGCTGTAACCAATGACAGGTCAACTTGGCCTTGTGTTTTGATTTATTGTCATGTTGGAATGTCCAAGTACGTACCATGTGCAGCTTCCTGGCTGATGAATGCAAATGTTCCTCCAGTATTTTTTGATAACTTACTGCATTCATCTTGCCATCAATTTTAACCAAATTTCCTGTGCCTTTGTAGTTCACACATCCCCAAAACATCAGCGATCCACCTCCTTGTTTCACAGTAGGAATGGCGTACCTTTCATCATAGGCCTTGTTGACTCCTCTCCAAATGTAGCATTAATGGTTGTGGCCAAAAAGCTCAATTTTGGTCTCATTACTCCAAATGACTTTGTGCCAGAAGGTTTGAGGCTTGTGTCTGTGCTGTTTGGCGTATTGTAATCAGGATACTTTGTGGCATTTGGGTAGTAATGGCTTTCTTCTGGCTACTCGACCATGCAGCCCATCTTTCTTCAAGTGCCTCCTTATTGTCCATCTTGAAACAGCCACGCCACATGTTTTCCGAGAGTCCTGTATTTCACCTGAAGTTATTTGTGGGTTTTTCTTTGCATCTCGAACAATTTTCCTGGCAGTTGTGGCTGAAATTTTAGTTGGTCTATCTGACCGTGGTTTGGTTTCAACAGAACCCATAATTTTCCACTTCTTGATTAGAGTTTTAACACTGCTGATTGACATTCTCAATTCCTTGGATATCTGTGTATATCCCTTTCCCGTTTTAAACAGTTCAACTACCTTTTCCCACATATACTTTGACAATTCTTTTGCTTTCCCTATGACTCAGAATCCAGAAATGTCAGTGCAGCACTGGATGAAAGATGCAAGGGTCTGTCAGGAGTTCAGAAACTTTTATACACACACTAATTAACAGCAAACAGATCACAGGGGAGGATGGTTACCTTTAATAGCCATTCAAACCCATTTGTGTCAACTTTTGTGCATGTTATCAGGCCAAAATCACCAGAGTATGTAAACTTTTGATCAGGGTAATTTGGGTAGTTTCTGTTGTCATTATGATTTAAAAAGAGTAAATACAGTTGATTGATAATAAATGGTTTCAGCCAAGCACTAACTATGAGTGAAAGAAATGTTTTTGTTTTATCATTCATATTCTCTGAAAAATGCCCAAGAAATAATGAATTCTGCCAGGGTATGTAAACTTATGAACACAACTGTATACTGTATACCATGAGGCTGCTGATATCACAAAATGTAGAAACATACAGTGCAATCGTTAAAGAACAAATGTGATAGCGCTGCCCAATAGTGAACAATCAATCATTCAATTGAAAAAACAAAAAATAGTGACTTCCATAAATATTGGGTAACAAACGCCTGTACTATAAAATTGCTATAAACAGAAAAATACATAACACATATTAGGTAAAGTCCCAACAGTCCACATATAAAGTGCTCTAGTGCATCTTCATATTTCATAGTAGGTAAGGTTGAATAAAGACAATAGTCCATCCAGTTCAACCTGTGTTGGTGTACGTGCATCAGTGTCAATATTCATTTCCCATATCCCTGTAAATTGTGTTCACGATGATGCATGTCCAGGAGTCTTTTAAAAATATCAATACTCCCTGTGGACACCACCAATTGTGGAAAAGAGTTCCACATCCTTATCGCCCTGACAGTGAAAACCCCCCTGCGCAGCTTTAGGTTAAGCCTCTTCCAATCTCATTGTGTGGCCCATGTCCTCTTAAAGAGGAAGTAAACCCTTTCAAAACACTTTGACCTACAGGTAAGCCTAGATTAAGGCTTACCTGTAGGTCCAAGCAATATCTCCTAAACCTATATGGTTTAGGAGATATTTGCCCGAAAATGGGCACCGCGGCGCGCAGGCGCACTAAATGCGGCAAGTCCAAGAATGGATCTGCCTAATTTGTCGACTCCCGTGCGCATGCGCGGGAGTGACGTCATCGCGGCTTCGCCGAATGGCAGCGGCGGAGCTGCGAGACGCGACTCCCGTGCGCATGCGCGGGAGTGACGTCATCGTGGCTTCGCCGCTGTCATTCGTCGGAGCTGCGAGACGCCACCAGCAAGATGGATGCGGCGGACTACAGGGGACAGCGGCGACTTCGCTGGCTCCTGTGTCAGGTAAGTGACACATAATGAGCTACTATGCGATGCATAGTAGTCCATTATGCTTTACCTTTGCAGGGAAAAAAAGAGGAAGTAAACCCATCAGGGTTTACTTCCTCTTTAAACTCCCCTGAGACTGAATAGGTTTTTTTCCTATGCTGGAATCACCATTAAGGTATTTGTAAATCGCTATCATATCCCCTCTCAAGTGTCTCTTCTAAAGCAAGAATAAATGTAGTGCTTGAAGTCATTCCTCATAACTGAGGTCCTCCAATCCCTGTATTAATTTAGTTGCCCTTCTTTGGACTCTCTCCAGCACATCCCTTCTGAGGACTGGTGACCAGAACTGGATGGAATATCCAGATGAGGCCTAATCAGAGTTTTATAAAGTGGCACGATAATAGCTTTATGTCTGGAGTATATCCCCCTTTTTATGCATGCTAATATTCTGCTTTGGTAGCTGCAGCTTGACATTGCATGCTATTGCTCAGTCTGTCTTCTACTAGGACCCCCAGATCTTTCTACATCCTTCATTCCCCAGAGGTTCTCCCCCTAGTGAGTAGTTTGCATTTGTGTTTTTAGCCCGTCAAGTACCGGCTGAACCTGATGTGCAGAGGGAAAGCCTCACGTACAAACCCTGCTCAGGGACCACTGATGTTGTAACAGTGGATGCAAGAGCATGATGGGTGCCTGGATTGCCTTCCATGTGGTGGATGTGTCACCAGGGTGGACCAGCAGGTTAAACGGCAGGCATTGGCAGGCCAGCAGATTCTGGGCAGGTGGCAGCAGGGACCAGGCAGGTGCATGCAGAGCAGAAGAGACACAGGATGGGTGGTCAGACAAGCTGGGTTGGTAACAGACGATCAGATGCAGGCACAGAATGGTCAGGATGCAGGCAAGGTTAGCCAACGGCATATCAAGCAGAGGAGAGATTAAGCAAAGTCAACAAGGCAAGCCTAATTGATAACAAGCGTAGTCAGAGGAAGCTGGGTCAAACAAAGGAATCAAGTAAGGACCACAGGAACAGGTATACAGGTACAAGCTGCAAATCAGACTGAAAAGTATTAGTGAACCTGTGGCACTTATATATGGCATTTGGGCGTCAACGTTTATTGGCGCGCACGTGCGTGTTCACGAACAGTCATGACTAACACAACGGGCACTTGGGGAATTGCACATTTGTGTCCACCCTTGAGAATTAGAAATGCTATGGCCAACACATTCCTGACAGCCCCCAAGTGCATTACCTTACATTTCTCCACATTAAACCTTGTTTGCCATGTAGTTGCCCACTCCATTATTTTGTTCAGGTCTTTTTGTAAAATCCCTCTATCCTGCTGTGAAGGTATTGCCCTGCTAATTTTTGTGTCGTCTGCAAAAACTGAGATTGCGCCAGTTATCCCATCCTCTATATCAGTGGTCATCAACCCTGTCTTCAGGGCCCACTAACAGGCCAGGTTTTATGTATTACCTTGGGGAGATGCAGACTAGAATACTGCAATCACTGAGCAGCAAATGATATCACCTGTGATGTATTTCAGTTATCTTGCAAACCTGGCCTGTTAGTGGGCCCTGAAGACAGGGTTGATGATCACTGCTCTATATAATTTATGAATAAATTAAACAGAATTTGTCCCAAGACAGAGCCTTGGGGTACCTCATATTACCACTCCAGACCAGTCTAAGTACACGTTATTTATCACTACCCTTTGGACATGCCCCTGTAAACAGTTTTCTATCCAAGAACAAACCTTATGGTCCATGCGAACAGACCTCAGATTACAGATTAAACATCTATGGGAAACTGTATCAAATGCTTTTGCAAAATTCAGATACACCACATGCACAGGCCTCCCCCTATCTAGATGGCAGCTCACTTCCTCGTAGAATGTTAACAGATTGGTCTGGCAAGAACAACACTTCGAAAACCAATGCTGGTAACTACTAATGATACTGTTATCCTCAGCAAATTCTTGGATATAGTCCCTTATCATCCCCTCCAATAATTTACCTACTATTGATGTTAGGCTGACTGGCCTGTAGTTTCCAGGAATATGTCTATGCCCTTTTTTGCATATTGGTACCAAATTGCCTTTTTTCCGCTGGTACCAATCCTGTCAGTATGCTGTCCACAAAGATTAGGAATAATGATCTTGCTATAATCTGACTGAGTTCTTTGAGGACTCTCGGGTATAGGCCATCTGGTCCCCTGATTTATTTGTGTTAAGCTTATCTAGTCTTTACTTGACTCTGGCCTCTGTAAGCCACAAGAGTACATCCAGTGACATGTTATTAACAATACTATCTGTCAGGAAAGGCTTGCTGAGAGCAACAGTTCAGTGCGAGCCAGAGGCGCTATTTAAACTCTGTCATGTCAGAGGATTTTTTTCTGCCTGATCTACAGCATTCCTTGAGAGTTTCCTGTGTTCCTGATCCATTCCTGAGACTATCTGCTTGCCTTGTGACTATCCTTGCCTTCCGCTGCATCTGACCCGGCCTGTCCATGACCTCTCTCCTGTCTGATCCTTTGGCTTATCTGCACCAGTCTGTTACCGTCCTGGCTTGCCTAGTGACCTTCCTTCAGACTTCTGAACCTGTTCCATTACTGCTCTCCAGTGTATGACCCGGCCCCGTCTGACCTTTCTGTGTCTCTATCCTTGGGACCATCCACCTGAATCCTGTGAGTGCCTGCCTTCCAGATTCAGCTTCCAGTCTGCTGCATTCCACCTGCTGTTCCAGCTACATGCCAGGCACTCATGCTGTCCTGCACTCCTGTGCCTCCTGTCAGCTCTACCAGGGGCCATGAGTCAGGACCATAAGGGAGGCCTACCCTTGCATATCGGGGAGTAACAGTATCAGGCAGCCATGTCTGAGCCCGAGCAGGGAGCTTAACCTATGGACGAACTGTGCTTGCACCTTGCTGGCTTGACTCAGGCCATAAAAACCCTTCAGGAAAGCTATAACAGTCTGTAAGAGCGTGTGCAGGCCCTCTCACCCACTGCTGCTCCTCAAGGGACTTCTCACACCTCAGCCAGTTCCTCTTCCTCACCTGCAGTGGTGATGTTACCCCTCAGAGCCTCATTTACTCACACCTGAGAGATTCTCTGGAGATCGTCGCAAATTTCCAGCCTTCCGCAACTCCTGTGAGCTCTTCTTCGCTCTTCAACCTCGCACCTTCTCTTTGGAGACCACCAAAGTAGGCTTTGTGATTTCCCTGCTGCAGGATGAACCGCAATCCTGGGCACATCGTCTTCTAGAACAGAAGGCCGTGATCCTGACTAATCTGACTAGATTTCTGGATGCCATGGCACAGCTGTACAAGGATCCACTCTTTACAGCAGGGCCGCAGAGCTGTTGAGGACTACATTGCTGAATTCAGGCATTGGGCCGCTGACACCGCCTGGAATGATGCGGCCCTCCGCTATCAGTTTCGTATGGGACTGTCAGATCCTCTCAAGGATGAACTGGCTAGGGTAGGGGTACCACAGACCCTGGACGCCCTTATTGTCTTGGCCATACAAATTGACGTCTGCGAAAACACAGGTCCGAAAGAACCATGAGACAACCCCGTCCTACCAAGGGTTCCTAGTCTCTCTTACCCTGCTCCTCCAGGACAGCCTGCCCCAACTCCAGACACTACTGAACCCATGAAACTGGGCGTTTTCCGCCCTTCTCTCACTGGAGAAGAACTTCAACGTAGACGCATTAACAATCTATGTATGTGCTGTGGGGAACCAGGACATTATGTAAGAGCCTGACCGGCTAAGTCCAGTAAGTGCCTCTTAAGTTCTACTAACCAAGTCTCTGCTGCGATCAATGCCTCGTCTGACCTCTCTGTTCCTGTTTTGTTGCAGCTGTCTGGAAGGAACCTTCAAGTATCCGCTATTATTGATTCTGGGGCATGCAGTTGCTTCATGGATTCCACCTTCACAGCCAGTCATTCTATTCCTCTGCTACCCAAGATTCAAGGACTTCTCGTGCACCTTGCTGATGAGTCGGCCATCAAATCAGGACCTGTCACCCAGGAAACAACCCCTCTGTCGGCCAGTGTTGCCAGTTGCCATCAAGAGCTATTATGCCTTGCTATTATCACCTCACCTCTGTTCCCCATCATCTTGGGTATGCCTTGGCTGCGGGCACACAACCCCCACATTAATTGCACTACCAGAGAAGTTACTTTTTCATCTCCTTATTGCCATCAATACTGTCTTCTGGAAGTCCCCAACAACTCCTCTGCCTTACTATGCCTGGACTCTGAAATCTGCCAGTCAGTCCCTGAGGAGTTTCATGACTTCTTGGATGTATTTAGTAAGAAGGGCACAGGGACATTACCACCCCACCGAGTGTACGACTGCCCTATTAAGCTCCTCCCTGGGGCTGATATTCCCTTTGGGAGAATATTTCCTCTCACCGAACAAGAGCTGGTTGCCCTCAAGGAATACATCGACGATAACCTGAGAAAGGGATTCATCCACCCATCCACCTCTCCGGCAGGAGGTGGGATCTTTTTTGTAGAGAAGAAGGGCCATACTCTTCGACCCTGCATAGACTACCATGAACTCAACAAGATTACCATCAAAAATCGCTATCCTCTTCCCCTGGTGCCCAAACTCTTCCAGAGATTGGGGGCTGCAACCATTTCTACTAAACTTGACCTTCGAGGAGCCTATAACCTGGTCTGCATCAGAAACGGTGACAAGTGAAAAACGGCCTTTCGCACTCAATTCGGACACTTTGAGTATATGGTGATGCCGTTCGGATTGTGCAATGCTCCTTCCACCTTTCAGCACTTTATTAACGATATTTTTTGGGACTATTTAGACCTGTTCATTATCATTTATCTGGACGACCTTTTCTCCTCCTCCATTGACAGTCACCATAAGCACGTTAAGTGCGTTCTGAGTCGCCTTTGTCGACACGGCTTATATGCCAAGGCTGAAAAATGTGAATTAAAAAAACAAAGTATACAATTCCTAGAACTGATTATTTCCATTGAGGGCATCAAGGGGATCCAGCGGTTTATTGGATTTGCAAACTTTTACTGCAAATTCATTAAGGGGATTTCTGCCATTATCTCACCGATCACTCGGCTCGCCAAACAAGGAACCAATTTTCACTGGACCCCTGAAGCCCAAGCAGCCTTAGATTCCCTCAAAGGTCTGTTCACCTCTGCCACAGTGTTGAAACACCCTGATCCTGCTCTGCCATTTGTCCTGGAGGTGGACGCTTCTGAGATTGCTGCCGGTGCTGTGCTCTCACAAAGCCAAGGTCCCAAGTCCCTTTTGTTTCCTATTGCCTTCTTTTCCCATAAGTTATCTGCTCCGGAAAGGAACTATGACGTTGGGGACAGAGAACTTTTAGCAATTAAAGCTGCGCTAGAAGAGTGGCGCTATTTGCCGGAAGAGGCAGCTCCCCCGATTCTAGTGTACGCAGAACACAAGAATCTAGAGTACCTGAGAACTGCAAAACGTTTAAAACCTTGTCAAACCAGATGGGCACTATTCTTCTCTAGATTCTCCTTTCACGTTACATACCGGCCTGCTCAAAGAACACAAAACCAGATGCCTTGTCCCGCTTGTTCAGTGACTCTGGAGCAGCTGCCTCCCCAGACACCATTCTATTCTCGCAGGTCCTCAGGCATAGGATCCTCTTCATAGCCAAACACAAAACCACCTGTAAGGCTCTCCCACAAGCAAACCAGGGTCGCCAAAGTCATATCCCTCCGGAGAGTATTCTGTTGTCTCCCCTATATATTCCTGCTCTCTGTGGCATTGCAGAGCCAGATATCGGTTGTCCAGCTCTATCTCCTGCTGGACCAGCCTGTCCAACTCAGACCTCCACCCAAATTGGCTGCCTGATCTCTAGGTACTGATTCACAGACACAGTCCTGGCGATTGCTGAAAAGGTGATCCGCAGCAGCCCCTGCAACTCTAATGCCAGGTCCATATCTCCGCTGTGGTGACCTCCCAATCTGCTAAGTCTACTATCCCGATCTTGGATCTTGTGGAGGTTTGGATGTGTTCACAGCTAGGAAGCACTATCCCACTGCTGCCTCACATGTGAAGGACCCCTGTACTCAAGAGCAGCATGTCCGCCGTATAAGCTTCCCTTGTCCAGTACCAGCACAATCCAAGATCCCTTAGCACACCCAGTCACTTGTCGAGACATCCATGTAGGGTGGTTACAAACATAAGACAGTTTATTCAAACACGGGTACAAAGAGATATACACTCAGGGGACAATCCCCCCTTTTTTGCATAGTGACACAGGGTGGGGGTAAACTTTACCTCCTCTAGTAACATGACACACAGGTATATTCAACTTTTTAACACTAGACAGTCTTTAGGAGGGGCTGCTGGAGAAATCCACCCTCCCTCCCCTCTAGCATCTAATAGCGGATAGTTTAACGTGTAAGCCAATGCACATATACATCCCATAATACTTTGCTCCCAAGGCAGACAAACAACAGAACATTGGGATACAGGTACTTAAACATATAACAACCCCCACCCCACTTTAAATGATCTAGCCAACTGAAAGGTGAAATAATTTATCTTCATATATTTTTTGAGGGATATTGTTCAGAAATATGAATGTCCCAAGTGAAAGAGCCCCTTCATTCTTTCAACACAAACTACACATACTGGTGTGGCTGTACGGAGTTCAGTGTGGTTGTACGGTGAGTCTGGTTAGTGGAGACCCGACTGGGGTTCTTGTCACCCTGTGCCCCTAAAAGACACATAGGAAGGGCTGTGGGGGCTGGACAAGGAGTTTCCTGACCCCTCTAAGGTAAGCTAGGTTCCACAAGCCCTCCACCCAAAGTGACTCTCGTCAAACTTTCTGGTCGGGGAATCCGCCAATTGGGACATTAAGTTGTCCTGTAAGTCATTCATGAAATGACAAGCCTTTAATGAGTGAGCTGTCCTCTCTGCCCAGTCAATATCAGGATAATTGAAGTCCCCCATTATGATGACATTTCCCTGCCGTGCTGCCATTTCTAACTGTGATAGGAGGTAGAGCTCCTCCTCCCTCAGGTTAAGGAGGGCTGTAACATACCCCCACTATTTACCACTTATTCTATTTGGAGTTCTACCCATATGGTTTCCATCCCCCCCCCCCTCCTGTTCCATTCACAATGTCACTCCTCTCTATAACCCTTAGATAATTTTTGATATATAGACACACCCCTCCCCCCTTTTCTACCTTCCCTGTCCTTCGAATACAAGGAATACTCCCCGATATTTGCCAGCCAGTTGTATAAGCTGTCAAACCAAGTTTCTGTTATTCCCACAAATTCTAACGTCCTCCTTGTGTAATAGTAGCTCCAGTTCCTCAATTTTGTTAGCTAGGCTCCTGGCATTTGTGTATACGCCTCTCAGTGTTGTATGAGTGCATATTAATTTCTCCTTACATTCTCTCAGGCTTTGTTCTTGGTATGTCCACTCATTCAACCTAGGATTAGACATTACGGCTGTATAACTGTGGGCGGCACAGTGGTGTAGTGGTTAGCACTCTCACCTAGCAGTAAGAAGGGTCACTGGTTCAAATCCCAACCAAGACACTACCTGCCTGGAGTTTGCATGTTCTCCCTGTGCCTGCATGGGTTTCCTCCAGGTATTCTGGTTTCCTCCCACAATCCAAAGACATGCAGGTAGGTTAATTGGCTTCTGTCCAAAATTGACCCTAGTATATGAATGAGGACCTTGGATTGTGGGCTTCTTGAGGGTAGGAACCAATGTGAGTGTGCAATGTACAGGGATAGGGACAATTGTAGACACTCACTCAGGTTGAACTGGATGGACTGGTGTCTTTATTCAACCTTACTAACTATGAAACCACTATTGGCTCCACGATTACCCTCTGTCTTTTGCTCACTTCCGGCTGTCGCTTTTTCTGAACCCCCCCCCCCCCCCAACAACCCAGTTTAAAAGCCCCTCCAACTTTGTGGCCATCTTTCTTCCCAATAGAACTGCACCCTCCCCATTAAGGTGCAGCCTGTCTTTACTCAAGAGCCGTAAACCGATTGAGACGTCAGCCCAGTTCTCCAGAAACCCAAACCCCTCCTTCCTACCCCAGTTCCTCAGCCACTTGTTCAGTTCCCTAAGCTCCTGCTGCCTCTCTGGTGAGGCTCGAGGCACAAGTAGTATTTCTGGGAAAACCACCTTGGAGGTCTTTCTTTAATCTATTCCCCAAGTACCTGAAATACTTTTTTAGTACTCTCCACCTTCCTCTCACTTTGTCATTGGTTCCAACATGTACCATGACAGCTGGGTCCTCCCCCAGCTACCTACCTCTGGCTCCTGTGCCTCCATCCTCTTCTATGCTAGTCCCAGCCACTACCTGCTGGGTATTGTCCAACCTCATTTCCAGGTTGTTGATGCCGCGCAGTGTTGTTACCTTGTGTTCTAGATGCAGGATCTGGGCTTCCAGAGAAACAACTAGCTGACATTTCGCACAGCAGTATTCGCCCTCAATTGGCTCATCAAGGAACACAAACATGGAGCAGGATCGCATCACCAATCCTGTTGGACATTTTACCCACTACTCTAATGGGAATAAATAAAGAGCGAGCTGTTCTAGCACTCCACACTACTCCTGGTGCTACAGCTACTCCAAGTTCCTCACAGTCACTCCCAGCCCCCCTCATCAATCTCAGCACTTTGCTTCACTCTCTCTAGCACTCCACATCATTCCCAGCACCCAGTGGCGCAACTAGAACCTTCAGGGCCCCGATGCAAGAAACCATAAAGGGCCCCCCTGAACCCCAGCCAGGGCCCTTCCCTCCGAGTCCGGCGGTGGAACTTCCGGGGCGTGGTCACAGGTATGACCTTTGTGAGCCCTGTAGTTCCACCACTGGCATCAGTAGTTTTTTTAATTTTTATTCTTTTATTTTTAGGTGCCCCATTGGGGAACTGTCCCTAGGCAGGATGGGGTCCCTGTCCCCAGAAGAGATGAGGTCCTTTTCTCCAGGGAAGATGGAGTTACTGCCCCCAGGTTAGAAGGGGTCCCTGTCCCCACGTGAGAAGGGGCCCCTGTCCCCAGGGAGAGTTGCAGGGGGTAAGTAATGGTGTGTGGGGGATGGGGTCCTCTCACTCACCATGACCAAGCTGCAGGCCGCACACTCATCCATGTTGGCCTGGGCTCCATCCAGTCAGCATATCTCCCAGAAAGACCTTTCGTCATCTGTGTATGACGGGGAGGAGGGGGGCTGGCAGACAAGCCTGCAGTGTCCCCGGGGAGCTGGCTCTCATAGGGCAGCACTGCATCTGTGTGCTTAAAGTTTGTTTACCCGGGAGAAGTATGCAGTGCAGTGTGGGCTGGACTCGGGGGGGGGGGGGGGGCGGGACTCTGGCTGGGGAGAACAGACATCGGACTGAGCGGCAATGCATGGAGCAGGAGAGGGGTACTCTGAGGAGCCAGCTGAGGACAGAGGTCATGCAGGGAATGCACAACTAAAGAGCAGCCAGTGCGATAGTCGAGCATGGAGCTCTGCTAGTCACCCTCCACCTCCAGCCACCCGTGTGCATGGTGCACTGGTACCCCTAGTTGCCTATGCTGCTGCCGGCCATATGTAGAGGGGGCTGCATGGGCCCCCTGCAGCACAGGGCCAAGTTGCGGTTGCTACTGCTGCACCCCCTATGGTTACGCCCCTGCCAGCACCCCAAGCCACTCTGTCTCAGTCCTTCGTGTCACTCTCAGTACTCTGCGTCACTTTCTCTCAGCATTCTGCGTCACTCTCTCAGCATTCTGCTTCAATTTCAATATGTGCTCTACCATATAACAAGAGTGCTCCATCCTCCAGGTGAAATACTTGTTCACATCAGGACAAGACCTATAAAAAGGCCAACACAGCATAATGGTAATCAATCCTGTACACCAGCTAGTGGGTTCTCTGCTCACATCCTCCTCTAATGATAGAACTTCCCAATCTTGGATGACTGCACAGAACTTTTAGAATAAAGCAAACAATCTGCAATAGTTCAGTATTGTGGTTAAAATGCGTAAGAGAATACCAGCCAAGCTTAAGGAAATGCACTCACATTTATGTTAAAAACAAGCATTATGATATAACAGTAACAGGGTCTCACAGCATCCAGATCAAGTAATGATAGAGGACAACTAGGCTATTGTTAATATTGTCCTGGAGAAATTATTTTATTTTCCACGTAATCTATTGAAAAATAAATGAAAAAAAGTTTTTTTTCTATTTTGAACTGTGTTTAACCTTTTTTACTTTTTGTGTAAAGCATGGCAAAGTTTTTAACGTTGCACATTATTTATGCAACACAAAAAATAACCAAAACTAATTAAAAAACAAATGGAAATATAAAATTGAATCTAAAATCTAAGCAGGGTCTTCCTATTCCTTTTGTATTGAGGTGTATTGTAATTGTACTGTCTCCCTTTATATTGTAAAGTGCTGCACAAACTGTTGGCACAATACAAATCCTTTATAATAATAATCAGCAAAAAGCAATAGTTAAGGAAAGGAGGAGGAAGGAATTAATTAGGGCGGATTAGATTTAACTTTGGGTCAAAAAGGAGTTTGAATACATACAATACATTTTTTTTTTTTATTGTAATGTTTCTTTAACTGATGTTAAAGAGGAAGTAAAGGCAAATAAAAAAACACACCCTGGAAGGCAAAGGCATAATGAGCTAGTATGCATAACATACTAGCTCATCATGAATAACTTACCTGAGAACGAAGCCCCCAAAGCGGTCCTCCGTCTTCCTCTTCGCCGCTGCCATGGATCTCGGAGTGACTTCCGGGTCTCGCTGCTCCGGCGCTGTGATTCGCCGGAGCCGCGATGACGTCACTCCCGCGCATGCGCGCTGACACTCGCTGACACTCGCGGCATATCGCCGCGATCTGCGGCCTGGCCGGCATATCGCCGCTCTCTATCTCTTGGACCGTACAGGTAAGCCTTAATCTAGGCTTACCTGTAGGTTAAAGTGGTTTGTAAGGGTTTACAATCACTTTAAAGGTCACACCTTTGGTCTGCATAAGACTGAAATAGAAAATTCAATGTAGCAATACATTGTTTCACTGTATTACTCAATGCAGACTATCAGCAAGTGTCATTTTACACAGGAGTGGCTACAATTTAACAGCTGCTCCTGCTATGTGATGTATAGCAATTACCAGCTGTCATTTTGACAGCTGGCAATTGCCCATAATATTGACAGGGGAAGCAATGGAAAGGGGAGAGAATCTGAATGTTGGAGATATGTTTTTTAGGTCATATATCATACTTTTTAAATCCTCAAGTGTTAAGGACAGACTGCATGTCGCATGCATGTTTTTAGCCCCCAAATGCACAACTCTACAGGTAACCAAAGCGAACCTCATTTGCCAAGATAGTTGACCAAACAATGTATCTACAGTAGGTCAGCTTGTAACTTGGGTACATGTTGGAAAGATTTTATTCCACTGTAGTTCTGTGTCATCTGCAGATACTGAAACAATAGCTTTAATCCCAAACTCTATGTCACATACCTTCCAACTCTAGAATTTCAAAGAAAGGGACAGCGTGGTGGACATGGCTACATAGTACCTGATATTAGGTGAGGTTTAAAGTGGCATAATTAAGCCAGCCATGGATGGATTGATCCATTGATCGACTTCAATACAACCAGCCTGTCTGGGTGTTTGTTTTTTTTGCCCGATCACTGTCAACACTTGTGTGATCATTGTTGTCTTTTTACCGTGCTCTTTGCCAACAGAACACAATGGCGTTTCAGGGGGGACTGTGACATCATAAGGAGTGGGGTCACCATGTGACATCACCCAGTGACCCCGCCCCTTATGCCTAAATAAGTCGCCAGGCAACGCGTCCCTGGCATTATGGCCAGAGAGAGCACAGTGTCAACCTCGGAAGAGGAGAAGGAAGAAGGGAAGAAGGCGGCGACAGCGACGAACGAGAAGACTGGGCCAAAAGAGCTGGAAGAAGATAGCGAAGGCCCGGTAGGAGAACCGAAGAGTGGGACAAGACCCCAGAAGTCGGAAGAAGACCTCCAGACAGTGGCGACGATGAAGGAGAAAGCCAGGCTCCTCCACTAGTAAAAGAGCAGTAAAACAGCAGAAGATAGCAGAGGAGCCCGGCGAGAAGACCCCCGAAGTCGGAAGAAGACCCCCGGACCTGACTAATAAACTACTTTAAAAACCTGTGTTGTGTGTTTTTTATTTACTTTTTTCCCCCAGGTGAATGGGTAGGGGTACATCGTACCCCGTATTCATTCACATAGGGTGGGGGGCCGGAATCTTGGGGCCCCCTTATTAAAGGGGGCTCCCGGATTCCGATAAGCCCCCACCCACAGACCCCGACAACCAATGGCCAGGGTTGTCGGGAAGAGGCCCTTGTCCTCATCAACATGGGGACAAGGTGCTTTTGGGTGGAGGGCCACAGGGCCCCCCTTTCCCCAAAGCACCCACCCCCCATGTTTAGTGCACGCGGCCTGGTATGGCTCAGGAGGGGGGGCACTCGCTCATCCCCACCCTCTTTCCTGACCGGCGGACTAGCACACTGACGGGCTGATTGTCCACTGGACTGCCAAGGAGCCCACACACGGGCAAATAGTCCGCCGGATAGTCCGATCGTGTGTACGCGCCATTACAGACACAAACATGAAGAGTCTAATCTGAGTCTATTTAAGAACAGCTTTATAAAAACACTTAGGACCTACTTAGCAACCTGCAACTGTTGAGACAAACATTTTGATCAGGAATGTATTTCATGTAATGTAATGTATGCGTAGTTACAGAGTTCAGTAGTTAGGAATTCATAACATAGCACCACTTACATTAATGGTCATTGGTAGGGAAAAAAGGACCAATGTTGGTGGGAGAAAAAAAAACCTTGGCATCAGTCACAGTGAAATAAAATGCCTTGGTATAAGTGGGAGGAAATTTACCGTATTTATCAGCGTATAACACACACTTTTTTCCCCTAAAATCAGGGGAAAATCGCGGGTGCGTGTTATACGCTGATCCCCGCCGTTGTGAGCCTCTGTGCGGCTTTCGGCCGCCTTCCGCTGTTCTCGGCAGCTTTCGCCCGCCTTCAGCCGTTCTCGGAAGCTTTCGCCCGCCTTCGGCTGTTCTTGATGGCCAAAAGCTTCCGAGAACGGCCGAAAGCTGCAGAGAGCAGACGAAAGCTGCCGAGAACGGCCGAAAGCCGCCAAGAACTACCCAGCACTGCCGAGATACACAGGACATCCGGCTCTGGATCTCGGCGGCGCCCTTTTTAAAAGGCAAAGCTGCAAAAAAAACTGACAAGGCTGCAAATGATGGACAAGGCTGCAAATGACACTGACAAGGGTGCAACAATGGAAAAGGCTGCATGACAAAGCTGCATATGACACTGACAAGGGTGCAATGATGGACAAGGCTGCATGACAAAGCTGCATATGACATGGACAAGGCTGCATGACAAGGCTGCAAATGACACTGACAAGGGTGCAATGATGGACATGGCTGCAGATGGACACAAATAAGGCTGCATTGGTGGGCATTTAAATGTACGTTTTTTTTCTTTAAAATCCCCTCCTAATCCTGGGGTGCATGTTATACGCTGATAAATACGGTACTGTGTTAATGTCGGTGTTTGTGTCAGCGGAAGAAAAAAAAAACCAGTGTTGGCGGTTAATGTATATATATGTGTGCAAAGCATAAAGACTGCTAAGAAGGAAAATAATAAATCCAGATTACTGATGATAAATTATATGAATATATTTGATGGATTTGTAGAGAACCAGATAGTGATAGAAAACCACACTCCTGACTGTGACTTTATAAACCAAAAGCTGGCTATATATAGATCGAAATTTGCCCGGTCCCTGCTGAACCAGCCAAATTTTAATTCACGTATGGCCAATGTGGTTGAACAGAAGGCAATCTACCGAACAGCTTCTGTTTAAACACCCTATTAGAAAATTTCCACTCAACCAGCACTGCAGGCTATAGTCTTGTAGATTAACCACCTCAATACCAGGCACATAAACACCTTACTGCCCAGACCAATTTTGAGCTTTCAGCACTGTCACACTTTGAATGACAATTGCGAGGTCATGCTACACTGTACCCAAATGAAATTTTTATAATTTTTTCCCCACAAATAGAGCTTTCTTTTGGTGGTATTTGATAATCCCCACTGTTTTTATTTTTTGCTAAATAAATAAAAAAAGACTGAAAATGTTGAAAAAAAATTTTATTTTTTTTTTTCAGTTTCAAAACTTTGTAAATAAGTAAGTTTTCTCCTTCACTGATGGGCACTGATGGGTCTGCACTGATGGGCACTGATAAGGTGGCACTGATAAGGTGGCACCAATGAAGTGGCACTGATGAGGTGGCATTGATGGGCACTGATATGCAGCACTGATAGGTGGCACTGATGGGCGACATGGATGGACACTGATAGGTGGCACAAATTGGCACTGATAGCTGGCACGGATTGGCATGGAAAGGCGGCATGAATAGGCATGGATAGGTGGCACAGATAGGCATGGATAGGCAGCACAGATGGGCTTGGATGAGCACTGATAGTTGGCATGGATGGGCACTGATAGGTGGCACGGATGGGCACCGATAGGTGGCACGGATGGGCACTGATAGGCGACATTGTATTGTATTGTTTTGTATTGATGGATGCCAATCAGTGCCAAACAATAATGCATGCCAATCAGTGATGACCATTGTGGGCACTGATTGGCATCCATGGTGGTCTAGGGTGGCATACTTGGTGCTGGGCATCCCTGGTGGTCTGGTGATGTCCCTGGTGGTCCAGCCTGGGCATCTTCGGGGGGCTGTACTGATAATCGATCAGCACAGACCCCCCCTGTCGATCGGCTCTCCTCTACTCGCGTCTGACAGACGCGAGTGAGGAAAAGCCGATCATCGGCTCTTCCTATTTACACTGTGATCAGCCGTAATTGGACACGGCTGATCACGTGGTAAAGAGTCTCTGTCTGAGACACTTTACCAAGATCGTAGTTGCGGGGTGTCAGACTGACACCCCACAACAACGATCGCGACTCAAAATCCTGAGGACATCCTATGACGCCCGGTCAGGATTTTGAAACCACTTTGCAGCCGTCATTTGCCTATAGGGCGGGCGGCAAGTGGTTAAAAAATGTTTTGTAAGGGCGCTCTGAGTAACAAGACCAAGAAAAATATTGTCTTTATTGGAGGTGAAGAGGTTTGGATAATGAGGAGTCTTCAGTGCACTTAGGGCAGCACTCGAAAGAGACAGCAAACTCTAGAAACAAGATAAACAAAAATGAGGTGCCACTAAGTGCAATATTAAAAAATGTAATATCTCAAAAGGGATTAAGAACACTTACAGAATGGATAATGAGAGGAATACATCATATGTATAATGAAGGTGATCTGACATCATGTGGTCCCTGTGTATACCAAGGGTTCCCAGAGAAGTCACTATGCAGCAGAAGAACGTCCCAGCAGGGCCAGCAGGAAGATGCCACAGCTCTGGAGGCACCAATGGAGCTGCCGCGCTGTCAGAATCAGCATTGGATGTCAATCCCGTAAGTGACGTCACCGCAAGGGGACCTACAACCAGCATGGACCACAAACCGGAAGTGAGGTCATCAAAGAGGGATGCGCTTCGGAACTTCTGATTGGTTCTTTCTTCAAGCCTATAGCTAGAGATTAGGAAGACATAGCTATTTATACGCTATGGGCGGGCTAGCATATAGGGTCACTTTCAGACCGTGATGTCTAAGCCTGGGAAAGTTGAAAATCAGCAGCAGGGTTAGTAGAGGCCGAAGACAGGAACCAGGTGGGAGAAAGGGCAATCCTCAAAGATCCAAGGCAGCGGACCAAGACAAAAGGACACGGGGTCAACCAGAAGCCGGCATTGTGAACCGGCAGGGTCGGCAACCAAATCAGCGTTAATCCAGGGGGTAATCCAAGTAGTCAGAAACAAGCAAAGTCAGAAACCAGAAACACAGTAACATACAACAAGCAAGAACAGGAACCTATACTAGTTACTAGTCAGTGTATTCTTGGAAGTCTCTCCACTGTCAGAATACAAAGACACAGTGGGGAGGATTCCCCCATTCAGCTTGAATGTGTGGATGGGGGAATCAGATAAGTGTTTTTCATTCAACTCAATTCATTTATGGCCAGCCAAATACACCAAATTACCAGTTTGAAATACAAAAAGGAATAAAAGTAGAGGGCAGTAGGCTTGTGCAATTCATTTCGTAATGAATTGAAATTCAGTCAATGCATCCGAATGTCCGAATAAAAAAAATAACGAATAACAACGAATACGAAAGAAATATATAACGAATGAATTCGTCATGATTCGGTAATTCTTTAAAGATCTAATGAAACAAAGGGTCAGCTCAAAGTAAATCTTATAGTCCAATCAGCTAATTAATTTTGTGCCTGAGGATGGATTACTGGCAAAGTGCATTCCTGAGAACTGAGTGAGAAGGGCGTTGTATTGTATTTGAGCCGGGGAGAAGAGACGTTGTCATTGTGTGTGTTAAAAGATTCAATAAACAAACGACTTTCCAAACTACGAATCATTATCACGAATGTCTATACATACATAAATAGCGAATATCAACGAATAAGAACGAATGAATTCGACACTCTACGAATAATAACGAATTATCCGAAAATGTAACATAACGAATATAACAGAACGAAATTATGTATTTTATAAATGGCAACGAACCGAAACTAAACCAAATTTTCCGTTGTGCACAAGTCTAGAGGGCAGTTAATCTGACAGTTACTAAGTACTACAGTTAATCGGACAACTACTCTTCAACACCCCTTCAGACTTTTGACCAATGCAATGCTGTACATGACCAAAAGCAGGAAGATATAAAATAGATTTCCTCACACTTATGTCTAGGGGCAGCACCAGTTGGAGGTATGTAACTGGGCCTGGCTGCTGAAAAGAGCATTTTAGCACCTGACACCAGGCCATGGGATAGGTTCTCGGGTCCATGGGATTTTGTTGAATATCAGGATAGCCCTACAGAAATGGGGGGTGGCCAGGTGGTAATAATAGGGTTTTTAAAACAGCTTACCTGTAAAATCTTTTTCTTTGAAGTACATTACGGGGCACAGTGCCATAGTAGTTACTATGTGGGTTATAGGCCACCTTCAGGTGATGGGCACTGGCACGCCCCAAGATAAAAAATGCACTCCCTATATAACCCCTCCCACTACTGGGAGTATCTGAGTTTTGTAGCAAAACAATACACGTGTATACCAAAGAAGGGAGGGACCCCTGTGTCCAGTGATGTACTTCAAAGAAAAGGATTTTACAGGTAAGCTGTTTTAAAAATCCTATTTTCTTATCGTACATCACGGGACACAGAGCCATAGTAGTTACTATGTGGGATGTCCCATAGCAATGCCAACTGAAGGGAGGTGGACACAACAAAAAGTAGAGACTAGGAGAACTAATACTACAGCCTGCAGTACACTGCGCCTAAAGGAGATATCCTCATGACCTTTTACATCTATTTGATAGGCTCTGGTAAATGTATAGACAGAAGACCAAGTTGCGGCCTTACAGATTTGAGCCATGGAGGCTTGGTGATGCACTGCCCAGAAAGCACTAACAGCCCTAGAGGAGTGTGTTTTGATTTGAAAGGGTGGAATCCACCTCTTTAACCATGAGCTTGAACGATTACTTGTTGAATCTATTTAGAATAGTAGATTTCGATGCTGTCTTAGAACCTTCAGGCAACAAATAAAAACATCCATTTTCCAAATCTGAGCAATCACCTTTAAAGCGGGAGTCCTCCGGGAGTTCCGCCGTTTTTTTTTTTTTTTAAAGCCAGCAGCTACAAATACTGCAGCTGCTGACTTTTAAAATAAGGACACTTATCCGCCCAGCGCGCCCGCGATGTCGGCACCCGAAGCCGATCTCTCGATCGTCTCTCGGGTGCTGCCACCGCCATCTTGGGTATGGGAATCAGGAAGTGGAGCCTTTCGGCTTCATTTCCCGGTTCCCTACTGCGCATGTGCGAGTCGCGCTGCGCAATAAGGATGGTCCTGCTGTCTCTGGGATCCGTTTGTTTCCCAGCAGGCAGCGGGGGACTTTCGGAAAGGGGCGTAGATTCTGCAGAATCTACGCCCCTTTCCGCAGATAGCTATGCCGGAAGTGGGTGCAGATACCTGTACTGTACAGGTACCTGCACCCCCTCCCCCCTGAAAGGTGCCAATTGTGGCGCCGGAGGGGGGGAGGATTCCAATGAGCGGAAGGTCCACTTTAGGGTGGACCTCCGCTTTAAGTAGACATTGCTCTCACCACATCAAAAAAATGTAGTGATTTTTCTTCCAAACAGGGTTCTGGAAAAAGGAAGGTAGAACAATATCTTGGTTTAGATAAAAACCTGGTACTACCTTTGGTAAAAGGTTAGGATGAGGACACAATACTACCCCACCCTTGTGAACAACAAAAATATGGCTCTTTACAAGAATGAGCAGCCAATACTAATAGCCTTCTTGCAGCAGATATGGTTACCAGAAAAAAAGTTTCCTTGTCAAAAAAGGACTAGGGGAATATATCGTATTGGCCCAAAAAAAAGGCAGTTTTTTAATGCCTACAAAACGAAATTCAAGTTCAAGGGTCCAGGGGTTACTTAACCGAAGATTAAGCAGAGTTACACCATGAATAAAGTTATGGACCAAAGAATGTGAAGCAAGTGGTCATTGAAATAATACCAATAAGGCCGAGACCTGTCCTTAGAAAGCACTCAAAGCCAGCTTTATTCCTCACCCCATCTGCAGAAAAAATCAAGGACTCTACCTAGAACCTTTATTTCCTGGGATGCAGCTCCTAGTTTCATACCAGGAGACATATGTTTCCCAGACTCCATAATATATAACCATGGAGGATGGCTCTGCTTAAACCAAGGTAGAAAACTACCGAACCTGACAGCCCATGCTTCTTCAGAGTGTGGGCCTCAATAGCCAAACCATTAAATTGATTGTAAAATAGGATGAAACTTTGGACCATGCTAGAGGTCTAGCCGTAAAGGTAGGGTCCATGGGTTCCCTACTGCCATCTCTACAATCTCTGCATACCAAGATTTCCTGGACCCCGCTGGGGGGTCACAAGAATCAATGACTCCCCTTCCTGCTTGATCTTGTGAAGAAGTTCTGGATGCAGGCAGAATAGGAGGGAATGCACAAATCAGCGAGAAACAATTCCACAGGAATAGCAAGGCATCCGTTCCGCATGCTAGCACATCCTTTGTTCTTGACACAAAGTTGTCAATCTTTTTTGTTGATTCTGGATGCAAACAGATCTATGTCTGGGATCCCCCATCCTTGACATATTGACAGGAAGATATCAGGGTGAAGGAACCATTCTCCCAGGAAAAACTGCTGGCGACTCAAGTAGTCCGCCTGTCAATTTTCTATACCTAGAATGAAAACTGCCGATAGGCAAAGTACATTGTTTTCTGCCCAAGATGGGATAAGATTCACGTTTCTCTGGGCTGTACAACTTCTCGTGCCCCCTTGGTGATTAATATAGGCCATTGCTGTGGCATAAACAGATTGACTCCTAGCAGGAAAATACCTTAAAACTGAACGTTCAGGTCCTCAGAACCAAGTGTTCTGCCTGAATTTTGAAAATGTTAATGGGCAAGGCCATTTCTGATCTAGGCTACTTCTCCTGGACAGCTGCCTCTTTCAGGACTGTCCTCCAACCTAAACAAAAAAAAAAAGGGTTGGCATATGTTGATACTATTTCCCAGGTAACAAAGAAGGATTTTCCCAGGGGGGCATGGCCGGGATGTGAAAGGGAGAAGACGTGTGACCGCTGAGCTCCGCTCCAACGCTCATCCTGCATACTTCCAGCACCGTTTCTTTCATCGCACAGCCTCCCCCCCCCTGACACCCTGGGGCTGAAGAAAACATCCGGTACCCCGCGGCCCTCTCTCCGCAGCCCCCGGGAAGGCTCCGTTCGTCCACAGCAGGTGAGGCCCGGTCCCTGTGGCCATCTTCCCCACGAGGCCCCTTGCTGCCACGATGTCCGTTGGCTCCCAGGCCGCCGCTGATCCTCCTCCATTTCAGGCTGATTCCCACGCCAAGCTTCTGGCAGCAATCAAGGAGGGCAGGGATTCAGTGATGGTGAAGATTGATCACCTAGTGGCCGATGTAAGCCTGATCAGGCATGACATGGACAAATTTAGGGCCCGGTTTACAGAGGCTGAAGGCCGCATATCACAGCTAGAGGACACCACCAGATCTGACTCCCGAAGCCTCCGTGCATTACAGTTACAGGTTAAAGCCTTGCAGGAGAAGTCCATAGATACAGAAAATAGGCTCAGAAGGAACAATATCCGTGTCATAGGCCTCCCCGAGAAAGCGGAGGGCGCACGGACTGCTGAATTTACTGAGGCCTTCCTAAAAACTCTCCTGGAACTACCTGACATGCCTCCCACATTTGTAGTTGAAAGAGCGCATAGACTCCCTCCAACTCCCCCAGTCCCGTGGGCCCCACCGCGGCCTTTTCTGCTTCGGCTGCTAAACTACAGGGACCGGGTCAGAGTTTTGATGGCAGCTCAATGGAGCCAAGATTATGCTTTTTCCAGACTACTCCCCAGAGGTGCAACATCGTCGCCGCTCCTTTACTGAGGTCAGGAAGCGCCTGGGAGATGAGGGCCTCAAATTCAGCCTGCTGTATCCCAGCAAGCTCCGGGTGATTGCTGATGATCGTGCACACTTTTTCATGGACACGGAAGCAGCCTTGTCCTGGCTGGATGGTCGTAGATGAGCCACACCCGACTACGGATATCCCCAGCACTTTTACACTACTTGGCAACTTGCTCCTTGCTTTGACTTATGCCCACTGGATCCTTTGCCAGATGTCTGCTGTGCCTGCTGCCTCCCACCTCTTATCCTGCGTGGTCACTGGGGAACCAACCGACCGCTCAATGCTGCCACTAAATAAGTGACCGTTCTGGCACTTACACCCCCGTGTCTTCTTTTTCCCCCTGTGCACACGGCTGTGCAACCATAGATGGTCTGTTGGGCACTTTTGCAGGAGCGGGCCCACTTAGCAGGCTACGAGACGCACACTACTACAAACAAGCACTACCACCAAGGCCTGATTTGTGTTTCTGTGTTTTTCTATTTATTTATTTTTTTCCTCCCCCTTTTTTTCCGCTTTACTGGTCAGTGGCCAACGTCACCTACCCTTGTCTTGCTCCCTGGCCATATGACTTTGACCAGTGGTGCGAGGGGCGAACACTGACGGTGTAGGGCCCCAGTCAGGGGCGCTTACACCTATTTGGTTTAACTTTTTTGTTTGGGGACAAACTATTCCCAGACCCCCCCCCCCCCCCCGTTTTTCTTTAGAGGGAGCGATGAGACATAGTAGGAAAGGCACTCCGTGCCTGGGAAGTTTGGAACCTATTTGGGTCTCCACAGTTTTTTTATGCACATTGTTATGTTTGTTTATGTTTTGTATTATGTCTCAGTGCTGACAGTATTACTTGCAATGCAATACTGATCTTGCTGCCTACAGGGTACTCCTGGGAATGCCCCCTTCAATACTCCTGCTCCCCCTTTCCCTCTATGCCGTATGGCTAATTAGGTCTCGGATTCGTTCACCATCCTCTCCTGGAATGTTAGAGGCCTTAACTCTAAATTTAAGAGAGCTCTGCTCTTCCAATATTTAAAAACTCACTCCCCCCAGCTTATTCTCCTACAGGAAACTCACCTTTTGGGCAGCAAGGTCCTAACTCTTAAGAAACCCTGGATACAATGGGGATTGCATGCCACCTACGCCAGGGGGGTATCGATCCTTATTCATAGGAATTTCCCTTGTGTTATTGAAGAGGTCCGCACGGACCCCCTGGGGAAGTTTGTGATACTAGTGTTTACTCTATGGTCTCAAAGGTACATTATTATCAATCTTTACATTCCCCCTCCTTTTTCACACGCATTACTGTATGATGCTCTAGACAAGATCTCACCCTTTTGTCCTGGGCAGGTACTGGTAATGGGAGACTTCAATGCCACCCTGTCTCCGGACCTGGACAGGCCTACACTGGCAAGGAAGCAGTGTATGGAACTCTCCGTGTGGGCTCAGGCGGTTGGTCTGGTGGAGGTCTGGAGGTGGAGACATCCTGAAAAAAGGGCCTACTCCTGTTTTTCAGCTTCTTACAAAACGGCATCCCGGATAGATTTGGCTTTCTCCAACCACGCACTGTTAGCGGACGTGTTGGAGGCGTCCTATCTCCCCAGTGGCCTGTCTGATCATAGCCCACTGTCGGTGCTGCTCCGCTCCCCGGCCTCCCGTAGCGCTGCACTTTGGCGGTTGGGTACACAATGGATCTCTCATCCTGACCTTTCCGACATACTGCCAGACCAGCTAGCTGAATATTGGGAAAAGAATGTGGGGTCCTCCTCCCCTGCAAATGTTTGGGATGCTTTCGAGGCATATACCAGGGGACAATACATTTCCTGTATTGCTGACATAAAAAAAAAACTAATGAGTATGACTCTCTCACTGCAACAAGCCATTGATAATTGCAACGACACATACACTACGGACCCAAACCCTGCCAATTTTGACTTACTGATGGCAGCTCAGAGAGATTTACAGTTGCACCTGACAGAAATTACACGACTTGACATGTATAAGGGGAGACAGCGGGTCTTTGAACAGGGAGATAGGAATGGCCGTCTGCTGGCAATGATGGCTCAGCATGACCAACCCCTCACTCCAGTGTCCGCCCTACAGACTCCGGACGGAGGAACCATGACTTCCCCCTCGGATATACTGAAGACATTCAGCGCCTTTTATGAAAAGTTGTACTCATCAGGCCTCCCCACTGATTTTCGACCCGAGTCACTCCACACCCTGTTGGACCAATTGGCACTCGGTTGGTTGTCTGACTCGGAGCGGGAAACTCTGGTCCAGGTTTCCCCCAGGTAAAGCTCCGGGGCCTGATGGGCTTCCGATGGCTTTCTACAAAACCCACGAAGATCTCCTGGCGCCCCTCCTAGCTCAGCTCTATACCACCTGTTTGACTGCTGGCGAATTGCCCGCCTCAATGTATCATGCATACCTAACATTGATTCATAAGGCCCCTAAGGACCCCACCTCTTGTGCTTCCTATAGGCCCATAGCCTTACTAAATTCCGACTTTAAAATATTGACCAAGCTCCTGGCCCGTAGACTTTATCCCATGCTTCCCTCGGTAATAGACTCTGATCAGACAGGTTTTATGCCCCGTAGATCTACAGATATTAACCTCAGGAGGCTTTTTACTAACATTCATGCCCAACATTTAAATGTGGGAACTCGGGTGGTGGCCTCCTTGGATGTAGAATGTAGGCCTTTGATACGGTTGAATGGCCTTTTTTGTGGGAAACACTACGCAAAATGGGCTTCCCTTTACTGTTTATCAATTGGCTCCAGGTGATTTATAGAAGCCCTACCTCGTCGGTGCGACTGGGGGGGGGGCCCTGTCTGCCCCTTTCAGGCTCTTCAGGGGGACCAGGCAGGGCTGCCCTCTTTCTCCGGCCTTGTTTGCCCTTGCAATCGAACCTGTGGTGGAGGCCCTGCGTGTCTCACCCCACATAACAGGATTGCGTATTGGGCTGCTGGAGGAGAGGGTGGCCCTGTTCGCAGACGACATGCTGCTCTTCCTGAATGATGCTGGTCCTGCGCTGAGGGGGGTGCTGGATGTGCTAGATACCTATGCTGGGGTCACCGGTCTCAGGGTGAATTGGTCCAAATCCCTTCTGTTCCCGATTGATCGGGAGGCTAGGGCCACATCGCTCTCGGACAACCCCCTGGTCTGGGTTGACTCCTTTAAAATATTTGGGGGTTCAGGTATCAAACTCGGCATCAGATTACCTCACACTAAATCTTACCCCGGTACTTTTAGATGTCCAGTCTAAGCTCAAATCATGGGGCAACCTGCCACTGTCGCTTTGGGGGCATGTAAATCTCCTTAAAATGAAGATTATCCCGAGATTTACTTACCTTTTTCGTCACTCCCCACAGTGGCTGCCCAAGTAGTTTTTAAAAAAACTGAACCCGATTTTTTCCTCCTTTATTTGGGGCCCCTCGCCACCGAGATACTGCCTGACAACTTTCATGAGACCACGGGCACAGAGAGGTATGGCTTTTCTAGATTGCTACAAAATACTACCTCTCTGCGCAGTTGGTTACAGTGGCCTGGTAGCTGCAACCGGACCAAACAAACTCCTCCACTGTGCTGGAGGCTACGGTTGTGGGTTCGCTGGAGGCCCTCCAGCTTCTTATTTATCGAGTCCCTCGGGCCCCATATCCCTTGACGCCCTCCATGCTCGCTACACTGCGAGCATGGCGGGCAGGGCTGGCTCTGGAGGAGCGCAGGTGCACTGATATATCCCCAAATGCCCCACTGTGGCTGAACCCTTGCCTACTTCACCTCTACGAGATCTCTGACCCATACGCATGGACTAGGCACAGGATTAAGCTTATGTCGCATGTTGTGGCGCAGGGCTCTCTACTCCCCTTTACCAACCTGACCTCTCTGTATAATGTGCCTGGCCACTACCTATTCAGATACCTAAAATTGGTCCACGCGTTTGCAGCGCAATTCCCGCATTCCTCCTGCAATATGACACAATCGAAACTGGAACACACACTCAGGGTCGACTGCGACTAAAAAAAAACTACTTCCATCCTATACTCACATATCATTAATGTGTCGCTGCCGACTCTTGATAAACTTTGGACCAGATGGCAGACCGATATCCCCACACTAGACACGGATGATTGGGATGATGTATGGGACCTTCCTTTCACCTCCCTGGTCTCTATTCGAGACCGCCTAGTGCAATTTAAAATTGTGCACCAGGCCTACTACACCCTGTACAGACTCCATAGGATGAACCCCACTCACTCTCCGAGCTGTTGGTGGTGTGGTGCCTTACCTGGGGACTTCTCGCACATTTTCTGGCAGTGTCCAAGGGTCCAGCAGTACTGGGAGTTAGTGCTGAATTTAATTGGAAAGGTCACCATGACTGCTGTGCTTTTGGCCATGGAGGTTTGCATGCTAGGGCTCATTGAGCCCATGGTGCAGTCCACTGCTAAACGTACAATGATTAGTTTATTGCTTTTTTATGCTCGCAAGAATATTGCTATGCACTAGAAAAAGGCAGAACCCCCTTCCATGGTGCAATGGAAATACTTGGTGAACGACAGTCTTCCCCTATACAAAGATACTTACCTACACCGGGGCTGTCCAAAGAAATACGATAAGGTCTGGCACTCTTGGTTGGCTGACCCCGAAACAGCCTAGATGATGGAGGGGAGCTGGGCTGCTGACAGGGCTCTGATCTCTTCCCCCCCCCCCTCCCCTCCAGGGTTTTGGGGGGTGCTTTGTTCTCATGTGAGTCCACAAAGGGGATCGAACATAATATGCCGGTTGAATTGGGGCTACCAGTGAAATACCCTTACGATTGTGGAATGTTGAAACGCTGTGTTGCAATGCATACTTCTATGTCAATCGATGACTCTTGTATACTGTAAGCACTGTTGTTATAAGTGTTGTTTGTTATGAAACTCTTAATAAAAATATTTTTCAAAAAAACAAAGAAGGATTTTCCCCTTTGCAGATTTTTGGATGTTAACCATAACCTGAGGCTCTGGCACACCCAGCCTACAGCACCTGGTATTTCCAGGTGGTCTTTCATCTGGGTACTATCCAGGTCCGACCCTGCTTAGCCTCCAAGACGAGATCGAGCGCTATCAAGGTGATGTGGCCATAGGCTTTGGAGTCAGACACATTGGGAATGTAGAGCTTGAAATCTGTTTCAAGCCGATAGGATACTGCTTTGCAACAGTCTAAAATGAGAATGAGCATAAAGAACGGCCTTGAATGAAGCCACCATCTTTCCAGACAACCTCACGCAAAGTTGAATGGAGAAAAACATCTTGCTTCGACTACCTAGATCGGTCCTTTATGGAGCTGATCTTAGCCTGGGGTATGAATACCCTTTTCTGGATGTACCTATGATCAGACCCAAGTATTTTCTGCATGTTTTAAAGAAGATTTCTCCCAGATTGAGAATCTGACCTAGATATTCCAGGTAGTCGAATGTGGTGACCATACTTTTGGTCTAAGCGGGCTACTGACTGGTCTAACAAGAACAGATCAACCATAATCATTATACCTTGGGTCCTCAATCTGGCTAGAAAAGGAGCCAGAATCTTGTACTTGAGGTGTAGCAGCTAGATCTGAAGCAGAGCTACACACTGAAAAAGATTTTCCACTTTGAAAGATATTACTAGTGGGCGAAGAAATAGGCATATGGAGATATGCATCTTTGACGTGCATTGACGCCAGAAGTTCTCCCCCTTGTAGGATGGAGATAGATTGGATTGGCTTCATGCAAAAGGGAGAGATTATATTCAGCAATTGAATTTTAGATTTTTGAGATCTAGAATGTCCATTTGGATTTATCTCATTTTATCTCAATCTCTGCTCTTACATATGGCCCACCATGAACACTTTTTGCCAAAAGATGGTCCAATGCTAGAGAGAAAGATTTATTTTTCTCTGGATCCTTGGGAACCTTTGATCTGAGAAAACGAGGAGACGGAAACTCTAGGAACTCCAGTTTGTACGCTGGAGCTTTTGAGGAAGTCCCCTGTTCGTCTTGACACTCCTTCTGACAGATCCCAGAGAACTGCAGAAGAATTCTTATTGAGCAAGCGGGGGCACCTCCTCATAAGGAGGCTACAGCATCTTGAAGGCTTCCTCTCTCAAGACCTCTTTTGTCCCTGGGGTTAACCCTGAGGATTACCACCCTTTGAACCCGACGGCGGAGGCTGATGCCCCTGGCACAGAAGGAGCTTTAAAATAAAAAATACATTTACTCCTTTACTTAAAAGGCAAAAGGAGCATCTTTCTTTTACTAGAAATTCTTTGTATTTATCCAAAAATATCCCCAGATAGCTGTCTTACCGCAAAAGGGAAGACTAGCCAGGAGCTTCTTGCATCTGTCATAGCAACTATTGCAAACATAAAGCCTCATACACACGATAGGACTTTGTACAAACTTTCCCTTGGATTTTTGTACAAAGGGCGTCGGCCCTGAACTTGTATTGCATACACACAGCAGGACTTTTTCAGCCAACTTTCACCAAATCACTTTTTTTCTGCTCTTTACCGCCACCTTTGGTCAACTTCTGTATTGTTGTCTGATCTTTTGCATTGGTTCTGAGCATGTGTGTTTGTACTTTGTACAAAAGTCCTATTGTTTTCTGTACACACGATCAGACTTTGCTCCATCGGACTTTTGTTGCCAGAAAGTTTGTCCGTTTGCACAGCCAACAAAAGTCTGATGAAAACCAAAAAAGTTTGTCCGATGGAGCGTACACACGGTCGGATGTTGCTCCAAAACAGCTAATTTGCATGTTTGTTGTCAAAAAGTCTGATCGTGTGTATGGGCCTTAAAGCTGCCTCCTGGACCTGCTGAGCAGAATAATCTTAAACATCTGTTAAAACTGGTTTCTTAACGATTAACCAATTACTGACAGCACGGGCTGAGACACTCAACCTGCCAGAGAACAAAGTGTTTTTTTTTTTTAATAGGAATTCCAACGTTTTATCCATTGGATCCCTAAGTATTTGAGTATTTTCTGAAGGACAAGTCAAACTTACAAAGGATATAGTAGCGTTAATTACTGGTATACCCTACTTATTGAAATTTCTCTACCATAGGATAAAGTGTGAAAACTTTTTGGAATGGAAAATAATACCTATCTGGGTGATCCTCCAGATACAAAAAATCTTCCCAACAAAGAATGGGCAGGAAAAAGCATGCACAGTTTGAAGAGGCTTTAGCAAACCCAAACACTCAGTTAAGTGTACATAAATGTGGAGTGGATCATTCAGCAAGAAATTGTACCATCAATCTTACAGATTGTGAAAGCTGACTCTCCCGCAATTGACACCTCAGAAGAGGAGTCATCAGCCACCACGGTCCCCTGATGGAATCGTCTTCTCCTGCCCCTAGTTCCTCAGACTGAGGGTCTTAGGAAAATGAAAGAGAACCTGTCGCATCTTGACCACACTGGGATGCAATTAACCACTCTGGGATGCGATTAGTCGCTAAACATAAAAAAAAAGACCTACCATGGCTGAGGAAAAAGAGTAAAATGTACAGGGGCTGCAGTGTTGAAAACAGCTGCAAATATTTCACGGCCCGATGCTCACTCTGACCAGCCACCCCCTCTCAGGGGAGGATGACATTTAAGAGTAGGCTCTCCAGAGCTTGAGAGAGACCCTTTTAGCTCTTTTTTTTTTTTTACAGGCTGTTTCAACCCCCCTTCTGACTATAGCCCGATGCACAAAGCAGAGGTACTACCAGAAGAAATCACATCCATTGCTTGAGCAATAATTAGCCACTGCCGCTGCTATTAATGCTCAGCCTGATGCAATAGTAAATGTGCCAAAAAGAATGCTTGCGTCACCAACCTCTTTCATGCCCCTCTATGCTCTTGTGTCTCTCCGCAGATTGCAGCAATAACACTAGTGATTTTCAAAACAAGCACTTTTCCATGCTGGGTGTTGAAGGACACCAACGCCACCCTAAGCCCCGCCCCCTCTGTCGCCTACAGCCCCCTCCTCTCTTTCAAAGAAAAAAAAAGTTTTCCCGCGCGAGCGCGGGCCTATGATCCTATGGGATCTTACAGAGAGGGGAGAAAATGGCGAGGAGTGCCTGAAAGCCCCGAGTAGTGTGCGTGCCATACTTTTTTTTTTGCGCTTCTTCCTTGTGAAGAGGGGTAGCAAATAGCAGAGGTGGGGAGCATCTGGTGGGGAGAAAAATCTCTCCAGACTTACCGGAGGTCTGCTGCTGGTTGGAGGAAATGGAAGCTGCTGCTCCGGACACATCGTGTGCTCTCTGAGGAAGTGTGAGAAGGTATGTGCTCTATACAGCCCCCAGTGATGACACATAAGCATGAAAACATTTACTAACTTAAAGGAGTCTTTCATAAAATTCAAACATTTCTTAGAAAAACTCCACTTACTCTTTACTCATGACCAACACCTTAGACACTGGTGAAAAAAAAAAAAACTGTTAAAGTGGCATTTTTTTAAAATTAAAATAATAAACATTTGATACTAACCTGCTCTGTGTAATGGTATTGCACAGAGCAGCTGCGACCCTCTTCTTCTGGGGACCCCAAACGGTTCTTCTGGCTCTTCCTCCTCGGTGAGTGCACCCAAAGAAAGTCGCTTTTCTATGGGAGCATTTGTGCAGGCTCACTCCCGAGCCACCCTGTATATTAACACAGACAGCTCAGCCCCACCCACCACTCATTCGTCACAGAATTTGATTGACAGCAGCAGGAGCCAATGTTATCAATCTGCACAGTGAGGAGGGAGGTAGTTGAGAAAAATTGAGCCCCCGGTAATGTAGTTGCTATATTATAGTTGATATTTACCCATTGAGATTGTGGGAGATTGATCTTCACTAAAAGCAGACAGATATCTTTATATAGCTTTATTTCTACAACTACTATGATGTCCTTTTCCCTTTTACTTCTAGTATTCATAAATAGGACAATTTCATTCCTAACACAAGCATGGTCCCTTTAGGACTCTGAGCGAACTGATATCAGAGGAAATGATCAATTCCTTCCAGAGGATTGCAATGGGTGGTAGTGGCAATTACTATGTTTATTAATGTTTTACATGTTAAGTACAGGTATGTAGCGTCGTAGAAGGGATAACAAATCTGTTGGAAGTAATTGTTTTATATAGGTGTTTTAATCAATGTACCTTCTTTCATTGTAGAACTTGATTGTAGTCATCGTCCATGAAACGCATCAAAGTTACAGCTAGCAATTCACCCAAGTTTGGTGGAGATGACGAGTGATGATATATAATACAAACCCATATACCTGTAATGTTGATATGTAGTACTTTTGTCTTTTTATATGCCAAATATGTTTTTTTTCATATTTGTAAATTAAAACATGGACTTTTTACATATATGTGGTACCTTTAAAGTTCTATATTCTTTAGTTAGGGTTTTTTGTATATAGGTTTCTAAGGCTGTGATACCAGACATCGAATGTCTAAGTTGTAGGAGGTCTCCTATCAGGATTCATCCCTCCCATCATTTATCTTAATCCAGTAAATGTCAAAACGTTTAGGAAAACTGGATGGCTACTTGCAGTGTCTGGCAGTCTGGACCAAAAGCCATACCACAGCATTTTGCGGTGCCATGTAATACTCTCTTGTCTATACCTAGTTGGCTAAACAATATTAAACCACTTATATTAAACTTGCCAATACAGGGCACTCCCCCCCCCCCGGCCCAGGACAATTTTCAGCTTTCAGAGCTGTCGCATTTTAAATGACAACTGCACGGTCATAAAACACTGTAACCAAACAAAATTTTTATTTTTTTCACCCACACAAATAGCGCTTTCTTTTGGTGTTATTTGATCACCACTAGGGTTATTTTTTGCGCTACAAACAAAAAAAAGACTGAAAATAAAAAAAATTAAGTTTTTCACGGTTTCTGTTACAAAACTTTGTAAATAAAAACTTTTTCAATAAGTTTTCTCCTTCACTTATGGGAATTGAGGATGAGTCAATTATACGCAGCACTGACAGGCAAGCACTGATGGGCACAGATTTGCATTTCAATGGGCACTGATTGGCATCCCTGGTGGTCTCTAGTGGGCACCCTTGATGGGTCTGCACTGATAAGCAATGCACTGCTCATCAACGCAGACCCCCTCGTCAGGGGAGCAACCGATTGGCTCTCCTCTATGAGCAGAGGAAAAGCCAATCAACGACACTTCCTAGTTAACATGTCCTGAGCTGTGATTGGAGACACAGCTGATCACGTTAAAGAGCCTATGTCAGGCTCTTTACAGGGATCAGGGATGCAGTGTGTCAGACTGACACACCACACCACCGATCGCTGCGTGCCCTTGTGCGAGCAGCTTATCCTGCTGGACGTCATATGTCGCCCAGTCACGATAATGCAAACACTTTCTGGCCGTCAGTCTGCTATATGACAGGCGGGAAGTGGTTACATTTCATTTTGTAGCTAAATATGTTTGGGTCTTATAGTTTGTGGTTTAAAACTACATTCACACTTGCAAATGTGCACAACAGCGTTTACATGGGAGAATCCCAGCGGGGGTTCCCAGCGATTAGCTGTGGGAGGCAGCCCCATTGAAAGGAATGAGAAGTTAAGTTGCCAGTTCACATAGTTAATCACAACACTCATATGTAATCGCGATCCAACAATTATCTGTAAGTTATTGTGCCTGGATGCAGACCGTCCATGTCCAGGGCCAATCATTCGCAGGTGATTGCTGCGTAGCAATTACATGCGAGCATCTGATTAGCTGTGGGAGCTGACAGCTTCTATTTTTTTCAGTGGGGCTGCTTCCTACAGCCAGTGGCATAACTAGAACCTTCAGGGCCCCGATGCAAGAAACCATGAAGGGCCCCCCTGAACCCCAGCCAGGGAACTTCCCCCTGAGTCTGGCGGTGGAACTCCAGGGCGTGGTCACAGGTATGACCTTTGTGAGCCCTGTAGTTCCACCACTGGCATCAGTATTTTTTTTTTTTATTTAAAAAAAAAAAATTAGGTGCCCCATTGGGGGACTGTCCCTAGGCAGGATGGGGTCCCGTCCCCAGAAGAGATGAGGTCCTTTTCTCCAGGGCAGATGAAGTTACTGCCCCCAGGTGAGAAGGGGTCTCTGTCCCCAGGGAAGATGGGGGTCCCTGCCCCCACGTGAGAAGGGGGCCCTGTCCCCAGGGGGAGATGGCGGGGGTAAGTAATGGTGTGTGGGGGATGGGGTCCTCTCACTCACCATGACCAAGCTGCAGGCCGCGCACTCATCCATGTTGGCCTGGGCTCCATCCAGTGTGCTGGACGGGTGATCAGCATATCTCCTAGAAAGACCTTTCATCATCTGTGCATGACGGGGAGGAGGGGGGCTGGCAGACAAGCCTGCAGTGTCCTCCGGGGAGCCGGCTCTCATAGGGCTGCACTGCATCTGTGTTCTTAACCACTACAATACAGGGCACTTTCGCCCCCTTCCTTCCCAGCCCAATTTTCAGCTTTCATCGCTCTAGCGCTTTCAGTGACAATTGCGCGGTCATGCTACACTGTACCCAAATGAAATTTTTATCATTTTGTTCGCACAAATAGAGCTTTATTTTGGTGGTATTTATTCACGACTCAGTTTTTTATTTTTTGGGATATAAGCGCAAAAAAGCGGAAATTTGGAAAAAAAACAATATTTTCTTTTTTCTATTTTAAAAGAAATCCAATAAAATCAAATTTTGTCATAAATTTAAGCCAAAATGTATTCTGCTACATGTTTTTGGTAAAAAAAATTCCGTTAAGTGTATAATAATTGGTTTGTGTGATCACAGACATATGTACACAAATGATCATGTACATATGTGTGCAGCTGATCACGTATATACGTGTGCAGATAATCATTGGAACATGTGATTGGACGCTGGCTGGGGAGAGCAGACATCGGACTAAGCGACAATGCATGGAGCAGGAGAGGGGTACTCTGAGGAGCCAGCCGAGGACACAGGTCATGCGTGGAATGCACAACTAAAGAGCAGCCAGTGCAATAGTCGAGCATGGAGCTCTGCTAGTCACCCTCCACCTCCAGCCACCTGTGTGCATGGTGCACTGGTACCCCTAGCTGCCTATGCTGCTGCCAGCCATATGTAGAGGGGGCTGCATGGGCCCCCTGCAGCACAGGGCCCAGTTGTGGTCACGACTGCTGCAATCCCTATAGTTACGCCCCTGCCTACAGCTAATGGCTCGGAAACTCAGCTGGTGTTTTTGGATGTAAACGCTGTTGGGCCCATTTGCAGGAGTGAATGTGTCCTTAGCATTAACTTGAGTTAGCCAATAAAAGCTATTATAAAAGCAAGCTTTCAGGACCCCTTACATCACTCAATCAAGCTTTATAGAGGATTGTGTGAAGCCTAAGGAGTGGAATTTAAGGGGTCCTGAAAGCATGCATGTTTAACAACTTGAGTTAGTTAGTCAATAAACGGTATCACAAACTGCAAACTATGTGCAGTAATTGATGGATAAAATGCTGTTATAGCTGCAAAAGTTGGCTACTTTGATTAAAAAATTCTAAATTTAGAAACAATTCTATTGTTTCATTTTTAGTTGTGTTCTATGTATTAACTTCAGAGAACATCGATACATGAAACTACATAGGTTTTAAGAAAAAAGGGGAGCTCTAAAACTAGTAGTGTATCTCAGGGTGAACATTGGCAAACCAGGAAGGTGTTACTTAACAGACCGTTCCCCAAGATAGCGGAACTGTTAACTACTGCAAAGTTGGCACCCCAGCACCCAGGGAAGGGAAGGAAAGGAGCTGTAAAAAGCATGCGCTTTTTACAGAACTGTGACTTTGCTGTGTAATCACTGAAATCTGATAAGCACTGGCAGAATCTTCCTTTTTCCACATGAGCACACATTTACTAGTTACAATAACAACTCAGAATATTTGCTCACTGGTAATACAATTTAGTGTCCTTCTAAAAAGTAAACTGAAGCTCTGGAAAAGAAAGCTACAATACACCAGAACATTTTTGTCAGCATTAAAGGGAGTTGAGAAGTTGTCTACTGATATTTATAGACAAGACTAACCAGATCGCTGACACAGTGGGTGTTACTACATACTTTCTAGTTTCATAGAAACTATTATGACATAAATGACAAAGATCTTTACATACAAAAATACATACAAACAATTATGCTTTGAACAGCTAACATTATATAATATAAGTGTGATTAGGTAGATGTTTTTGGGTATTAAACAGGGAACAGCTTCTACTGCGCAAAAGAACATGATGAGTATTATTTTAACACAAAGACACTTTGTAAAAAAGGTCTTGTAATTTGATGGCAAAGGTGAAAACATAATACTTATTAATTAGTCATTAAATAAAAACAGGAAAAATATGTAACATTTAGGCAATATTTAGGGCATATCCTCGAATCAAAATACACATCTGGAAATTCTGATCCAGTCAGTGCAACCTAAAAAAAAAAAAAAAAAAAAGACTGCATTCATTGCTTTTGGTCCAAGTAGTACTGCTTGGACCAGATGACGTGAGTATATCTTATAAAAGCTTCTCCCAACAAATAGAACTGTTGGTCCAAATGAAAAAAGAAAAAAAAAAAAGAGTTACAAGTGCACTAATTTGGTTACATTTACTTCCTGCTCTTACAGAAATTTAGAACCAAACATTTTATATGGTGCAAGCTACCAATTTCTGTACTAGGAAGAACTAACCTACTTAAAATTATATAGATGTACTAATTACTATACTTTCTAAATAACCTTACATGTTGGATTACAAATAAATACAAATAAATACAAAATGTTAATTATAGATTCAGGGAACTAAGCTTAATAAACATCTATAATTCAACCAAAAAACGGAGTTACGTACCGGTAACATCCTTTTCCGGGAGTCTTTCAGGACAGCCACCTTAGAGAGACCCTGGCTCCTCCCCTCTCAGGAAACACCGCCTTCAATTTCAAGATTTAAGCCTCGTCCTCCCTCTGCTCCTCAGTTCTTCCAGAGTACCTCCGGCCAACTGGGGAGACACAAGAACACGTCAAACAAACAAACTTACCTGACGGTCTCGTGTGACGAGTTCCCGACGATCTCCAAAAACCTGGGTGGGAACCGGGGCTGTCCTGAAAGACTCCCGGAAAAGGATGTTACCGGTACGTAACTCCGTTTTTCCCAAGTTCGTCTTTCAGGACAGCCACCTTAGAGAGGATAAGCGAGCACATTACCTTAGGGTGGGACCACTGCTTGCAGCACTTTACGACCAAAGGCCTGGTCTTTGGCTGACAGGAGATCCAGTCTATAGTGTTTCACGAACGTAGCAAAACTGGACCATGTTGCAGCTCTACAGATCTGTTCAGGAGATGCACCAGCCCACTCTGCCTGAGAAGTTGCCACTGCCCTGGTTGAGTGTGCTCTAATCCCAACTGGGGGTTCTAACCCCCCTGCCACATAAGCCTGCCCAATGGCTAACCTTAACCATCTGGCTATCGTACGTCTAGAGGCTCTGGAACCCTTCCTAGCCCCTGAAAACAACACAAAAAGTGAATCAGACTTCCTGAACTGACTTGTACAATCTAAATAATGAAGGACACATCTTCTAACATCCAATCTATGAAAGATGTGTTCCTGTTCTCTTACTGGATTTGAACAGAAAGTAGGTAGCACAATCTCCTGGGCTCTATGAAAACTAGAGGCTACCTTAGGCAAAAATGCCGGATCCGTTTTAAAAACCAAACGGTCCGGAAAAACCTGAAAAAAAAAAGGTGCCCTAACAGAAAGGGCTTCGAGTTCACTCACTCTCCTTGCTGTAGTGATCGCCACCAAAAACACCGTTTTGAGAGTGATCAGTTTTAATGAGCAACATTGCAATGGCTCAAAAGGTTCTCCTGTGAGAAATTGTAAAACTAAAGAAAGATCCCAAACTGGGAAGGGGGACTTTGAAACAGGTCTCTGCCTACTTAGGGCTTTGAAGAATCTCATTATCCAAGGGTCTGAAGCTAGCTGCCTTTCTAGAAACACGCTTAAAGCGGATACCTGACCCTTCAGAGTTCCAAGGGCTAAACCTTTATCTGCCCCAGCCTGTAGGAACTCTAGAACGGCTACAGAGCTGTGCACATTGAAGGAGCTCTCTGAGCACCAGCTATTGAACCGCTTCCATACTTTTAAGTAAATGGTCCTGGTTTCCTTTTTCCTGCAGTTTAGGAGCGTGGCTACTAAGCGATCAGAGAAGCCCTTGCCCTTCAACAGTTCTTCCTCAGAAGCCAAGCTGCAAGGTTCCACCGCTCTACCTGAGGACAGCAGATTGGACCCTGAGAAAGAAGATCCTCCTGGACTGGGAGAATCCAGGGGGGGTTCTACAGACAGGCCCTTCAGAATGGAGAACCACGGCCTCCTGGGCCAGTGAGGTGCGATTAGAATAAGGATAGTGTTCTCCACCTGAAACTTCCTTAACACTGCCGGAATCAGTACGGGAGGGGGAAAAGCATAGCACCTGGAGAAATCCCAATTCTGTGCTAGTGCGTCCACCGCCAACGCCCCGTCCCGCTTGTTTATAGAAAAGAAGCTGGCTACTTTCGCGTTTTCCCTCGAGGCAAAGAGGTCTATCGAAGGAATCCCCCACCTCTGGGTGATCATTTCGAAAACCTCCTGTTTGAGAACCCAGTTGCCTTCTCTCAATGTTCTCCTGCTGAGGAAATCTGCCACCTGATTTTGCTCCCCCTTCAAGTGGACTGCTGACAGGGACAGGACATTTGCTTCGGCCCACCCGAGGATGGCTTTTGTTAGGGCCCATAAGGATTCGCTCCTGGTGCCCCCCTGTCTGTTGATGTAGGCTACCACTGAGGAATTGTCCGACCTGACTTTTACGTGATGCCCCCTGAGTTCTCTCTGAAAGGTCCTGAGAGCCAGATCTACTGCCCTCAGCTCCCTCCAATTCGAGGATCTCTTCGACTCCCTCCTCTCCCAGGTACCCTGTATCAGGCGGGAGTCTAGGTGTGCACCCCAACCTGAGCTGCTTGCATCGGTTGTGACCACCCTGGATATTGGTAAAACCCACTCTAGGCCCTGGGACAAATTTGCTCCCTTTCTCCACCACCAGAGGGACCTCTTTACCTGGTCCGGAACCGACACCAAAGAATCCAGGGACCCCTGGCTGTGATCCCAAACCTTCAGCATAAATAATTGCAGGGGACGGTAATGTAATCCCGCCCACTGGACCGCCGGGAGCGTGGACGTCAGCAAACCCAATGCCGACATGACCCTCCTTACTGAGATCTGGTGGCTGCCCTGGAGAAACAACAGTGCCTTGTCTACCTTTTGAATTTTTTCTGAAGGGAGGAAGACTTTCTGTACTGTTGAGTCCAACACATATCCCAGGAAGGTGACCCTCTGGGAAGGATCTAAGTTGGACTTCTCCAGGTTCAGAAGCCAACCCAAGTTTACTAACAGGTCTCTTGTTGTCTGTAAATCTCGAGTCAACTGTGTCGGAGAAGGGGCAAACAGGAGAAGATCGTCGAGATACGCGATCACTGAGATTCCCCTGAGACGCAAATAAGCCAGAACTTCTGCCATTACTTTGGTGAAGATCCGGGGGGAAGAGGATAGCCCAAAGGGAAGTGCTTTGAACTGTAGGTGTAGCACCCCTACCGAGGTTCTTACTGCCAGTCTGAGGAAACGCTGGTGGGCCTCTGCGATGGGAATATGCAGGTATGCATCTTTTAAATCTATCGATGCCATGAAACAGTTTGGTGGAAGAAGTGCTTTCACCGAGTAAACTGAATCCATCCGAAACCTTTTGTAAGTGACTGAGACATTCAGAGGCTTCAGGTTCAGGATAAGCCTGAACTTTCCCGAAGGCTTGCGAACCACAAACACGTGGGAATAGAAGCCCCTGCCTGTCTCTCCTGCTGGGACCCGTACTACCACTTCTTGGTCCTCTAACTCCTGCAGAGAGGAAAGAAGGGCAGACGATTTTTCTGCACATTTTGGCAGCTCGGTGACAAGGAGTCTCAGAGGGGGGAGTTCTGAGAACTCCAAACGGTAACCCCTTCTGATGACCCCCAACACGAACTGATTGGAGGTGATCATCTCCCACTGTGGGAGGAAGGCCCCCAACCTTCCTCCCACTGTGACCCTGTCACTGGGACTTTTTGGGCTGTTCAGGAGGGCGAAAAATTGCTCCCCCGCGCCCTTTGCCCTTGAGCCCCCAACTTTTCTTCTGCCGATTAGTTCTAGGGGCTTCAAACTTCTTCTGGGGATGAGTCTTTTTCTTTGACTGTTCCCCAAATTTCCTCTTAACGGGAAAGGCCTTTTTCTTATCCGCCGTGCGATCAAGCACTTCAAGACCTGGCCCAAACAGCAAGTCTCCTGTAAAGGGGATCCCACAAAGCTTTGCTTTGGACACATTGTCTCCCTGCCAGGTCTTCAGCCATAAAGCCCTCCTAGCTGAGTTGGTCAGAGCCGAGGACCTTGCAGACATTCGCACGGATTCAGCTGAAGCATCCGCAATGTATGCTATCCCTTTAAGCAGCATGGGAAAGGAGGATAGAATGGTCTCCTTTGCCGTCCCTGCTTCAATGTGCGCATTAATTTGGGTAAGCCAATACTCCATATTACGAGCCACCACCGTGGCTGCCATGGCCGGTTTAAGATTCCCCTGTGATGAATCCCAGGCTTTCTTTAGGAGTGAATCCATCCTTCGATCCATAGGGTTTGAAAGTACCCCCATGTCCTCGAAGGCCAGATCAGTGTGTCTGGACACCTGGGAAAAAGCAGCATCTAATCTGGGAGATTTATTCCAGACGAGAGCCTCCTCTTCTGAAAAAGGAAACCTTCGTTTTAATGCCCCAGAAAAGAAAGGTTTCCTCTCAGGATCCTGCCATTCCTTCTTGATGGCATCGATCAAGATGTCATGCACCGGGAACACCCGTTTTTTCTGTTCCCCCATGCCCTTGTACATCTGATCATGGAGTGACAGTGCCTTCTTTTCCTCTTGTATGCCTAAAGTGGTATGAATAGCTCCTAAGAGCTCATCCACTTCCTCCAGGGAAAGCTTATACCGTGAGGTTCTACTGGATTCCCCATCCAACCCCTCATCATCAGATTCCCCTTGGGAGTCTGAGCCGACACTGTCAACCTCTTCCTCAGCTTCCTCTCTGGGACCCCCTGGATTCTCTCCACCTGCAGGAGGAACATCCAAAGGGCTGGATGGTACACTCTGCTGCGCTGGTGTAGGAGTGCTCTGGGGCTGAGGCCACTGTAAACTAGAAAAAAGTGTCTGGAAGGACTGGAAAGTATTAGAAAGTTCCTTCACAGAAGCCGCCAGATCTGCCCCCTGTTCTGCTGCCTGCTCTCTAACCAATCCTTCAATACACTCTCTGCAAAGTGCCTTGGACCAGGAATCCCCCATAGAGGCTCTACATGAAGGACACTTCTTCCTAGAACCATGGGGGGACTTGCTTGTGGCTTTCTGAAAGACAGAAATAAAAGAGAGAGCAGCATAAAATTAAAAAAGAAAAAGAAACACCAGCGCTACATAGAGGACCACCGGGAGTGCCCCCCCCAGGATCAACCACCACCAGGATCCCAGACGCACTGCCCTTCCCCCCGACCACCAAGGGGGAAAAAACACCAGTGGAGCTACTGGTTATAATGTAAGGGAACACCTCCCCAGGGTTCCCCTTACCTTTGAGTGGCTGGTGCTGTTATCTCCAGGAGCTCTTGGAGCCTCTGCTTCAGACATTCTCCTGTTGAGGAAGAGTGGTGCGAACGTGCCTCCTACAGCTGCCTGTACAACTTCAGAAAGAGAGGCCGCACCAGCCGAACGCTCGGTCCCCTTTCACGTGCCGCGTCCGGAACCGGAAGACGCGGATACAACGAAGAAGTCCGCCCCCACCGGAACTGACGTCGCCCGTCATCCGGTCCGGCCTCCAGCTCCAAGCCGACTGCTAACACAGGGGGACCTTGGACGTCTCGTTGCAGCGCCCCCCTGGGCGAACGAAGGGATGGACCGCCCCAAACTTCCTGCTTTCCCCAAGCGAAGTTTAGAGTGCGTGTAAAAAAGGTCAGTACGAGGGTGCAGCTCCCTAGCCGACCGGACTGCCTACCCTGTTGCAGCACCCTCCTGGGCGAACGAACAGGAGAACCTCTAAAACTTCCTGCTTTCCCCAAGCGAAGATTAGGGTACATGTAAAAGACGGTCAGTCAAAAAGCCGGCTCTCTGGCCGCCCAGACTGCCGAACCCGTCGTAACACCCGCCTGGGTGAACGAACGGGTGAACTTCTAAAACTTCCTGCTTTCACCAAGCGAAGATAGAGTACATGTAAGACGGTCAGTACGACAGAGTCGGACTGCCGAACGGAGTCAGAGCTCCGTTTCAAATACGTAGCCTCAGTTTCGCCAACTGATTTAGCTAAGGTTCCTTAGCGGTGTCTCCCCACCGGAGGAAACACCATAACTGAGGAGCAGAGGGAGGACGAGGCTTAAATCTTGAAATTGAAGGCGGTGTTTCCTGAGAGGGGAGGAGCCAGGGTCTCTCTAAGGTGGCTGTCCTGAAAGACGAACTTGGGAAAATTATTCTACGAGACACATTGGCTGACACACGATGTGGCCTCTGAGCATCTCCACAATGGCCACCACCCCATTGAAGAGCTACTCCTACAACAATTCATGGCTTTAATTTTTCTCTCAAGCGGTCTAAGGTTTTTCCACCACCTTAAATCTCAACAAGTAGATGTTGTTAGTCTTCAGGAGACAAGGTTTGTGCTATTATCAGCACCAAGATATCTATCGCCACATTATCCCACTGACTAATACCTGCTCCTGCAGGGCACCATTTAAGATCACAAAGACACCCTTGTCACTTATTATGCCCCCAATAGGTTTCAATACACCTCCAAGACCTTCTCCTTATGAGAGACTTTAATGTCACCCTAAGTTGAGCCTTACACAGATGTTGTGCACAAGGCGAGCCTCCTTCTCATGACTCCCCACAAGAGTCTCATGTGTTCCCACTTGCCTAACTTTGGCCTGGCTGATGTTTGGGGGGGGGGAACTCCATCTGACTGCTTGGGACCGTACATTTTACTCTAACCCTCATGACAATATCTGCAGATTTGACCATATATATTAATGCATCTTCACCATCATCCCTTGGAGAAGAACATATCTATCCCCACTTCTCCTTGGTCTGATCATGACCTCTTGGTCCTACTGATTGCCCTTTTGGGCTTAGGTGCCCTACCCACTGGCATATTAGTCTTTGCTGACTACCCAGGCCACATGCCAAGGCATTCAGTCCTCATTCAACACTTACTTTGAAGATAATGTCGGTTCGGTCTATTTTGCAATGTCCTTGTGGAACGCCCATAAGGCCACTGTATGTGGCCAGATTATCCAGCTGGCCTCCTCATGGAAGCAAAAGTGGGAATTTCACGTGTCGGAGCTCCATTCCCTTTTAGATGACACTGAGGCATGCTGGAAGGCACACCCTACCTCAGCCCACAGAAAGGCCCTTGACGCATTTTCCACGGAAATGGAGCCAATTTCCACCTCAGAGGCTGAAAAGGCCCTGTGCTGGACCAAACACAAATATTATACTTGTGTAAACAAACCCATGGTGAAGCCTTATAGGTCGGTTCGGTTACACCTCCAACCCCCAATGGATCACGCTGACATTCGCAGATTTTCTATCAAAATGTTATGCTAAGCCTGACCCATTTTCCCCTTAGACCAAGCAGAAGCCTTTTTCGGTGACCTGAAACTCCCCACGTTGTCTGAGGCAGCACATGACACTCTCAATGCTAGCATCACAGAGGCTGAAGTCCTTTAGGCTATAAAGACTTTGAGGCCTTCTTCAGCTTCTGACCTGGGTGGCTTCTCTGGCCTTTATTACAAGAAATTTGCTGGTCCTCTAGTGCCTCACCTAACCAATTATACCAATTGAAACAGGGGTCCCTGTCTTCTTCAGACGCAGTCAGGGCACACATTACTATGCTCCCTAAATCATCAGGGGAGACTCCAGAACCACAAGTCTTCCATCCCATCTCTCTTCTAAATGTCAGAGGCTAAACTAGATATAGCACATTATGGGATAATGTTCAGTTTATTGAAGTATCAAAATTACATAGTTTTGGTCCTCGGAACCAGGCAGTGTTACAATTTCCTAAAGCGGAGGTCCGCCCACCACTGCAAAAATTAAAAGCCAGCAGCTGCACATACTGCAGCTGCTGGCTTTTCATAATAAGACACTTACCTATCCTGGAGTCCAGCAATGTTTCCATCAGCTGTCGGGTGCTGCCGCCGTCATTGCGGATAAGGGTACCCCACAGTGTAGCCTTAAATCTTCACTCCGGGAACCCTAGTGCGCATGCGCAAAGCTCCTCTCCTCACTCCTACTGGCCCAGCAACAGGGGGAAGAGGAGGGAGCTGTAACATCAATATCCATGGCTGTGGCTCCTAGAAAAGGATGCCTGTCAAAGATAGGTATCCTGTCCCCCCTCCCCCCTGAAAAATAGCAATTGTGGCACAAGGGAGGAGGAGGAAATAAAACTGAACTTTAGCTTCATTTTTTTCAAAAAATGAAAGAGGAACTTTACACAAAAATATAAATTCTTTACCCCCTTATCTTTGGTGGTCTTTTCGTGCTGTAATAACATACATACAAGCCCAGTGAATCCAGTGTTCTCCTCTTCACTCGCCTCCAAGTCTTGCTACAGGTCCCTTCCCATTCTGCCCTTTTGTTTGTTTACATTATGAAGAGTATTGCCGCGTACACACGATCAAACAATCGGGTGGAAAAGTCTGGCAAACTCAAGTCGCATTTCGGCGGACAATCCGGCCGTGCGTATGCCAGTCCACCGTACTTTTGAAATGAATGGACTTTTCCCGCCCGGAGAAAAGTCCGCTCATTTCGAGGGGGTCTCCAGGTAGGCGGGGCCTGCGAAGGAGACGTCGCTGGCCCCGCCACCTGGTATGGACTTAAAGGGGAACCCCAACGCCAAAAAAAAAATCGGAGTGGGGGTCCCCCCAGGTCCACATCAGACCCTTGTCCGAGCACGTTACCCGGCCGGCCAGGAAGGGGGGGGGCGAGCCCCCCCCCCCTCCGAGCCGTACCATGCGCGGCCCCCACCCCAAATCACCTTGTCCCCATGTTGATGAGGACAAGGGCCTCTTCCCGACAACCCTGGCCGTTGGTTGTCGGGGTCTGCGGGTGGGGGGGCTTATCGAAATCCGGGAACCCCTTTAATAAGGGGGCCCCCAGATACCAGCCCCCCCACCCTATGTGAATGAGTGTGGGGTACAATGTATCCCTACCCATTCACCTGTAAAATAAAGTACAAAAAAAACACAACACACAAGATAAAATAGTTTATTGCACAGCTCCGGGAGTCTTCCGTCTTCGGGGGTCTTTTCGCCGGACTCCTCCGCTATCTTCTTCTAGCTCTTTTGCTAGCGGAGGAGCCCGGCTTTCTTCCTCGCCGCGGCGAAAGTCCGACGGACAGTCTGGCGGGAAGTCCACCAGACTAAGTCCGTCGGATAGTCGGCTACGTGTGTACGCGGCGTTAGTGTTTTTTTTCCTAGTCCTGCAGCAATTCCACCAATGACATGGTACCACACGTCTCACATGTGCAGAAAATAGATGTGTCCCTATAGTTAAACTTCAAGACATTCCAAAAAATTCAGACTATATACATCTAAATAATAAAATATTCTTCAAATACATACAGCTAAGACATGCTCAAAGTCCAGTGAAAAATAACTCTATTGGAATTTACTCCTGCCCTGTCATTGTAAAGCTATTTAGAGACAAAGTATTGGATGCCTAGTCTCAACACTCGGCTGAAGTCTGCTTATTAAATATTTTAGCAAATTGCCTTTAAAATGTAGAGCGGAATGGGACGTGGGGCCTAAATAAAATTGATCAATGGGAAGAAATTTTGCAGCCAGTTCTGAAAATGTAACCATCTCTCACTGACACATTAACTCATCTTTTTATTCTACAGTAAGCTATTGGAAAAAGATCATAACTATAATTAACAGGATTTTTGGTTTTAATATTAACTATAATCTATTGAGCTGTATGCTTGAACATCTCAGAAACAATGAATTAGATGAGCATATGACACAGCAACCCAAACTTTATAGCAAGAAAAATTTCACCTCCTTTTTCCCGCCCCGCGAAAGAATGGATTAAAAGAACATTTGACATTTTGGTTTGGAAAAAAATATAAAAAAAAAAAAAAAAAAAACCCTTCCCGAAAAAAAAAAATTATAATGTAAAAAAGGATGTCAGGAAACCCCCTGGTCAGCTTCAAAAACAAGTTATAGTGTTAAATGCTTGACATGCTTTTTTTCGGCATCACAAGTTTAATGTGAACCTTTTTGTCAGTTAAGAATACTTCTAACATGTACCTATATGCTTTCAGAAAAATATATAATGTCAGCTCACTTTTATGATATTTAAAGCTTATTCCAATTGGAACATTGTGCATTTCTCTCCTCTTCACTATTCCCTGAACTGATAAATAACTAAACCCTCCTATCCTTTACAACCAAGGAAGCTCTGTTTGATCTATAGTTGCCATGGTGCTATACATGTGGTCAGCTATTACACAGTACTTGCCAAACACCACTAACCCTAAAAAATGCTGGCTACTGCATGCTTCTATTGGGTTGGATTCTTTTACACTCTAGCTCTCCATTTTGGTTGGCTGTCCCGACACACCCAAATAAATGCCGCTCGAATGTGAAAGAAGTATGAATATATGATACAATAATAAAATATAATGGTGCTATACCAAAGTGATAATGATTAATATAAAGCGCCAAACATATGCAAACATAAGCTTATATAAAAAGTGACGCCACAACCTTAGTACAAGTGTAAAAAGTTTCTCCAATAACTTCCAACATGGACAATAGTGGTGAATAAATATCTTATTTCTTGTTAAAAATAACACCCAACACTAGGTCCATTACTGTTGTGCCTTTAACAATAACCGATTGTACTACCTCTAGACGGATGTATACATGCATTAATAATCTCAATCCACCAAGGTAACATCAGTTTAGGATCATCTGACACATTGTGTAGGGTATGAGCGGAGGCAAACGTGGACCGAAAGTGATATTGATGCGTGTATACATTCATCTGGAGGGGAGAGTTCTGAGCACAGAGGTGGCACAAATGGTTATCGTTAAAGAGAAACTTTGCTCTCCAAATCAACATTATTTTGAATCCTCATGCTGCTTGAATTAGTAAATAGATAGGAAAGTATACATATTTACTTGTTTTAAACTTTATTTTTGTTACATTTCTTCGGTTACTTCCTAGTTTCCTTCCTGAGCAAATTATGTCATACACCCCAGGAGTCTTCAAGAGGGGAGGAGAGGCGGAGGGGTTTTCTCAGCTAAGCACACTCTTCTACATGCATGTTTGAGATAAGAGCAGATGGATTCCAGGAAGTAAATACTATGTGAATCATTTGTCCTTACTCAAGATGGCCACGGCCAGAAATGCGAGAGGGGTATTTTTCCAATCGCTTTCTCAACAAATAAACCATGGAGACGGAGATGTTTGGATGAGGGAGTTTGCTTTGAATATTAAAAATGATGTAAATTGTGTTCTTGGTTTGTGGTGCTCAGATACGGTGAAGATCTGCTTTAACCACTTTCAGACCGGACCAATTTGCTGGTCAAAGACCAGACCACTTTTTGCGATTTGGCACTGCGTCGCTTTAACTGACAATTGCGCGGTCGTGCGACGTGGCTCCCAAACAAAATTGACGTCCTTTTTTTCCCCACAAATAGAGCTTTCTTTTGGTGGTATTTGATCACCCCTGCGGTTTTTATTTTTTGCGCTATAAACAAAAATAGAGCGACAATTTTGAAAAAAACGCATTATTTTTTACTTTTTGTTATAATAAATATCCCCCAAAAATATATAAAAAAACATTTTTTTCCCTCAATTTAGGCCGATACGTATTCTTCTACATATTTTTGGTAAAAAAAATCGCAATAAGCGATTATTGATTGGTTTGCGCAAAAGTTATAGCGTTTACAAAATAGGGATAGTTTTATAGCATTTTTATTAATAATTTTTTATTATTTTTTTTTTTTACTAGTAATGGCGGTGATCTGCGATTTTTATTGTGACTGCGACATTGTCGGGGACCCATCGGACATTTTTGACACATTTTTGGGACCATTGTCATTTATACAGTAATCACTGCTATATAAATGCAGTGATTCCTGTGTAAATGACACTGGCAGTGAAAGGGTTAACCAGTGGGTGGCAGTGTAGGGGTTAAAAGGGGTTGTAAAGGTAATTTTTTTATTTTCTACATAGTTTCCTTTAAGCTAGTGCATTGTTGGTTCACTTACCTTTTCCTTTGATTTCCCTTCTAAATGTTTTTTTTCTTTGTCTGAATATCTCACTTCCTGTTTCTCCTCAGTAAACTTCTCACCATCATCCGAGCTGGTGGTTAGTCAGCCAGAACAGCTTACTGAACAGCTTACTGAGGAGGAACAGGAAGTGAGAAATTCAGACAAAGAAAACAAAGAAAAAAAAACATTTAGAAGGGAAATCGAAGGAAAAGATAAGTGAACCAACAATGCAGTAGCTTAAAGGAACCTATGTAGAAAATAAAAAATTTACCTTTACAACCCCTCTAAGTGTTCCTAGGGGTGTGTTACTAACTGTGGGGGGGTTGGGCTTTCATTTAGTGTACACTGATCTCTGCTCCAATCACATGGAGCAGAGATCAGCGTCACTAGTTGCTAGGCAGAATGGAAAAATGTTGTTTATACAGCATTTCCTCCATTCGGCCGCTCCGTGAGACGATCGCGGGGATGCCCGCGGCGATCGAGTCCGCGGGTCCCGCGACCGGACTCACGGGGGTCCCGACCAGTGCGGGAGCGCGCCGCCGGCGGCGCGCTCCCGATGGCAGGGCAGCATCGAATATTGGACGTACATGTACGCCAATATGCCTGCCCGTGCCATTCTGTCGACGTACATCGTCGTGCGCTGGTCGGCAAGTGGTTAAAGGCACTACAGTAATAGATCTGGTGTTGGGTGTTATTTTAACCTGTTATTGTGGTGTTATTTATTCACCACAATTGTCCATTTTGGAAGTTATCGGAGAGACTTTTTACACTTGCTTTTGCACTAAGATTGCAATGTCACTTTTTATATAAGCTTATGTTTGCATATGTCAACACTTTATATTAATCATTATCACTATGGTTCAGCTACCATAATATTTTAATACTGGATCGCAATAGAGCTGCATGATTCTGGATAAAGTGAGAATCACAATTTTTTTACTTAGAATAAAGATCACGATTTTCGCGGCATAACAACATCTTTCACATTATACAAAAAAATTTGGGCTAACTTTAGCGTTTATTTTTTTTTTTATTCATTGAAGTAAATTTTTTCCCCAAAAAATTGCTTTTGAAAGACCGTTGCGCAAATAAGTGTGACATAAAATATTGCAATGGTATCCATTTTATTCTCTAGGGTCTCTGCTAAAATATATACACACAATGTTTGGGGGTTCCAAGTAATTTTTGAGCAAAAAAATACAGATTTTTCACTTGTATGTCAGAAAAGGTTTAGTCTTTAAGTGGTTAAACTGACTTCATTTGCAGACAGAAGTTCATTCTTTTGATCGAAAGAACCGAGAGATGCATTGTTACTCCTTATCTCTGTTGATAAACATTTGTTGTGTTTTTTTTCTTTCTTTTGACAGCTTTGCTTGGCTCTCCACTTGTTTAACATGAATTGGGGAAACTGTATTAAAATTGCGAGGGGGTTGAATTGTGACAACGATTTTTTAACGATTAATCGTGCAGCTCTAGATGACATATTCATACTTCATTCACATTAGAGCTCCATTTATTTAGGTGTATTGGGACAGTGTAGATTCATTGTCTTTTTACAGTACTGTAATGTAGCCCAGCTGTAATATTCTTTTAAACAAAAACAGCTTTGCAACTTATCCTGTTAGATTGGTTACTTAGCTTTGTGTCAATCTAATTAAAAGCCTATTCTCACATGTTCACCATATCCTAATAGAATCAACAGTACCAACCACCCTTCTATAATTATCCCCGTAATCAGGGAGTGTATGTAAATTAATGCAGTATAATAAAGTTTACCCCTAAAGCTTTCTCTGAACTAGAAAGGCATCATGATGACTGAACATGTCACTTCTAACACATGGGTTTCCCAGCTCAATTGCTTAGGCACAGCCAACAGGTTATGCTTTCTTGCACTTCCAGGTGACAGTGCGGATGTTCTGACAAGTAACTCTTTACAGGTACACCATAAGTTTTCCAAGGGTACATGCACCCCTAATTCCAAATTCCCACTTTCCACAGTACATACCTCAGCCATGCAGAAAGCAAGGTGGAAGGTGATGTTTACGCTGCCTGATCTACCTAGGGCTCACAAAATGTCTCTCTCCTTTAGATATTCCAACAGCCTGTGCATGCCCCAGGTCTGGCCATATTGAATGACTGTGCACTGAGCTTCACACATGTAATTTGTGAAGCCATGCACAAGATTTTAAAGCAGCAGGTTCTATCACTGGAGAGAAACACTGTGTCTACCCTGAGCAGACAGGGCAGTGTTAACATCAATCTTGAACATTTAAGGTATGGTCCTGCATGAACAGTTTAGCAGTAAAGGGAATCCAGGGGGGCACTAGGGTCCCCGCAGAGAATCTCATCTCTCCTAGGCAGTTTGATAGTGGACAACCAAATCACAAATGACTATAAATAGATGGGGACAACAACAACAAAAAGGCTGCCAGATGCCTTAATAAAAAAAACAATATTTAATGCCTTCCATCTCAGCTGGTTGTAAGAGTTTTACAGCATGGGTCTGAGCAAAATAAAGGAAAACACATTCAGTTCATCCCTGCAATAAAGCTACATTTTTTTCCCTGTTCTGCCAGGAAAACCAGGATGCTCTTAACATCTTGTTTGAGCAGATATCCCTGCCTCTTCATGTGCTGAAGCCATCAGCTTTTCCCTGCTGGACTACAGAACACCTTTCCTTTATGCAATTGAGATTAGGAGTAGGAAGGTGTTCTGTTGTCCAGCAAAGGGGAACTGAGCTGACCTGCCCACCCAGACTGCGATTTTAGTGCAGCAGCAGAGGAAATGTGTTGTCAGCTCAAACAAGAAGACTAAAATTCTGGGAAATATGCATATATACTAAACGTGTGTTCCTTTTTATTGCGCCCAGACATGCACTTTAGGAACAAAACAACGTGCATAATAAAGAAAATATCATAAGGAATGTATCAGTGGTATGCAGGCACAAGATAATTTTAGGTTTTTACAGGTCCAAAGAGTCTTTGCATCATGGTGTAGATAATTCTGAAACATAAAACAAGTAGAGCCCAAAAAATAGGTGAGAAACGCAAAACACAATTGTCATTGTTTGAACTGAGATGACTGTGATGGAGTGTATGTTCCATATCTGTTGGCAACATTGGTGAAACCAGTTCGCAAACCCTGTGTGCTGCCAAGCCCAGGTACTCCAAATCCTTGGCTAAATGTACCACCATATGGAGCAGATCCATAAATTCCAAGGCCATATGACTTTGCTTGTGTATTTGAAAGAATTACAGGGTTAATGTTTTTGCCTGGTGTATTGAAGGCAAATTCTGGAGGTGGACTACTAGGTTTAGATGGTGTGGAGGTCATTGGACTTAGCTCATCAATGGCTGTCTTCAAAGATGGCATCTGAATAATATGATGGTCGGGAATGTTCAACATATTGGGTGGCATGGCACCAGAAGACAAAACTGGCCTTGCCCATTCATCTTTGAAGATCTGAACAGTCAGAGTTGAAATCAAAGTGCTAAGTCGGTTTGTGACATGAGCGAGTACCATCTGCTCATTGGCATCCCTTCTGATCCTGACATGAACGGATCCTGCCTGAAATGCAAAAAACACAGAAATTATTAAATATAATTATGTTGCATTAAAAGGTATTCTTCAAATATCCCCAACACATCAGCTCCTATTTGTCCTGAGTTGTGAGTCAAGTTTTGCTTTTTTAAATTTATATTTGCACAAAGGCTAAAAAATTAGGGATTTTGTAACATTCTTTCTTGTCATTAAGGGACACAGTATTGGTGGAATTCAGAAAGATTGGATTATATTATTTCCTTTAAGAAGAACTCGACACTAGGAAATAAAAATATCCATTGGCTGGTCAAGTACAACCCTCCTCATGCCTGTGAACCTTCAGTTTTTAGAAAAGCAGTATTAGGAGTATATCTGAGAGATTGGACCTACAGTATGTCACTTGATGAATCACAAAAAAATAGGAATTTTGACCTGTGCCTGTATATTCCATATCTTGCAGCACAGTACAGGACAGGACACAGAATACAATTAATAGACCACGGATCATCTGCCACTACTTTCAGTTGATTGGACACTGGTAAAGGCTTCCCTGGGCCAGGCCCCTAGTGTACTCATACAGCCCTGCTTTCTTTGTGAGGCTCCAGTTTTGTTAGCAAGCAATAAAGAGATCACAGAAAAGGCAAGGGGCCCGTGTCTGTAGTGTACTCCACAATATAGAATTTACAAGCACATCAAAATCCCTATTATATTTATTATACAGTACAAGACACAGGAAACGATTCATAGACCATGGGACATCCCAAACAATAATTGTGGCTGGACAACAGTAGCAACAGGGGCACAAGAAAAAACAGAAAGGGCTAACCGAAACACACGGTTAATTGTAGAATCACCTTTATCACCTTGCAGCCTGAGCAAGCAACAGAGAGGGCTCAAATAGCCACCTTGGAACAAACAGTTTAGTATAAACAGGAACTGAAATTCAGTCGATAGCTCCAAACAAGGGGGAAAGGACAAGCCCAAGAACATGACCTCAACTGGAGAATGGTCTCAGGCAGGGAAGCAGCTGGGTGGAAGATGACCCAAGTTGGTTCATTCCTGCAAGGAATTAAAAGAGAAGAGGGTCAGGACTTAATGGAAGGACGTGGACCCTTATACCCTAAGAGGAAGGAAAGACTGTCATGCTGTCCAGAAAAGCATGGTAGAGAAAACCAGAAAATCCCATAAGGGTGATAAGAAGATCACCAAGGAAACAATGAGAAAACTTGCTTCCAAGTTAACCAGCCCACAAGTGGTAGAAGGAAGAAGGCCAAACGAAAACCACAACTGTCGGTGTTAACAGATTAGTTTGCATAAAGAATCCATAAAAGGGATAACCCCTTAGAACAGAAAACATAGCTCTGGTTGGCAAGAGGTCCTGCAGGAGCCCTCACAGGCAACAAGGCCATCTTCAGCAGGAGAAAGGGAGAGGATATACAAGGTCAAATAAGACCTACCAAGTGACATGCCATAAGAAGTACTAGGTTGAAAAAGGTAGAATGGGGATATGGGATTGTATGATTTTTTTTTCTTCCCTTTGGTTGAACTAGATGGTCTTGTATGTTTTTTTTCAACCTACCGTAACTGTAACAAGCACCAACCACCAGAATGAGGTTCCCTATCAGCCCACTAGGTCAAATCACCTTACCAGAGACCACAGAGCAGGGGAAAACTGAACTGAATGGTTAAAGAATAAGGGGGGCATCCAACTCAAGGATCAGGATGTACCAACCTAGGAAATACCCGAGAAGCAGCCATAATCTGGAATCTAGATTTGACCAAGGCAGGCAGGTGATGAAGCTCCTACAGACCGCAGATGGAGAGGAAAAGTACCCACAAGAAAACCTGGGAACAGGGCGACACAGACCTTTCCCAATAGCAATTAATTGAAAGAAATATTAGTCAAAAGAGACCATCTGGAATGATGAAAAAAAAGAGTCAGTTTGTCTGACAGAAGAGCTAGCTAATGGGTAGACAGGATCAGCTCTAACAATATCCAGGAACTTGTCTTTGGATGAACCAGAATAGGACAGAGATGGAAAACCAATGAAAACCAATGTCCTGGTTGAAAGAGGCCTATACTTATGAGGATGACTGGAAGCCATACTGGATGGAAGCTTGACTCTCCTGCTCTCTCTCAGCCTGTGATTCAAAGGCACTTTGGGGACGTTTCACCGCACTTTAACCGAACCACAAAAGCCGGGGGATCATCACAACCCCAGTCTGGTTCCTCCTCGGACCTCCAGTCCTTCTTCCCGCTGACAGACATGTCTCCCGGCAGAGCAGACAAAATTGTGCCGGATGCCTCATCAGCCTGATCCCGGACCACAACACAACTCTTCCCACCGGCTCACACATCAAACCTCTGAGGGTCCCCCACGGACTCCGATGGGCACCATGGACATCTCTTCCTTCTCGGGATAGGCGAGTCCCCCCCCCCACTCTGTATCCCCAGGGACCTCGCCGCATGGCCTGCAGCCCGCCATGCTCATCCCGCCTCCTCCACTATACAGATTAGATACATATCCTTGATTACAGAGGACAGCATCAGACCCCTGCATGCATGGAGTAGACCCTGGATCCCTGGCATCCTCAGATTTCTCCATAGACTTCCCAGCCCTGCCAGGCTCTATGTTCCCACCCAGCCAGATACTAAAAGAGCCTGTGGGGAGCCATGCGGCCCTCAGTTTCTCTGCACCTGAACCGCCCCCTCTAAAGCCCAAAAACTGTCTCACTCACAGTCCCTCAGCTTCACCAGGGAACAGGCTGCACTACCAGCCACCTATGCACAAAAAGTGTACTCCCCTGCCCACCACCCCTCTGGAGTGGAGGGAACCCATGCCTACCCAGGCACTGACCTGGGGAGATCTATGGAGCTCATCACCAGGACTAGCCCACTCTGCCCAGGCCAAACATTTCCTACCACTGGGGATTCCCCTTTAGCCACCTAAAAATCAGGGCAAATCCGCTGCTCTACGATACCCAGAGGAACTGAATGCCTTCTGTGACATCCTGGGGATCTCTATCCCCCAACTCCTGGATGGGATTTGGTGGCCACTCCACCTCCACCACCCACAATCTAGCAGAAGTTGACAGCATCTAACCGCTCCCGGAATGCGGATGCTCCCCGCAAGAGCACCCCTGGGATTGGGGGATACCTGGGAAAGCGTACTGACCTAGGCCCAACAGCCTCTCAAGGTCATGCGACAACACTTGCTCTAATTTTTCATTGTTTATTGTGTATTAACCTTTTTCTCTTCCAGCTTCCTCGCTTTACCTCTCTCTTCCGGCACCATGTAGTTCACCACGTGGGTTGCGGAATTTGCCTGGATCTCCTCCTGAAGTGTGTCTGCTCCTGGCCCTCGATTCTCGGAAACTCCTTTCCACAACAGGTAAGATACTCTCCCCCTACCCATCACCATGGCTAAGATCCTCTCTTTGAACTTTCACTGCCTAAATTCCAATAAAAAAAGGCATCTGGGACTAAGAGAGTTTAGACAGTCAGGCGCAGACATTATCTTTGTCCAAGAGACACACTTTGACGAGGGGGGCTCCTTCACATTCGCCTCTAAACAATTCCTCCAGATCTATCTTTCCTCAGGACCTGATAAGCGAGCCGGGGTCACCATACTTATCAAGCATGGGTCCCCAGTCACTTGTTCAGAACACCATATCGATCTACAAGGCCACTATGTCATCCTTAGGGGTCTGTGGCAAACACAGGAGATCACTTTATGTGCCCTATATGCCCCGAACATAAACAATACAGATTCTTGTCTAAAGTGTTTGCCTGTCTCTTTCGATCTGACTACTTAGCGGTGGGGGGCAACTTTAACTTAACCCACCCTGCAACTGCTGAGCCCCTAGACATCATCTGCTCGAGCCCTCAGGGACTCGAAGCTCTTCCACCAACTCTCTAGATCAGAGGTAGGGAACCTTTTTGGCTGAGAGAGCCATGAACGCCACATATTTTAAAATGTAATTTCGTGAGAGCCATACAATAAGTTTAAAACTAAATACAAGTAAATGTGTGCATTTTATGTAAGACCACACTTTTAAAGTCCAATAAGACTCAGAATTAAACAATCAGGTGTTCTTTATTAAGAGATAAATCACAGAACAAGGAAATACGGCAAAGTTGCCAAACATGACATGACCTCTGAATTCTTTTTAATAACGTTGTTATGCTGTTGCTAACCAATGATGAATAAAGTACTTCTTACCATTAATGCGACTTCTGGTGCTGCATGGTTTTGCAGATGGCTTTGTAGTCTGGTTGATACGTGGTGAGGTTAAGCTTCATGCAGGCGTTGAGACTTCCATACGTTAAACGCGATCGTAGGTTGGTCTTAATGTTCTTTTTTTTAAATTGATTAATCAACTAATTTCGACTAAATATAACTGTAATGTTGTCATCTCCCCCAGTGTAATATCCATGTCTCCCCCACTGTAATGTCCACATCTCCCCTCGCTGTAATGTCCACGTCATCTCCCCCCGCTGTAATGTCCACGTCTCCCCCCGCTGTAATGTCCACGTCTCCCCCCGCTGTAATGTCCACGTCTCCCCCCGCTGTAATGTCCACGTCTCCCCCCGCTGTAATGTCCACGTCGTCTCCCCCCGCTGTAATGTCCACGTCGTCTCCCCCCGCTGTAATGTCCATGTCGTCTCCCCCCGCTGTAATGTCCATGTCGTCTCCCCCCGCTGTAATGTCCATGTCGTCTCCCCCCGCTGTAATGTCCATGTCGTCTCCCCCCGCTGTAATGTCCATGTCGTCTCCCCCCGCTGTAATATCCACGTCGTCTCCCCCCACTGTAATATCCACGTCGTCTCCCCCACTGTAATATCCACGTCGTCTCCCCCCACTGTAATATCCACGTCGTCTCCCCCCACTGTAATATCCACGTCGTCTCCCCCCACTGTAATATCCACGTCGTCTCCCCCACTGTAATATCTATGTCGTCTCCCCCACTAATATCCACGTATCCCCCCACTGTAATATCCACGTCGTCTCCCCCCACTGTAATATCCACGCCGTCTCCCCCCACTGTAATATCCACGTCGTCTCCCCCCCCACTGTAATATCCACGTCGTCTCCCCCCACTGTAATATCCACGTCGTCTCCCCCCACTGTAATATCCACGTCGTCTCCCCCCACTGTAATATCCACGTCGTCTCCCCCCACTGTAATATCCACGTCGTCCCCACCCACTGTAATATCCACGTCGTCCCCACCCACTGTAATATCCACGTCGTCTCCCCCACTGTAATATGCACATCTCCCCCACTGTAATATGTCTGACTCTGCTTTCTTACCACTAGCAGGCAGATCCAGGAGCAGATGAGGCGGTCGGTGATGATGACGTCAGCGCGCCTCTCACCTAGGCCGCCGCCGGGTGTACCAAGATGGCCGTGGGTCCGGAGCCAGGCCGAAGCCGCGGCCTTTCCTATGGGCTCAATCCACGGATCGCGTGGTGTGCCGAATTGCGAGAGCCAGATGTAGCCATCAAAAGAGCCACATCTGGCTCGCGAGCCATAGGTTCCCGAACCCTGCTCTAGACGATATGCGCTCTTCGATGCCTGGAGGGCTCTCCGCTGAGGGGATCGGCAGTACACATTTTCTCGGCACCCCACTGAACACACTCCTGTATTGACTATTTCTTTATCAATAACCCCACACTTAGAATAACACACAAAGCACGGATACTCCCGATCTCATGGTCTGACCATGTTCCTATCTTGCTTACCTTAGATCTAGGCTCCCTCAACCTTAGGCCCTACAACTGGAGATTAAATACATTCATTCCTTCTCCAGCAAACCTCTACTCTCAAATTTTACTTTGCAGAGAACACCACCACTGACGCCTCCCCCCCTACACTCTGGGAAGCCCATAAGGTAGTCCTTCAAGGCAGATGTATGGCACTATCCTCTGCCATGAAAAAATATGCTCTGGCCACAAAGCGACAAACCGAGAAAGAACTTGGGGTCCTAGAGCATTGGTTGCAACTGTCCCCTACTCTAGCCCTCCTTAAAAAAATTATAAAACTACAGGTGATCTCGCACTGGGCCGCGCAGAAAAGGCTTTGATTAGAACAAAACAAGTATATTATGATAAAAGGTAATAAGGCCCACTCCCTACTGATGAAGAAGCTGTGGGACAACTCCCACATGTCCATACCTCACCAGATTAAGAACAGATCAGACTGCCTACTATCCCACCCCAAAGACATTGCTCATGCCTTTGCGGAATTCTACACAGACCTCTAGAACAATCCTGACATCCCTAGTAACCCTCCCCCCGACCTCTCCCATCGCATGCAACAATATCTCAAACGCAGTGGAGTCTCCCAACTCCAAGTCACTGACTTAGCAACCCTAAACACACCAATTACTGAAGAAGAAATAGAACAGACTGTTAAATCTCTGCCATCCCACAAGTCCCCAGGCACAAACGGTCTAGCTTATGAATACTATAAGACCTTCCTTCTCCTAATCCCCAACATGTGCAAACTCGTCAATGCCTTCCTCCAGGACACCCCCATCCCAGCAGACATGCAAATATCCTTTATCACTCTGATCCCCAAGCCAGATAAAGACCGTATCTTATGCCCCAACTACAGACCCATCGCTCTGCTGAATTCGGACCTAAAAGGACACCACAGCTTTTACCACATCTTTTACCAATGCATTGGAAATACTGTTGACCCACCTGTCTACAAAGGCTAGCAGACATCCTCCTATTTTGGAAAGTGGGTGGTGTTCCCTAATTGTGAGGAAGACATGTCCGCAGACTAAAGGACTTGGGACCCCAGGATTTAGGACTAAACTGGGTCTTGAGAGTTTAGACAGTCAGGCGCAGACATTATCTTTGTCCAAGAGACACACTTTGACGAGGGGGGCTCCTTCACATTCGCCTCTAAACAATTCCTCCAGATCTATCTTTCCTCAGGACCTGATAAGCGAGCCGGGGTCACCATACTTATCAAGCATGGGTCCCCAGTCACTTGTTCAGAACACCATATCGATCTACAAGGCCACTATGTCATCCTTAGGGGTCTGTGGCAAACACAGGAGATCACTTTATGTGCCCTATATGCCCCGAACATAAACAATACAGATTCTTGTCTAAAGTGTTTGCCTGTCTCTTTCGATCTGACTACTTAGCGGTGGGGGGCAACTTTAACTTAACCCACCCTGCAACTGCTGAGCCCCTAGACATCATCTGCTCGAGCCCTCAGGGACTCGAAGCTCTTCCACCAACTCTCTAGATCAGAGGTAGGGAACCTTTTTGGCTGAGAGCGCCATGAACGCCACATATTTTAAAATGTAATTTCGTGAGAGCCATACAATAAGTTTAAAACTAAATACAAGTAAATGTGTGCATTTTATGTAAGACCACACTTTTAAAGTCCAATAAGACTCAGAATTAAACAATCAGGTGTTCTTTATTAAGAGATAAATCACAGAACAAGGAAATACGGCAAAGTTGCCAAACATGACATGACCTCTGAATTCTTTTTAATAACGTTGTTATGCTGTTGCTAACCAATGATGAATAAAGTACTTCTTACCATTAATGCGACTTCTGGTGCTGCATGGTTTTGCAGATGGCTTTGTAGTCTGGTTGATACGTGGTGAGGTTAAGCTTCATGCAGGCGTTGAGACTTCCATACGTTAAACGCGATCGTAGGTTGGTCTTAATGTTCTTTTTTTTAAATTGATTAATCAACTAATTTCGACTAAATATAACTGTAATGTTGTCATCTCCCCCAGTGTAATATCCATGTCTCCCCCACTGTAATGTCCACATCTCCCCTCGCTGTAATGTCCACGTCATCTCCCCCCGCTGTAATGTCCACGTCTCCCCCCGCTGTAATGTCCACGTCTCCCCCCGCTGTAATGTCCACGTCTCCCCCCGCTGTAATGTCCACGTCTCCCCCCGCTGTAATGTCCACGTCGTCTCCCCCCGCTGTAATGTCCACGTCGTCTCCCCCCGCTGTAATGTCCACGTCGTCTCCCCCCGCTGTAATGTCCATGTCGTCTCCCCCCGCTGTAATGTCCATGTCGTCTCCCCCCGCTGTAATGTCCATGTCGTCTCCCCCCGCTGTAATGTCCATGTCGTCTCCCCCCGCTGTAATATCCACGTCGTCTCCCCCCACTGTAATATCCACGTCGTCTCCCCCACTGTAATATCCACGTCGTCTCCCCCCACTGTAATATCCACGTCGTCTCCCCCCACTGTAATATCCACGTCGTCTCCCCCACTGTAATATCTATGTCGTCTCCCCCACTAATATCCACGTATCCCCCCACTGTAATATCCACGTCGTCTCCCCCCACTGTAATATCCACGCCGTCTCCCCCCACTGTAATATCCACGTCGTCTCCCCCCCCACTGTAATATCCACGTCGTCTCCCCCCACTGTAATATCCACGTCGTCTCCCCCCACTGTAATATCCACGTCGTCTCCCCCCACTGTAATATCCACGTCGTCTCCCCCCACTGTAATATCCACGTCGTCCCCACCCACTGTAATATCCACGTCGTCCCCACCCACTGTAATATCCACGTCGTCTCCCCCACTGTAATATGCACATCTCCCCCACTGTAATATGTCTGACTCTGCTTTCTTACCACTAGCAGGCAGATCCAGGAGCAGATGAGGCGGTCGGTGATGATGACGTCAGCGCGCCGCTCACCTAGGCCGCCGCCGGGTGTACCAAGATGGCCGTGGGTCCGGAGCCAGGCCGAAGCCGCGGCCTTTCCTATGGGCTCAATCCACGGATCGCGTGGTGTGCCGAATTGCGAGAGCCAGATGTAGCCATCAAAAGAGCCACATCTGGCTCGCGAGCCATAGGTTCCCGAACCCTGCTCTAGACGATATGCGCTCTTCGATGCCTGGAGGGCTCTCCGCTGAGGGGATCGGCAGTACACATTTTCTCGGCACCCCACTGAACACACTCCTGTATTGACTATTTCTTTATCAATAACCCCACACTTAGAATAACACACAAAGCACGGATACTCCCGATCTCATGGTCTGACCATGTTCCTATCTTGCTTACCTTAGATCTAGGCTCCCTCAACCTTAGGCCCTACAACTGGAGATTAAATACATTCATTCCTTCTCCAGCAAACCTCTACTCTCAAATTTTACTTTGCAGAGAACACCACCACTGACGCCTCCCCCCCTACACTCTGGGAAGCCCATAAGGTAGTCCTTCAAGGCAGATGTATGGCACTATCCTCTGCCATGAAAAAATATGCTCTGGCCACAAAGCGACAAACCGAGAAAGAACTTGGGGTCCTAGAGCATTGGTTGCAACTGTCCCCTACTCTAGCCCTCCTTAAAAAAATTATAAAACTACAGGTGATCTCGCACTGGGCCGCGCAGAAAAGGCTTTGATTAGAACAAAACAAGTATATTATGATAAAAGGTAATAAGGCCCACTCCCTACTGATGAAGAAGCTGTGGGACAACTCCCACATGTCCATACCTCACCAGATTAAGAACAGATAAGACTGCCTACTATCCCACCCCAAAGACATTGCTCATGCCTTTGCGGAATTCTACACAGACCTCTAGAACAATCCTGACATCCCTAGTAACCCTCCCCCCGACCTCTCCCATCGCATGCAACAATATCTCAAACGCAGTGGAGTCTCCCAACTCCAAGTCACTGACTTAGCAACCCTAAACACACCAATTACTGAAGAAGAAATAGAACAGACTGTTAAATCTCTGCCATCCCACAAGTCCCCAGGCACAAACGGTCTAGCTTATGAATACTATAAGACCTTCCTTCTCCTAATCCCCAACATGTGCAAACTCGTCAATGCCTTCCTCCAGGACACCCCCATCCCAGCAGACATGCAAATATCCTTTATCACTCTGATCCCCAAGCCAGATAAAGACCGTATCTTATGCCCCAACTACAGACCCATCGCTCTGCTGAATTCGGACCTAAAAGGACACCACAGCTTTTACCACATCTTTTACCAATGCATTGGAAATACTGTTGACCCACCTGTCTACAAAGGCTAGCAGACATCCTCCTATTTTGGAAAGTGGGTGGTGTTCCCTAATTGTGAGGAAGACATGTCCGCAGACTAAAGGACTTGGGACCCCAGGATTTAGGACTAAACTGGGTCTCAGATTTTGGCCTAGACTTCGAGGCCTGGATAATTTTAGGGCGGCACAGTGGTGTAGTGGTTAGCACTCTCACCTAGCAGTAAAAAGGGTCGCTGGTTTGAATCCCAACCACAACACTACCTGCCTGGAGTTTGCATGTTCTCCCTGTGCTTGTGTGGGTTGAGGGAAGCACCAAACTTGTTGAGGGAAGCACCAAAACATATATTCTCCACTGAAGGACATGCAGATTAATTGCATTTTACATGGCTATTCTCTAGAATAGTTGAGACAGAGTCTTCCACATATTTATAGACAAGAGACAAATTCTAAAAATTAGATGGGCAATGCCCACCAAACCATCAACACAATAGTGTGATGCAGTGGGCATAAGTTTCAAACATTCCAGAACATAATGATAAGTTAAGATTGATTTAAGTTTTTTGATATGTCCTTGGACCTCATCCCCAGGGTTTAGCAAACAACTATCAATACAATAATTATTTGCAGGGCAGAGCCAGCGTAGTTTCCTTCCATTGCTCTCCTCACAAGGACACAAGTTTACCTTGGTTTGTTCTTCTGCTGTGCATAACTTTGCCTTAATTGTACAGCAGTGTGTCAAATCCTAAGCCCAAGTCTGTACATTCCTCTGAGTCTCTCTCCTCTGCTGTTTCCAGGGTTGGGTTTTTTTCTGCTATGAAGGAATGACCAAAATCTCTGCAATGATGGCATACTCAAAACACAGGGGCTGTAAGCGTACTTCTCCTTCCGAGCCTGACTCTGACATTCACGCAGCTGCTGCAGTCATGGCACAGTTGGCTGTGGATAAGGAGAAATCCCAGTACTATTTTTTGGATGAATTTGGGCTTGAGGAGCCTCAGTCTGATGACACGACTCAGACTGTAAAGATACCATTTCAGTTCTTATTGACATGGAGGGTACATGTTTAAAACTGGAGCAGCCTGTGTCTGAAACCATCCTTGTTGTCAGTTGTTACAGGTTCTAAGACTGTCAAAATCTTGCCAGTACATTTGTTACTGACACTTAATTTGTAGGGAAACTTGATTGCTCCTGACAAAGTATTTGTTCTCCTAAAATGCAATCTGGAGGAAGAGTTTACTGGGAAGTCAGCTGTTTGCTTTGTGGACCCAGCCATTTCTTGCTTAACCACATTAAATAAGGGCTTGGCGGAATTGCTCTCGTTCTGGGTAGACGTCATCTGACTGCTCTCCATAACGACCACTCTTGCGCACCCGTGCGCATCGCTGCGATCGATGGTGTGATGTGTCAGTCTGACACACCGCTACACCGATCTCGGTAAATAGCCTCTGAAGGAGCATGTCCAATCACAGCTGATCAAAATGTAAACAGGAAGAATCATTGATCGGCTTTTCCTCACTTGCATCTGACAAACGGCTGCTCTACTGGCAGGGGGGGGGGGGTCTGTGCTGATTTTTCATCAGCGCAGCCACCCTCTAAAACCCACCCAGAACCACCAGGATGCCGCCACACTGGACCACCAGGGAAATTCTAATCGGTGCCCAGGCAGCTTCCAATCAGTGCCCATCCCCAGTGTAAGCCAGTGCCATCAGTGATGCCCATCAATGCCATCTATCAGTACTGCATATCAGTGCCCAACAGTGCTGCCTATCAGTGCCACCCATAAGTAGCCATCAGTGAAGCCTTTCAGTGCCCAGTGTCGCCTATCAGTGCCACCCATCAGTGCCCATCGTCAGTGGCAAGGTGCCAAGTCCCAGTTCTGAAGCATAATGAAAAAATATTGACTGAAGAAAAAAAATAGGATTTTTGTACTCACCGTAAAATCCTTTTCTCTGAAGTTCATCGACAGACACAGCATCTTCACGGGGGACTGGACGCCGGAAGCACACCGCAGTAACTGGGTCAGGGTGGTGAGTTCGGCGGGGGCCCCTCAGTCTGTGGCAGCTAGGAGCGTTTTGTGTGACTTGCCTTAGGTCCCTAAGTCGTTACAGGTGAGTGTGAGTCAGCATGGCGTCAGAAGCTGGCGCTTCTTCCCCAGACATTCTTGCTATGGCAACTGGTTCCCCTGCACCTGCAGTGCCTATGGACGCTCTGTCGGCGGTCCTGGGGTCCTTTGTTGCCAGGGTGGAAGCAGCGTGTGGGCACAAGGGGGGTAGAAAAAAATGCCCACTCCCCCCCACTGTCTTCTGGGGGAAAGCTCTGGTTCAGACTCGGGTCCCGCTGTGGCAGGCGGCCCCTGTTCTGCAGTTTCAGAGGATGTGGACCAGGATCGTTCGGACAGTGAGAATGACTCTGTGTTAGGGTCAGCGCAGGAAAAAGCGATTGTAGGTGCACTTATCACAGCAGTGCGGGATACCCTAAAGATGGAGGATACATCGCATTCAACCAGGGAAATTGGTGCCTCCCTGGTCTTTCCAACATCAAGCACCCGTTTCCCAGAAATCTAAGGCAGCGACCTGGTTGTTCATTTGTTCGTTCACACTTTCACAAAATTTGACAAGGTTGATGTGAGCGCATCTTCGGATGCTTGCTTCGGCCGCAACATTTTGCAAGCAGCTGTTTAAGGTTGAGGAGCTCTGGTTGTTATGGGTGGAGTTATTTTCTTGCTGTTCCCACCCCTCGTTTTTTTTTACACTGCTTGGGGACGTCCCTAAGGTCAAGATGAAGATGCTGTGTCCTTCAATGAACGAAATAGAAAATAGGAGTTTTGTACTCACCGTAAAATCCTTTTCTCTGAAGTCCATTGATGGACACAGCACCCACCCCTCTTATTTATGTTTGTATTGCTTTTTGACGAACAGAGCTGCTGGATGCAGTGTGAGGGGTTATAGCCAGTAGGACCACCCCCTGGGCGGTACTGTGCAGTTTTTAGCTGTTCTGCCTAGTGCTCTCCTGAAGTTGGCGATATAACCCTAAGGTCAAGATGAAGATGCTGTGTCTGTCAATGAACGAAAGAGAAAAGTATTTATAAAACGGTCTAGAATAAATGGGTATACCTTTCTCTGAAATAAGCATGTCCATCCACTAGCATATAAACATCACAGTAGTGGAAGGGGTTATAAATGACCAGTCAATGGCATGCATGTATGCTGTGACAGGAGTCACTTTGGGCGGAGGGCTTGTGGAACCCAGCTTACCTTAGAGAGCTCTGGAAACTCTTTGTCCAGCTCGCCCAGCCCCTCCTATGTGTAAGTGAACCTGAGTCTATTAGGGGCACAGGGTGACCCAAGAATCCCAGTCTGAAAATTGACCCCTCCATTCATATAAGGTATTGGTTGCAGTATGAAACGCGAGTGCTGTTATTGGGGGAACAACTGCAACAAGGAGTGCTAAGCAAGCTGATCCGGGCAGAGATGCAGTTGGACGAGAGCTACCGAGCCCTCCAGTGGTATGTAACCCAAGTGTGCCCATGGACAGCTGATTACAGCCCCACGGAATCCTTTGACTATGGTGGTCTGGGACTATTGTACTGGAGGCTAATCAGGGACCCTGGCTTTGGGAGAGATCTGGAGTGGCGTTTTGGAGGAAATCATGGAGTACAGAGACCGAAGACAATGTCTCAGAAGTGCTCTGGGCACAAGAAGATTTGGAGTTTCTGGCTGTTCAGGAATGGGAGCTGGAGATCACCTACAGACAGCTGCTAGACTCTGCTCAGCAGCAGGGTGGGGCTGCCTTTGCCTGGGACTATCCAGAAGTACCAGCCGACAGTCCTGAAATCACAGCTGAAGTGTCGGCAATGGGGCAGAGTAACTGTGTGCTTTGCTCACCTCCAGCTATGGAAGTGGAGCTCTTATGGCAGATGCAGCAAAGTTTTAACTCATCTGGACGAACCTGTTTTTGCAAAGGACGAGCTTGGATGGAGGAATACCTTTGTCCAGCAGCCAGATAAGGGTACTGGAGATGGAGAAAGAAGGCTCATCTTGCTATTTGCGGTTCAAGGGCTCAGGAGAAGAGAAAGCATTCTTCATTCTCCAGCGGCAGATCACAGAAAGTATGTATTTAATTGACTTCAGAGCATGGAGGCTGTTGACCTCTGCCCAAAACAATCAACTCTGCTGGAGCTCAAGGGAGAGAATGCGATCAGCACCTCAAAACTGCAGCTTGAGCTGATATCAGTGAATGGGAGTTCGGTCTCCACTGACAGTAACCCAGCAGAAGAGCTAGCAACAGGGCAGAGTGCTGCTGGCCTCTGCCTTCAACTAATGGAAGATGGAATTCCTGTGGTAGTGGAAGGGACTCTGGTCTCCACTGACATAACCCCAAAAAAAGGTCCGGCATTGGGACAGGAGGATGTCAGCCTTGCTCTGCAAGCACTGGGCTGAAATTACCCCGGGGGGGGACCAGTCCGCACTTCTCCCTAGCAGCGTGTATGTTCTATGAGAGTCAGAGGTTGGCTGGGTGAGTAATGCTCCGTTTAGGACAATTTAGGACAATATGTTTGGGATACTGTGTGGGTACGGGCATTTGGGGACTGGAACTATGGAATAACTTTGAAGTCACCCATTTGGGGTCTCCTTCTGTGTTAGTCTTCCACTGAAAGGGGAGATGTGGGACCAGGAATCACTTTGGGCAGAGGGCTTGTGGAACCCAGCTTACCCTAGAAAGCTCTGGAAACTCCTTGTCCAGCTCCCCAGTGCCTATGTGTAAGTCACCCTGTCTATTAGGGGCACAGGGTAACCGAGAACCCCCGTGTGATCTGTACTAATCAGACTCACCATACAACCACACTGGACTCAGCATTCCCTGTTATCCAGGGTCTTTAATGTGTGGTTTGTGTTGAAAGAACAAAGGGGGTCTTTCACCTGGGACAGTGGTATTTCTGAACAATATCCCTCAAGAAATATGTGAAGATAAATTAATTCCACCTTTCCAACTGCTGGAATATTGTAGAAGTTGGTCTCATAAACTGTTGTAGACGTTTACTAGATCATTTAAGGTGTGGCTGTATCCCATTGTTCTATTGTTTGTCTGCCTTGGGAGCAACATATTATGGGATGTATATGTGTTTCTAGCATGTAGATGGGGGGGGGGGGCAGGGTGGAGGGAGGGGGGAATTCCTCCAACAGTTCTCCCTGCTGACAAGACAGTCTACTGCTGTAAAGTTGAATACACCTGTGTGTCTCTTGTAACTGAATGTATCCCCCCCCCCCCCCCATGCAAAGCAGGGGAATTTTCCCAGAGTGTGTATTTCTTAGTGCCTGTGTTTGAAAAACAGCCTTATGTTTTTCACCCTACACTAATGTTTTGACAAGTTACTGGGTGGGCTAAGGGGTTTTGGATCTTGCTGGTACCGGGCAAGGAAGAATATACAGCAGATAGACTTTTCGTAAATACGGGGGGTTTGTGACATATACCATTATTCAATTTCTCCTAAAGACAGCAGTATAACCCAAAGTTCCTGAATTCTACTTACCCTGTATAACTTAAAGAATAATTAAGAAAATAATTTTCCATAACAAGTTCTGCAAACGCTCAAACCATCATACACATACCATGCTATCAAAACCAAGAGTCCAAAAATGCTCATTGCGAACTTCCAGAACTCCATCCAGAGTTGAAACCTGTTCAACATGAAAAAATAAAATCATTACCCAGTTTTGGACCTGAAGCATATAACGAGCACCAAAAATGTAATCAAATGACTTCTCCCCCCTGCAGCCATTGTGTAAGCAGAGTTTGTCGAGATTGTAGTTGGATATCCAAGTCACAGTCTGTGTCTCAGGACTGCAGACAAAAACTCCTGTTAAAACTGAATTTTATTGACAAATACATTGTAACATATAGGCACATAATAGCTCAATTCACAAAGCTTTAACGTGACACTAAGGCCAAAATAAAAAAAAATACTAATATGATACAGTTTGTCAGTAGCATTAACACAAAAACAAAACAAACCCAAAAGCAAAAATACAATATACTGCAGCTTACCAGTCCTTAGACGCGGTGGCTTTATTCGTTTTCTTATTTTGAGTTTTTTTTTTCACCTGGCGATCTTGCCAATAAGTGTAATTAATTTCCAACTTCCTTTAATAGACCTAGCTGTCCACCTAAAGCTGTAATTAGAGCGTTGAGGCAAACCCTTCAACACTGACAGGGATGCTTACAATGGTCAGATTTATTCATTTAGTTAAAACCCTTTACTACAAGAGGAACAAAAACTGATTCTGTAACTGCTTAAAAAAGGTTAGCTGAACTTAAGCTTTAATTTGTTAGTCACTTATGTAAAGTCCACCTAAATCTACTAGTTCTTCTAACACTTCCCTCTCCCCGGGTTGTTGACAATGCTGCTGCCCAAGAGTGGCTATGGGCTTATACATTGTTACAATGAAGGAGAGAGTGTAGCCACACTGAGACAGAAAGTGTGTTACTGGCGGTGTTCATTTTGACATCCAATTTCAATTTAGTTTTAGTCATAGTCTTTTGGCTAAAATTGCTATTTTAGTTTGAGTCATCTGAATTGTTTTAGTCAACTAAAATATCCAGTATCATAAACAAACAAAAATATTGCTTTTTGACAAACAGAAGTGCAACTTTAACAAGATTAAAAAACTAAAACTTTAAACTCCATTGGCTGTAAAGCCATTGCACATATTAACTGAATATAAAAACTTTACAGGAAACATCTTTATAAATAAAACCAAGTTTCAGAAACAAACAAGCATATTGTTTTTGATCACTGTTAATTTTGATGTCAAATTTCGCTTTAGATTTAGTCATTGTTTTTTGACTAAAATGCCATTTTAGTTTTAGTCATATTTTTAGTTGTCTGAATTTAAATAGAATTTTATTTTCATTTAGTTTTCACCACTTAAATATGCAGCTGAAGAAAACTATGATGAAAATATTTTTGACAACGAAATTAACAGTGCTTACTGGCTGGTTTACCAGGTGAAAAAAAGCCCAAAGAAGAAAAACAATTCAACCACCACATCTAAAGTTGTGTAAGTTGCAATATTAAAAATGTTTGGTTTTTGGGTTTAAAACACTCTTTTTAAAAACAAAAAAAAAACCAAACACACCTTTCCTCCTTTCTGCTCTTCGCTTTATTGTTCTGCTTTTATTTATTTTTTATTTTATTATTTTTTGTACACGGTTTTAAAAAGAAACCCTTTATTAGCTTTGCCATGTTTTGCACCAGAAATATAATTTTGAGCATTGTAAACTAGCATAAATAAAGTAAATTAAAAAGAAAACAGTGCATTTTCGTAAGACAACATTGTTAGGCCTCATGCACACGAGACGCAGATGAAACCTCTGTTAAAAAAAAGCTGAAACGCGCGTTTAGAAACGCGCGTTTTGCCGCGTTTGCATGCCGCGTTTAGACGAGTTTGCGTTTAAACGCGTTTATAAAGATAACATCATGTAGACCCTCCCCAAGCTCTCAAAGCATTTTTTTTAACTATTTCTGCTATTTTGATCAGAGTGAGCAGCAGCAGCATAGAGAGCAGCTGTACACTTGCATTTGCCGTGTCACTTGCCACGGCACCTGCCACAAGTTGTGGATTGTCCACTTGCCACGTCACTTGCCACAAGTTGGGGATTGTCCACTTGCCACATCACCTGCCACGTCACCTGCCACAAATTGTGGATTGTCCACTTGCCACGTCACTTGCCACATCACCTGCCACGTCACTTGCCACGAGATGTGGATTGTCCACTTTCCACGTCATCTGCCATGCCACCTGCCACAAGCTGTGGATTGTCTACTTGCCACGTCACCAGCCACATCACCTGCCACAAGTTGTGGATTGTCCACTTGCCACGTGACTTGCCACATCACCTGCCACGTCACTTGCCACATCACCTGCCACAAGTTGTGGATTGTCTACTTGCCGCGTCACTTGCCACATCACCTGCCACGTCACTTGCCACGTCACCTGCCACAAGTTGTGGATTGTTCACTTGCCACGTCACCTGCCACGTCACCTGCCACAAGTTGTGGATTGTCCACTTGCCACGTCACTTGCCACAAGCTGTGGATTGTCCACTTGCCACATCACTTGCCACGTCACCTGCCACGTCACTTGCCACGTCACCTGCCACAAGTTGTGGATTGTCCACTTGCCACGTCACTTGCCACAAGCTGTGGATTGTCCACTTGCCACATCACTTGCCACGTCACTTGCCACGTCACCTGCCACAAGTTTTGGATTGTCCACTTGCCACGTCACTTGCCACGTCAGCTGCCACGTCACTTGCCACGAGATGTGGATTGTCCACTTTCCACGTCATCTGCCATGCCACCTGCCACAAGCTGTGGATTGTCCACTTGCCACGTCACCAGCCACATCACCTGCCACAAGTTGTGGATTGTCCACTTGCCACGTGACTTGCCACATCACCTGCCACGTCACTTGCCACATCACCTGCCACAAGTTGTGGATTGTCTACTTGCCGCGTCACTTGCCACATCACCTGCCACGTCACTTGCCACGTCACCTGCCACAAGTTGTGGATTGTTCACTTGCCACGTCACCTGCCACGTCACCTGCCACAAGTTGTGGATTGTCCACTTGCCACGTCACTTGCCACAAGCTGTGGATTGTCCACTTGCCACATCACTTGCCACGTCACCTGCCACGTCACCTGCCACGTCACTTGCCACAAGTTTTGGATTGTCCACTTGCCATGTCACTTGCCACGTCAGCTGCTACGTCACTTGCCACATCACCTGCCACGTCACCTGCCACAAGTTGTGGATTGTCCACTTGCCACGTCACTTGCCACATCACCTGCCACGTCACTTGCCACGAGATGTGGATTGTCCACTTGCCATGTCACTTGCCACATCACCTGCCACGTCACTTGCCATGTCACCTGCCACGTCACTTGCCACAAGATGTGGATTGTCCACTTGTCACATCACCTGCCACATCACTTGCCACATCACCTGCCACGTCACCTGCCACAAGTTGTGGATTGTCCACTTGCCACGTCACTTGCCACATCACCTGCCACGTCACTTGCCACAAGATGTGGATTGTCCACTTTCCACGTCACCTGCCATGCCATCTGCCACAAGTTGTGGATTGTCCACTTACCACGTCACCAGCCACATCACCTGCCACAAGTTGTGGATTGTCCACTTGCCACACCACTTTCCACGTCACCTGCCACGTCACCTGCCACAAGATGTGGATTGTCCACTTGCCACGTCACCAGCCACATCACCTGCCACAAGTTGTGGATTGTCCACTTGCCACGTCCCTTGCCACGTCCCCTGCCACGTCACCTGCCACGTCACCTGCCACAAGTGGATTGTCCACTTGCCACATCACTTGCCACATCACCTGCCACAAGTTGTGGATTGTCCACTCGCCACGTCACTTGCCACATCACCTGCCACAAGTGGATTGTCCACTTGCCACGTCACTTGCCACGTCCCCTGCCACAAGTGGATTGTCCACTTGCCACGTCACTTGCCACGTCACCTGCCACAAGTTATGGATTGTCCACTTGCCACGTCACATGCCAGTCACCTGCCACAAGTTGTTGATTTTCCACTTGCCACGTCACCTGCCAAGTCACTTGCCGCGTCACCTGCCAGGTCACTTGCCACGTCACTTGCCACAAGTTGTGGATTGTCCACTTTCCACGTCACTTGCCACTTCACCTGCCACGTCACTTGCCACAAGTTGTGGATTGTCCACTTGCCACATCACTTGCCACCTGCCATGTCACTTGCCACAAGTTGTGGATTGTCCACTTGCCACAAGTTGTGGATTGTCCACTTGCAATTGCAATTGTTTAAAATATTTTTCTAATGGTTTTTCATCATTTGCAATCATTTTTGAGATTTTTAATGTAAAAAAAAGGTCACCTTTAAAAACGCATATAAACGCAAACGCGGCTAAACGCGGGTGCCGCGTTTAGCCGCGTTTTGCGTCTGAAACGCAGAAATTTTTGTTTCTGAACGCATTTTTTTGCTTCTGGAAAAACGAGATTAAACGCAACTGCATATAAACGGAAAAAAACGAGACTGTGTGCATGGACACATAGGATAACATTGAATGAGTTCAGGTGCAGTTGAAAAAACTGTCCAACTGCATCTGAACGCACGTTTAACTGCGTCTCGTGTGCATGAGGCCTTAAAAGAAAGACCATTTTGTTCAGCATATTTTTGATGTATGTGCTTTAGTAATATAAATAGTAAAATTATTGCTGAATCAGGAAGCCATATCTGAGGTGTAATAACTGCCTTGTTCCATAAGACTATACTGTAGAGCAAGCGCTAATAAATGGCCAAAAGTCACAAGGTATCTGGCACTCTGTCATTTAATAGATTATTTTGCCAATTTCCTTGGACAACCTTGTCTTGATGTATAAATGGTTGAAATCTGTATACAGTTTACATTATGGTTTTCCCCCAGTTTGAGTTCACTTACCTCTCGGAGAAGCTTATCTAGCTGGCCAATCACATGAGGAGGCGTAGTCTTCAAAAGAAAACAGGAATACATGTTAATAGGTAAAAACGTTTTTATGCATCCTTTAATTTTCAGATTAAGGGTTCATTCTGACCTATGCAATGCATGACACTTTAATGCATAGTACAGTAGCAGTCAGCGCACTATAAAGCATATAATGTGCACTATTGTGCACTGCGCCATAAAAAAGATGGTTATGTGTTTTTAAGATCTGCTGCTGTGCGTTGGCAGCTTATTTATAATGAATGGGCTGCCCTAAGATATACAACACAATAGATCACATTCAGTGCCTTGAAGAAGTATTCATCCCCCCTTGACATTTTCCAGATTTTGTCATGTTACAACCAAAAACATAAATGTATTTTTTATTTTTTTGTGATAGGCCAACACAAAGTGGCACATAATTAGTTTTCAATGTTTTTTTTTTACAAAAAAATATCTGAAAAGTGTAGCGTGCATTTGTATTCATCCCCCTTTATTCTGATACCCCAACTAAAATCTAGAGGAACCAATTGCCTTTATAAGTCACTTAATTGGTAAACAGAGCCCACCTGTGTGTAATTTAATCTCTGTAAAAAAAAACAGCTGTTCTGTGAAGCCCTCAGAAGTACGTCAGAGAACCTTAGTGAACAAAACAGCATCATGAAGGCCAAGGAACACACCAGACAGAACAGGGATAAAGTTGTGGAGAAGTTTAAAGCAGGGTTGGGTTATAAAAATTACCCCAAGCTTTGAACATCTCACAGGGCACTGTTCAATTCATCATACGAAAATGGAAAGCGTATGCCACAACTGCAAACCTAACAAGACCATCTAAACTGACAGGCCGGACAAGGAGACCAAATATCAGAAAAGTAGCCAAGAGGTCCATGGTAACTCTGGAGGATCTGCAGAGATCCACAGCTCAGATGGGAGAATCTGTCCACAGGACAGATTTGTTTTGTGCACTCCACAAATCTGGCCTTCATGGAAGAGTGGCAAGAAGAAAGCCATTGTTGAAAGAAAGCCAAAAGAAGTCCCGTTTGAGGTTTGCGAGAAGCTATGTGGGGGACACAGCAAGCAGGAAAGAAGGTGCACTGTTCAGATGAGACCAACATTTTACTTTTTGGCCTAAAAGCAAAATGCTATGTGTGGCAGAAAACTAACACTGCACATCACCCTGAATACACCACCTCCATCGTGAAACATGGTGGTGGCAGCATGATGTTGTGTGGATGCTTTTCTTCAGCAGGGACAGGGAAGCTGGTCAGAGTTGATGGAAAGATGGATGGAGCCAAATTTAGGGCAATCTTAGAAGAAAACCTGTTAGAGTCTGCAAAAAACTTGAGATTGGGGCAGTGGTTCACCTTCCAGCAGAACAACCCTAAACATACATCCAGAGCTACAATGGAATAGTTTTGATCAAAGCATATTCATGTGTTAGAATGGCCCAGTCAAAGTCCAGACCTAAATCCAATAGAGAATCTGTGACCAGAAAATTGCTGTTCACAGACGCTCTTCATCCAATCTGACAGAACTTGAGCTATTTTGCAAAGAAGAATGGTCTAAAATGTAATTCTCTAGATGTGCAAAGTATTGACTCAGGGGGGCTGAATACAAATGCACGCAACACTTTTCAGATATTTGTAAAACATTTTGGAAACCATTTATCATTTTCCTTCCACTTCACAATTAACGCGCCACTTTGTGTTGGTTTATCACATAAAATCCCAATAAAATACATTTACCTTTTTGGTTGTAGCATAACAAAATATGGAAAATCCCAAGGGGTATGAATACTTTTTTTAAAGGCACTGTATGTGTGAATCTTCTCTTAAAGGTTTTGGCCAAAAAGATCTTATCCTAAGTACTAGCAATTTTTAGATTCAAAGAAATCAACTTAAAAGCAATTCTAAAAAGGCACATTTAATTTTTATTTATTTTTTAAGCAACAAACATGTCATATTTACCTTCTCTGCAATGGTTTTGCACAGAGCAACCTTGATCCTCCTCTTCTTGCTCCTCCCTCCTGCTGAGTGCCCACCATAGAAAGTTGCTTGCTCTGTGGGCTTGCTCCAGAGCCAGCTGTGTGTGTCTATTGAGTCCCACCCCCCATCTATCCTGACTGGCTGTGATGGACCTGGACATGAGCGAGTTTGGGGTGGAGGGATTTGACTGGCCTGCACAGAGTCCTAACCTCAACCCAATAGAACATCTTTGGGATGAATTAGAGCTAAGACTGCGAGCCAGGCCTTCTTGTCCACATCAGTGCCTGACTTCACAAATGCGCCTCCGGAAGAACGGTCAAACATAACCATAGACACACTCCTAAACCTTGTGGACATCCTTTCCAGAAGAGTTGAAGCTGTTATAGATGCAAAGGGTGGGCCAACTCAATATTGAACCCTATAGACTAAGGATGCAATTAAAGTTGATGTGCATGTAAAGGCAGGCACCCCAATACTTTTGGTAATATGGTGTAATTATATTATATTATATATATATATATATATATATATATATATATATATATATATATATATATATATATATATATTAGTAAAGTTTGGGGATACTAGCTCCGCGGGACCAAGTGCATAAACCGGTAAAAGGTGAAATTAAAATACTTTTATTTATAATTAAATCAAAAATAAGGCTTTTCTTCAGCATACAAAACGTAAATTAAAGTCCGCTTATCTTCAGCACAAATAAGAAAAGAAAGCACCTACAGTTCTGTGGCCAGGTCTTCACCCCAAAGTTTTCAGAGTCCTTACAGAGATCTTTTGCAGCCCCCAAAACAGCAAGACAGCTCCTCAGACAGGTGTTAATCTCCTACTCCTCCTCACCACCCCCTCTCTACTACTTCCTGTCTTATGAGCTGTCTTCTTGGAGGCCTTTAACCCCATGTGTGCCAAATCACCACAGGGAGGGAGGCTCTTTCCCACCCAAATGTCACTTCAGAGCCCCCCAAATTCCGGGTCCCAACTATCTCTCAATATAGAGAGGACCGCGAGTCAGTCCTCTCCTAAAAACTATTCCCGGAATTTCTCACCCCTTTTTGGGTGACCCCCTGAAGCCTACCAGGATTCCCTTAAAGGGACCACAACCCGAATATAGGTGCTACATAGCACCCGTCCAGGAACCAACCTTGGTGTCCTGTACATATCCCCCCCTCTGCCTCAACGCGGAGGTGTTGGAGGCACCACTTGACACCATACAATGGACCCGGGAGAGGGCATCAGCATTCTGATGTAGTCTCCCGGATCTGTGCTCTACCACAAAATTGAACTCCTGGAGAGACAGGAACCACCTCGTTACCCTGGCATTAGTGTGCTTATTTTGCCTCATCCAGGTCAGTGGGGTGTGGTCAGATACCAGGCGAAACCTTCTGCTTAGGAGGAAATACCGCAAAGAGTCCAAAGCCCACTTAATGGCAAGACACTCCCGTTCCACCACCACGTGCCGCTGCCGTCAGCTCTCTACTTAGAAAAACTATGGGGTGCTCTTCCCCGTTGATTACTTACGACAGGACTGCTCCTAACCCTTCATTTGAAGCATCTGTCTGTACTACAAAATCCTTAGTAAAGTCCGGAACAACGAGCACCGGATCCTGGCACAATGCCGTCTTAAGCTTCTGAAAAGCTTTTTCGGCATCGTCATTCCATTTTACCATCACCGACTTTCTGCCTTTGGTCAGGTCAGTCAATGGTGCAGCAATGGTGGCAAAGTTGGGGATAAACCTCCGGTAGTAGCTAACTATGCCCAAAAACGCTCTGACCTGCTTCTTGGTTAGGGGACGGGGCCAGTCCTGTATGGCTTTCACTTTACTCATTTGGGGCTTTACCAGCCCTCTACCCACAATGTACCCTAGGTACTTGGCTTTCTCCACCCCAACTGCACATTTTTCTGGATTGATGGCGAATTCTGCTCTTCTCAATGACTGCCTGAACTCGGGGAAGATGGGACTCCCAATCAGGGCTGAATATACCTGGCAGGCCCCAACCTCTAAATTAGCTCATCTACCCGTGGCATGGGATAAGCATCAGACTTGGAGATTTCATTCAGTTTTCTAAAATCATTGCAGAAGCGAAGAGTGCCATTGAGTTTGGGTACCAACACGATTGGACTCGACCACTCGCTCTGTGATTCCTCGAGGACATCAAGCTCGAGCATTCTTTTGACCTCTTCAGACAATGCCACTTTGTGAGCTTCTGGGATACGGTAAGGCTTTAACCAAACTTTTACCTTGGGTTCAGTTACAATGTCATGCTCGATGACATTGGTGAGTCCCGGCAACCCTGAAAACATGTCCCCATTTCTTTGAAGAAACTCTTTTGCTTGCTGGGTTTGGGGGCTAGTTAAGGTAGCAGCCACCTGCACCAGGTCGATCCCTGCATGGTCTCCTAACTGTACCGCTACCACCGCAGATACCTGGTCTGTCTCTCCAGGGTTTCAACGAATTCACGTGATAGATCTAGTATGGTTTTCTTTTCCCTGGCTGGTGTACCTTGGAGTTTACCTCCCCCACTTTTTCCACTATCTCAAACGGACCTTGCCACTTGGACAAGAACTTGCTCTCCACTGTGGGTATTAGGATAGCCACCCGGTCTCCTACTTGAAACTGTCTGACTTTCGCAGATCGGTTATACACCCTTCTTTGGGCTTCCTGAGCCTTCTGCATGTGCTCCCTCACCAGCAGCATCACCTTAGCCACCCTCTCTCGCATTTGAGAGATATGCTCTACCATGGTTTTGTGTGGTGAGTACTCACTTTCTCACGTTTCCTTTACCAGATCCAGCAACCCCTGGGGCCGTCGCCCATACACTAGCTCAAATGGTGAGAAGCCTGTGGACGCTTGTGGAACCTCCCGGGATGGCAAACAAGAGGGCAGGGAGTAACATATCTCAATCCTTCCCGTCTTTCTGGACCACCCTTTTTAGCATGGACTTTAGGGTTTTATTAAACCTCTCAACTAGGCCATCGGTCTGCGGGTGATAGACGGAAGTCCGCCATCACCTTTAACATAAAAGGGGTGCCCTGGTCCGTTAGTATCTCCTTGGGAAATCCAGTTCGTGAAAACATTTGAAATAGTTCCCGGGCAATGGCTTTAGAGGAAGTTTTCCTCAAAGGAACTGCTTCTGGATACCTGGTTGCATAGTCCAGGATGACTAATATATATTGGTGCCCCCTTGCTGACTTTACCAGGGATCCCACGAGATCCATAGCGATCCACTCGAATGGAACCTCAATAATTGGCAAGGGTACCAGAGGGCTTCTATAGTGGGGCACTGGGGCAATTAACTGGCAAACGGGACAAGATGCATAATATCTTTTAACCTCAACCTTCACCCCTGGCCAGTAAAACCGGTCGGTTATCCTGGCCTCTGTTTTCTCTGCCCCCAAGTGTCCTCCCAGTGCATCATTGTGAGCTAGAACAAGTAGCATCTGCCTATAGGGTTGGGGAACCAGCAACTGCTCTATAGTTTCTCCACGATTTTCAGCCACTTGATAAAGCAAGTCCCCCTTCAACGCAAAATGAGGAAACCTCTGACCTGCCCCTGGCATTTGTGAGACCCCATCCACAACAGAAACCTGCTCTCGGGCATTGACCAAGGTAGGATCCTGCAACTGGGCGGTGCCAAACGCACCCTTGGGTACATCTAGGTCTGGGTGCAGGGTGTACATCTAGGTCTGGGTGCAGGGTGCACTGGCCTTGAGGAAGTTTCCCCTTCACTCTCCTCTACCGGGAACTGCAATGGGGAGAGCGCCTCGTCATCCTCCTCCAGCATGACCTGTAACGGGAAGACTCCCCCCCTCCCCCCTCAGAGTTTAACTCGGTTTTGCAATCTGAAACAGAAACATCCTTCAACTTAACATTCTCTGCAGTATCATTATCAGTAACCGGTATCTCCGTATCAGTGGGGTGTGTTGTGGGGGTTTCAGGTCCAGGTCCCTCAGACTCTGCCTCTTCCAGGCCCAGTGTCCCCAGTTCTCCAGGCCATCCTGGCAGCCCCATCTGTACCTGGCTCCACAGTTCGAAAAATAGTGGACAGTCCCGCCCCACTATAATGTAATGTATTAGGCTTCTCACTACCCCGACCTCTTGGGTCACTGAGGTATGGCCATAAGACACAGTCACCGAAACCAAGGGGTACTCCTTGGTGTCCCCATGGATGCACACTACACGTAGGGTTTTCCTTACAGGGCCAAGTCTCCCAACCACCCTGGCATGTACAAGTGTTACCATGCTACCAGAGTCCAGTAGCGCCCTGGCAGGAAGGTGGTTCATCCACACTTCACACTCGAACTGTCCTGCAATTGGATCCAGGTGAGTGGTGCAGACTCTTTGCACGTAGAAGGAGCTTCTCCGACCACTCCCGCAGTCCATAGGCTCCTCCTGAAGTGGGCATTGCGCCCGGGTACGTCCCCAGGACCGACATCGCCAACACTGTAGGTCTCCTGTTCTTGGGACAGGAACCACCCTTCGAGGTTCTGTAGCAGACGATGCAGTTTTGCAACGTCTGGCAGGGCTTCTCTCCTAGGCATTATGGCTGGTCTGGTTGCCCTTGGTGTGGGTTCCCTATGCTTGGCAGGCCCAAGCAGGTCCTCCACCACGGTGTACCTTTCAACCAACTCAACCAGCTGGTCAGCGGTTGCAGGGTCTCCATGACTTACCCAGCGCTGTAGGTCATCTGGCAGGGACCACAGGTACCAGTCCATCACTATTCCTTCCACCATCTGTGGGCCTGACAGTTTTTCTGGCTGCAGCCATTTTTTAACCAGCTGTACCAATTCATGCATTTGCAACCTGGGTGGTCGGTCAGGTTTGTACCACCAGCGATGCACCCTCTGAGCCCGGATGGCTGTGGTCACTCCTAGGCGGGCCAGGATCTCTGCCTTCAGACGCTCATAGTCTGATATGTTCCGTTGGGAGGTCAAAATAGGCCTTCTGCGGGTCACCGGTGAGGAAAGGGGAGATAATGCCGGCCCATTGGTCATGGGGCCACCCCTCTCTCTCCGCTATCCTTTCAAAGGTGGCGAGAAAGGCCTCTACATCATCACTAGGTGTCAGTTTTTGTAAAAAATGTCTGTCCCTCACAGACACCTGGTTGCCAGCGCTGACAGCCGCTTGTTCTCGTCCCTGAGCCAGCCGCTGTACTGCCTCCTGCAAGGCAGCCACCTGTGCTCGAGTGGACTCCTGCTGAGCAGTAAACTGGGCGGCTAGCAGCCGTGTGCTTTCCTGCTGTGCAGCTATGGCCTGTGCCAGGGCCTGCTGCTGCTGAGCCATCGCTTCCTCATGGCGACGGTTTGCGTCTGCTGAAGCTTGCTGCTGGGTCACGGTGGCTTGTGCCAAAGCCCTGATGACCTCCTCCATGTCTTTACCTGCTGCTTGCAGCGTCTGAGCTGACTTCACCCAAGACATGCCATTTGTACACAGTCTCTTTTAAATGTCAGTTTATTTTTTAAACGTTTTTTGCGGCTGCAAATGCACTTTTGCCAGCATCCAAGACACCAGTTGTAAAGTTTGGGGATACTAGCTCCGCGGGACCAAGTGCATAAACCGGTAAAAGGTGAAATCAAAATACTTTTATTTATAATTAAATCAAAAATAAGGCTTTTCTTCAGCATACAAAACGTAAAATTAAAGTCTGCTTATCTTCAGCACAAATAATAAGAAAAGAAAGCACCTACAGTTCTGTAGTCGGGTCTTCACCCCAAAGTTTTCAGAGTCCTTACAGAGATCTTTTGCAGCCCCCAAAACAGCAACACAGCAAGACAGCTCCTCAGAGAGGTGTTAATCTCCTACTCCTCCTCACCACCCCCTCTCTACTACTTCCTGTCTTATGAGCTGTCTTCTTGGAGGCCTTTAACCCCCTGTGTGCCGAATCCCTGTGGTCAGGGAGGGAGGCTCTTTCCCACCCAAATGTCACTTCAGAGCCCCCCAAATTCCGGGTCCCAACTATCTCTCTTAATATAGAGAGGACCGCGAGTCAGTCCTCTCCTAAAAACTATCCCCGAAAATTTCTCACCCATTTTTGGGTGACCCCCTGAAGCCTACCAGGATTCCCTTAAAAGGACCACAGCCCGAATATAGGTGCTACATAGCACCCGTCCAGGACCCAACCTTGGCGTCCTGTACAATATATCATATATATATATATATATATATATATATATATATATATATATATATATATATATATATATATTGGGAGATTAGCTTGTAGGGATCACCTTTTCCAGAAAAGAAAAAGGTCAGCAAGCTGGCAATTTCTTTAAAATCTTGTGGATTTCCGGGTTTATTTAGCAGAGGTTTGCAAGTCATTAAAAGTGGATCACAACATCTGGACCGGAACCAAGCCTGCCACAGAGGCTGGAAAACCCGGGCTGGACTCCGCTTCAGTCTCCTACAATAGAACGTATGCGAGGTGCAGGCCCGTTGCGACAGGCAAAACAAGCAATTGCTTGGGGCCCCCCGAGCTGGCCTGGAGCCCCAGCCGCGCTGCAGCTTCCTATAAGCTGCAGCCTGTAGCGTGGCCGAGCTCCTCTTCCTTCCTCCTGCAGTGCACGTGGTACAGGAGATTCAGTTTCCAGTACTGCGTGGTGTAAAATGAAATTACACCACTGGGCTAAAATCAAATTTCTACAAATAAAAAATACTCCTACCCCACCTGTCATCAAGCTATTTTATTAAGAAATCCAGTTAGTCTGCCCCTGTATCAGAGAAAATATAATTGATTGAAACAGTTCTCATATTTGGCAACAGAAAGTCATGTCATATCTAATAGTCTGTTTCACAATTACTGACCCTGTTGACCAAATCTGTCTTTAGGCAGCAAATTACATTATATTGTACATTCACATCGGTCCCTGTCCTCAAGGAGTTTACAATCCAAGGTCTCGAACTCACATTCATACACATACTAGGGCCAATTTAGACAGGATACAATCTACCAGCATGTCTTTAAAACAACAAAAATTTTGATAATTATGGCATATACCGTGATAACACTAGTGAAATATAGTAACCATTAACAAAATATTTGATTTCAAATCAATAAAAATTGAAAGCTTAATCCACAATTGAGTGTGTACAAATTAGCAAAAGACACAAAAAATATAAAAAATAAAATAAGAAACATAAATAATAAAAGTCCTATTAAATGTGACTTGTTGCTGTGCAATATGATGAATCGTCTCAAAAAAATACTTGACAAGTACCCTTCACCAGGTCACCCAAGGTGCTCAAGGAAAATTGCCTGCTTACCAACTGGAGTTGACCACTTTAACTGAAAAGTAGGTCTGATGCGCTTAAGTACAGAACCCTGTCTGCTGACAGTAGTAGATGCTGGACAAAGTAACATCCTCCAGCTGGGAATCAAGGGTGGAATATATGCATAAAGAATGATAGAGGAGTCGGAAATAGTGTAATCCTGTTTATTTAAAAAAAGATTAGGAAACTAAACAGCCAAGTGGCTTGCTTACATATGTATTGCCGAATGACACCTCGCGGCTTTCACCCACAACTGGTGTTTGTCCACCTCACTCGGCACACAGACCAAAGGGACCGTAAGTGAACGTGACCAAAAGCTTGCCTCGACGTACGTTTCGTATATTCTGCGTCATCAGGAAGCGTTCATTTGTCACTAAAGTTGTAGGAGTTATAGAACGTGAGTGGGTGTCTCACTTTGAGGGAAATAGATTGGATTAACACTATCAGCCACGGAGCTGGTTCACATACGATAGTAAAGAAATAAGGAATTCTCACTAAAAGATACATAAATTTAAAGCATAAAGATACATGTTTAAAAATTTTTTTGGTTTCATCTTGCATGGTGATTATTTTAAATAAAGGAGCCTTTGTATTAAAAAGATAAATAAATGTGTACATTGACAATACCAAAAACAATATAATTTATTAAATAACAGATATAACTTCCCCGATATTGGCGAAGAAAAAAGGCAGTGGGGTAAATCTGTTAAACACTAATGGGGAAAAGAATGGTTTTAATTTTAACCATATATGTCAGCTTAGTCATTAGCTAAGCAATTAAGCTCTAACTCTACATTCATACCCCAAGGCTGCATAGTCTGCATTCTGTACAGCCATTGGGTTTCATTCTGAGATACTGCTCTGGTCATATGGGTACCTCTCCAATGCCTGGTTATTTTATCGATCCCATAAAATGTTCAAAGACGGGGGTCCCCATTCTGATGTAGTCAGAAGTGTTTAGACACTACGATTTAAAAAAAAAAACATTTTTTTATGCTGGTGATATGTTCATAAATTCTAACCCTAAATTTGCATGTAGTTCTGCCAACATATTGTAACGAACAAGGACATTCCAAAATGTATGTCACATACTCAGAATTACACGTAATTAGGGGCTTAATGGTAAATACTTCTCCTGTCACGTTGGAATGAAATTTGCTATTTTTTTTTTACCTGATCTTTTAGTAATGTTACATGCCTTGCATCACATACAATAATGGACACCTGATTCATCAAGGAAAGTTCCTAGTTTTTTGGGGGGGGCAGGAACATTTGGGGCTATCATATTCCTGAACCCTGGGGCTCTTCTGTAAATATATTTAGTTTTTTTGGGTAACATAACTAACGTTTTTATCCTTTAAAAGGATAGGCCAATGTTTTTAAAAAAAATGCGTTCTACTTGTTTATATTGCAGATAAAAGCCCAATATCTCCTCTAGGGGATAGCTTTTTCTTTTTTGTAATCGAAAGTAATTCTTTATCTATTGCTAGTACTTGGTTTGTAGCTTTGTGTAAAGTTTCTATTGCATAGCCTTTTTCTTGAAACCTGTCGGAATCTGCTCTTGGTTGTGAAAATCATCAAGATTGTCACAATTTCGTCTGATCCTCATATATTGTTCCTTAGGGATTGCTCCCAACCATTTGGTGTGGTGGCAATTCGATCAGTCTCTTTGAAGAATGTTCTTGTTCCAATTTTGTCTTGATATCTTGTTAGTGTTAGGTCTAGATAATTTATTACTCCATTCCAGTGTGAACTGTAAACCATAATTAATAATATTGATTTGTTGGAGAAATAATTGTAAATGGCCCTGTGAGCCCTCCCAGAGTATAATAACATCATCTATGTACCTTTCGTAAAAGGTTAACGCTTGATTCCTATTATTAAATATGGTGTCCTGATCCCATTTGGTGAGAACTATATTTGCCACTCTGGGTGCATAACGTGGCCCCATTGCAACCCCTTTTGTTTGTTTGAAAAAACTATTAAGGGCCCAAAAATTATTATTCACCATGACTAAATTGAGTCCTATCAAAAAATTTATTTGGGTCTTTTTGAGGTTGGAAAATATAGTGAGAGCCCATTTTATTGCATCATTTTATTCCATAAATATACATTTATCTTTTTAATACAAAGGCTCCTTTATTATTTAAAATAGATACCATGCAAGATGAAACCAAAACATTTTTTTAAACATCTATCTATATGCTTTAAATCTATGTATCTTTTTAGTGAGAAATCGTTACTTCTTTACTTTCTCATGTGAACCGACACAGTGGCTGATAAAGTGTTAATCCAATCTATTTCCCTCAAAGTGAGACACCCACTCACGTTCTATAACTCCTACAACTTTAGTGACCAATGAACGCTTCTTGATGATGTAGAATATACGAAATGTACGTCGAGGCAAGCTTTTGGTCACGTTCGCTTTCGGTTCCTTTGGTCTGTGTGCCGAGCGAGGTGGAACACACGTCCAGTTACGGGTGAAAGCCGCGAGGTGTCATTCGACCATCATTCGACCCCTAGATACACAGCCTCTGTGCCGGGCTAAGGCACTACATATGTAAGCAAGCTACTTGGCTGTTTAGTTTCCTAATTTTTTTTAAATAAACAGGATTACACTATTTCCGACTCCTCTATCATTCTTTCTGCATATATTCCACCCTTGATTCCCAGTGGGAGGATGTTACTTTATCCAGCATCTACTACTGTCAGCAGACAGGGTTCTGTACTTAAGCGCATCAGACCTACTTTTCAGTTAAGGTGGTCAACTTCAGTTGGTAAGCAGGCAATTTTCCTTGAGCACCTTGGGTGATCTAGTGAAGGGTACTTGCCGAGTATTTTTTTGAGAAGATTCATCATATTGCACAGCAACAAGTCACATTTAATAGGACTTTTTTATTTATGTTTCTTATGTTTTTATATATCTTTTGCTAATTTGTACACACACTTAAAGTTTAAGCTTTCAATTTTTATTGATTGAAATCAAATATTTTGTTAATGGTCACTATATTTCACTAGTGTTATCTTGGTATATGCCATAATTATTATGGTTTTTGTTATGATGGTTTTATTGAGCGCTCCCTTTTACCTATACTCCATTTGATCTAAAGCACTTTGTCGCTTTAGTAGGGATAGCAGCTGTTCTTTATATTCATATATATTTGGTAATTTTGAGTATTATACACAGTTTACAAGGCGCAAAGTTTATCATTTTCACCAGTATGTCTTTGGCTTGTGGCAGGAAACCGGAGTACCCAGAAGAAACCCACATGGGATCAACTGTGGGTATAGGATTGTATGATTTATTTTTATTTTTATTGATTTAACTAGATGGACTTGTGTCTAACTATGCAACATGGAAATGCAAGGTAGGTAGTGCTGTAGTTGGAAATTAAACTGAATCTGGTGCTTCCCGGCAGAAGTGCTAACCAATTAGCCACTGTGCTGCCCAAGATTAAATAACCATGTCCAGTTCAGAAGAAACAAGGGATTGATTTACTAAAGGCAAATAGAATAATGCCCTTAGCAAGTGCAGTAGCACTAATTTCCCTCAAAAATTAATGTGGTGAAGTTTTATTTTGTAAAAAATATCAGATGCAAGAAAAATAAAACAGCATTTTTGCTTGCACAATTGGATGATGGAAATCAGCACGGGCGGCACAAGGGTGTAGTGGTTACCATTCTCGCCTAGCAGTAAAAAGGGTTGCTGGTTTGAATCCCAACCACGACACTACCTGCCTGGAGTTTGCATGTTCTCCCTTTGCCTGCGTGGGTTACCTCCAGGTACTCCGGTTTCCTCCCACACTCCAAAGACATGCTGGTAGGTTAATTGGCTTCTGTCCCTCCTTGAGGGTAGGGACCAATGTGAGTGTGCAATGTACAGGGATAAGCACAAAAGAGACACTTGCTCAGGTTGTACTGGATGGACTGGTGTCTTTATTCAACCTTACTATGTAACTATCCACTAAGCTCTGGGGAAAACAAGTGCAGCTGCACTTGAAAAAGTGCAGTGTTTATTTGCCTGTAATAAATCAATCCCACTGTTTTTGGCAGGCACCATTACAAATATACCATTGACAGCCCTATATTATACACACACGCGTTACAATTTATGAGTTGCAATTTTTATTTCCTAGTTCATAAAATTGTAAAACAAACACAATGTTTGTAGTTGCTAATGAGACCAAGTCAATGCAATTGTAAACATGACAGATTTACATTCCTATATCCTTGCTCCATTCACACCCACAAATAATTACTACAAGTCTCTAAAAACAACAACACTACCTGTAGTATTGGGAAATACTCCCGTATCATATACATATAGGTGTCTCATAAGTAAGAGTATACCAAACTTTTCAAATGCTTGTTGCTAGCATGCTAAAGTTAAAAGAGAATCTAAAGCCTTGTACACACAATCAGATTTTCGGACGAATGGTCGTCTGTTTTTTTGTTACATGCTAGTCTCATGTCAAAAGTGAAGAGGTTACTCACTATACGAAAATTCTCGTATGACAGAATTCAACTTCAGAAGTTACGTAATGTGTTGAATAGTTTTGTATGTGTTCTTTTGTTTCTGAGTATGCATAGTCTGTACTAATTAAACAAAAAAAAAAATCGGACGTTGTGTTCACATCCGGCAGAAGTTTTATAGTCTGCACATCCAGCTTTTGTCGTACGAAAAATCGAAATTGGCTGTCAAAAGCACCATAGTAATGATCCGAAAATTGGTAGATCATTCAGCGGATAACATTTTACTTCCAATTTTTGTATTGTGTGTACGGGCCTTAAAGCTGTGACATGCTTGTATTTTGACTCCTTTCCTATCCCCACACAAAAATGTGGTCAAACCAAAGACAGTGGAATGCAAGAATGTGCTTTCAATCCAACCAGTATGCCAAGGCACATATTTTCTAAGGATGTCTTACAACAATCAAATCACAACTAATGTTCTGCAGGAATTTCCGCCCCCGTCAGGCTACCGTCTGTATAGCCACTAAAAATATTTTATTTGCTTAAAGCTGTATTCAACTCTGCCATACTAGTACTGTTATGACAGACTTTGTGGCACTGTTGCTGTGTTGGGTCAAAAAATAAAAATAAAATAATAATCTACACAAAGCTGTAAATACTCACCTTTGTGACAGCTAATCGCTACTCCAATGAAGAAACATTCTTTTGTGAAGTCTGCAGATAAACCAACACTTCCAAGTGTATCGATTTCCTGCACAGAGCTCAATGGTTCTAATTGATGACCTCCACGTCAATGAAGGACACATTAACGATGTCAAGGTCAGCCATACACTATACAACCTGTTTATCCACTTCAGCCCCGGACCAATAAACAGGCTAAGGACCAGAGGTCTTTTTACAATTTCGCACTGCACTGCTTTAACTGGTAATTGCGCGGTCATGTAATGTTGTACCCAAACGAAATTTGCATCCTTTTCTTCCCACAAATAGAGCTTTCTTTTGATGGTATTTGATTGCCTCTACGATTTTTATTTTTTGCGATATAAATGGAAAAAGACCGAAAATTTTGAGAAAAAATGATATTTTCTACTTTTTGTTATAAGAAAAATCGAATAAACTCAATTTTAGTCAAACATTTAGGGCAAAATTTATTCAGCCACATGTCTTTACTAAAAAAAATGTCAATAAGCGTATATTTATTGGTTTGCGCAAAAGTTATAGCGTCTACAAACTAGAGCACATTTTCTGGAATTTACACAGCTTTTAATTTACGACTGCCTATCTCATTTCTTGAGGTGCTAAAATGGCAGGGCAGTACAAACCCCCCCCCCCATTTTGGAAAGTAGACACCCCAAGGAAGTTGTGGAGAGGCATGTTGAGCCCATTGAATATTTTTTTTTTTTGTCCCAAGTGATTGAATAATGACACAAAAAAAAAAAAAAAAAGTTTACAAAAAAGTTGTCACTAAATGATATATTGCTCACACATGCCATAGTTGTATGTGGAATTGCACCCCAAAATATATTCTGCTGCTTCTCCCGAGTACGAGGATACCACATATGTGGGACTTTTTGGGAGTCTAGCTGCATACGGCACCCCGAAAACCAATCACTGCCTTCAGGGTTTCTAAGGGTGCAAATTTTTGATTTCACTCCTCACTACCTATCACAGTTTCGAAGGCCATAAAATGCCAAAATAACACAAAACCCCCCCAAATGACCCCATTTTGGAAAGTAGACACCCCAAGCTATTTTCTGAGAGGCATGTTGAGTCCATAAAATATTTCATATTTTGCCACAAGTTGCAGGAATTTAAAAAATATATATTTTTTTTTTTGCACAAAGTTGTCACTAAATGATATATTGCTCACACATGCTATGGGCATAAGTCAAATTACACCCCAAAATAAATTCTGCTGCTTCTCCCGAGTACAGGGATACCACATGTGGGGGACTTTTTGGGAGCCTAGCCATGTACGGGACCCCGAAAACCAAGCACTGCCTTCCGGATTTAAATATAAAATCCTACCAAAAAAACTGTTAGCGATCGCAGGGATCAGGTCTGACTCGGCGATCGCTGCAGTTATGTGTTTAGTGTTTTGTAAGTGACAGTGATCGATCGATAGTGCACTTGGGTGGGCTGGGCAGAGGGGCAAAACGCAGGTGCTAGCAGGTATCTGGGCTGATCCCGCTAACAATGCGTTTTTTTGGAACCCTAAACTGCTGGGGATACTAGTATAGATCTGATCAGATCAGATATTGATCTGTTCAGATTCTATACCACTACGGGAGGTTTATGCTTTGCTTGTGGGTGTTAGCGGTACTGGCACTAACCTAGCGCTGCCTGGGGCGACGCAGACCCTGACCCTAAAACCTAATTGATATCACCCGCCGGGTGATCAGGGGGTTAAACCTTTATTGGGTAATAAATGGTGGGTGCCCTGATGCTATAAAAAGCAAACTAACCAGAGTCACCCGTAACACTTATACGGTGATCACTGGCGAAAGGGTTAACTAGGGGCAATCAGGGGGTTCAAATTTTTATTAGGTAGTATATGGGGGTCCCTGGCGCTATATAAAAACCTGACGGGGAACCTAAATAACTAACTTGCTAACCAGCGTCACCAGTGACACTTATACTGTGATCGCTGGTGAAAGGGTTAACTAGGGGCAATCAGGGGGTTAAAACCATTATTGGGTAGTATATGGGGGTACCTAACGCTATAAAAACCTGGTGGTGAACCTAAAAAAATAACTAGCTACCTAACGACACTAGTGACACTAATGCAGCGATCAGAAAAACGATCGCTTAGTGACACTGGCAAAAGGGGGTGAAAGGGTTAACTAGGGGCAATCAGGGGGTTAAAACCATTATTGGGTAGTATATCGGGGTACCTAGCGCTATAAAAACCTGGCGGTGAACCTAAAAAAATAACTAGCTACCTAGCGGCACTAGTGATACTAATGCAGCGATCAGAAAAACGATCGCTTAGTGACACTGGCAAAAGGGGGTGAAAGGGTTAACTAGGGGCAATCAGGGGGTTAAAACCATTATTGGGTAGTATATTGGGGTACCTAGCGCTATAAAAACCTGGCGGTGAACCTAAAAAAAAAAAAACTAGTTACCTAGCGACACTAATGCAGCGATCAGAAAAATGATCGCTTAGTGACACTGTCAAAAGGGGGTGAAAGGGTTAACTAGGGGCAATCAGGGGGTTAAAACCATTATTGGGTAGTATATCGGGGTACCTAGCGCTATAAAAACCTGGCGGTGAACCTAAAAAAAAAAAAACTAGCTACCTAGCGACACTAATGCAGCGATCAGAAAAATGATCGCTTAGTGACACTGGCAAAAGGGGGTGAAAGGGTTAACTAGGGGCAATCAGGGGGTTAAAACCATTATTGGGGGGCGTGGTATGGACATGGCCGAGTGAAGAGGTGTTTGCTCTGAGCTCCCGGCCACCTTCCTCCTAACCTGGTACTTATCTACGGCTTTGCTTAGGATGCACTCGTTTAAAAAGCGGACAAGTCAGAGGCACAAAAACCGGACCACTCTTACCCCTACCACTCCCACAGTTGGGGAACTACAAAGACCTTTTGGCCGTTCGAGCCCGGGTGTCTCGGGATCCAAGATGGTGGCGCCGCGTGGTTCTCATCCCCCGGCCCTGACTCAGGAGGATTTGCCGGCTACTCCAGAGGGATCCCAAAACCCGCTCCCTCTCCCGAATTCACAGGCGGCACACAGGCAGGAGATGGCGGTTGTCCGTCAAGAGGTCAGCTCTCTAGACACTCGCCTTACGTCAGGGGAACAATCGGTGGCCGCTTTGGAACACAGGGTCTCCGCGCTGGAGAGCCGACACAGTGCTCACTCCATGGCAGCGGTGGACCTTCAGCTCCGCATGGAGGAAATTGAAGACCGGAGCCGCAGAAATAATTTGCGGCTCCGCGGCATCCCGGAGGCTACTGGTGCTACTGACCTTCTGGCCACAGTCACAGCGATTTTTCGGCGGATCGGGGGCGACCAACTGCCAGAACGCCTAGAAGTTGATCGGGTACATAGGACCCTGGGTCCAAAATCCTCTGATCTGGGTGCAGTGGATTTCGACGGTGCTGCGGTGAAGATACTTCCTGATGTCTCCAGACCGACCCTGCATCGCCGAGCACTCCTCAAGCCGCTCTTGGACCTGGCCAGACGCTGTAACGCTACATATCGCTGGGGCTTCCCCCTCTCTGTTACCTTTCACAGGAACCAGCGATCCTTCCTGCTACGATCTCCGGAGGCCCTTCCAGCTTTATTTGCTTTTCTGGCCACGGACCCCATCGAGGTTCCCGACTGGCTGGCCTACATCCCCCGCTCGCAGAGTCGCTCAGTCGTCCCGGGGGAGCGCACCACTGCCGCAAAGGAGGTCACGTGAGGGCCGCATAGGCCACTGTGTACTCCCGGTACTTCGGTGCTGTACACTACCGAAGGCTAGGCCTTCCTATTAGTTTACTCCCAGCCACTTCCGGAAGCTCCGGAGTGGTGGAAGTCCCCTCCCCCTTTACTCCCCCCTGACCTCCCCCCTTCTCCTTTCTTTTCTTCGCCCCCTTTCTCTCTTTCCTTGCCCTCCCGTCCCCTCCTTGTCTGTCTCTTACATCGCCTCCTTGCGGTTTCCTTTCTGTCCTCTCTTATCGTATTCTTGGGACATGGCGGTGGCCTCCGTCAAGGTGGTTTCCTTAAATGCTAAGGGTTTGAACACCCCGGAAAAAGAGACGTATGCTCCTCCATGACCTCAAGAAAAATGACGCGGACATAGCCTTTATTCAAGAGACCCACTTCAGATCAGATAAACTCCCCCTACTTCAAAACAGACACTACTCCAGGGTTTATTTTGGTCTCTAGTAAGCTACCTTGGCTGTGCCAAATGGTTACGAGCGACCCGGCGGGGCGTTTCCTTTTCTTGGTGGGACAGATAGGGGAGACGCAATTCACGCTGGCCACGCTTTATGCCCCTAACAACCACCAAGACACCTTCCTTCGACACACCCTTTCCAAATTGATGGAAATCAAAACAGGCCAGTTGATTCTAGGAGGTGATCTCAATGTGCCTCTGTTCCCAGCGTCCGACACGTCCTCTGGGTTGTCCTCTGCACCACAAAGTTGCAGGAAACGGGTAACGCAGACGCTACATGACACTCAACTAATAGACATCTGGCGACTTCAGCACCCCGGAGAGAGGGATTATACCTTTTACTCCTCTCCCCATAAAGTTTATTCCAGGATAGATCTCTTCTTGATCCCACACGATCAATTGCATTTAGTCAATTCCACCGCCCTGGGTCAGATCACGTGGTCCGACCATGCTCCCATTTCTTTAGTTTACACCCTTAGCGCCCACCCTTCGCCCAGGTCCCTATTTTGGCAGTTGAACGAAAGCCTTCTGCAAGTTCCTGAGGTCCTCGCAGATGTCTCCAAAGAACTTAACCTTTTTTTCCAGGAAAACGCCACCCAAGACGGCGACCCCGGGATTCTCTGGGAAGCGCATAAAACGGTCATTCGAGGGGTTTTAATCAAACATGGAGCTACTCTGAAAAAAAAAGAAAAAGAAATGCTCACTTAGCTCATTTACTCTCTCGGCTGGTCTCTGTGGAGTCTTCCCATAAACATTCCCCCACTCAACCTTTAGAAATAGAATTGACATCGCTTCGCGCACAAATAACGGAAGCCCTCCAATACAAGGCGAAAGCGGCGGTGCAATTCACACGTAGACTGTCATACGAAACGGGAGATAAATGCGGGAAGATGTTGGCCAAGTCGGTCAAAGCGATTAAATCAGCATCCTACATCCCCCAGGTGATAGATGCGCAGGGCCAACGGGCCTCCACCCCGCAGCAGATTGCCACGGCCTTCAGTGAATTTTACTCAGGTCTTTATAATCTACCTAGTTCTAATTGCACACAAGTACAAATAGACAGTTATATTGCAGACTCTCGACTCCCCTCGCTATCCCCAGAGGCCCAGGCCGTATTGGAAGCGCTGATCACTCTTGAGGAACTGCAGGCTGCTGTGGCTGCAATGAAGGCGGATAAAGCACCGGGCCCGGACGGCTTCACCGCCCAATATTATAAGACCCTATTGCCAATTCTGGGACCCCACCTGGTGTCTTTTAATGCTTTAAGTACGGGCACGGGCTTCCCCAGGGACACGTTAAGAGCCCACATATCGCTGATCCCTAAAGAGGGGAAAGATCCCCACCAATGCAGCAGTTACAGACCGATCTCCCTGTTAAATCTGGATTTGAAACTGTTTTCTAAAATTATTGCCTCTAGATTAGCACACCATCTACAATCCATCGTGCACCTGGACCAGGTGGGGTTCATACCAAACAGAGAAGCAAGAGACAACACTATCAAGGTCTTGAACTTGCTCCAGGTTGCCAACTCCCGTAAAATCCCGTGCCTTTTGGTCAATACTGATGCCGAGAAGGCATTTGACAGGGTTAACTGGCAATACATGTTCTCTGTTCTCAGACATATAGGCCTAGGTGAGAGAATGATGAAGTGGATCACCAGCATTTACTCGGTTCCCTCAGCTCAAGTTAAAGCCAATGGGGTCCTGTCGACCCCCTTTCCTATCAGGAATGGGACGAGACAGGGTTGCCCTCTATCCCCGCTACTTTTTGCTATCTCCCTGGAACCGTTTCTCTGTACCATTCGCAATAATCCGGACGTTTCGGGGCTTCAGATCGGTAATTCCCACTATAAAATCTCTGCATATGCAGATGACCTGTTATTCTCCCTAACGAACCCCCACGTATCTTTGCCGAATTTACTTCAGGAGTTTGGGAAGCTTTCTCATCTAAAAATCAACTTTACCAAATCGGAAGCCATGAGGTTGGCAGTCCCCACCCGAACCTTATCAGATCTCCAGGCCAGTTTTAGGCTTAAATGGACTACCACAGCCCTCGCGTATCTGGGCACGAAAATCCCTGCAGACATTTCCCGGACGTTCGATCTTAACTTCCCACCCCTATTGACCTCTACCCGTTTGCTCCTTGAATCATGGACTGGGGGTCTCCATTCCTGGTTCGGGAGGTGCAATCTTCTCAAAATAACCGTCTTACCCAAATTTATCTATCTCATCCAAGCATTACCCATACATATTCCTCCCTCCTTCTTTAAACAGGTACAGGCTCTCTTTACCAAATTTGTATGGGCTGCTAAGAAACCCAGACTGCGTTATTCCCAAATGACTCTTCCCAAACAGTGGGAAGGCTTGGCACTCCCCGACATTCGTCGCTATTATCTAGCATCTCATCTCGGACGGATTCTTGACTGGCGCAGAAATAGGACCTCCAAGCTCTGGATCTGTATAGAACAATCCCAAACCCGTATATCCCTGCCTGGAGCACTCTGGTGCTACAAAGACCTTCCGACTACATTGAAGACACACCCCTTGATAGGGGTGACGTTGACGCAGAGTCATCGGGCCATTGCTCAAACGTCCCTCCTGTCATCTGTATCCATTTTACTTCCCATTCTAGGTCACCCGAAGTTCGAACCGGGTCTCGACCAGACGAACTACATGTCTCTTAGAGACTCCGGTCATGATCATGCGGCCAAATTTCTGGCCGATGGACACTGGCCCTCTATTACAGACCTTTCGGCAGCTGCAGGGACATATCGACTCCCCTTCTGGAAAGCCCTACAGCTACACCATTTCCTTTATTCGTTACCACGACCGCGGGACTTTGAGCAACGTTTAACTCCTTTTGAGCTCTTAGGCTCCGGTACGGAACCATTGACCCACATTCTTTCGCAGACTTACACCTTGCTATCCACACCGCGGGAACCGCTCCGCCTAGCCTGTCTATCCAAATGGGAGCGAGACCTTCAATGCACTTTCTCAACCGCGCAAGCACAGCGCATTGTCACCTTGGCTCTTAAGTCCTCATCCTGCACCAAAATCCAGGAGACTAACTTTAAGGTCCTCAACCGTTGGTATTTAACCCCCTCTCGTCTGAGTAAATGCTTCCCTTCCTCCTCAGACCGGTGCTGGCGCTGCAATGAAGAGGAGGGTACTATATTCCATGTCTTTTGGACATGCTCTAGACTGAGGGGGTTTGGGATGAGGTACGCCGCATCACTCAGCAATTTACGACATATGAGGTTCCGAATGAGGCGGCCTACTTTTTACTACACCACTCCCCGACACCAGTCAAGCAATATAAGAGATCCCTGGTCTGCCATCTTCTCAATGCGGCCAAAGCGTGCATCCCTCTGTATTGGAAGCAAAACTCTCCCCCAACTGTGGCACATTGGTTGAGGAAGGTGGAGGACGTGCGGAGGCTGGAGGACGTGATTCTCACAGCACAACACAAAAAAGAAGTCTTTAAAAAGACCTGGGACATCTGGTGCATGTTTATATTTTCGGCCGAAGGTCAGCGTCTATTGTCGTCCTGATCCTTCTCCACCATCTCGAGTGAGAGGTGGGCTGGGGCCACCGTCGTGTCAATGCTAGTTCTTACCCTTTTAATCTTTTCTACGCCTGATCTCTGCCTTTCTCTCCCCCCCCCCCTTTTTTTTTTCTTTTCTCTTTCTCCCTTTCCTTTTCTGACCCCCCTATGTCTTTAGCTGTTGTTACCTTTTGGTCCCGAGCTCCCCTATTTAGTAGCTCGGGAGGTCCCCCCCCCCTTATTTACAGGGGGGAGGACGTAGGGGTCGACTTGTGCTCCGGTGCTTTCCAACTGAGCGTTGACAAGGGCTATTAATAAATATTCTCCTTCTTTCTTTTGGTTGCAAGTACAACGGAATACTATTTGTTATCTCCTGTCTCATGACCTGGTTTTTGTACTGCCTCTATTGTAATCCTTGCCCTGTGTATGTGTTTTATTATATGTACTGAGGAGCTTCGACCCCTCTGGAAATCAATAAAATTATATATTTGAAAAAAAACCATTATTGGGTAGTATATCGGGGTACCTAGTGATATAAAAACCTGGTGGTGAACCTAAAAAAATAACTAGCTACCTAGCGACACTAATGCAGCGATCAGAAAAATGATCGCTTAGTGACACTGGCAAAAGGGGGTGAAAGGGTTAACTCTAGGGGCAATCAGGGGGTTAAACCTTTATTTGGGGGTGGTAGGGGGCCACCCTGGACCTAACACTAACTGCCCTGACAGTTTTTACTGTTACAACTGACACTGAATGCAGTGATCAGTAAATAAATGATCACTGCAATCAGTGACACTGTGACTGGGGGGGGGAGGGGGGGGGGTTTGTGTGCCTACATGTCAGTGTAGTGTTGGTGCACACTTACTTTGTCTTCTCCTCGTAGTCCGGTCAAAAAGACTGCCCCGAGGAGAATGACATCACTTCCTCCCTGCCTGTGTATACAATACACAGTGGGAGGAAGCTTCTCATTCGCCAGGAGCAATCGAGAGGGAATGGCCAGAAACCAACGGCCATCCCCTCATCTCGGATCGCTCCTGAAGCGAACCGGACCGCCGTATCCAGCGGGAGGGGGTCCGATTGGACCACCCACCCGCTGGAAGGCAGGCACGTACATGTACGTGCTTGTGCCTGCCGGTGCCATTGTAATGACGTACATTGGCAATACGGCGGTCCTTAAGTGGTTATATACGCTCCTTTAGATCTATCATCAACTATGTAGTGCAAGGACCTGCCTAGTTTGATACAGATTGAATGGATTGTTTAGGCGTGTCCTCATATTACAGTTTTGGCTGAGCTAAAGATTATTGTATAGAGATTGTACAATCAGATTGTATCAGACTGCATGGAGTATGGCCAGTTTAAGGTCAGTGGAAAGTTTACATTCTTCTTTTCAAGGGGCACCTTTGTGCAGATTATTTTTTACCCAACAGGGTCGCTTTAAGCATTATATTCTTGTGTGTGAAACTCCCTGGGAAAAAAAATCCTAATTTTACAGTTGTTGCTATACGAAACATATTTTGTACAGATAATCAGGAGGTCAGAATAAAATTAGCTGTGAGTTTCATAGACCATGACAAGGAGGATCAACAATCTTCATTTTCTCCGGACGTGGACTTATATAGCTACTGTACCTCTGACTACTTTATTGGAGAATACAGAAAAATACAAGAAAACTTGACAGGGCATCTGCAACCATTAAACTGCTTTCATACTGCGGCGGCAGTTCTGTTAGTGGTAAAGTGCTGCTCTCTTTAGCGGCGCTTTAACACTGTTTAAGTGGCACTTTTTGTCCCCCGCTAGCGGCCAAATAAAGGGTTAAAACCGCCCATGTTGCAAGGCTTCCGTAGTGTTTTACAGGTCATTTCAATGGGCAGGAGCGGTGTAGAAGGGCTGTATACAGTGCTCCTACACCGCCCCAAAGATGTTGCTTGCAGGACTTTTTTTCCCTTCTCACAAGTGCATCGCTGCAGTGCGAATTATGTATAGCATTGCCAAATATGGGCTACAGCATACATTAAAATGCATAGTTGGTAAAAGGCCATACACACGAGCCAAATATCGAGCGACAGTCGGGCTGTGTGTTCGGCAGCCAGTCCGAAAGAAACCAAAAAAGGTCTGCTGATTGGCATCCGCTCAGCATGTGTGTACGCTCCATTGGACAAACTTTTTCTGTTTTCATCTGACTTTTGTTGGCTGTCAGAACGGACAAACTTTTTGACAACATAAGTCCGATGGAGCAAAGTCCGATCATGTGTACGCAAAAGCATTGGACTTTTGTACAAGGTACAAACACGCATGCTCAGAACCAATGCAAAAGATCAGACTACAATACAGAAGTTGACCAAAGGTGGGGCTGGAGTCATTGAACGTCCTCTTTTGAAGTGTCGTCAGTACGTTGTGACGTCACTACGTTCGTGTTTGTTGTCAAAGTCAGATCGTGTGTATGCAATACAAACTTGTGGACCACGCCCTTTGTACAAAAGTCCACGGAAAAGTTTGTACAAAGTCCTACCGTGTGTATGAGGTTTAAGAATTCCCAATTCTTGACAATTATCAATTGGGATGATGGTACTGTTATATGTATTACATATATTTTGTATTTGAGGCTATACTCAGTCTATGGCTACATCCCCCTGTCAGAACATGATAGCTCAGCAGGGAGATCACTGTACTACATCGGATAATTAGTACAGTGGCTTTTCCCGAGCTGCTCTTATTTTTTTTTCGGTCAGCCTGCTGTGTTGAACGAAATAAAAACTTAGTAGTGTGTAAGCTACGGGTACCAGGTAAGCACAAAATATGAGTGAGTATCTGGGAATGCATGAAATACTGGACTCATAGGAAGGTCTCAGAAGTATAGTGGTCCTAGCCTTAAGAGTAGGCAGGAGCACTAGTAAAAAAAAAACACTTACAAGCACAAGGGTGCTGGGAACATGAGGAGAAAAGAGTACTGGCTATATTACATCAGTAGGATGCTGGGCTTATAGGAACACAGGGGTAACAGTACGTTCAAGGAACAAGGAGATGTACAGAGGTCCTAGAGAATGCAGGTACACAAGATACAGTTGGGGTACATGAGGAGTCTAGGACATCTGTTGGAACTGATGGGGGAGAATCCAGGTGCTGCATTGTACAAAGGTGGAAGACACTAGGAAACGCTGGGGGACCTGGCACTAGAACACTAGCTGTTGGTCAGGCATTGCCTGAGGGAATGAGCCCAGTTTAAATAGAAAGGGAGAGGGCATGGCTGGGCTGGAACTGGGCGTGTAGTTGACTGGAACAACAGCAGGAGAAATACGAGTCTTGAAAAGGTCTTTTGGGATAGCAAGAACCTTGCATGTTAAAGCTATCTATGCAACTACATATGCCAGCATGCATTTTTTTTTTTATTGTTGCAGGGACTAACCCATATCTATGTCTGCTGTTATTACAGATAAGGAAGATGAGGAAGAAGCTTTACCATACACATATTTTCTTTATCCTGCCCCCAAGGGCACAATTGCATGCAACAATATGTCTAATCTAGCGTGGTCAACAGTAAGACCTCCTTCTCCCCCTTCCCACTGTCCGACAATGCTGCTTTGTAGGAGACAAAATGAATTTGCACTGATTGACAGCACTGGTCTCTGGTTGCATTCACTAGCGCTACCACGCCAAATGCAAAGGGACAAGAAGTGAGTGCAATTGCCTGGAGAAAACCCCCCCCCCCACCAAAACAAGGAAGAAACCCCCCTATTGGTTGGACTTTAAAAGGCACGTACGATAATCAATGTAAAAAAGTTTTTATTGTTGTACTGCGGATATGTGAGTATAATAACGTTCCGATGTTCCTCCATTCCCCATCTGTTGCTTGTATATTCTAATTTACTGTCATTTTATACTCCCTGCTAGAAATCACATCTCACGTCATATACCTACCCCTGATGAAGGAGACCAGAATATCTCCAAAACGCATAGGGTTTTAAGTACCTTGATCCATCGTACTCTGGTGATACGTGTATCCATTATTTATATCACATAATGGACATTGTTGCATGTGTTTTAATTGCTTTGTGATACATACCCCCTTTTCTTGTGCCGTTATACTTTTTACAGATTGTTACAATAAAAACCTTTTTACTTTGATTATCGTACGTGCCTTTAAAGTCCAACCAATAGGGGGGTTTCTTTGTTGTTTTTTCGTTTATATAGGATGTGGCACAACATATTTGCATAGCAATGCCGAGCTAGGTCTTTGTTTTTGGAGAAAAAAAAAACACAGGCATGCTACAATAGCAAAGCACTCGCCCCCATTTCCCATTGAGGTACATATGCAGAAGAATGTCAGCAACATATGATGCGCTTGAGCTTTGCCTGAGCTCAGCAATATGACTACAAATTGGGTTTCAGACTAGGGAGGAGCTGATCAGAGGGAATGAATAAAAGAAGAAATGTTCTGCACTATCATTCATTGTTTGCATAGAGAAGCAAAAATAGGTATTTCTAAATGAATCAATAGACCAGCATTACATTTTTTAAGTGCTCATGGGACTTTTTCTTTAAGACCCCTTTCACACGATAAGCCCGCTCCAATCTGCCTGTCCATTTTTCAGGTGGATCCGAGCGGGCCACCTACTGGACTACTTTGGCCAGGATGTCAGCAGAGATGTTGATACGTTCAGACATCCGTCTGGCGGATCGGATGAGATCTGATGAAAACAGACATGCTGTCCGCTTTCGTCCAATCTCCCCATAGGAATCACTGGGGCTCTGAGAGGTCCCACCCTGCTCAGTGAGCAGAAACAGACCTGTCATCCGCCGGCTCAGCGGAGCGATCTCCTGCTGAGCTGGCGGACTCCGCTAAGCGGATCCACCCCATGTGAAAGGGGCCTCAAAAAAAAATAAAAAAAGTAAAAAAAAATGGTTATCACTAAACTGTCTCTCAGTTCTTATGAATTACAAAAAAAAAAAAAAAAAAGATGTTTATAATGGGGTTTTTTTCTATCTATACACAAATGTTTTGCTTTTCGTTTCAATTTACACTGAATGAGCTGTTTTACAAGGTGAGGGTTTACATATAGAGTAGGGAAAATAATTTTTTGAAAGTTTTCCCACATTGGGGCTGCTTCTCTGCTAAAGGTACAGACCAACTTTGCTGCATTGAGGGGCTAATGGATGGGGCCATATATTGTAAAATCTTGGCTGAAAACCTTCTTCCCTCATCCAGAACACTGAAGATGAGTCATGGATGGGTCTCTCAGCATGACAATGACCCAAAACATACCAATAAGGCAACAAAGTAGTGTTTAAAAAAAAAACAACATTAAGGTCATGGAGTGGCCTAGCCAGGCTCCAGACTTTAATCATATAGAAAACGTATGGGAGGGAGCAGAAACCTTGAGTTGTCAAGCAACAGCCAATAAACCTTAAGGTTTTAGAGAAGATCTGTAAAGAAGAGTGGACCAAAATCCCTCGAGATGTGTGCAAACCTGGTCACCAACTACAAAAAAACATCTTACCTCTGTGCGTGCCAACATGGTTTTCTCTACCAAGTAGTAAGTCATGTTTTGCTTGGGGATCAAATACTTATTTTACTCACTGAACTGCAACTACATTTATAACATTTGTATCATGTGTTTTTTCTGGATTTCTGGTTGATATTCTGTCTTTAGAATTCAAAATACACTTATGATAAAAAATATAGACCCTTAATTTCTTTGTAAGTGTGCAAACTTACAAAATCTACAGGGGATCAAATAATTATTTTCCCCACTGTAGTTTAAACAGGTGTATTTTACTCTGTACAGCTATACAACCTAATGTATGGTCGTGTAGAAGAGCACTAATAAAAAGTCCCTGCCTTTTCTATGACAGAATGGACCACATATGCATCCCCACAATAAACATTAAAAAACAGTATTTTATAAAAATAATTTTGCTCTCAACACTGCGCTCTAACACATTTCAGCTCAGTATTCAAGTAACTTTGAATGAACTTAATATGTATCAAAAGGGACTGGTGTAATAATGTTTTTATTTTCCACCACTGAAGCATGGTAGCTTTTTAGGTAAAAAAAAAAAAAAAAAAAAGACCTTCAAATGTTAGTAGATGGCAGGGATTGAACCGGTTATAGGGCACTATTCATTTTGTCCATTCAACAAGCTTACAGTGCCTTGCAAAAGTATTCACCCCCTTGGCATTTTTCATGTTTTGTTGCCTCACAACCTGGAATTAACATGGATTGTTTGAGAATTTGCATAATTTAATTTACAGAACATGCCCACAACTTTGATTTTTAATTGTGAAACAAACAACAAACAGGAAAAAAAAAACTGAAAAAGTCAATGTACATAACTATTCACCCCCCCTAAAGTCAATACTTTGTAGAGCCACCTTTTGCAGCTATCATAGCTCCAATTTGCTTTGGATAAGGCTCTATGAGCTTGCCATATCTTACCACTGGGATTTTTGAAGCTGGATGGTTTGTGTTTGTGAACAGCAATCTTTAAGTCTGAAAGTGAAAAAAGCCTTCGCGCTACTATTTCAAGCTGAAAAAATGTATATGAAAGAAAAAAAAAAAAAAAAAGGGGGCAATATTCCTCTTATAGAACGGTGCGTAAATATGTGAATAAGCAAAAAATGCACTTAACCAATATTTTCAAACAGATATTATACGTGTAAATATGCAATAAAATGCTAGTGCATTGCAGCTGGACCTGATGATATTACACACAATACCAAAATAACAATTATAAATATAAAATGGTAAAATGGATCCCCTGAAGAAGTCACGTGATTGACGTAACGCGTAGGCAGTGGTCGTGACGCGATACCGGAAGTGAAGTAAGACTGGCGGAAGACGCCAGTACACCATTTTTCTTTATGCGCCGTCTCATTCTTTTAAAATGTGAGAGTCTGATTTTTATCTGTAATTGATTGAACTTTGTTTTTAAATAAATACTACACTATTAGAGCCCTTCTTCTCTCCCTATGTTTCTCCTTTGAGCGGCACCTATCAGCAGAAATCGCCACCGCAGACATTATCTACCAATACAGGGATGATTGGCCCTCTGGTGGCCTAGCATGGATATACATGTCATTCCAGTCAGCTATTATTGAAGATCCTCTGGTGGCTAAGAACAAAACGGAAGCTGTTTGGTATACTTGATGTGCCTGTTTTTAAAAGTTCTGAGGTGAGAGTTCTGGGAGCAGAGTTTCCCGTGCTTATAGGAGTACCTTTGCCTGTCGTTTTCTTTGCACCATTTTCTGAACACATCTGACGCCATTGAACCAATATTTTGGGATCTTTATGGACTGTTTTTTGTGCCTGTTTTCTATTTATTTCTATTAATTTTTTTTAAGCACGTAGCACTTTTCATTAACATTTGGGTTGCGCAGGACCATTTTATATTTATAATCTTTAAGTCTGGCCACAGATTTTCTATTGGATTGAGGTCTGGGCTTTGACTAGGCCCCTCCAACACATTTACATGTTTCCCCTTAAACCACTCAACTGTTGCTTTAGTAGTGTGTTTGGGGTCATTGTCCTGCTGGAAGGTGAACCTCCGTCCTAGCCTCAAATCACACAGAGTTGTACAAGTTTTGCTCAAGAATATCCCTGTATTTAGCATCATCTATCTTTCCCTCAACTCTGACCATTTTCCCAGTCCTGACTGCTGAAAAACATCCCCACAGCATGATGCTGCAACCACTATGTTTCACTGTGGTGATTGTGTTCTTTGGGTGATGTGATGTGTTGGGTTTGCGTCAAACAGAGTTTTTTCTGATGGCCAAAAAGTTAAATTTTAGTCTCATCAGACCAGAGCACCTCCCTCCATATATTTTGGGAGTTTCCCACATGCCTTTTTGCAAACCTAAAAGGTGCCATTTTGTTTTTTGCTGAAAGTAATGGCGCTCTTCTGGCCACTCTGCCACAAAGCCCAACACTATGGAGCCTACGGCGTATTGTCGTCCTATGTATAGATACTCCAGTCTCTGCCGTGGAACTCTGCAGCTCCTCCAGGGTTACCTTAGGTCTCTGTGCCAACTCTCAGATTAATTCCCTCCTTGCCCAGTCCGTGAGTTTTGATGCGCGGCTGTCTCTTGGCAGGTTTGCTGTTGTGACATGTTCTATTTGGTTATGATAGATTTGATGGTGCTCCTAGGGATCATCAAAGATTTGGATATTTTTTTATAACCTAACCCTGACTTGTACTTAACAACATTGTCCCTTACTTGTTTGGAGAGTACCTTGGTCCTCTTGGCAGTTTTTGTTCGTGGTGCCTCTTGCTTAGGTGTTGCAGCCTCTGGGGCCTTTCAAAAAAGTGTATATATGTAATGACAGATCATGTGACACTTAGATTGCAAACAGGTGGAAATTATTTCACTAATTATGTGACTTCTGATGGTAATTGGTTGCACCACAGCTTTTGATGGGCTATATAAACAAAGGGGGTGAATACATACACACGACAATTATCAGTTTCATTTTTTGTTTCTGAAAAATAGTTTTATGAATATATTTTTCTACTTTTACTTCACCAATTTAGAGTATTGTGTTCTGACCCATCACATATAATTCCAATAAAAAAAAACATTGGACAAAAGGCTGTAATGTAACAAAATTTGTAAAAATGCCAAGGGGGTGAATACTTTTGCAAGGTACTGTATAGAGCCTGGAATTTTAATGGGCATCCTTTTTTGCTATATCTCAGTTTCTTCAGGGTCAACATGGAATGTATCTCTCCAAGCCATTCTCCTACAGTAGGAGACAGAGCTACAAATTTTCTGGCTTTCAGTTTTTTTTTGCATTTAACAGCACTGTGTTAAAAGCATCACCAGTATGCACATAATATGCTTGTGTTGTAATGACACAAAAACTGCATTCAAGGTTACAATTACACCATTCCAATAAGATGATGGAGTATATCTCCTGGATCCCTGCCATATTTGTTACAGTTAGCAGAGACATACATGGTTTGAAGCTTGGCCAGTTCAGCAGGAACCAGCTAAACTTGAACCGTTAATGGGTAGGCTGAATGTACCAACCAGCCTGCCAGATTCTCTTGCAATCAACTTATCCTTTGAAATGTCTCCAAGTCTCTCATCCTACCAGCTTTTAATTTGTTGAGGGAAATACTCAAAGTGTTTAGTTATAAAATGGTTGTGAAGGTGCTAAATCAGAATGGGCACACGGACTGATAACAGTGCAGTCCCCCCCTTTTACATCCCAGCCCCCCCCCCCCCCCCCGGTCCTACCAGTCACTGGAGCCAAAAAGGTTGCTTTAAGGTGAACACAATTGCAAATCCATTATGTATAAATAAAAAATTCAATGAGTAACTAATAATATACGTATACAGTGACAAATAGACATAAAAAACACAAAGAAGTGACTGAAAAATATCCAACACAAATAACTCATAAAAACATAGATGCTGACGTGTATCAAATAGGGACTAAAACATGTTCATTAAAAAGCTGATGAAAAACTCAGTGCTCTACTCCAATATGATCCCAACAGTGATTCACCACCAATACACACTATTGCTCCTTACCAGAGGGTTAGAGCCCCAATACCAGAAGGTCTAACAATGCGCATGAGGATAACCGTGAATCCCTTAGTATAAATCACCATGTAAGGTCTCTCCATCCAATTAAACAACATTCCAAGAATAACAGAAATACTCCATAATGTAGTATTTTTCAAGTATTCAATTTATTATAGAGAAAAATAAGCAGAGCAGGTGTGCATGATGACATTACCATCAAGCTCCACTTGACGTGTTTTGTCATATGAGAAGTCCTCCAGGGGCTGGGGAATTCCTTACATACAGTTTCAACATGGAGTACTGCAAAAGCAAACTCTGAAGTCTTTTTGACATTTAAGAATTTAGACTTGTGCTTTTGGGTCTCTTGTGAGAAATCAGGGAAAAGCATACCTCTTGAGCCATTGAAAGAGATATGCTTAACCTCTTCCCCACCACCTCACGCAGATATACTGCAGCAGAAGGGCACATACAGGCAGATTAACGTACCTGTATGTTGACCTTTAAGAGCTCCGTGAGCGCGGGTCCCATGGACTCGATGTCCGCGGGCGATCGCTTTACGTGGAGGAAGAATGGGGAAATGCCAATGTAAACATGCATTTCCCCGTTCTGCCTAATGACACTGATCACAGCTCCTTGTGATTGGGAGCATTGATCAGCATCATGTCACACACAGCGCCTCCCACAGTTAGAATCACTCCCTAGGACACACTTAACCCCTACAGCGCCACCTAGTGGTTAACCCCTTCATTACCACAGTAATCAATGCATTTTTAATTGCACTGATCGCTGCATTAATGTGAATGGTCCCAAAATCGTGCCAAAAGTGTCCGATGTGTCCGCCATAATGACGCAGTCCCGATAAAAAACGCTGATCGCCACCATTACTAGTATAAAAAAAATGCCATAAAACTATCCCCTATTTTTTAGACGCTATAACTTTTGCGCCAACCAATCAATAAATGCTTATTGCAATTTTTTTTTTACCAAAAATATGTAGAAGAATACGTATCGCCCTAAACTGAGGGAAAAAAAATGGATATTTTATACTTACCATAAAAAAATCCCTTTCTCTTTCGTTCATTGGTGGACACACCACCATAATCTTGACCTTAGGGTTATATCGCCACCTTTAGGAGGGACAAGGCAGAACATATAAAAAACAAGCACAGTACCTCCCAGGGGGCTGTCCTACCGGCAATAAACCCCCACTCTGCTCCCAGCAGCTCAGTTCGTCAAAAAGAAGTACAAACATAAATAGGAGGGGTGGGTGCTGTGTCCGTCAATGAACTTCAGAAAAAGCGATTTTATGGCAAGTATAAAAAAAATTAAATTTTCTCTTTCGTTCATTGACGAACACAGCACCATAATCTTGACCTTAGTGACGTCCCCAAGCAGTGACAAAAAATGAGGGGTGGGAACACAGCAAGAAGTTAAACTCCACCCACAACAACAAAAAATAACTACTCATCAGAGGAGCCACAACCTCAGACGGTCGCCTGCAAAACCTTGCGGCCGAAGCATGCATCCGAAGATGCGCCCACATCAACTGTCAAGGAACATCCGCCACCAGTCATACTATGTAGACGTACAAAGGCCATCGAGGCCAATCTGGGGAAATCGGGATCACCGGAATCCCCTCGACCTCCACTCTGCGCAGCGGACGAGGGAGGACCCTGAGAGGGGGAAAGACATAAATGAGTCGATAATGCCCCCATGGAGCCACCAACGTGTCTGACGCATCCGCCCAGGAATCTTTTGACCTGGCCACAAACCTCTGTACCTTCCGATTGAGCCGAGAGGCTAAGAGATCCACATCTAGCATGCCCCACCTTAGGCAAATGAGCCAAAAACACTTCCGAATGCAGTGAATAGTCCCCCTGGTCCAGCAACTGACGACTGAGGTAGTCCGCCTGCCAGTTTTCTATGCCCGGAATGTACACGGCTGATAAAGCCGGCACATGCCTCTCTGCCCACTGCAGGATGTGGGAGACCCCCAGCGCCGCTGATGAGCTCCTTGTCCCTCCCTGATGACTGACATAAGCCACCGCCGTGGCGTTGTCTGACTGAATCCTGACCGGACGACCCTGCAGCCTGCGACCACGTGGAGAGGCACAGCCTGATCGCCTGCAGTTCCAGAACATTGATCGACAGACAGGGTTTCCTCCTGCGTTCAGCGACCCTGGGTTGACTGGATGCCCAACCCCCCCCCCCCCCCCCCCAGCCAGTCAGGCTGGCGTCCGTCGTGATCACTGTCCAATGGAGAGGAAGGAACGATTTTCCGGAATGAAGAGCCAGGGGCCTCAGCCACGAGAGAAGCAAAGCCCTGGCTAGACGGCTTACCCGGATTGGACAATATTTGTCCCATTTGGACAGGATCTCTTTCTGCAAGACTCAAGTGTAGAATTGAGCATACGGTACTGCCTCGAAAGTGGCTACCCTGAGGCCCAAAATTTGCATGCAAAAATGCAGCGATTGGCAGCAACACCGACTTCTGAAGATTCAACACCCAGCCAAACTCCTGAAGAGTCTGCATGGTGATCGCCACATCCTCCCTCAGTTCTGAGGCCAAGGCTGCTCTCAGGAGGAGATCGTCCAGGTACCCCATGATCGCGATTCCTAGTTGTCTTAATGCCAGAATCGGAGCCAGCACCTTGGTGAAGACCCTTGGTGCCGTCGCTAAGCCAAAGGGAAGAGCTACAATTTGGTAGTGAGCTTCCCCGACCGCAAATTGCAGGAACCTCTGGTGCCTGACACATATGTTGACATGCAAATATGCGTCTTCGATTTCCAAGGACACCAGGAAATCCCTTTGATGAAGTGCAGCAACCATGGAACAAACTGATTCCATCCTGAACCTCCGAACCTTTACAAAACAATTGAGGGCTTTGAGATCCAAGACCGGACGGACCCCTTCCTTCTCCGGGACTCCACAGGCCATGCCCGACTCACTCTCGCCTGTCGCTACCCGGAACCTAAGGCAAGAGACAAAAAATGCCTACTCTTTTAGCTGCCACAGTCTGAGGGGCCCATTGCAAAATTCACCACCCTGACCAAGGCGTTGTGCTGTGCCGTTCTCCTCTCTCTGCAGCATCCAAACCACGAGGTGTTCTGTGTGAGTTTTGTGCTGTTCCTGGCTTAAACAGCCACCCAGCACTAGAGAACTAACAGAAAACGTCCCCCGTGACCATAAGAAAATGTCCGCCTCGGACAAAAGTGCCTAAAAGCGCAGGGAAAATGGCCGCCGTGCTCCAAGAAAATGGCCGTGGCTCCACGGCGACTATTCCCCCTGCATGGTGGTCAAATAAGGGGAAAAAGATGGCCCCCTGCCAGGCACGCGGAGACCAACCAGAGGATCCCCGGGCCAGGTAATTGCCACACACCCCCTAAACCCAGCCACGCAGCACCCCTCGGAAGGGGAGGAGGGAAAGAGGCAGGGAGAGAGAAACCCCCCTGATCGACCCCCCCAGGGAGTGCCCAGCTGCTCCAACCTGCCTAAACAAGTGGAGCCATACTTGCCCATCCTGCAGGGACTGCTGGACGCACTCCAAGGACTGACCCATCTCCCACATAGTACGGAGTGGCTGTCAGCCATGGCAACACTGTGACTCTGACAGCAGTAGTCTGATCATATGTGTACCCTGGAGCATAAAGCTCGTCGGCCACCCCGGACCAGAATGGGGCCTGTTGGGGCTGACCAAGCGTGGGGCTAAGGTCTGCGCACGCTTGATGGCCAAGCTAGGGAGACTACCAGGATCTAGATTATCCAGCCTGTCACCCAGCCCGGTTTTTGATTGCAGATCACAGGAAGAAAAAAGCAAAAATTTTCAAAGAATCACTGGTCCCCACAGGGAGCCAGGTCCTTTTCCTAGACTAGACTGAGCTGCTGGGAGCAGAGTGAGGGTTTCTGCCAGTAGGACCACACCTGGGTGGTACTGTGCTTGTTTTTTCTATGTTCTGCCTAGTCCTCTCCTAAAGGTGGCGATATAACCCTAAGGTCAAGATTATGGTGCTGTGTCCGTCAATGAATGAAAAATATTCTGGTCTTTGGCCCGCCAAATGGTCCGCGGCTTAAGTGGTTAAGATCTTGAGCAGTATGATTTTTAACTATATAAACAGAAATATCAGGATAGGATCCGAAGAACTGCCAGTAAGAGGGGTTTAAAAAGAGCTGCAATATTTCTCTGCCCATAGTGTCCAAGAGCTATTTTCATAAAACCAGTTGCATTTGCAGGTTTTAGGAGGGAGAAAAGCTGCATTAGAATAATTTTTACTGCAGGAATGGCATCCTCAATATCACCGACTCTACTTTCAACAGCAGTGGTGCACTCCCTGATCTTCTGTAAGTAATCAGAATAACATACTTGTACTACTTCTGTAACTCACGGTAAAAGAAAAGAAATACCAAACCTCATTGCACATACTTGTGATGACAGACTAACTAGGGATCTACTGCAGAGCTGAACAGCAAAGTACACATCTTTTAAGGCGGGTTCTACATATCACTCTAGGCAGCAGGGGTACAGATCGCGTTGGGCAGTAGCAGGTCTTTAATGGAGTCTCTAGGATCTATCACAGCTGTTGGCCCCTCAGCAGGTAGATATACTTCAGCTCCATCAGTATGCCTGGCAGAAGGGACAGAAACAGAGCAAAAGCCAGGTGTATGAGGCTCAGTATACTGGTTGAAGCCATTTAATTGCACTACCGCTTCATTTACCCTGTCCCTGTTTGCTGCCATGCTGTGTCCAGCCACAATCTTGCGAGCCACACCCTCAGCCTGCTTGTATTTCTCTGGCATCCTACCATTGATATGGAAATGCTATAATATGCTTTCTAAACTTGTAGGATGTGCACTATTATTCTTAAACTCTGAAGTAAAGTTGGTGTACTGTGTAAGGGTCAAAATATTAACTCCAGACAGGAGTTTTGGTGTGGGAAAGGGCAATGCAAGAGTATCAGTAACAATTTGTTTAGCTAATTTTAGTTTCAACGGTTTCTGGACTTGATACCAATATAACCCAAATTACTTACCTGGAGTAGAACTTTACCACTGTAAACACTCATTGGATACATTGTACCAAATGTCATCACAGCAATGGCAACAGCTGATGCAGTATCCATGGCAAAATAATTGCTGCAGATACAAAAAGAGACAATTATACTACCTTGCAAAGGCTCACACAAGTATAGAAAATTATTAGTAGATCATATATCCATCTTAGCAAGAATTGCACCACAGCACATGGGAATTATTTTTAGTTTAGACTTTTATTTCTACACAGGCTTATTGTTTTCTGTTCTACATAAGGGCACTAAGCATGCAATCTATGGCGGAGATTTACTAAAAACTGGAGCGCACAAGATCTGGTACAGCAGAGCATGGTAGCCAATCAGCTTCTAACCTCAACTTATTCAATTAAGCTTTGACAATAAAACTAGGAAGCTGATTGGTTTCTATGCAGAGATGCATCAGATTTTGCACTCTCTAGTTTTAGTAAATCCCTTGTGTTCATTTTCTCTATATAAAATATAAATAAAGCAGGAAGATTAGAGCAAAATTCTTAATATCTCAAGAGCAGCTGCTAAACACATTGAAATATATGTGGAATGGAAGAGGAGAGGAAAGGAAAGGAGAGAAGAGAGTGATTTCCTGGTTGAGGTGAAAGGCTGAAACCACCTTAGGAAGAAAGGAGACTCTAGGGCTCACCCCCACCTAGTCCCTGTGTAAGACCAGAAAGGGTTCTTACAGGTCAAAGCTGCCAGTTTAGACATGCTTCTCACAAAAAGGATGACAACAAGGAACACAACCTTGTGGGTAAAAGTGGATGAGGAAATATTCCCAATAGGTTCATAGGGCAGTTTTCAAAGAAAAACAAATTTCAAATGTCACGGAGTCAAGGAGGGGTGCACAGCGAGAGCCACATGGGAGACACCCTGCACAAGAGTCTAAAAGCATGGGAAGCTAATAATCTCCAGAAAAAAAATGGGTAGATCTGCCTCTTGATAGTGCTCAGGTCCAAAAGCGGATTCAGCTCCATTTTCAGAAAAGCAATTATATGTGCGACTGTAAAATTTTACTGGGATGAAAATCTCTTTCCTTGCACCAGTGAATTATGCCTATGTGCGATGGTAGACCTTGAGAGAAGTACACTTTCTAGCTTTTAGCATCATAGGTATTAACAATTCAGAGATGGCAAGACCTGGTAAACTGATACTTGGAACAGACCAGGGATCTAGACAAGGGATATGCAATTAGTGGACCTCCAGCTGTTGCATAACTACAAGTCCCATGAGGCATAGCAAGACTCCGACAGCCACAAGCATGACACCCAGAGGCAGATGCATGATGGGACTTGTAGTTTTGCAACAGCTGGAGGTCCTCTAAATGCATATCCCTGATCTAAATGATCTTAGAGAGCTCACAGAGCATCTGCAAAGAGTCTGATCAGACTTCAGTGCTACATCCACCTGGGCCAATCCAAGAAAAGGAACATCACCAGGATGTCCATCTAGATCCCGTGAAATGGACTGGGAAGGATTTTCTGAGGAGGCTTAGATCAGAGTATACCGACACCAATGAGCCAACAGAACACCCCACTAAGAAGAGAAAGTTGAAATGCGCTAACCTATAGTGAATAAATTAAACGTAGGAGATGACCTTATTACTAGGGTCAGACCACGCTGACCACAAGAAAGTCTTGAAGCCCCCACCACTCTAAAACACCCTTAATAGTGATCTAAAAAAATTAATAAATATACTAGTGTCTAATACAAAAAAAACCTGTGAAAAATCAAATCTCAGGTAACTGGAATCTACATCAGAACACTGCACTGCAGCCGGAGACAAACCTTTGTTGTCACACCTGGGGAGGTCAACATCCAGCATCCCCCACCTTTGACCCAGGTCCTGGAACACTAATGCCGCGTACACACGATCAAACAAGCGGGTGGAAAAGTCCGGCAAACTCAAGTCCGCCGGACAATCCCCCCGTGTGTAGCCCCTGGCATACTTTTTTGACCTGAAAGTACGGCGGACTTAGAAAGTAGTTTTACACTCCAATCTTCCCGCCGGACTCGCATTTCGGCGGACAATCCGGCCGTGTGTATGCAAGTCCGCCGTACTTTTGAAATGAACGGACTTTTCCCGCCCAGAGAAAAGTCCACTCATTTCGAGCGGGTCTCCAGGTAGGCGGGGCCCGCCGCCTGGTATGGACTTAAAGGGGAACCCCAACGCCGAAAAAAATTGGCGTGGGGGTCCCCCCAGGTCCACATCAGACCCTTGTCCGAGCACGCTACCCGGCCGGCCAGGAAAGGGGGGGACGAGCGAGCGCCCCCCCTCCTGAGCTGTACCAGGCCGCGTGCCCTCAACATGGGCAGTGGCTTGGGGAAGGGGGGGCGCGCGCCCCCCCCCACCCCAAAGCACCTTGTCCCCATGTTGATGAGGACAAGGGCCTCTTCCCGACAACCCTGGCCGTTGGTTGTCGGGGTCTGTGGGCGGGGGGCTTATCGGAATCCGGGAGCCCCCTTTAATAAGGGGGCCCCCGGATACCGGCCCCCCACCCTATGTGAATGAGTATGGGGTACAATGTACCCCTACCCATTCACCTGTAAAATAAAGTACAAAAAAAACACAAGATAAAATAGTTTATTGCACAGCTCCGGGGGACTTCCGTCTTTGGGGGTCTTCTCGCCGGACTCCTCCGCTATCTTCTTGTAGCTCTTTTACTAGCGGAGGAGCCCGGCTTTCTTCCTCGCCGCCGGCCCCTTCTTCCGACTTCGGGGGTCTTGTCCCCCTCTTCGGTTATTCTGCCGAGCCACCGCGCCTTCTTATAGCTCTTTTACAGGCGGTGGCCCGGTCTTCTGTCGCCGCCGCCTTCCGTTCTTCCGTTCTTCCTCTTCAGATGTTGCCTCGCCGAGTCCTCCGCTCACAATGACGGGGACCGGGCACGCTGCGACTTATATAGGGACAAGGGGCGGGGTCTTCGGTTGATGTCACATGGGTTGATGTCACATGGCGACAGTCCCAGCATCCTCCGGGACTGTGACATCGTAAGGGGGCGGGGTCACCATGTGACAACAACCCATGTGACATCAACCGAAGACCCCGCCCCTTGTCCCTATATAAGTCGCTGTGTGCTCGGTCCCCGTCATTGTGAGCGGAGGACTCGGCGAGGCAACATCTGAAGAAGAAGAACAGAAGAACGGAAGGCGGCGGCGGCGACAGAAGACCGGGCCACCGCCTGTAAACGAGCTATAAGAAGGCGCGGTGGCCCGGCAGAAGAACCGAAGAGGGGGACAAGACCCCCGAAGTCGGAAGAAGAGGCCGGCGGCGAGGAAGAAAGCCGGGCTCCTCCACTAGTAAAAGAGCTACAAGAAGATAGCGGAGGAGTCCGGCGAGAAGACCCCCGAAGAAGAACTATTTTATCTTGTGTGTTGTGTTTTTTTTGTACTTTATTTTACAGGTGAATGGGTAGGGGTACATTGTACCCCATACTCATTCACATAGGGTGGGGGGCCGGTATCCGGGGGCCCCCTTATTAAAGGGGGCTCCCGGATTCCGATAAGCCCCCCGCCCGCAGACCCCGACAACCAACGGCCAGGGTTGTCGGGAAGAGGCCCTTGTCCTCATCAACATGGGGACAAGGTGCTTTGGGGTAGGGGGACGCGCGGCCCCCCCTTCCCCAAGGCACTCCCCATGTTGAGGGCACGCGGCCTGGTACGGCTCAGGAGGGGGGGGGGGGGGGGGCGCTCGCTCGTCCCCCTCTTTCCTGGCCGGCCGGGTAGCGTGCTCGGACAAAGGTCTGATGTGGACCTGGGGGGACCCCCACTCCGATTTTTTTCGGCGTTGGGGTTCCCCTTTAAGTCCATACCAGGTGGCGGGGCCGGCGGCGTCTCCTTTGCGGGCCCCGCCTACCAGGAGACGCGCTCGAAATGAGCGGACTTTCCTCCACGTGTGTGGGCGAGTCCATTCATTTCAAAAGTAGGGCGGATAGTACGGCGGACTTAGTACGCCGTATTAGTCCGCTGAAAAAGTGCCATGTGTGGGCAAGTAGCCCGTTCGGAAAGTCCGCCAGACTAAGTACGTCGGACAGATGGCTACGTGTGTACGCGGCTTAACAGGTGTAGGGACCAATAGCCTAGGTCCAGGGGCTTCTAGTTGTTTACTTCTGGGAGGTAAACAGGCCACACTTAAATTTTCAGTTCTGCCCAAGAGAAAATTCTACCTCTTTTGCCTTATCAAGACTTCTGGATTATTCCTGATGATGACGTTTTAATAAGGCATGATATAGCCAGATCCACAATGGATACAAACCAGACAAAATAAGATTTTTGTACTCACCGTAAAATCCTTTTCTCTGATGTTCATTCACGCGCACAGCACTTTAATCTTGACCTTAGGGTTATATCGTCATCTTTAGGAGAGGATAGGCAGAACATATAAAAAAACAACACAGCACCGCCCAGGAGTGGTCCTACGGGCTGTAACACCTTACTCTGCTTCTAGCAGCTCAGTTCGTCAAAAAGTAGTACAAACAAACAGGAGGGGTGGGTGTTGTGTCTGTCAATAAACATTAGAGAAAAGGATTTTTTACGGCGAGCACAAAAATCTTATTTCCTCTGGTTTGTATCCATTGTGGATCTGGGTCTTTCATTCATTGATGGATACAGCACTTTAATCTTGACCTTAGGGACGTCCCCAAGCAGTGTCAAAAACGAGGGGTGGGAAAAGCAAGAAAATAAACTCCACCCATAACAAAAAGAACTCCTCCTCAGAGGAGTCACAACCTCAAAACGGCTGCCTGCAAAACCTTGTGGCCGAAGCATGCATCCGAAGATGCGCCCACATCAACTTTGTAAAGTTTGGTGAAAGTGTGAACGGACGACCAAGTCGCCTCCTTATGCACCTTGATGTCGGAAAGCCCAAGAGGCACCAATTGCCCTGGTAGAATGTGCTGTGATGGGAAAGGGAGGCACCCGCCCCCTTATGGCATAAGCCTGAACCACGATCTGTCTGATCCACCGAGAAATGGTGGCCAACAAGACCGCCAGGCCCTTCTTTGGACCAGCCACCGATACAAACAAACAGAGAGTCTGACCTCCAGAAAGGAGCCGTAGCAGACAGATACACCCGCAGAGCCGGGACCACATCCAAAGAATGTAAAGCAACCTCCTTGGGATGTGATAGCTGAGGACAGACGGGAGCACAGTGTCCTCATTTAGATGAAAAGCCGATAAACAACCTTCAGAAGAAAAGAAGGCTGCGGACACAGCACCGCCTTATCCTTGTGAAGTATTAAGTAAGGAGACTTGCATGACAAGGCCGCCAACTCAGAAACCCGCCTTGCAGATGTAATAGCCATTAGAAAGACTACTTTCTGAGAGAGTATCAACAACGGGATCTCCCTAATGTTTTCAAACGGCGGTTTCTGAAGCACCGAGAGCACCAGATTCAAATCCCATGGGGGCAGGGCACATGCCGAACCCCCTGAACAAACATGCGCACAAATGAGTGGAGTTGCCAATGGTCGCTGAAAGAAGACAGCCAAAAGTTGATACCTGCCCCTTAATGGTGCTCAATGCAAGGTTCTGATCCACTTCTCGCTGCAAAAAACAGCAGGATCCTGGAAACTGAATATGTATGCGGATGCCATCCCAATCTCCTCGCACATGAAGATGTAGGCCTTCCACGTGTGATGATAAATCTTCAGAGAAGAAGACTTCCGGGGCCTCAACATAGTGGAAATCACCAAAGCTGATAGTCCTCAGTCCATCAGCACCCAGCTTTCAACAGCCATGCCATTAAAACCAGCGACGGTAAAGCAGGGTGAAGTATCGGACCTTGCGACAGCAGGTCCCCTCGCATCGGCAGCCACCAAGGAACATCCGCCACCATTCATACTATGTCAGTGTACCGAGGACGTCGAGGCAAATCTGAGGTATTTGGAATCACCGGAATCCCCTCGGCCTTCACTTTATGTAGCAGTCAAGGGAGGAGTCTGAGCAGGGGAAAAGGCATAAATCAGCCGATAATGCCCCCATGGAGCCACCAACGCGTCCGCCCAGGGATCTTTTGACCTGGCCACAAACCTCTGTACCTTCCGATTGAGCCTGAGAGGCTAAGAGATCCACATCCAGCATGCCCCACCTTAGGCAAATGAGCCAAAACACTTCCGGATGCAGTGACGATTCCCCCTGGTCCAGCAACTGACGACTGAGGTCATCCGCCTGCCAATTTTCTACGCCCAGAATGTATACGGCTGACAGAGCCAGCACACTCTGCTCTGCCCACTGTAGGATGTAAGAGAACTCCAGAGCTGCAACTGAACTCCTTGTCCCTCCTTGACGCTTGACATATACGCTACCGCCGGAGCGTTGTCCGACTGGATCCTGACTGGACGCCCCTGCAGCCTCTGCGACCATGCCTGAAGTTCCAGCACATTGATTGGCAGGCGGGATTCTTCCTACGTCCAGCGACCCTGAACCGACTGAATGCCCCAAACTCCTCCCCAGCCGTTCAGGCTGGCGTCTGTCGTGATCACCGTCCATTGAAGAGGAAGGAACGATCTCCTGGAGCGAAGGGCCAGAGACCTCAGCCACCAGAGAAGGGAATCCCTGATTAACTGGCTCACCCGAATTTCACAATCCAGGGATCATGGAGAGTTGTTCCATTTTGACAGGATCTCTCTTTCTGTAAGACTCGAGCGTGGAATTGAGCATACGGTACCGCCTCAAAAGTGGCTACCATGGGGCCCAGAACTTGCATGCAAAAATGCAGCAATGACCACCTGCAGGACATCAATAACTGCACTGCAGATTTAAAAGTCTGCAGCTTGTCCAAAGGGAGAAAGACTCTTGCCTCTGAGGAGTCCAGAATCAACTCCAGGTACTCCAGGTGTTGAGTCGGCACCAACACCGACTTCTGGAGGTTCAACACCCAAGCAAACTCCCGGAGAGTCTGTATGGTGATCGCCACCTCCTCCCTTAATTCTGAGGCCGAAGCTGCTCTCAGAAGTAGGTCGTCCAGGTAACCCACGATTGCGATCCCTCGTCTCAGCAACACCAGGATTGGGGCCAGCACCTTAGTGAAGACCCTTGGCGCCATCACTAGGCCAAAAGGGAAGAGCTACAAATTGGTAGTGCTCGTCCCCGACCGCAAAATCGCAGAAACCTCTGATGTCTGGTGCATATGGGGACATGCAATTATGTGTCCTTGATGTCCAAAGACAACAAGAAATCCCCTTGATGAAGTGCAGCGACCACGGAACGAACAGATTCCATCCTGAACCTTCGCACCTTCACAAAAGGTGAAGGTGTGCACTCATTTATTATTGTGTATAATAATCTCCCATTAGGTCACAATTGTGTCTAATCCTAATAAATTGTCCCTTGGCTATGGTCTTCTTCCACTGGGGGTAGTGACAACTTCTTATTGGTATATAACCATTTTGATTGGTGTCCATGAAGTGCAATTTACTCAATTTATTTACATTTTAAAAAATTCCAAAATCTATGAAATTTATAGTGTTCTGATCTATATTTGCAGTAAATTTTATTCCATATTGCTTTTTTTGTTTATAGCGCAAAAAATAAAAACCACAGAGGTGATCAAATACCACCAAACAAAAGCTCTATTTGTGTGAAAAAATGGACATCAATTTTGTTTGGGAGCCACGACATGCAATTGTCAGTTAAAGCGATCCATTCCCGAATCGCAAAAAGTGGTCTGGTCTTTGGCCAGCCAAATGGTCCAGGGCTTAAGCGGTTAATTAAAAATAAACAGTTTAACCAGTTGCCGACCGCCGCACGCCGATGTACGTCGGTAGAATGGCACGGGCAGGCATAAGGACATACATGTACGTCCCTTGCCTCCCGCGGGTCGGGGGCCCGATCGGGCCCCCGCCCGGTGCCTGCGGCGGTCGGTTTTCGTCCGGGAGCGATCCGGGACGAGGGGGCGGCCATTCATTCATGGCCACCCCCTCGCGATCGCTCCCGACGAATAGAAATCCCCGGTGACATCACTTCCTCTCCTGTAATGTAAACACAGGAGAGGAAGTGATGTATTCTCTCCTCCGTGTCGGTATTTTTCGTTCCGACACGGAGGAGAGCGGATCGGTGAGTTGCACCAACACTCTACACACACAGTAGAACATGCCAGGCACACTCACACCCCCCCTTTACCCCCCCGATCACCCCCCCCAATTACCCCTGCCCCCCAGTCACAGTGACACCAATGTCATTTTTTTTTTTTTTTTTTTTTTTTTTTTGCATTGGTGTCATTTGTGACTGTAATAACTGTTAGGGCAGTTAGAGTTAGCCCCCTTTAGTTCTAATGTACCCCCCTAACCCCCCCAATAAAGGTTTAACCCCGTGATCACCCCCCGTCGCCAGTGTCACTAAGGCTGGGTTCACATTGCAGCGGTTTATGAGAACGAATGTGATTCGCACCGCACTGCAGTGCAAATCACATCCGATCTCTGTGCGATTCGAGTTCAGCCATTCGCCGCACCCGCCGCAAATTCGCACGGGACCCTTTTTTTGGCCCGCAGCAGAATCGGATCGCATGGGTGTTCACACCATGCGATCCGAGTTTGCAGATCGCACTGCGATATGCGAACTGATCTGGGGGTGTCAGTAACATTTCACTGACACTCCCAGCAGTTCGCATAGGGCAGTGTGAACTGCCGCCGGGAGGCATGCGATGCGGGAACCCGCCGCGGATTCGCGGCGTTTCCGCATCGCTCCAGTGTGAACCCAGCCTAATAAGCGATCGTTTTTCTGATCGCTGTATTAGTGTCACAGGTGACGCTAGTTAGGCAGGTAGGTATTTAGGTTCGCTGCAGCTTTTTATAGCGCCAGGGACCCCCATATACTACCGCATAAAGCCCCCTAATTGCCCCCTAGTTAACCCTTTCACCAGTGATCACCATATAACTGTTACAGGTGACGCTGGTTGGTTAGTTATTTTTTTATAGTTTCAGGGCACCCGCCATTTATTACCTAATAAAGGTTTAACCCCCTGATCACCCGGCGGGTGTCATTTGTGACTAATAACTGTTAGGGCAGTTAGGGTTAGCCCCCTTTAGTTCTAAGGTACCCCCCTAACCCCCCCAATAAAGGTTTAACCCCGTGATCACCCCCCGTCGCCAGTGTCACTAAGGCTGGGTTCACATTGCAGCGGTTTATGAGAACGGATGTGATTCGCACCGCACTGCAGTGCAAATCACATCCGATCTCTGTGCGATTCGAGTTCAGCCATTCGCCGCACCCGCCGCAAATTCGCACGGGACCCTTTTTTTGGCCCGCAGCAGAATCGGATCGCATGGGTGTTCACACCATGCGATCCGAGTTTGCAGATCGCACTGCGATATGCGAACTGATCTGGGGGTGTCAGTAACATTTCACTGACACTCCCAGCAGTTCGCATAGGGCAGTGTGAACTGCCGCCGGGAGGCATGCGATGCGGGAACCCGCCGCGCATTCGTGGCGTTCCCGCATCGCTCCAGTGTGAACCCAGCCTAATAAGCGATCGTTTTTCTGATCGCTGTATTAGTGTCACAGGTGACGCTAGTTAGGCAGGTAGGTATTTAGGTTCGCTGCAGCTTTTTATAGCGCCAGGGACCCCCATATACTACCGCATAAAGCCCCCTAATTGCCCCCTAGTTAACCCTTTCACCAGTGATCACCATATAACTGTTACAGGTGACGCTGGTTGGTTAGTTATTTTTTTATAGTTTCAGGGCACCCGCCATTTATTACCTAGTCTCACTAGTGTACCCCTAAATTTAGGGGTGTCTACTTTCCAAAATAGGGTCATTTGGGGGGGGTTTGTGCCATCTTGGCATTTTATGGCCTTCAAAACTGTAACGCCCTTAGAAAGCCTGAAGGCGGTGCTTGGTTTTCGGGGCCCCGTACGCGGCTAGGCTCCCAAAAAGTCCCACATATGTGGTATCCCCGTACTCAGGAGAAGCAGCAGAATTTATTTTGGGGTGTCATTTCACATATGCCCATGGCATGCGTGAGCAATATATCATTTAGTGACAACTTTGTGAAAAAAAAAAAAAAAAAAAAAAAGTTTGTAATTTTCCCGCAACTTGTGGCAAAATATAAAATATTCCATGGACTCAACATGCCTCTCAGCAAATAGCTTGGGGTGTCTACTTTCTAAAATGGGGTCATTTGTGGGGGTTTTGTGCCATCTTGGCATTTTATGGCCTTCAAAACTGTAATAGGTAGTGAGAAGTGAACTCAAAAATTTACGCCCTTAGAAAGCCTGAAGGCGGTGCTTGGTTTTCGGGGCCCCGTACGCGGCTAGGCTCCCAAAAAGTCCCACATATGTGGTATTCCCGTACTCAGGAGAAGCAGCAGAATTTATTTTGGGGTGTCATTTCACATATGCCCATGGCATGCATGAGCAATATATATCATTTAGTGACAACTTTGTTAAAAAAAAAAAAAAAAAAAAAAAAGTTTGTAATTTTCCCGCAACTTGTGGCAAAATATAAAATATTCCATGAACTCAACATGCCTTTGTGTAAAAAAAAAAATTTTTTTTTTTGTCATTATTCAATCGCTTGAGGCAAAAAAATAAAATATTCAATGGGCTCAACATGCCTCTTATCAATTTCCTTAGGGGGTCTACTTTCCAAAATGGGGTCATTTGGGGGGGTTTTGTACTGCCCTGCCATTTTAGCACCTCAAGAAATGAGATAGGCAGTCGTAAACTAAAAGCTGCGTAAATTCCAGAAAACGTACCTTAGTTTGTAGATGTGACAACTTTTGCGCAAACCAATAAATATACAATTATTGACTTTTTTTTTACCAAAGACATGTGGCTGAATACATTTTGGCCTAAATGTATGACTAAAATTGAGTTTATTGGATTTTTCTAATAACAAAAAGTAGAAAATATCATTTTTTTTCAAAATTGCCGGTCTTTTTACGTTTATATCGCAAAAAATAAAAATCGCAGAGGCAATCAAATACCATCAAAAGAAAGCTCTATTTGTGGGAAGAAAAGGACGCAAATTTTGTTTGGGTACAACATTGCATGACCGCGCAATTACCAGTTAAAGCAGCGCAGTGCCAAAGTGTAAAAAGACCTCTGGTCATTTACCAGCAAAATGGTCCGGTCTGAAAGTGGTTAAGCATACTGCGCTATGATCGCTCTGTTTTTTTTATGAGGGTGGATACTATATGCCCTTAGTTTATTGGGGTCAGCAAGGACAAATATCACAAGTGGAGTATTTATCCCTTTTTAATGAACCAAAGGCGCATTATTACCAGCATCTGGTGAGTGGCCAATCCATGTGGTGGTGGTGTTGTCACTGAAGTGGTAAAACTGTCACAAGATATCACAAATGATTAATTTAAGAGCACAGGAATATCTTATTTACAGAGGATAGTCCACACAGGGATCCCCTATGTAATCGGGCACATTGCACATTGGACACTAATATTAATTTAATTTTTTGGATGTTTATATTGACGTTATGTTGAGATACATTTAGGATTTGCTTTTTATGGTTGTGAACTGAATGGGGATTGATCGTGTACTATCGCACAAATATTTTTGGTTAGTTATACTCATTTCTCAGCTGAATAAGAATGGTGTATTTAAATGCTATGATATTGGTGTAGAGCAGTCAACCCTAGAGACATTTTTTTTATTTGTTCTTTCACCCACTGGAGGAATGTATTTTTGACTGCAGCAACCGGTTGTTCACGTTTCTATGTTTTTTGACACAATTAATAATTAATTTGTGCCGGTGACCTACACATATATATTCTACTGAAGCTAAAAGCCTACGATCTTTTAGAATGTGGGTCTCAATAGCCAAACCGCTAACTTTTAGCGTTTGTAAGGTAGGATGGAATACCAAGAAGGTCTGGCCATAGTAGGAGGGTCCAAGGGTCTCCTACCGCCATCTTTACGACCTCAGCAAACCAAGATCTCCTGGGCCAAAAGAATCCCCTCCTTCCCTTTTTACTTGATCCTGCACGGAGGCGCAGAACAGGAGCGAACGCATAGATCAGTGAAAAACTGATCCCACTGAAAAACCAAGGCATCTGTTCCATATGCCATTGGATCCCTTGTCACTGACACAAAGTTGTCGATCTTGTTGTTGAACCTGGACGTAAACAGATCCACATCCGGAATTCCTTCTTTTGACATTGACAGAAAGATGTCTGGGTGAAGGGACCATTCTCCCGGTGAACAATTGTTGGCGACTCAAGTAGTCCATCTGTCAATTCTATATCCCTGGAATGAAAAAATTGCTGATAGGCAAGGAATGTTGTTTTCTGCCCAAGATAGAATATGGTTCACCTCTTTCTGGGCCGCACGACTTCTCGTGCCCCCTTGGTGATTGATAAAGGCCACAGCAGTGGCATTGTCAGATTGGATTCTGACAGGACAATTCCATAGTCTGGGTACCCAGGCCTCGAGGGCCAGGCATACTGCCCGAATCTCTAGAATATTGATGGGCAAGGTCATCACTGATTTGGACCATTACCTTTGGACAGATGCTTCTTCCAGGACTGCTCCTCAGCCCAAAAGGCTGGCATCTGTTACCACCTTCCAGGTAACTGGTAGAAAGGATTTTTCCTTTTTGAAGATTTTTGAGGCTCTGACGCACATTGAGGAATAAATGCATTGGAAAGTCCAGAGTTTAGACTCCTTTGTTCCAAGTTGACAGGATACTGTTTTGCAGCAGTCTTGAATGAAACTGCGAATAAGGAACGATTCTTCTTTGTTTTGACCAACCGAACCAGTTCCCTTATGGAACTGATCCTTTCCCGGGGCAAAAAAGACTCTCTTGTGAGCTGTATCTATGATCAGCCCCAAGTACTGCAATCTCCTTAATGGTTTTAAGGAGAATTTCTCCAGATTGAGAATCCAACCTAGGTATTCCAGGTAGCTGACTGGGGTGACCAAAGTTTGGTTTAAGCGGACTACCAATTGATCTATTAAGAGAAGATCATCTAAGTAGGCTAGTATTGCTATACCTTGAGCCCTTAACCTTGCCAAAGGTGGAGGCAGGACCTTTGTAAACACTCGAGATGCAGTAGCTAGCCCGAAAGGCAAACTGGAAATTAAGATATTCTACCTTGAAGAAGTGTAGAAATTTCTGGTGAGCGGGGAAAACCGGCACATGGAGATAAACATCCTTGATGTCGACTGACGCTAGAAGATCTCCCCCTTAGGATGGAGACTACTGATCAGATTGACTCCATGCGAAATGAACGGATATTCAAAAAACAGTTTAGATCTGATACCTAAAATGGGGCCGACATCCCCGTTTGGTTTTGGAACCGTGAACAGGTTTGAATAAAACCCTAAACCTTGCTTCTTCCAAGGGGACCATTGATACCATTCTTTGAGATAAGAGATGATCCAAAGCTCGAAAAAGAGAGAGATTGTTCCTGCCAGACCCTTGAAAACTGTAGAAGCCTTTCCACCACTCGAGCGAGCAGGGGCGCCTCTTCATAAGGAAGCTTTAATATTCTGTTTTGTGGGTTTCCTCCCCCAGGTCCTCCTTAGACCATGGACTAACCCTGAGGTTTACCTCTTGAACCTGACGGTGGAGGCCGTCGTGACTGCCTGGAGGCTGATGCCCCTGGCACTGGAGAAGAAACACATTTAAAAGAAAAAAGCTCCTTAACCGGTAAAAGGGAACTTTTCCCATTAGAAATTCTTTGGATATACTTATCCAGATCATCCCCAAATAACCGTTCACCATAAAAAGGGAAACTAGCAAAGAGCTTTTTGCATGGCGCTTCGGCTGACCAATTTTTCAACCATAGATTTCTACGCACATGTACCAGCCCTAGCATGAGATGTGAGGCCTGGAGAATAGAATCTTTCATAGCATCTTTTTACCACCCCACCCCCACATTTTAATAGTCTAATATCCCTGACAGCTGCATGTGTCACATGTTACAGATGGGAGCAGTTGCTCCATCACCTTGGGAGCTGCAAGGCGTATTTCGGGTCTTCCTCCTTCCCTCCCTATAGGGTGGGTGGACTGCCCTGTACTACACATCGACATCATGCCTTATGCCATGGAACCGCAGTGCCATGCCTATTGTGCGGCCGCTTTCCATCGCCTTTACACCTAGCAGCCAGGTGGAGGAACATTTTGGCACTGTTTTGTCTGGGGGCGGTTCTGCCCTGCTGCAGTTGCCTACTCTCCATAGTGCATGCCTACGTGATGTTGGTGGGTGTGGCAGACCAGCCCTTATAAGCCGTTCTGGGGCGTATTGACTCACATGGTGGTTCCAACTTTTTACCTGCACACTCTGTGGATCACTTAGAATTGAAGCATTTATTAGGTAAATTGGACCTAATTTTTTCACCCACGTTTTATGCTGCACTTTCATTCTATTCCACCTATTCTCCTTGGTTGATATGGTTTCTTAATATTCTTAATTTTCTATGTAGTTTACCTCTTCATCATCTTTACCTTCTACTCTCACTAACCTAACTTGATCTACACACTCATTAGCATCTAATTATCCTATCCTTTACCAAGTTTATGACATATGACCCATCGTACCACATAATATGAGTTTCCCATCTATTTTATAATCTCACTTTTGTTCTCAGCACTCATGGTCATTTTTGACCATTATATTTCAGAATTTCCTTCCTTGGAAACCATCTTTGTTGAGTCCTGGTCTGTCATTACCACCTCAGATCCCACCAGTGATACCCCTAGGGGGTTTTCTGGTCCATGTTGGCACTTTGCTACTGCATAGACACACACAATGCAAATACTACAGCATTCAGTTTTCCATGTGCATGCTCCTGAAGAGTGGATGAATCCAAGAAATGCATAGAGCTATTATATGCCATGTTTTTATGCCAACTATATGTTTTATTGACTTAATGATCCCTTGTAATATGTGATTTGTATTATTATTGGATAATTGTCATTGCTGTATGTTTATCCTTTGAACAAAAAACATATTGGTTTTCTTGGTGAACTCATGATTACCCTCATGTAACTCACCACTGACTTCCAATAAATTCAAACTTTTTACACCTGCCTGCTTCATTTAAAGTGCCAAACACCAGTCCTCCTGTTTGTTTCTTTCATAGCATTTACTGTAAAACACAAACACTTATGATATCCCGGCCAAATCCTGGGCCTGCTGATAACTTTGAGTACCTCTATAAACTGGTCCTATAAGGACGGACATACTCCGATCGCTGCCAGTGCTGACTGAGCTTGCGAGCGAAATATAGTTTTTTTTTTTTTTTTTTTTTTTTAAAAGAACTACTCCAACTTCTTCTGTTGGATCCTTTAGCATACGAGTATTGTCTACTGGACAAATCATGTTTACAGAGGTTATAGCAGCGTCAATTGCTGGAATTCCCCATTATAAAACACTTCCTCCATAGGATAAAAGTATTGAAAACTTTTTCAGAGGAAAAAACGGTTTATCTAGGTGCTCCCACTCAGAATACATCAGTTTCCTTAGCCAAGAACGTATAGGAAATAACCTGAATCATATTAAGAAGGCTTTTAATGAACCCAAACCAGAAGTGGGCTCATCCACTGACCGCGTTACTGACAGTAAAAATGTGGAGCGGACCAATTCAGTGAGAGACTGTACCACCAACCTTTCCTGCGAACCTGACACTTCCGTATCAGGTTCTTCGGAAGAGGAGACATTTAGTCTCTTCCTGGTCCTTTGAAAGAAATTTGTTATCCCTTGCGCCATGTTCCTCAGTAAGAGGGTCCTAAGCAATGGACATGGACCTGCTACTCTTAGTCCCAATCTGTGATGCGTTTAAGTAGCAATCTTTTTGCTTCAAACTTAAAATGGTTGAAAAAAAAAAAAAACCTCCTTAGTAATGTACACAGGGGCTGCAGTGTTTAAGTGCAGCTGCAACACTTGACCCTCCTGATGGCTCACTTTGACCAGCCATATTACTCTCAGGGAGGATGCCATCTTTACTGGGATGGATCTAGGCTTCCTTGTGATTATTAAGTCTCTCTAGGGCTCTTTTTGTGATGTTTTTCACCCCCTTTTTGAGCATAGCCTGATACACAAAGCAGAGGTACTCAGAAGGAATGCATTCACTGCTTGAGCAATAGTCCAGCTCTGTCACTGCTATTAATGCAGTAGTAAATGTGTCAAAGAAATGCCTGTGTCACCAAAGTCTTATATGCAAACAAAACATGTTTTACCTTTGCTCTTTTGTCCCTCCACAGCTTGCAAAAACACACGTGGTGCCTTTTAAAAACATACCTTGCCACGCTGGAGGCCAACGCTGCGCTAATCCCCACCCCCCTGGCATCTCCTACGGGCCTTCCCCTTTTTTTAAAAAAAAATTGCTTTTCCCACACAGGCGCAGGCTCCTGGTCCTATGAGACCAAGAGAGGGAAGAAGAAATGGCGAGGGGGGTCTGGAAACCGCCGAGCGTTGTGCCGTTCACAACGTTATTTTTTATTTTTTATCTTTAGCGCTCTTTCCCCACTGAAGAGGGGAAGAAAAGCAGGACAGGGGGGTGTCTGGTGGGGAGAGGGAACCCACCCAGACTTACCGGAGAAAGGAGCATCGGCAGCTTTCAAGACACAGTATGTGCTCTTTGAGAAGCATGATGGTGAGTGCTCAATACAGCCCCCAGTGGTGACACATAAGTAAATGCTGTCATGCCTAACCACTTACAGACCGGACCATTTTGCTGGTCAAAGACCAAACCACTTTTTGCGATTCGGCACTGCGTCGCTTTAACTAACAATTGCGCGGTCGTGCGACGTGGCTCCCAAACAAAATTGACGTCCTTTTTTTCCCCACAAATAGAGCTTTATTTTGGTGGTATTTGATCACCTCTGCGTTTTTTTTTTTGCGCTATAAACAAAAATAGAGCGACAATTTTGAAAAAAAAACACATTATTTTTTACTTTTTGTTATAATAAATATCCCCCAAAAATATATAAAAAAAAATGTTTTCCCTCAGTGTAGGCCGATACGTATTCTTCTACATATTTTTGGTAAAAAAAAAAATAAATAAATAAAATAATCGCAATAAGCGTTTATTGATTGCTTTGCGCAAAAGTTATAGCGTTTACAAAATAGGGATAGTTTTATGGCATTTTTATTAATTTTTTATTATTATTATTATGGCGGCGATCAGCGATTTTTATTGTGACTGCGACATTGTGGCGAACACATCGGACATTTTTGACACATTTTTGGGACCACTGTCATTTATACAGTAATCACTGCTATATAAATGCAGTGATTCCTGTGTAAATGACACTGGCAGTGAAAGGGTTAACCAGTGGGTGGCAGTGTAGGGGTTAAGTGTTCCTAGGGGTGTGTTACTAACTGTGGGGGGGGTTGGGCTTTAATTTAGTGAACACTCAATATTTGATGAGTTCTTTTTGATTTTCATATATTCATTATCCCTTTGTATTTACTCGCTTATCAATTTAAGGTAATATTGTGATAGCACATTTTGTGGTGGTCCTTTTCACGCAACAATTAGTTGTGATTTGTGTTTTTTTATGAATATTTTTATACCTTTATGGTTATTTATATAAGGAATTTATTTTTTCATACACTGTATTTATTTATTTAAATTAATTATTTAAATTATTTTCACCTTTTTGAGGTAAAGTGCCGAACACAATAATTTTTTGGGTTTTTATTTACTTAAATTAATTATTAAAATTATTCTTACTTTTTGAGGTAAAGTGTTGAATTCAGTAATCCTTTTTGGGTTTTTGTGATCACAGAAAAACCTTTTTTATATGTAATTAGCGCAGCTCCCCACTGTATACAAATTTTGACTGTCGTAGGTATAACGATTTGAGCTGCTGCTTGGTGGGCAGGTTTTAGAATAGCGCAGTTTCTTCCTTTTTTTCTCTTACTACCAAAAGTACTGGATCCTGGGGTCCAGCTCTCTAAAGAGAAGCGTTACAGGCAAGACCTTGTTTCTTCGGATACGAGGCCCGGGTACCATTCAATTCGGCCAAAAAGACACTTTGAATGGATCCGGTCTGCATGGCTAGCCCCAACAAGGATTGCTCCAGTGGAGCTCAGCACAGCACATCTTTACTCGTGACCAACATCTTAGACACTGGTGAAAAAATTTAGGTACTCCCACCAGTGGGAGGGGTTATATAGGAAGCGCACTTGTTAATTTAGGGCGTTCCAGTGTCCATCACCTGAAGATGGTCTATAACCCACATAGTAACTACTATGGCTCTGTGTCCTGTGATGTACGATAAGAAATAATAATTTTGGTTATTCTGTTTATTACCATGTGTAACTTTCAGGTATATGAAGACTTACTAAAATGTGTATGTTGCCTTTAGTTGTACTTTAAATGCTTCCTGTCCACACTATAGCCCATTGACAGCTACAGCACGTATCTTAATTGCTGGGAGGCCATCAATGGACGTCCTCCCATACATGAGATGTCCTGCGGGGCACGCACGGCATGCTCTGTGATCACAGAGTCAATGAGACTCGGCTGATCACAGATCGGAGTAAGGGACCGATCTTAGCCCCTTTCCACATGATCAGCTATCAGCCAATGACAACTGATCATGTGAAGTAAACAAAAGATCGGTAATCTACTTTTGTTTCTGCTCATGCCAACAGATTTTTCTGTAAAAGTGAACTTACACTTTAACACTCACTTACACATACTAAGTGTAATTTTGAGAATAAGCCAAATAAGCACACACTATGGAGTTGATTTACTAAAGGCAAATAGACTGTGCACTTTGCAAGTGCAGTTGCACTCATTTTCCCCAGAGCTTAGTGAATGTGGTCAAATTTCACTTTGTAAAAGGATCCTCAATCACAAAAACAAAAACAAAAAAAAAAAACAAAAAAAACAAAAAAAAAAAAACATTCCGCTGCGCCGCCCAAGCTCCCCAGAACCTATTCAACATGCCAGGTGAGACGTTGCCATGCTGTGCTGCGTCTGTTGTGCCTGGAAGCCAAGAGCCACACTGGCCCGGCACTCCTTTCAGGTTTGCGTTCACAGGCAGATGAGTGGCTAACACCGCTCAATTTGACAGTTGGTAAAGTGGTGTGTGACAACGGTGCCAATTTGCTTAGCGCATTTTAACAGGGCAAAATTACACAAGTGCCATGCATGGCACACGTTTTAAACTTGGTCGTGCAGCGATTCGTTGTCAAATATCCTGGGGTCCAGGACATCTTGCGGAAGGCAAGGAAAATCTCGGCCCATTTCAGAAGATCTTACACGGCCATGGCTCGCTTGCTGACATTCAGCGGCGACACAATCTGCCGGTCAGACGTCTTATTTGCGATTGCCCGACGCGATGGAACTCAACCTTCTATATGCTTGATAGGCTGCTCCAGCAGAAACGTGCAGTTAACGTCTACTTGTATGAACTCTGCGGCAGAACAGGTTCTGGGGAGCTTGGTTTTTTTTCACCGCGCCAGTGGCTGCTCATGCGTGACACATGCAGACTTCTGCGCCCATTTGATGAGATCACCAAAGCGCCATCAGTGACATGGTACCTTATGCCTTCTTTATGGAGTGCATTGCGTCGTGTCATTGATCAAGCCGTGGAGGAGCAGGAAGATGTGGAAGTCGCAACGCTGGATGAATTCCCGGGGGGGGGGGGGGGGCTATTCTATCCGAGACAAGTCAACAACAGGAGTCTGAAGAGGAGTCAAAGGAGGATGGTGCTGGGGCGGATGAGGAGGAGCAAGAAGAGCATGCTTTAAGCCTTTCTGGGATCCCTGTTGTGCGTGGATGGGGAGAGGAGAACAAGGAGGACGACATTATCCTGGATGATGAGCAGGAGCCAGGCCATCACACCGCTTCCAATTTAGTGCAAATGGGGGCCTTCATGCTCCAGTGTTTTAACAGGGACCCCAGTATAAAAAGCATAAGGGTCAAGGACCAGTACTGGGTGGCAACGTACTTAGACCCCCGGTACAAACACAAAATGGCGGAAATGTTACCACCGTCACAGAGGGCTGTCAGAATGGAGCACTTCCAGGGCTTGCTTCGAGAAATTCTGCATTCTGCTTTTGCGTGCGCTGGCAGGAGGAGGAATTCCCACTTCCAGAGAAAGAGTTGCGGGTACCAATCTGACAGCGCCTGCAAGAAGAGGACGGTTTGAAGATGTGTTGGTGACTTCTGATATGAGGTCATTCTTTCAACCGACCCATCGACAGGTCTCATCCGGATCCAGCATCAGGGAACGCCTAGACCGACAGGTGTCCGACTACATCGGGTTAACGGCCGATGTGGACGCTCTGAGGAGTGATGAACCCCTTGACTACTGGGTGGGCAGGCTGGACCGCTGGACAGAGCTTGCCCAATTTGCAATGGAACTGTTGGCTTGCCCCTCTTCCAGTGTCCTGTCCAAAAGAACGTTCAGCGCAGCCGGGAGGGATTGTGACCGATAAGCGCACTCGCCTAGCTCACGACAGTGTTGACTACCTCAAATTTCTAAAAATGAATGAGGCATGGATCTCAGAGGAATTCAACACGTGACCAGTAGACCATGTATATCTCTATAAACTATTTAATCAAGCACACAGACCTTTTTTCTACATTTGGCTCACTTCCTTGTACAAAAAAGCACACCGTACTATATGCCCATACCTTCCTGTTTGAAGAGGTTGAGCGGTGTCATATTTTTGGGGCCCAGCAGCGAGTTGCTGGTATCAGTGCTGGTGTCAGTGCTCTATATCACGGTGCTGGTGTCAGTGCTCTATATCACGGTGCTGGTGTCAGTGCTCTATATCACAGTGCTGGTGATCATCTCCTGCACCCTCTTCATAGCCTACCCTGACCTTTCCTCTCCTCCATAGCCTTCATGCGCTCCAGAGTCCTGAATTGTCAAAATGTCACAGATAAAAAAAGAATGCTTGCAGTTGTCGATCCCAGATTGACTTCATACATGTGTTATGTCAGTGGCCATGTGGTGGGACTATGTGTGCACAGCTAGTAAATATTTTGTGGCTGAAAATACGACCTGTAGGTTATTAAAGTTCGACTGCCATTGAAGTCAATGGGGCCCGCCGTGAACTTTGCGGCTCGCAAACTTTTGGCCACGTTCGCTTAACGTCCCGTCGGAAGTTCGTCCATCTCTACTAGTTGCCTTTAGTTAATTAACCTGTATAGTTTGGATTGTAGGGCAAACATAGAGCATCCAAAGAAATCCCAAACACGCGAGGAGAACATACAAACTCCATGCAGATCACGATCTGTATAGCTTTGTGCTGAATAGAGATGAGTTATATATTAGTTTTCGTTGGGAAAAACAGAATACATATAAACATAATTTGCCACACATTGAAAGATTAATAGGTTTATAAAAATGTACAGATACCTGAGGTAATCACCTTTTACTTACTTAATTTCAATCAACATGTAAGTAATGCAAAGTGCTAATGCTCCAGCAATGTCAATTAACACAAAAGGATTCATCCGAGGTAGGAAGATACTACTCAGCCCAGGGATAATACCACATAAACTGCAGAAAATAAAAGCAAAAACAACCACATTAAACCAATATGACAACATTTTCTGTGTGGATATTTTTAACGCAAATCTGCCTGCAATGTTGGATTTTTAGAACCAAATCAAGAAATTTTTTTTTGAGAGGAGCTTAAACGAACCAAAAACCCTCCTAAAAACTGATGCAAAGTACAACCTTCTTAAAACAAATGGTATCCTGCATGTTTTACTAATATCACAAATCCCAAAAACAAGAATTAATATTCAGTCTGCATTTTAGGAAGACATGTAGCCTTATCTTATACAGCCATTAACTTCAAACTACAAAAGGTTGAGAAAAAAAAAAAAAAAAAAAACACACACACACACACACAAGTCCATCCAGTTCAACCATAAAAATAAATAATCTCATACAATCCCATATACACAATCCTATACCCACAGTTGATCCAGAGGAAGGCGGAAAACCCCAGCAGAGCATGATCCAATTTGCTACAGCAGGAGAAAGAATTCCTTCCTGATCCCCCCCGAGAGGCAGTCAGATTTTCCTTGGATCAACTTTACCTATAAATGCGAGTACCCAGTTATATTACAGTGGTGTGAAAAAGTGTTTGCCCCCCTTCCTCATTTCCTGTTCCTTTGCATGTTTGTCACACTTAAGTGTTTCGGAACATCAAACCAATTTAAACAATAGTCAAGGACAACACAAGTAAACACAAAATGCAATTTGTAAATGAAGGTGTTTATTATTAACCTCCCTGGCGGTACGATTATTTCGGATTTTAGGTGCTAAAAGCGGTACCATTATTTTGCATGAAAATTTGGCGTTTTATATTGTAGTCCTGCAATTCTTAGGAATAACTCTCTTAAATCTGTCCAAACCAGAGTCTAGCAGACATCCCGGGTATATTAAAGTTTGAAAAATGAAATCATAAATTATAATATAATAAATAATTATAAATAATTGTACCAAATAATAATATAACAATAATAAAAATTATTCAATAATGTAATCAAATCAAAAACACTGAAATTTGCTCAGTTGCAGAATTGTCACTGACATTACTTTTCAGTATTTGATGACGGATCTCCCCACAAATCGCTATCACTCAATTCTGCGAGTGATTCCAATTTATTATCGCTGTTTTCTAGCTGGTCTAAAACCATTTTTGATGTAAAAGGACAGTTTTGGTTGCTACGGACAATCTCCAGTTTCCAGGCATAAAGAACAGTTTTTATTACATAAAACTGCATGCAGGACACTGGGCAGACCACTAGGGACAACGGGGATGTGAAATATTTACATACAGCAATGTAATCTGTAAGATTACATTATACTGTATGTTTACTGTTTGTTTCACTTTTTGAATTTGGCGCCGATCTCCGTCCCCGTGCGTCGCAACGCTCGCAGGGCACGGAGATCGGCGATGTGATGCATCGAGCGAGACACGGCTCGCTCGTACAGCGGGGAGACAACGCTGGATCCGAGGGAGAAGGTAAGTAAACCTCCTCCTGGATCCAGCGATGCAGTCCCGAGTCTGGCTCGGGGATACCGCTTTTGGTATGAAAATTCCACCCCGAGCCAGACTCGGGAATACCGTCAGGGGGGTTAAAGGTGAAAAAAAATCCAAACCATCATGGCCCTGTGTGAAAAAGTGATTGCCCCCCTTGTTAAAACATACTATAACTGTGGTTGTCCACACCTGAGTTCAATTTCTCTAGCCACACCCAGGCCTGATTATTGCCATACCTGTTCACAATCAAGGCATCACTTAAATAGGAGCTGCTTGACACAGTAAGGTCCACCAGAAGATCCTTAAAAGCTACACATCATGCCGAGACCCAAAGAAATTCAGGAACAATTGAGAAAGAAAGTAATTGAGATCTATCAGTCTGGAAAGGGTTATAAAGCCATTTCCAAAGCTTTGGGAATCCAGCGAACCACAGTGAGAGCCTATATCCACAAATGGCGAAGACATGGAACAGTGGTGAACCTTCCCAGGAGTGTCCGGCCGCCCAAAATTACCCCAAGAGCGCAGCGACGACTCATCCAAGAGGTCACAAAAGACCCCACAACAACGTTTAAGGAACTGCAGGCCTCACTTGCCTCAGTTAAGGTCAGCGTTCATGCCTCCACCATCAGGAAAAGACTGGGCAAAAATGGCCTGCATGGCAGAGTTCCAAGGAGAAAACCACTGCTGAGCAAAAAGAACATCAAAGCTCGTCTCAATTTCTCCACAACACATCTTGATGATCCCCAAGACTTTTGGGACAACATTCTGTGGACCGATGAGACAAAAGTGGAACTCTTTGGAAGGTGTGTGTCCAAGTATATCTGGCGTAGAAGGAACACTGCATTTCATAAAAAGAACATTATACCAACAGTAAAATATGGTGGTGGTAGTGTGATGGTCTGGGGCTGTTTTGCTGCTTCAGGACCTGGAAGACTTGCCGTGATAAAAGGAACTATGAATTCTGCTGTCTACCAAGAGATCCTGAAGGAGAATGTCCGACCATCTGTTCGTGTACTCAAGCTGAAACGAACTTGGGTTCTGCAGCAGGACAATGATCCTAAACACACCAGCAAGTCCACCACCGAATAGCTGAAGAAAAACAAAATGAAGACTTTGGAGTGGCCTAGCCAAAGTCCTGACCTGAATCCTATTGAGATGTTGTGGTATGATCTTAAAAAGGCCGTTCATGCTCGAAAACCCTCTAATGTAACTGAATTAGGACAATTCTGCAAAGATGAGTGGGCCAAAATTCCTCCAGGACGCTGTAAAAGCCTCATTGCACGTTATCGCAAACGCTTGGTTGCAGTTGTTGCTGCTAAGGGTGGCCCAACCAGTTATTAGGTTTAGGGGGCAATCACTTTTTCACACAGGACCATGATGGTTTGGATTTTTTTTCACCTTTAATGATAAACACCTTCATTTACAAATTGCATTTTGTGTTTACTTGTGTTGTCCTTGACTATTGTTTAAATTGGTTTGATGTTCCGAAACACTTAAGTGTGACAAACATGCAAAGGAACAGGAAATGAGGAAGGGGGCAAACACTTTTTCACACCACTGTATGTACATTTAGGAAAGAATCCATGCCTTTCTTAAAGCAATCTACTGAGCTGGCCAGGACCACCTCTGGAGGGAGTCTACTTCACATTTTCACAGCTTTTACTGTGAAGAAACCTTTCCGTATTTGGAGATGAAATCTTTTTTTTCTCTGGGTGTAAAGAGTGCCCCCTTGTCCTCTGTGTTTACCGTAAAGTGAATAACTCAACACCGAGTTGACTATATGGACCCCTGATATATTTACATAGTTATGTTGAAAAAGACACAAGTTCATGTAGTTCAACCAAAAAAATTATAATAAAATCCCATATGTACAATTCTATACCCACATTTAATCCAAAAGACAGCAAAAAACCCCAGCAAAGCATGCTCCAATTTGCTACTGTAGGGGAAAAAATTCCTTCCTGATCAGATCAGGCATCAGATCTTCCCTGGATCAACTTTACCTATAAATGTTAGTACCCAGTTATATTCTGTAAATTTAGGAAAGAATCCAGGCCTTTTTTAAAGCAATCTACTGAGCTTGCCAGAACCACCTCTGGACACAGCTCTTACTGTGAAGAAACCTTTCTGTAGATGTAAAAAGTGCCCCCTTGTCCTCTGTGATGACCTTAAAGAGAATAACACCACTAAGTTCACTTTATGGACCACTTATGTATTTGTACATGTTGATCATATCCCTCCCTTAATCTCCTCTTCTCAAGAGGCAATAGATTCAGTGGCTCTAATCTTTCCTCATAGCCGATATCCTCCATGCCTCTTATTAGCTTGGTTGCCCTTCTCTGCACATTCTCAGATATTTTTTTTGTGAACTGGTGCCCAAAACAGAACTGCATATTCTAGATGAGGTCTTACTAATGATTTGTACAGGGGGGAAATGAGATCTCTCTCTGGAGTCCATACCTCTCAATGCAAGAAAGGATTGCGCGCTTTGGAAACAGCAGCTTGGCATTGCATGCTATTATTGAGCTTATGAGCTAACAAAACGCCCAGATCCTTCTGCACTATGGATTCCCCATAGTTGTACTCACCCTAGTAAGTATAATGCATGCATATTCTTAGCCCCCAAGAGCATAACTTTACATTTATCTACATCAGGGGTGCCCAACTGCTGGCCGCGCATGTGGCCTGCTGCGCCCTCTGATGTGACCCATGTCTTGCTCTGAGATGGCAGGTCGGCAAGCCCAGATTTCAGGTTCCCGACCCATTATCTCTGAGCATTAGTGCGCAGAATGGAGCCGCTGCTACAGGAAGCAGAGCCAATGCTTCCTGTATAGCGCCGGCTCCTTCACAGGAAGAGTGATACCAAATGTACTCTGCCTGTGACAGGACGCATCGGCTCTGCGCTCTACTGCAGCTGCATGCTTCTGTCACAATTATGTTTCAGTACCAGTACCCGCCAGCAGTACCAGTACCCACCATCAGTACCAGCCAGCAGTATAAACCAGCAGTACCAGCCAACAGTACCCACCAGCAGTACCGGGCCACCAGTATAAGTACAAGCCAGCTGCACCAGTACCAGCCAGGAGTACTAGTACCCGCCAGCAGTACCAGCCAACAGTACCCACCAGCAGTACCAGCCAGAAGTATCAGCCA